>NC_140085.1:47867593-48509514 GCF_964237585.1 Gallinula chloropus | reverse complement strand
TATAGAAGAAAAGAAACCAGGTGATAATACCTGGAGACCTGCATGGATGAACAAGGAGGTCCTGGGTGAATTCAAATGTGAAAAGGAAGCCTACAGAGGGTAGAAGCCAGGTCAGGTTCCCTGGGAGGAATACAGACAAATTGTCTGAGTATCCACGGATCAGGTTAGGAAAGTTAAAGCCCTGATAGAATTAAATTTGTTGAGGTACATAAAGGGCCACAAGAAAAGTTTCTATAAGTATGTTAGTGATCCAAGGAAGATGAGAGAAAATGCGGACCATGTTCAGAATGAAACAGGAAATCTAGTTACCCAGGAAACCTGGTTACCCAGGAGATGAAGTTGCTAAACAAACTTCTTTTCCTCAGTTTTCACTAGCAAGGGCTCTAGGCATAGTGCCCCAGTCGCAGAAGGCAAAGGCAGAGATTGGGAGAATAAAAAAAGCCCACTTGTAGGAGAACAGGTTTGAGATCGACTAAGGAATGTGAACCTGCACAGATTCATGGGATTTGATAAGATGCATCTGCAGGTCTTGAAGGAACTGGCAGATGAAGTTGCTAAGCCATTCTTCATCATATTTGAGAAATTATGGCAACTATGTGAAGTTCCCCCAACTCGAAAAGGGGAAATGCATCCCTCATTTTTAAAAAGGGAAAAAAGGAAGAAAGGAAGACTTGGGGAACTATAGACTGCTCAATCTGTGCAGTCACCTCTGTGCCCAGAAAGATCATGAAGCAGATCCTCCTAGAGGCTATGCTCAGACACATGGAAGCACAGAGATTATTGGTGACAGGCAACATGGCATCACTAAGGGCAAATCATGCCTAATAAATTTGGTGGCATTCTATGATAGGGTTACAGCACTGGTGGATAAAGGCAGAGTGATAAATATCATATATCTGGACTTGTGTGAAGCATCTGACAACATCCAGTATGATATCCTTGTTTTTAAGTTGGAGATACATGGATTTGACAGATGGACCACTCAGTGGATGAGCAATTGACTGGACAGTCACACTCAAGGAGTTGTGGTCAATGGCTTGATGTCCAAATAGATACCAGTGACAAGTGGTGTTCCACAGGGGTGGGTATTGGGATCAACCTTTGTTGAAAACATGGACAGTGGGGCAGAGTGCACCCTCATTAAGTTTGCCATCAACATGCTGGAGGGAAGGCATGCCATCCAGAGGGTCCTTGACAGGCTAGCGATATGGACTTATGTAAACAACAAGAAGTTCAGGGCAAATTACAGTGTCCTGCACATGGGTTGGTGCAATCCCAAGCAGAGCTATAGTCTGGGCAGAAAATGGAATGAGCACAGGTCTGAGGAGAAGGACCTGGGGCTCAACATGAGCCAGCGATGTGCACTTGCAGCCCAGAAAGTCAACTTTATCCTGGACTGCATCAAACATAACATGGGCAGTAGGTCAAGGAACGCAATTCACCTCTGCTCTGCTCTAGCAAGACCTCACATGCACTAATGTGTCCAGATCAGGGGTCCACAGTGCAAGAAAGATACTGAGATGCTGAAATAAGTCCAGAGGAAGGCCATGAAGATAGTCAGAGGGCTGGAATACCTCTTCTATGGAGGCAGCCTGGGAGAAGAGAAGGTTCCAGAGAGGGTTTAAACTAAAAGAGGGTAGTATTTAGATTAGAAATTAGGAAAAAAATCTTTACTATGAGGGTGGTAAGGTACTTCAGAGAAGTTGTGAATGCCCCCTCCCTGTCAGTGTTAAGGTGAGGTTGGATGGGGCTTTGAGAAACCTGGTCTGGTGGAGAGTATCCCTGTTCATGGCAGGTCTCATCTGAGGTCCTTTCCAACCCAAACCATTCTATTTTTCTATGATTCTGAAAAATAGACTTTTCTACTTCCTTTATATTTAATGGCTTTCTGGCTGTCATAGGATTTACTTTTATGTTGGAGAAAGCCCACATTCTCTTCTCAGTATCACACGGGATTGATTACCAGCTGCTGTTGCTCTGGCAAGAACCAATAAATATGTCTTATTTAATACAAAGCCAGGTTTTAGTGACTGGCTATGTATTTTATACATAAAACCAAACAAAATAAGAGATCATCCACTAAACTAATAACTAGGCTTTGAACTAGAGATTGGACCTACAAACCTCCATTTATTGAGTGTCCTACACAGTAGAGTAAAAAAAAATATTATTTTCACTACTCAATGGAAGAGTCTCAAATGGAGAAACTAATTCTTCTTCCCTCTGAGCTCCATACAGACATAAGCTGTTCAAGGCTTTTGCCTAAAGCATTTTCCCAAGATGTGTATCTTAATTCCTCTAGATGTATGAGGAAACAGAACAACCATCTCAAAAATCAATGTTGGATCACTTTTCCTTCCCTTCCCTTCCCTTCCCTTCCCTTCCCTTCCCTTCCCTTCCCTTCCCTTCCCTTCCCTTCCCTTCCCTTCCCTTCCCTTCCCTTCCCTTCCCTTCCCTTCCCTTCCCTTCCCTTCCCTTCCCTTCCCTTCCCTTCCCTTCCCTTCCCTTCCCTTCCCTTCCCTTCCCTTCCCTTCCCTTCCCTTCCCTTCCCTTCCCTTCCCTGTTTCCCTCTTCCTTCCTCTCCCTGTCCATCTTTTCTTTTTTCTTCTTTTTCCTTGCATTTATTTCCTTATTTTCATTTTATTTATGTTTTATTTTATTTTGTGGTTGGTGGCTTGTTTTTTTTTTTTCAAATAGCATTATTATAATGAAGCAGAGTGGGGAGGGATTTTTATCTACCATTTGTACCACAGAACTTTTCCTTCTAAATATGATACACTTTTCACAAGAGACTTTTGTAAAGGGTAATGGGATAACAAACAAAAATACACAGATAAAAATAGTTACAGCATGCTGCTAATCTTGGTCCCCAAACATAACAAAATTAAAATTCCTTAAAGTTTTGCTGAACAACAATAATATTAATAACAGTAAAAACCAAAACACTTTAAAGTGAAATATCTATTTATTTAAACCCCACTTTCAGTGTCTGGCAATGTGATAGGCAACTAAAAATGTCAGGTTGTAAAGGAAAATTGAATAACCTTAGTATCAGAGCACTAGCAACTGTCCATATAATTCTGCACTCAAATAATTTTCATCAATATAACTGTAAGTTATATGCTAATAAATTATTTCAGTCATGTCACCTTAAACTGTCAGAAATCCTCAGGAGTATCATTACCTCCAGCAGCGAATTACTTTCAATCCTCTGGAGTTCTTTCACAAAGACCCCATGCAGCACAGTTAACACACATGACTTTGAAGTCTCTTTACAGAGCCATAGGTTCAATAAGATATTTGCTAAATTTGTAATATGTACATGAGGGCCTAAACTCTGCCCATGAGCTTTCCTTCAAAGTTCATGTATCTGAAGGCAGAATTTGACCTTTTAGTAAGGTTATGTCTCCAGTTCTTTTGTTCGCATTAGAATTAGGTTGTTTATTGAGAATTACCTCACTCATAATAAATGATATTTTTTTAAAAAAATAATTAAATCCTTATATAGCCATTACAGTATCTGAAGAAAGAATTAATGTCTCAAATAGCTTCAGCTATTTTGGATGTATCTGGTATCTCTTTTACTAATACAAGTTTCTTTTTAACTCATACAGGGAAGTCATGGTTTTGCCCCAGCTGGCAGCTTAGCACCAGACAGTTACATGCTGACTCCCACCAGAGGGGCAAAATTAAGGGGCAAGAAAAAGAAAAGAGAAGACAAAGGCAAACCTCATGGATTGGGATAAGGACAGTTTACTGGGACAGCAAAGGGAGGGAGAAATAACAATAACAGGACTTTATAGTAAAATATACAGAACTATAGATACATAATACAGTTTCTCACCGAACTGCAAAACTCAGACTGCACTGCTCAGAGCCATCCCAAAACTGGACTCTCCCCATGCCATGCATCCAAGAACCATGTGCTCCTCCCTCACCAGCCCCCCTTTATGTTGAGCATGATGTCATTGATATGGAATAACACCTTTGGTTAGTTTGGGTCACTTGTCCTGGCTGTCTTCCCTCCCAGCTTCCTGGATAGCCTCACCTTCTCATTAACAGGGCAGCGTGAGAAGCTGAAAAGCACCTGACTGCTTGGCAACAATTAAAAACATCAGGGTGTTATCAATACTGCTCCCATCATAACTCCCAAACACAGCACTGCACCGGCTACTAGAAAGAAAATTAACTCTATCCTAGTCAAACCCATGACATTATTGACCCCTTATTCTATACTATCTGTATCATGCCCAGATCTTTCAATTCCCTTATGCACCACCATTTTGCCCGTCTTTGACACAACACACATGCACACACAAGCACACACACACACACAAAACCACACAGGTATTATTCCCTTACTCCATAAGACATACTTCTGAAATGTCTGTTGATTTAGTCCATGACTTTGGGCTCCATATGTCATAACAGTCTCTCAGGGCAGGTACAATGATGTGTGCTGTTGGATCGTTGCCTGCCACATCCGGGACTTGCGACATGTGTATCCAGTGTTGTCCATGCTTGCAGTCTGCAGGTTGAAGGTGTTGATTTTTCTAAGAAGTTTCTGAGTGCCAATTGCTGAAGCTAGTTCTAGTTTCATCATCATGACACTCATCCTTCATTAATTTGTGTGATTGTTACTGTAATACCATTGATACAGCATATATCAGTTGTAACAATAATAACTTACAATTGCAGGGTTATTTAACAATTTAAATCATACAATTTCTAATTTATTGCCTATATTGGCTATTCTCAATCAAAATCAGATCTCCTTGCGATACACATCCAGCTTCCCCATCCTTCTGCATCGCTCACCAAGTACAAAATAAATCCTGCAAATTAGTTTGCCTTTTCCTGGAGCAGGGTTAACCCAGACTATTTTCCTCAACATATTCTTCATACAAGTTATGGGGACTCTATCTCTCTCTACAGTATGTGGAAGTTTTGATTGGGCAGGGCCAGCTCAACTGGTAGACACTCTAGAGTTAACTAACCAGATGGTCTGCACTAAATGTGTATGCTAATGTTTGAAGGTTACCAGCTCCAATTGTATTTCTTAATCTTTGAAAAAGTATCTGAAGGTATAAATTCAATAGCCAATATATTTTATTAATTTTAGTACCAAAAGTACCCTGATCACTATTACAAGGTTATTTTCCCCTCACATATTCAAATATCATAACTGCCCAGAGATACAGTGTTAGAGTAAACTATATCTTTTCTTTTAGATAATTTGTTTGGTTTTGTGGGGTGTGTCTTGGAATATACATTCAACAATTATACATTAACCATAGAATCACAGAATCACAGAAAGGATTGGGTTGGAAAGGACCTTAAAGACCATCTAGCTCCAACTCTCCTGCCATGGGCAGGGACACCCAAACCTCACAATCCAAACCCTGGTTTCTTCCTGCAGCAGAGACAATGTGTAGTCTTTTCTTGCAAACTTACAAATTAATTCTGAGACAGAGTTGTTTCAGGGAAGGTACATATCTCATTTGTGAAGTATCAACCCTGTTTCTGTACCTGGAAGTTTAGTTTTCAAAACACCTAGTCTGCATTAACTTTCAAAGACATTTGTTTGTCCAGAATCAGATTCCTTAGGTACAGTGGAAAATCACTAGAAATCACAGTATACAGAAAAAGAACAACAGCCTCATAGATCTCCAACATATGTTGCCTCCACATACTCCTTAACTCCTTTTCAGGATGCCTTAGTGTTTTTTCAGGAATTATGCTTTCAATATTTTGGGTAGATTTTTTCCACCATGTTTTAAGTACTACAGAAAAACAATACATAACCTGTTTTAAGAACCTGAGGTTGGAATACAGCTGCACCATTGCTAACAAGGAGCATTCCCAGCATGTTTGACATTCAAGACAATCTGAAAAGACTATGTTTATTTGGTGAAGCAAAATAAAATGGAGAAAAACGTAAACCCTCTATAGTATTTTTCTGGAAAATCTAGAGTAAGGGAGTAGAGCAAAATATATGCAAGTTGGATGTTATCAGCTGAAGCCTCTGCAGTTCTGTCAATATTTAGTGCACTACAAGGATGAAAGATAAAAGCATCAACTCTGTTAAGGCTGCATGGGATCAGGGATATTTTTCAGGAAGAAGGTAAGATAGGATGTTTTTTTGTTTTTTCTGAAATCAGGATAAAACTCTTACTGAGTGTAATGGGAGATAATTTCACTGCACAGCTATCAACTAATTTCAAAAACTTTTTGTTCATTTGAAATCAGAAAATACAACCTATATGCTTATTTGAAACTGGTTTTCTTATTAAAATCTCACCAACCAATTTTAATCACTTGAAATCACATATGGCCATGAATATTTTACAGGAGAATCATGACTACATTGTGGTTTTACCCTTCCTCCTCAAAATCCTCATGGCAGACAAAAGTTTATTTCAGCCTTCAGATGTATTTGTTCTGCTTCTATTGGTATTTTCTTCTTTTTGGCCTGAAGTTCTAAGGATATTTTTCCAATTTACTCATCTTTTGTGAATTTTCCCCTCTTTATGGGCCTACACAGTACTTAATGCTGTATCCTGCCATGAATGAGTTTAATGATGTGTCAGATGGTCCTATGTGATGTTGGCTCTATGTGAAATGGATTCCAGCTCCCCTTATGTGCCTGTTTATTGTGCAAGATGATTTCCTTTACTTTTTCACAACATTTAGTAACATTGTAAGTTTCTTAATTTAAACATTACCAAAGATGACACTAACTGTCAACACAAATGCCAATTAATTTTGCAATAGAATAATAATTTCAAAGAAGCAGTAGGAAAGGAGCAGAATGAAGATTTATCATTCAGCTCCATGACATTCCATGGCCATAATCCTAATAAGTTATCAGAGTTGCTGAAATATCAATTTGGCACATGGTTTCACATGGCTGCCTGCATTCCTACTTAGGGCCTATTACTTAATTCTTCTGTCATTAGGAAATTAAATCAATGATTCTAGCCAGAACTGGAGATAGACTGATATTTATATTTAAATTGAGTATTAATTGTTGCATCAGAGAGCTATTCTGAAGCCTGAAGAACCTGAAATGGATAATGAAAAATGTGGCCATATTTCATAGTTAAAAGTGGGAGGGAGGAGCAAATCCAAAAATGTACCAGTGAGCAACACTTCATCATGGAACTGTATTGATTTTCCTAAGAAAAAAAACCTCTATTAAATAAAACAAAAGAAGATCTTGTATGTGCTTAATTAACTGTAAAGAAAAACCTATAGATTTTTCTCATTCCTGTCTTCACTGGCAAAATCTCTGCTTGGAAAACACTGTCTGATATCCAAACTCCTAAACAGCTATTGTCTGTATTTCTCTTAGCTGGGGTGCCATTAAGTATGAAAGCACATTTGTTTGGTTACATAACTGCCTGCTCCAGATAGGTAATTAACCAGAATATAAAGGAAAAAAAAAACCCCACAAAAACACAAAACCAAAAAACAAAGAAATGTGATTAGGTGTCTACCAACATGTAATGTTATGGAGAGCTGAATCATTAAAAAAAAATCAAATAAAATAAGCAAAGAAACTACTAAAAATTCTTGATGCCATGCCTGGCTACGTATGGAAGAGAGGATGGAGGTGATGCAAGAAATCTATTAAATCCCCCAAAATGGAGCTCTCATAATGTTTAAGAATTTGTTAATACTGTTTGTCTGGCTGAGAAAGTGACAGAATAAGAAAATTTAGGGAATCCCTTTCCCTCAAATTAATTCTCTTACTACCTAAAATGTGGAGGGGAGCTCTCAGTATAGAAAAAACAGGCAAGAAAGATTATATTAGTCATAGGAAGAACATCTTTAGATTTGCCAAGATGTTTCCCTGTACTATACATTGGGACACTTTACTATTTTTCTACAAAGAAACTAGCTTCATCACTGCAGAGTGTTGCAAGAAATTCACAGCTGCTGCTTCAAAAACCCCCAGCCTGAGATATATCACTCAATGCACTTTTGCTGTACAGATAACCTGTGCAGGTGCCATGGCCATTTGTACAGGATTTACAGGGTTTTGTAGCTCAATAAGATCTAAGAAAATCTCAGAAGAATGAAAAATTTCCTGTTGTTTGTAAGGGGAGGATGAGGTGCGGACAGGAAAGTCATGTGAAAGAAAAGCTGGAGCTATGAGAGCTTTTCTTCAAGGTAGTTCTGTGAAACTTTTTCTGTAGGGATCCGTGTTCAAACCATTACTGAGTGTGTTCAAACATCACAGGCAAATATTATTTAGAGGAAATAGTGACCACATAAAAGAGGGAAACTGTTTTCCAGATGAAAGACTAGGGGCAAAACCTTACAAATTTATCTGCAATATACGCAGAATTCTTGGAAAAAAAAAACAAAAACAACAAACTAATAAAATATTCTTCAGTCTGAAGGCAGGACAACTTTCTGAAATACAGCACATCTATATTCCACCTGGTGCCCAGCAAACACTATGCCATTAAAAAGCTTCAAGTAGAATCAGCATGTGTACCTCCAGCTTCCCCTGTATTCCCTTCCCTGGTATTAGCAGAACATCAGTAGCCAGGAGCTTAGGGCAAATTTGTCAGTGATGCAGCCCATTATTGGTGTGGATATGACCATGTTTACAGGGAAAATGGGAATGAACCCACTTCTTCTGGGGTTCCTATGTCTCATTTAAAGCTTTCTTTCAACCAGATTTAGGTATATATATACATAGAGAGACTTTCTTCAATTAGAAAACACACAGAAATCTGTTATTAGTATGAGTATCATGAAAGTATGGACCTTGACACAGAGAGAAACTTTCTCAGAAGGAGACATATGAAATTGTAACCACTAGTAAACAGAATGAGGAGGTGGTAATCTCAGTGAGATGTCAGGTAGTCATCTCAGTGATGTCAAGCCTGAAGATTTGGCTTGATTTTTTTTAGTGGCACTGCAATTTTAAGATCCTGCTGGTCATACAAAATGCAGTGGGTAATTTGACAAATAAATATACCACAGTGGGAAAATTCAATGCTCATTGAATTTTGTGGAAGTCAGATTTTAGAGACTGGAAATCTTTGTTTCAATTGCCAAAGAAATATTATTGAGGATGGTCTTATCTGGACAGTATCTGGGAGCTAAGAACATTCTTTGTGAACTTCACTACAAACAACTGCAAAAAAACCCTGTCTGATAGAGTTCTTTAATTCAGGCACTAGTCGAGATTTCTATGGCATGTCAAGTTGATAGACCACAGAATTGTGCACTCAGGAATATATCAAGCCCTCTCTTTTGCCTTAGCATTTTGTCTGTAGTTTTGAGCTAGCTTCTCTACAGTAAGATGAAATTGTCATCTTGTGTTACCTGTGATAAGCTTTTCTTCCTGCTATTGATTTCATTTTCTCTGTTGTCATTGTTTATAAAATTTAATGAAGTAAATTACACTGGATAAAAGAGACAGTGTTGCAGTGCTGTACTCTGACTTTATGCAATTGCCATAGTATTCATCCTAGTGTACTTAGAACAGCTTTAAGAGTTTGATTCATACCTTACATGCATATATTTCATTAATTACCTTTTAGATTATTCCATCTTTCCACAGATCTTTCACCTCTGCCCAACCAACTTTTACTCCCCACAGCCCAAAGAGATCAGCTTTTTGATATAATGTTAGAGATGTCACTCCACTCTGATAATTCAAACATCATCTGTCACGTCATATTTTCAACTTCTTAGCTCCCAAAGACATCTGACTATCCTAAAGTGAATGAGAATTAGAAACCTAATCTCCTTAGATGCTTTTGAAAATTTCTTACATGTCTAATGACATATTTAGAGCTCTTCTGTAAAATAAACTCCTGATTATTCTGTAGAATCTTGGGTTTATACTGTAACCCCTTGATGTGCAGACTGTGCCTGGTTAAAATTATGTAAAGCACAAGAAGACGTCTACTGTTATCAACTTTAGCATACATGATTAAAGGAAAGAATCAGAGGTTTGAACAAGTCACAGGACTACATACTTGCAAATTCTTTTTTTTTTTTTATTTAAGGAATGTTTTCTGAAAAGCTTAATAAAAGCCCTTAAAGTATATTATTGAGTAATATCACTACTCAGTCATAGCACTGTACAAAGAAAGATAGCAATATGGGCTGTCTGATATATTTATCTGGTATCAATCTATTAAAGTTATAAAAAAAACCACCTCAGATTTATTGAATTAGAAGATCAAAGTTTGTCTTTATATTTGTCACAGAAAGCATTTGATGGACTTTCTGTAAGTGCTTTCAAATTTTTGATAAGGTGTTGTGTGCAAACAACAAAAGAGTATGTCTCTCAGTCCATAAAGTTCTGGCAGTCCAACCAGAATGAATTTGAACACGTTTGAGTGAGTCCTTGCTGAAATGTCTAGGGTCTTTATTAACATTCCTGCTGAGATAGTAGGCAAAGAGCTACAAATCTGTTAATATGGATAAGATTATTTTCAATCAGAAGGAACTGTGGGAGGGTAAAGCCTGATTTCTCTGTGATTTTAAATTCAACTAACCTACCAGTAGTTTTAAAAGTTTTGCAGAAGCAAAGAATTGTGATCTTAGTCAAAAGTAGAACAGGACAATGCTATGAAAGCCCTTCAAAAACCAGGACCTAGACCAAGTAAAAGACTGTTTAATTTTTCCTGTCCTGGAGCATGAGGACTTATCAGCACGTTAATTTTTTGATTAACTATTCTACAGAGTAGTACAGGATAATTTGAGGTGTACATCAAGGCTTGAACAAAGTTAATTCCCAACTACCAATTTTCCCTTAATTTTTGCCCTTAAGCTTTTTATACATTTTTATAATTAAGATGAATATTTAACTATCTACTTCTCCAATTAATTTCAAAATTAATGGGAATTTGTGGAGAAGCAAGAATTTGATCCACAACATCTGTAACCATGGTATTGAGTTTTTAAAATAAATTATGGATGGCCTGAATTAGGCCAAATCAGCACAAATATGTTTTAAACTCACAAAGTTTGTTAATTAGCTGTTTTTCTACAATAAAAATGTTAATTTAAAAAATGAAGAAAATTGAGGCACTTGCTAGTATATGTTACTCTCAACTTTGGTTGAGATTTAGTTCGACATTCCCAATCCTTGGACTTGACATCCCTAGGAAAGAAAACAGGTCCATCTCTACCCTTAAATAATTTGTTACAGGCAATATTGTATATGAGATAAGAGTTTATTGTTAGGATCATTAAAATTTCATCAATGACTCAAAACAAATTACCATTATTCACATTAGTTAGATTTGCAGCACCACTATAATTGACTACAAAAACACTTGCTGTCTTAAGAGAATGAAAATTGCATATGCTTTCATCCTATGACTCAAGAAACAATTCATTATTTTTTACATGTAACAAAATACCAGATCTGATGAATTGAAATCAACATGCTTTACTGATTTCAAGTCACGTTGCTAAGAAAAATGAGTTCAAAGGACCTTTGCGGCCACTAGAGATTAAAATTCTTGGCCCCTTATTTCAAAGAATAACTATACATATCAATACACACACATACATTTACATATATATAGACATACATATTCATAGACATATTTTGAATGTCTCAGAGAGTAGTGAGAGAAACTTCATTATATATGTATATATATTCAAATAGAGAAGGGTAGGAAAACTAGGGTTTTTTCAATCAAAGATTGTCCTGGTTTGTTTTTTTTTTTGGGGGAGGGGGATTGGGTTTTTTTGGGTTTTTGTTTTTTTTTTTTAGTTCTGAAGAACATCAGTCAGAATACGTGCTGGTATTTGCAACTGAGAAAGAATCTTTCCTGGACGCTTTCAACTCAGCAACTATTGAATAAACAAATATGACAGGATGTTTCAGTCCATGTTCCTAGTCAGAAATCCATGTTCCTGGCCTGAGTGCCTTGGGGAGAAAAAAGAAAAAGACAAGAATTTTATTCTAATTTGCTTGTTTATATAATAAAAAGATAATAAGATTTTGGTCAATAATGTTATTCACATAGGTCCTAAAATCATTGGTCTTTTATTTCTTTTTTGTCTCAGTGAAAAAGAAAAATACACCAGTGGCTGCTTTTTCTACCATGGGGACTCATACAAAAACAAACCTATTGAAGACAGTTTTTCATCAGCTTTCTCACTGTAACATTTAATGTTTTTCTTGCTCAGTGTAAATCAAAATCTGAAAAAGAAGCTTGCTTTCCTTTAAACGTAATTTTTTTCTCTGGAACCGTTGACAAAAATGCCAAGTTGGACAGTGTCCTTGACGTTAGATTTCTCATCAGATGGAAAACAGATTGCCTCTTATAAAATATTTCTGACAAGTCTATTGCAATGTCAGCTTTTCTTTCTGCAGCTTTATTGTGAGAAAGATAGTTTCTCCTAAATGCACCTATGTTTTAAAGGGCTCTAATTTAAAGTACACTTAGAAGTTCCTCTCTTTACGGGCTGTAGGAGCTGACCATTTTGTGGAGTATTTTCATATACTTGTTAATGGGTGTGTATGATTGACAATATGACAACTTGCTGTTCCTGTTTTTACAACTTCTGAAGTATTACTTTAAAAAAAAAAAGAGAAAACCAATTGAATTTAAGTTTAAGTTTAAGGAGAAATATAAATAACCAAAAATATTTTATTCAGTATTTCCTGAAGTTTATCAGACAAAGACTAGGGTTTATATACTTTGTAGCAATAAAGTGAAATATTCTAATATATTTATGCACGTTTATGCAGTGCGCATGATATATATGCATGTCTAGTTGTATAATTAAAGAGAAGAATGAAGTGCAATGTCATTCTGAATGGCCTTCTGAATATCAAGGAAAATATTTAATGACCAGTTATTAAATGGAAGTAATGTGATTTGTGTATAAACAAAGCCTCTAAAGAGGGATAATTTCTACTAAAGCCATATTTACAAAAAAGTTAATAAACTTTCTAGAGACACTTCATTAAAACAATTGTTAAATACTCCAGAAAGAGATTAAAAATTGCTGTGATTTTTATACGTCCACATATGTGCCTCTGGTGCTACATAACTATAGCAGGTCTCTATAACAAGCTTTAAAAGCCTGCAAATCATTTATGATCAGAATGTTAACAGTAACTGTGGCCCACTAAATAATGCTGAATTTTACACAGAACTTTTACACCAAACTTTTTATCCTGTATTAATTCATGTCTTGGTGGAGGACAACTCTGTGTGTATGGTAACACGGTCACAATGATTTTCATATAATTTTATTAAAATATCACATTTTATAAGGAAATTCTCAAAAAGACAGGTTATAGAATAACATTGAATGAGCCCTGTGACAGCATAAAAGATTACTCTAGTTTTAAAAATGTATTATTATTTTATAAGGCAGTCCCACACTGTCCAACTACTAAGTAGAACAGATGTGATGGAAGAAGAAGTTAGACAGATTGACACATTTCTGACCCTTTCTTATGTATTTCCTGAAATGAAGCTGTAATTATTATGCGTGTTGCAGGTTATTCTGATGAGCTGATAGAGGAGGTTGTCAAATTGTGCAGCACACAATCACTCAATGACACAGTAGAAGAAAGAGTGCAGCAGGATTTCCAAATCTGTCTACAACACATAAGCTTACAGACAAAACGAGTGTTCTGGAAAGCCATATGTCACACTTAGGCAAATTAGACATGCATATGTTGTGGACAAGAAAACACCCGTTGAAAAATAAGGAGATGAACTGTTTGCAAGTTATCAAGTGGGATACAGATCAATCATTCTGCACAAATGAGAGAGAACTAAGAAGATACACATTCCTATTTCCAGAAGGATACAACCAGTTCTACTCAAGTCGCTACCATTTTATACTCTGCTTGGTTAAAAGAGAAAATTCTATGATGTGAAAACCTGATCATTGAACTCAAGACAGGTAGCACCTTAATAAAAAACATTAACTGACAAAAGTCAAAGTGAAATATGAAAGTGATTTTTAATCATTTAAAATTATTATTTCAAAAGAACCACAAGCCATTTCATAACTAAAATAAAGCACATGAACTATTTAATAAAGTTACTGATGCTGACACATCAGTCATGGTAACTACCAACCAAGGAACAACTTTCTAAATCTTTAGTCCACCTGGAAACTTATGTTAGTCTATTATAAAAGCAACAGGTTTATTCAATAGAGCTTTTAGGTGGTAGCACAGTGCATCATTTTTCAGTGATCCACACTCATGTTCTCCTTTGTTTGGGATAGTTTCAATATTTTCAGTGATCCATTTGAGTTGGAACACTCCTCTTCCTGAATGGAAGAATCAATGCTGAAGATTTTTTAAGTAGACTTCAAATCATCTCTATTGTACAGAATTTTTCAGAGGCGAAAGACAAGAGAAGATGAGGGAAGACAAAGACAAAGGAGAAGGAGAAGGAAACAAAGGAAGGATGGGGAAAGTGTTATTGTTGTGGTTTTACCTGGCAAGGTTCAGGGGGAAGAGGGGAGAGGTGGGGGTGCCTGCAGGGGTGGCTTCTGCAAGAAGCAGCTAGAAGCTTCCTGTAGACCCGACAGAGTAAATACCAGCTGGGCTCGAGGACGGACCTGCCACTGACCAAGTCCAAGCCCATCAGCAATGGTTAAAGCAACCCTGTGAGTCACACTTAGGAGAAGAAAAAAAAACAACAAACCACAAGCAGATTTTTTTTGCTACCAGAGAAGGGAGTGAGAAGATGTAAGAAACTGTGCAGGCACCAAAGCCAGGAACGAAGAGGGGGAGGAGGCGCTGCAGTCACCGGAAAGAAAGATTCCCTTGCAATCCTGTGGAGAAGACCATGGTGGAGTGGGTGTACCCCCTCAGCTCATGGAAGAGGATCTGGAGCAGAGATTTCCCCCTGCAGCCCATAGGGATGCCCCATGCTGGAGCAGGTGGAGACATACAGAAGATGCTGTGACCTGTGTTAGAGAAAGCAGTTGCAACCTGTGGAGAGAGAGACACACACAGAGATGAACAAGAGAGAGATCCACGTGGGAGCAGGCTTGCTGGGTGGTAATTGTGACCCCATGGAGGACCAGGCTGGAGACTGTCTATCAGTCTCTGGGCCAGAGATTGCACCCCATAGCAGTGACCCACACTGGGGCAACTGGTAAAGAGCTGAAGCGCTGTGGGAAAAGACTCACACTGTAGAAGTTCATGAAGGACTGTGTCCTGTGGGTGGGACCCCACACTGGATCAGGGGAGGGGAATACCCCCCTCCACCATTTCCTGCCCCTCCCTGTGCCACAGTCATGTGGGGAGAAGTGATCAAAATCATGACTAAAGTGAAGTCTGCTAAGAAGGGATCACACTTCTCATTATTCAACTCTGGTGTCATTGTGTGTGTAGTGTAGTGTAATAAATTAGTTTTATTTCCTTTATTTTGCGTTGAGTCTGTTTTGCCCATGGCACTAACAGCAGAATGATCTCTCCCTGTCCTTATCTCGACTCCTGAGCCTCTCCCTTGTCCAGCTGAAAAGTGGCTTTGGAGGGCATCTGGCCTGCATCCAGGAACAAACCATCACATTAATTTATTATGGTTTTGATACATGAGCCACTTCAATCTGAAACAAAAAATATCAAATTCAGGTATGTACTAACTAGTCCTTTTGAACTTTTGCACTTTAAAATAACCAACAAAACTCATAAATCTCCGTTACCTTTTTTTCCCTATAATTACTCTTTATTATCTAGTAGTTCAGAAGATTTATCTTTATGTGACCGGGTTGCTCATCATGGTGGGGTGGGGTGGGGGGAGTTTACACTTTTTCTCAGAAGAATTTTAATTTGACTTTTTACACTTTTGACAGGTGTCTTCAAAAACAGATGATAGAATTTGCCCCACCATGTCCAGCAACTACCAAGGACGTCATGTAAGTGGAGAGAATATAAACATATAATTTAAAATTTAGCCAATATGTTAGGAGTAATAATTTTGCTGCAAATACCTAATGATATTTGTACATCAATATTTTGGCATTCTGTTTTTTTTTTTTTTTCAACAGGCTATAAAACTCTTGCCTTCCAGTATTGAAACTATCACTAGATTGCACTGTGAATGATTCAGAGTAAATACAGAGCTACATGTAATCCTTGCAGTGCTTGGGATGCCCTTGAGGATTTTCACAGAATCATAAAATCATTAAGGTTGGAAAATACCTCCAAGATCATCTAGTCCAATGGTCCCCTTACCACCTAAATTACTTACTAAACCATGTCCCTAAGTACCTCATCTAATCTTTCCTTTAAACTCCCAGAGGGATGTTGACTCCACCTCCTCCCTGGGCAACCTCTTCAGGCATCGAGGATTTCGCCAGTCCAGGTGGAATAGTAAGTCTCTAACTGTTTCAACCTCAATCATGGGGGGTTTATTTTGCTCCAGGTCAGCAGGCTGAGTACCCTGAGAATAAATGGTCTGACTATTGAAGACAGATGTAAAGAAGGCATCGAGAATCTCTGCCTTGTCCTTATCCTCAGCAGTAATGTTCCCCACCAGACCCAGTAAAGGAGGGAGATTATCCTTGTTCCTCCTCTTATGGGTAATAAATTTGTATGGTTTATTATCTTTTACCACAGTGGTCAGGTTGAGCTTACGCTGGGATTTAACCTTTCTGATTTTTCCCCTTCATATGTTAGCAACTTCTTTGTACTCTCCCTGAGCTGCCTGTCTCTTCTTCCACCCAACGTACACTCTCTTTTTCTCCTACAGAGTCATTTCATTCCAGTGCTGGTTGTATTTGGCTTTGTTTAGCTAAGGAATTCCTGTGAAACATCAAATATGGCAAGATTATGGGTTACAAATCGCTTAAAATCACCATTTTAAACTATATATATTGATTATAAACACTATTTAAAATATAATCTCATAGAAATATTTTCTTTATAATAATTTCCAGAAGATGACGCTTAAATAACACTACATCGAATGTCAGATATGAACTGCAGCTAGTGCCAAAGTTAACTGAAATGCTGTAGCATTGTCATTGACAATAGAGTATCACTGCTCACATCCTATTATAAAAATGCTGGACTTCTCTACTCTGAAGATTAAAAAATTTTAGCTGTAATCCAGGTCTTGTCTGACATGACATTTTGGAAGCAAATGCTCCCCAACTTTTGTACTTAGTAGTAATAGGATAACATGCTACAGTAGTTACAGTAATTGCTCAAGTCTCTTATTGCTGCTTAGGTGGTTCTTTTTTTTTTTTTTTTTTTATCCTCCATTCTCTCCTGAAGCCCTGTGGGAAAAGACTTCCACAAGGAACTTTCTGGGAAAAAGCATTAGAATTTTCAGGAAAAACAAAACACACATAAAACCTCCCAAACAAAGAACAAAACCCTACCATAGGCTCCTCCAACCTCTGAGGAATAGTTATCACAATGATTTGTACAAGTGACAATATTCTTCTTTGACCACAACAACAGAGTATCTATTATTGGAACAAAGATGCAGTGAAAGCATTACTTCTTGACTGACTTTCAAATTTATACATACTGTGAATAATATGCTGATTTTTTGGTCTCAGAAAGAAATGGTATAATTGAAGTTTCAAGTGCGAAAATAAAATTTGAGGATATCGTTATCCTCAAAGGAGAATAAGAAAGCCTTTGAACAGAACAGAGCTGAAAACCCCAACAGTTTCACAATTTGCTCTAGTAGTCCATTTGCCCTAAGGTAGAATCTAATATATAGGATAAAACTGAGTAACTACCTTTTTTTCTTACTGTAACCTGGAAGGACAAAATGTGGTGGATTTTTCTATTTGTTTGGTTTATTTAATTGATTGGATGGGTGGGATTTTTTTCTGCAGTTGCTTCATCAGCAGTGTTGGGACTGTTGTCCCAAGAAAAACAGAAAATGTTATGTTCATGTTTCATATCTCTGTGGTGGAAAATAAATAAATAAAAAAACCCCTTAGAGACTTTGTTAATGTTTACACAGATCAGGTTCATACAAAAAAAGAGCTCAAGAAGAGCTCAAGATATACAAAAATTTGTAGATGTGCTACTGCTTGGTGAGATAAGGTTGAATAGTCTGTATGTATGTGTCTTTATAAAATTTACACAAACGTGTCCAAGAAATTAAGTAAAAGGTGATAACACACATGAAGCAGTGAAAGAAAGACACATTTTTATAATCAAACCCCATGTTAGTCAAACATTTCTTCAACAACTTTGCAGCTTTAAATTTTAAGAGTAAGAGCTAACAGCTGCCATAATGACCATCAATGTGTCACCAAGTTACACCTTTGCAAGTGGCTGCCTAGTTAGATGGAAGAGCTCTCTTAATTGTCATTTACTTAAGATAAAACTATGTTTCTTGTTCCTATTCTCTCTAAACACTGCCTCATGCCAAAGGGAAGACATATACATTGGTGTAGCATTCTTAATGAACATCCTAGGTTTTACAAGTAGTGGACCATGTTTCAAGCAAAATATATGTTTCCCTTCCCCTCCCCATTTCTTTGCTTCTTTTTTTTCTTTTAAAGTATTTTCTAAGATTGTAACCTTATCTTAGCTGGTTTTACCCTTTAAGTGAGCTTGTTCTAAGGAAGGTTCTAGATAGGTCCTATTCAGCACTTTGGCTACCTTAGATCAGTCTCACAGCAGGTTTCCAAAAAAAAAAAAGTCTTAAAATTTTGCAAGAAAAGTTTTATTTCATGGATTTTACTGTGAACTAATGAAGGAATACTTGCTTCATGGCTTGTTTTACCTGGCATAAGGAGGAAGAGTTAAAGTTGTTAAAGTTCTGCTAGCAATCAAGCTGTCTAGACATGTTCAGTCCCAAACACCCAGAGTTTGGTGCGTGAAACACGGTGCAGGTCAGACAGATAGGCAGCTGGGAGTCAAGGTTTAAATGATCATTGAGTTCTTTTAATCCACTGATTTACCTAATGGCTTGTGTAATGTTTCAATAGATGGGAATAAAAGGAATTTTTTTAACAGACACTGTAATTAGCTTCTGAAAAAGAATTCAGAACTTCAAATTATAAGTACTCCGTTACTCATAACCTTTATGGCAAGATGTCTTGCAATTTCTAGAGGAAGCTCTAGTTAAATTGTAGTTGTGAACTGAAAATGCCTCAATTTCAGGAGCTACAAATCCTGTGATACAATATGCATTAAGTTATGCTGAGAATATCCTGTCAGTTCATTTTAGACATATACTATGAAAATATATGATGCTACGAAAATATGTAAATGTCAAGAATATCTTGCAGGGGAATAAACATTTTCAAATTTGCAAATAATAAATATATGATTTCAATTACATGGATCTCTCTAGTAGTAGAGATTTCTTAATCACAGAGTCAGAAATTCTTGAAGCATCTGCACTGCTGTGTTCAGTTCTGCGGCCTCCAACATAACAAGGATATTGAGATACCAGAGTAAATCTAGAGGAGGGCAAAAAAGATAAACAGAGGACTGGACTACCTTTCCAATGAAGACAGGCTGAGAGTTGGGCTTGTTCAGTCTAGAGAACCGAAGGCTTCCTGCAACCTTCCAGCACCAAAGGGGGCCTATATGAAAGATGGAAAGCAACTGTTTAGCAGGGAGTGCAGTGACAGGACAAGGGGTAATGGAGTTAAACTGAAGGAGGGTAGTTTTTAGATATTATGAAGAAATTCTTTACTGTGAGGATGATGAGACAATGGAACAGGTTACTCAAAGAAGTTGGGTGTGTCCCTTCCCTGGCCAGGTTGGATGGAGCTTTGGGCAACCTGGTCTAGAGAAAGGTATCCCTGCCATGTCAGGGGTGTTGGAACTAGATGGTCTTTGAGGTTCTTCCCAAACCAGGCCATTCTGTGGTTCTCTGATCTCTTTAGGTACATTTCAGTCTGTATAGACTCATCCTGACACTTAACAAAAGGTAGATACAGCACTTGAAATATAAACACACATTGCCTGCAAAAGCTCAGTGATTTTATGTGATGGAAATTAATTTCATCAGGTATAGCTCAATGTACCTAAGTAAAATGTGGAAAGGTATCATAAATTTCTCCATTAACCTGTCATAAGATGGATACATTCTTAAATAGTTTTATTGGCTCTGAAAAGAGCAGATTTGCTAAAATCTTAGTCGAATGAACTTTGTTGTGGTCCGTACTACCTTTGTGATGTATACTTAGCTCTCCCATGAAGACAGTGAAAGGGGATTAATCTAATTTCAGATATTTACAGTGTAAATGTATCCGTCTGTTAACTCTAAAGGCAATGAAATCCACTAGGCAGTCAAATTTAATACCACTCCTAATATGAGCACTGTTACAAGACATGTCTAGTTCAAACAGATATTTCTCTTCTTCCAGCTGTTCTAAGACTACAGCTAAAGCAATTAGCAGGTGTAAGACATATCTGCTTTCATTTACTGAGCATTCAAGGAAAATTCTCTGTCAAAGAGCTCTTCTAACTCATTTTTGTCATGACAGTATTATATAAACACAAAATAAATTCTGAAGCTGTAATACTGACCTTCCATTAAAAAGAAAAAAATAATAGAAAAATAAAATTAAATCTTCTAGATACTTCTGGTTTGTTTTTAAATATTTATGGTCATATGATTCTTGAGGCTGACATTTCTTTGACTGTTATTCCATAGGTAAAATGCTCAGAGGTAGTTATCCATGAAACTGAAGAATCCAAAAACTCTAATATTTCAGCCTTTGCCACAATTAAAGGAAAAAATAATCTAAATATGCAGATTTGGTGTTGATTGTAAATGTTTTTTCCTTATTTCTGTTCGTAGCAAGAAAAGTGCTACCTTACTTTGTAATAGAACAAGCAAATTAGGAGTCATGTTTTACACTTACCTACACACATTTCCTTCCTTTTAGAGACAATTACATGTATCTCCAGATCCATTTGTCCTAAACAAGGTATGTAGTCTGTATTGGACTTTACTATGAGAAATTATAACAGAATCAGGCAGATGAGGTGCTCCAGGTGCTGGAGCAGAGATTCCCCTGGAGCCTGTGAAGATGACGGTGAGGCAGCCTGTTCCTCTGCAGCCAATGGAGGTTGATGGTAGAGCAGATGCCTTCCTGAAGACTGTGGAGAACCAGAGCACGAGGACATGTGCCTGAAGGAGGTTGTGGCCCTGTGGGAAGACGATGTTGGAGGAGGCTTCTGGCAGGACCTGTGGATCCATGGAGAGAGTAGCACAGACTGGAACAGGTTTGCTGTCAGGACTTGTGATGCTGTGGGGAACCATGCTGGAGCAATCTGTTCCTGAAGATCAGCAACCCATGGATGAGACCCATGCTGGAGAAGTTTGTGAAGAACTGCAGTCCACATGAAGGACCCACTTTGAAGAAATTAGTGGAGGACTGTCTCCCATAGAAGGGACCCCACATTAGAGAAGGGAAAGACTATGAGGAGCCTTCCACCTAAGAAGGATGGAAGGAAGGAGTGGCACAGACAACATGTGATGAATCGACTGCAACCCCCATTCAGCATTTCCCTGTGTGGAGGGGAGTAGTTAGAAAAATAGGGAGTGAAATTTAACCTGGAAAGACGGGGGAGATGTTTCTCATTAATCTGCTCTGTTTGATTGGTAGTATTTTTTTTTTGAAGTTGAGTCTGTTTTGCCTGTAATGGTAATTAGTGAATGATCACTCCCTGTCCTTATCTCAACACACAAGATTTTTGCTGGATTTTCTCTGCCCTGTCCAGCTGGAAAGGGCAGTCATACACAAACTTTGGTGAGCACCTGACCTCCAGCCAGGGTCATCCACTGCAGTGGTATAATAGACCCCATATATACAGTTCAGCTTAATTTTAAAGCTTCACTTTAATCTTCTATCTTGTAAAGAATACTGCTTCAGCAACTAGTTCTATCTTCAATTCCTTGTGAATATAAATAATATAAAAAAAAGATAAAACTTGATAGTAGTAATTTTAAAGAAGAGGTTTTCCTTCCAAATTCCAGAGTGCTTTAGGCTGAATGATAAGATTTTCAGGCATAGTAAGGTTTCTGGACATGTTTATTAGAAAGATCAAAGTTGTGCTTACAAAACCAAAGCAAACTTGTCAATTCAGACTAAAACTTGCTTTTATTTCTTTTAACATCAGCAATCCTATACAGTTATTTATTGCATTCCTGCTGTTTTCTATATCTCTGTAAAAATTTGATGACAGAGTTCATGTCTCTTACAACCATGTGCCTCTACTGTCATTAAAGCCATTCTAGGTATTTTAGCTAAACCATTTAACTGTTTCTATGAAAGAGATGCATAGGTATTTTCTTTAATCACATCGAAGAAGGTAACCTTAAGGATATCCACAACCTCGTTTGAACATTTTGGGGGTCTGAGCCTGTTTCTGCTTCCTCTTTGTATCAGAAAATCATCTGACTGCTCACCTTACAATGTCCCTTTGCAGCAGCCATCAATGTACTTCCGGAGGACATGGCATCACCCTGGGCGGATTTCTGCTCTGGGAGTCAACTTCTAGTGAACTTGCATCTGAGCCACAGCCTGTATTTCTGATGCATCTGCCATTAATACTGCTGCTGTACCACTGAAGGCTTTCTAAGCTTCATCTCTCACTGCTTCAGAGCTTCAGCTTAGCCCAGGGAGGACACCACCACAGGTCTTATCAGCATTTTTAACTGCCATCTTCTTCTTTAGTAGCACTTGATTTGAACCAAATGGATAGTTGTGCTCACATGCTGGTACTTCTATTTAATTGTATTAGAGTTAATGCAATGAGATTGATTAGCACAGGGATACACACGGAATACATATATAAGCAAAAGGATTATTGAAAAGTATAGGGTTAATACAGACTTGATACAGTGAGATGAGTATAAACTAAACAGTGTGCCAATGTGAACCATGAAGTATTGTTTGTCTTCAGGAATATACAGACTAGACAAACAAAAGACTATGAAAAGAGGCTGAAAATAGCATTTGAATTCTGTAAGTTTCTGAGCTGTGAATTGGAAACATCTTTCCAAGATCTTGTCCTAACTCTACTGTACCGTCCAATACATGCCTTAACAATGCCTTACTGAAACATTGGTCAAAACCAACTAGAGTGGTTTTAGAAACACAGTTATTATAGTATAATATATACTATATTATTGTATACATATTATATTTATAATATACTATTTAATATAATGTATATCGATTGTTTATAACACAATCCAAGTACAAAATCCTTTTTTACTGCTGTCACATTTGTGATAAAAATACCAGTGAGTTCGACTACCTGACTCTTACTCCAGAATGTCTGGGAAGCTGGTACTATTATTCAGAGGGCTGCTTTTGAAGCAGGGTGCCTCTTCAGTGTACACAAAGGATGCTTTCATTCATTCACCTCCACCCTTGCATATGATTATGCCTGAAGATGTAGTTAAGCCTGATGGTTTTGATTTACAGACTCAGAGCAAGGCTGAGATTTCAAAAGGAGATAGGCAATTAAATCCTTTTATAAATCTTATTCATAGTAATTACAATGTACTGAATGTTGGGGAGGGGGAACAGCATGAAGCTAGAATGTAATCTAATTTGTAAAATGAACTAAAACAATCATATATTCTGTAAGTCTTCATAGGTGCCTTTTCTGCCCTTTCTCTAGGAGATAAGAAATGTGTTAACATTTTTGAAGGTGTAGTATTCTTGTAACTTCTTGATATTAACTTTACCTTATTCAGAAGAAGTCAGTGTTGGGTTTTCAGTATTTTATTTGCCTTTGTGGTGCTCATTAATGACTTCAACATTTAAATGTTATTAGTGTGGGTTTTTAAGGTAATTGTACAGCACTGAGTCATTCAGATTTCTTTGCATTTTTCTGTCTCAGATGTACATTTTTGATAACACAAAGACAACTTTCTCTCAAACTTGTAATTATTTTCCTCACTTGTGTGTGAATTGAGAAGTGAACACAAAAGGGATATTTTTTACATGAATGGATCAAAAGCCTTGCAGCTGGTGTATATGTGATAAATTTGCTTGCCAGATTTTGAGTGTCTTTAGTCTGGGCTCATACAGAACTCTCTCCATGAACCCCAGAGTTAGTTATGATATTTTGCTAGCAGTTCTTGCAAAGAAAACAAACAGTTCAACTGAAAAAGAGGGTAAAATAAAAGCTATTGTTGTGGTTGCTCTACTAGAAATGATGATCACTGAATTTTGTACTGATAAGACAAATACTCATAAAATTAAAAATAGTGGACATCTCAATGTTTGTTACAAGTCAAAGATCTTACAGGAATTAAACAGCTAAATTGTCTTTTGGTGCATTATTAGTCAAGGATGCATTACATTTTATTCTAGAAAAAAATCTTATATCACAACAATCTGTATCTAGGAAGGGGGAGAGAGCAAAACTCACAGGAAGAATATTACTAATGATACTTTATGCATCACTGAAAGCTGATCATTATTACAGTTATGAAGGTGATATAAAAATAGAAATAGACTGGAACAGATTCTACCTGTGCTGATAGATATGTCACTAAATTAATAATAGTGCTAAAACTAGTAATAACTATTGAAAAAAAAGGGCCATAGAGCTAGACATGTGGGTAAAATTATGTACATGGCCTTAGTAATACTGAGTTACATTAATGGCTATTTAACTCAATGATTTATATATATTATTATTTGATTGACTCATGCTTTTCATGTATAGTAAACAATCAGTATGTCCATATGCCTGAGTAAGGTCAAGCCATGCTGATCTTGCAGTAAAACAATTTTACTGTCTAGATGTATTTTATATTGTTTAGATATAAGTTGTGTTGTTTTTAATTCTCTTGCTGAATCCTAAGAAACCACATTCTAATAGGGTATTAGGAAGTGAAGTATTTTTATCTGTTAAATAGTGAAAGCTGCACCGTTTCCCATATAGAATTTTGAATTCTATTATTATATGTAGATGATTATTAAAAACTTGTGAAATTATGCCATTTCAAATTATAATTTGATTTAATAAAGAAAAAATAGAAAATAAAACAGTTTAGATGTGTATTTCAATATTTTCTCTATGCTTTTGGTTAAAATTGTTTCATTTACAGGTCTTAAATTGAATTTTTACTAGAATTAAAAGCAAGAAAACAAAAACTTTTTAAAATATCTTGTTTTGAGAAAAAAAGATTGAATTGTATCAAAAGAACAATATTTCTAGATTTTAATTTCACTTGGAAATTGAAAATATATTTCAGTTCTGCCTGAAATTGTCTGAATTTCAAGACCTTCAATAAATCTGATGAAAATCAATTACATCTATACCTCCATGCAAAAAATATACTAGACTTTTCACATGCTTTCTTTTAGGTTATAATGTTGATGAGAATCCTTTAATAATAAAATGAAATATTTCAAAGTTTATTGAAATGCCAAAAAAGATTTCTCATAAATTAGTAGAGGTAGAGCGGGAGTGATTAACAGGGGAACTTCCAGAGAGAACTACAGACAAATGGAAAAAAAAAAGATATTTATTTCCTTTGTCTTTATGTCATGTAATGCTGGTAGTTTCTTGGCTGGTGTCAGAAGTAACATAGCTTAAAAAGTTCTCATTCTAGGTATTCTCAAAATGAGAAACGGGGATGAATTGAACCTCAGTTTCATAATTGGTTTTGTACTTTACCTACATTTATGAAACAGGAAACTTTATTGCTTTTTTATACTGAATGTACTGCTAAGAAATGAGCTATGACTTTATTAATAAAATTACTATAAAATTGTAGCATGTAATAAAATTATCTTTACCTTTGAATTAACTAGATACTTCTAGCCATGACATTCTTCCTTTAAAATACATTGTTATATATTTCTAGAAAGTTTGGAATTCCTATTTATATTAAAATCCATTAAATCCACTAATATTTATCTTACCATTCCTATAAAATGAAACCTGTTTTCTATTTGGCTTACTCATTTGAGCATTAATATTTCAATAACATTTTAGAAAATATAATCTTAACATCTCAGTTTGTCAAGATGGTTTTGCCTAACACAAACATCTATACATTTTATACTTTTTAATGGCAGAGGTTTTAATGTGATAATCTTGAGAATGAATATCTCAATTATTACATATGGAACAAACATATTTAAAATTTAATTTAACTGCATTTTATATACCCCTGGGCAAAAACCAACCAGCCAACCAGTTAACCAAACCCCTAAAAAACCAAATCCAAACCCAAGGAAGTAATATACTATGGTGTGACAAAAATTTGCTATTCATATACTAAACAACCCCAGTTACCTCGGCCACTCCTCATATGGTTTGCTCTCCAGAGAATGTTCTATCATTTGAAACTTTGCAGGTCTACAGCTTGAACTAGTGATGCCTAAGATTTGAAGTAATGGTTGTCATTTCAATGCCTATGAAAATTCAGGGTCAAAATAAGGAGAAAGTCATAACTCAGGAGCATAGCTTAAATAGTGCATGGGAAGGACTGTATCAGCCACTTCCTCTTGACATGGGACATGCATATGCCACTGACAAGCAGATTCTTCAAACCACAGAATGTGTTGATCTTCCTACTGTTTTATGACAGCAGGGAACCATAAAGCATTGCTCTCACCCTTTTCCTACCCTGAGGATAGTTTATTACATCTAGGTATCTTATGTAGATCTTATCTTTTCTTGTTAAACAATTTACCATGATACTGTAACAGTAAGAGTATTTGCCTGAGGATCTTTTACAGCTTCAGAGGTCAAAAAGGAATTTTGACAGAATTATTAGCATCATCTTCTCTTGAGTCCCTGTTCTTTTCAAAGAAAACACACATCAGGAGGGTAACTGCATTGGAATGATTTAAGAAATTATATTTTTAAAACCCAAGCTAAAAAATATTACTATATACATTGTTAATATTCCATCTGACTTATGCATCACAGACAAAAAATCCTAAAGTAAATTAACATAAATAAAAACCCCACACCATTTGCAGCGTTACAGTGTTTGGTTTTGACATACTAACAGACTAACATTAATAGACGTAATAGAAGTATCAATAGTAATACTTGCATGTAGAGTTTTCAACTGATTATTACTTCAAATAATAATTCTAGTATAATTAGTTGCAAGAGTATCAAGATATCCCTCTTAGCAGAAATAATCTGTTATGGAACAGCATCTGAAAAGGGATAATTCCAATTTGCTTTGGACTTGAGGGATGGGACAATCGGTCTTTTTCAACTATACAGTATATTATTCCCACAAGAAAATACACGTACTTGGATTTGTTCTTTTTTACCTCTTGAATTAGAAGTTGCTGCACAGACAATCACAGGACATTTGTTTAAAAATCCTGAATACCTGAGCTTTTGCAATATGGTAATGCTCACAGAAGGAATCCAATATTCTGATCAAGGTGCTCAGTCATTATCAAGTAGGTAAAAGGCTTCTCTCTTAAAAGTGTCCTTGCAATGCTGCCTCCAGATTGGGCTGGGTAAATAGTTTCTTCCGAATATCTCATGTAAATCTACCATCTTTTAGTTTAAACCCATTACCCTTGCACTATCACTCCCTGATAAACAGTTGCTCTCCATCTTTCCCTTTTCCAGAACCTTTTCCTTCTTTAGGTTCTGGAAGGCTGCAAAAGGACCTCCCTGGAGCCTTCTGTTCTCCAGGCTGAACATGCACAACTCTCTCAGCCTGTGTTTCAGGCCTCTGATCATATTCATGACTCTCCTCTGAACTTGCTCCAAGAGCACCATGTTGCAGAAGGCCACCAAATATGTCCGGCATGATTTGCCCTTAGTGACGCCATCTTGGCTGTCACCAGTTGCATCCTTAGTTTCTTTGTGTCTGAGCATCTGTTCCATGATCTTGCAAGTCACAGAGGTGAGATGGACCACCCTAACTTCTGGTGAAAATTAACCCTTTCCTAGGTGAACCCAGCACATCTACCAAGGAGATCTCTGAAGAGGTCAAAGTCTCCTGCAGTCCAGGGCAATGAGCTTGGTGTACTACCTCCTCACTTCCCGCAGGATCTTGAACTCCACCATTTCATGGTCACTGCAGTCAAGGCTGCCCTTGAGCTTCACATCCCTTACCAACCCCTCCTTGTAGGTAAGAACAAGGTTCAACATGGCACTTCTCATTGTGTCCTGTATCACTTGGATGAAGTTTTCATCTGGGAACCTCCTGGGTTGCTTATGCCCTCCAACAGATATTGAGTTGATTGAAATCCTCCATGATGACCAGGGTTTTTGAATGTGAAGCTGTTCCTATCTATTTATAGAGGTTCTCATCTGCTTGGTCTTCTTGGGTGGCCTATAGCAGGCACTCACTATAACATTCTCTGTCCCTGCCCTCCCTTTAATCCTGAACTCAGTGGGGTCCTCACCCATTCCTTGGCAAAGCTTCATGCACTCCAGCTGGTCATTGACATAGAAGGTGACACCATCTCCTTTGTGTCCCCTGCTTGTCTTTAAGAGAAAGGCGTATAGAGCCAGTATATAGATTCTCACCTGGAGAACTCCTGCACCTGTTAATCCTATGCCTTTTTTTTTCAAAGGGAGCTAGTACTTTAGCATTCTCTCAGGACATCATGCAACAGCCCACTATCTCATCTATGCAGATGACCAGCTAATGAGTTTGTGGACTACCTGCAGAATTAATGTCTTAATTACAGTAGATGTGCACATAGCTGCAGCCCCAAAACCCAGCCACATCACTTTAACAACCCAAGCAGCTGAAATTTAATTCATAAATTCTATGTTTCTTAACTCAAATGCTATTTGAATTTTAAATGACACTGAAAGAAAGAATAATTTTACCTCCTTAGAATAATCAAATCAATGAAATTAAACTGTTTTAAAAATCTCAGATAGAGTCTCCATAGTAAACTAATTGCATTAGTTTTCCCAAATTTATTTGCTGTTTATCTGAAAATTATTTGTAGTTCATGAGCCTCTGAGTGCATTTAATGCCCACAGTCTCGTGTTTCAACCCATTAACTAGCTTTAATCTGAAAACAACCTTGGTTGATTAACTCTCTGCTTCAGGCTACCTCAGATATCATCTTCAGTTTTGGTCTTTTCCAGTTGCACCACTCTGGCTATCTTGAGTACAGGCTAAGGCTTAAGACCACCTGAAATTACATTTCTTTTCTCTTCCTTTTTTCCTGAGCAATGTTAATCTGCACAGTCTAGAGCATGCTTCTCCGCTCACTCCATAGGTCATATGTACCTATTAACTCAGTCTCCCCTTCACTTTTAACTGTCACCTGCATTTATGCCTTTAGCAAACCCTCCTTATATGCTCTTTGTCTTCACTGGCAATTGTGTATAGACCTTAAGTCACCTTTCATTCCATAACTCTCAGAATCTTTCATTGTCTTGCCTTTTAAACGTTAATTCTGTAAAACGTATTATTCCTTTTTTGCAGATGCATCATATCTTTTTGTACAAGACTGGTTTGGTTTAGGTTTATGCTGATGCTTCTTTCATACTCCCAGAACTATAAAGTGTTTCTTTATTCTATGTAGTGTTGATTGAAGATTTTAATGCAGTGGTTTATTTTATCAATTTATGACACATTATTGTGTAGATTAACCTCATCTTTTAAAGGGCTGAAGAATCATTCAGACCATGAAGATACCCCTGATAAAAATTACCTTCGTTGTCTTTGGGGATTAACTGAAATTTGTTTGGGTAAGAAAAGGTTATTTAAATTTTTTTTAATTGAGCATAAAGTACATGAAAAGGAGAGGAGAGGAGAGGAGAGGAGAGGAGAGGAGAGGAGAGGAGAGGAGAGGAGAGGAGAGGAGAGGAGAGGAGAGGAGAGGAGAGGAGAAGGGGAGAAGGGAAGGGAAGGGAAGGGAAGGGAAGGGAAGGGAAGGGAAGGGAAGGGAAGGGAAGGGAAGGGAAGGGAAGGGAAGGGAAGGGAAGGGAAGGGAAGGGAAGGGAAGGGAAGGGAAGGGAAGGGAAGGGAAGGGAAGGGAAGGGAAGGGAAGGGAAGGGAAGGGAAGGGAAGGGAAGGGAAGGGAAGGGAAGGGAAGGGAAGGGAAGGGAAGGGAAGGGAAGGGAAGGGAAGGGAAGGGAAGGGAAGGGAAGGGAAGGGAAGGGAAGGGAAGGGAAGGGAAGGGAAGGGAAGGGAAGGGAAGGGAAGGGAAGGGAAGGGAAGGGAAAGAAAGCCTATGCTCAGTGTATCTCTTCCTAATTCTGTTGGGAAAATTGCCTTGAAAGCATATTATGAGTTACGATAATTAAAACTCTGATATCTACTTTTTTCCTTCTATAGGAAAAATGTATTTTCCTGGCAGTAAATAAAATTGAAGTCAGTATCTTGAATGGTTATGGAATCTGCAGCAGTGGGATATTTAACTTTCAGATCAATTACATTGCTGCTGTTTTAATCTTTGGGTTAGATGCAGCAAAGAAAAGGCTAGTGTTATTTGTACATAGAGGTTGATTTTTAAGTATTTTGTCAATATTATGAAAATATTCATGTAGATCTACACTTCGAGCTGAACAGGAAATAAATAAAAATCCTCAGTGGATGTGATGTCATTTGAACTGATAGTGTATAGAATAAAGCTTTTTAACCTAGACATAAAATTAATTTCTGTGTAACATTTTGAATCCCTTCAGTTATTTTTGTTACTTCCAAGTGGCTTTTTAAGAGATGAAAGTTTTCATTATGTAGAAATCCATACAGCTAATATTATACTACATAATTACACCTATTATCTCTGTGATAGGTGCACCTCACTCCTATTAATATTTACATTAGCAAGTATCAAGCTTCTAATATATCCTTGGATGTACTTACCAGCTGAAGTACGTAAACACTAATAATAATTTCTTCAGTGTGTATGGTGTATTTAGAATATGTTATCGTATTTTCTTGTTGAAATCTAATTTAAAGTATAACTGGGTTTATTGGTCTGCAAGATAGAGATTTCAAGAGTTACTTTTCAATTTTTTCAGTTTTGCATCAGTCTTCTGAAAAATCATATAAAAAACTGGACAGTGTTCAGTCAGATAGAGCTCCCATTACTGTATCCCATTGTTAAAAAATTTGACTTTTGCCTCGAGTAAGCATTTATGTTCAAAGGGATTTTTTTCTGAAGATTTAGTTAAAAACATAGTGTTTCCCTTGGTCATATCTGTTTATGACTTCATATTGCAGAGGATTTAGGTCTTTTGGTCTGATGTGCAACTCTCTTGCAGTTAGTAAAAAGCATGTAATTTTTAATGGTCATGTATATGTTTTCCTGGTAGGAAGGAGAGCATAGTCTGATTGAAAACAAGTAAACCGATCTATTCCTTTTGTTTGTTTGTTTGTTTGTTGGGACCTTTTATTTCTTTTCTTGTAGAAAATGTCTTTACTTCTGTTTCCATGTTTAACTTACGTATGTCTGGTTTGTGCTTGAAAGAAATTGTGCTTGACTGCCTCCAGCACTGTTCAATATCTAATATAATGCATTTTTTGTTTCACCTCAGTTTACCCTTTGCCACCATAGCAAGACTCTTATGCATTGAATCCCACTGAAGGAACACCATTTTGTCACAGGTCATGGATCTTCAACCAAGCTTTTAAGGTCTGAGTAAGAGTGAACTGTCCTGTGATGGTTAACTCTAGCTGAGAAGAGTGCTCCTTGAGATTTTGCCTTAAACCTCCACTTTCTTCTCCCTGTAGACATCCTTCTCAAAATTGTTTTCCCCAACAGCAACGCAGAAGATAAATCATGTGTCTGGATTTATTATACTGCAACTTGCTGCTCTTCCTTCTCCATAGGACAGGTAGGTCATGCTGCCTCTGGCCCATATGCGGGTCTGGGGTCACCCACTACTGATAAGACGGGACTGCTAGGCCGCTCCCAACACAGGCATGTGAGAGCAGGGTGAGCAGAAAGCAAAGAGTTTCAGACTAGTGCTTGAAAACTGTTAAAAATATAAAAGCTCTTGTCTCAAAGTGTTTGCCAGATACTCTTTTATGCTAAATATGGGCTTCACTTTGCTCTGTCGCATATTAACTACTGCTTTTTCCTTTCTGACAGTGAAAACGTTTCGCCATTGTCCTTAGTCAAAGGGAACTAGGGAATGAAGGCAAACAGACAGTGAGCAGCTGTGCTGCCCATTATGTTCTTCCTGTTCTTATGTGAAAATACAAATGTGTTATCTGACTAAAATTAGTGATATTGGAAATAGGCTCTGATAGTGGTGGGGAGACACAATGCTACAAGGGGTGATCACTCAACACAGCACAATAGCCTCAATAGCCTCTTCTGAAGGATCCAACTGCCCGACGCTTCAGCCAGTAAAAAACACCATGTGGAACCAAATCCTATTTTACATATATATCACATATATGATTATTCCTGTGAAAAAAGAAAAAGATTGGGCTAAAAGATGGGTGCAAAATAAAATGTTTTTCATGGATACACTTTGGAAAAGTTAACATTTGATTTGAAAGACTACCTTAACCTAAACTCTTTTACAGCAAAATCAAAAGAAAGAAAGGGAGGGGGAAAGTCGAGCCTGTAAGCTTTTCACAGAATCACAGAATTGTAGGGGTTGGAAGGGACCTCCAGAGATCATCAAGTCCAATCCCCCTGCCAAAGCAGACTCCCTAGGACATGTCACACAGGTAGGTGTCCAGACGGGTCTTGAATATCTCCAGAGAAGATTCCACAACCCCCCGGGCAGCCTGTCCCAGTGATCCATCACCCTCACCATGAAGTAATTCTTTCATATATTGGTGCAGAACTTCCTGTGACATTGCCCCTTGTTCTGTCCCTAAAGACCACTGAAAAGAGGTTGGCCATTCCCCTTTGGTGAATCATGTTGACTACTCCCCATAACTTTCTCTTCCTATTTCTTGGAGATGGCATCCAGAAAAAGCTGTTCCATCAGCTTTCCAGAGACAGAGGTGAGACTGACTGGCCTGTAGTTACTTGGATCCTCCTTCTTGCCCTTTTTGAAGACCGGAATGACATTGGCTATCCTCTAGTCTTCAGGCACCTCTCCTGTTTGCCAAGACCTGTTGAAGATGATAGAGCGCTGCTCAGTAATCACCTCTGCCAGGTCCCTCAGCACATTTAGATGTATCCTGTCATGGCCCATCGATTTGATTGCGTTGATCCCACCTAGATCCTCCTGGACCATCCCCACCACAACCAGAGGGAAGCTCTTCATTTCCCAAACTCTCTTTTTTTTGTCTCCAGGGTTCAGGAGTCCTGAGGGGGAGTCTTTGTAGTGAAGACTAAAGCAAAGAAGGCGGTTAGTATCTCCACCTTCTCAGTATCCACCATTACCAGGACACCCCTTGCGTTCAGCAGAGGACCCACATTATCCCTAGTCTCCATCTTATTGTTCACATACTTAAAAAAAACCTTCTTATTATCCTTTATGTCCTTTGACAGCTTCATTTCCAGGTGGGCTTTAGCCTTCCTCGTTGCATCTCTGCAGGCCCTGACAACATTCTTATATTCTTCCCAAATGGTTAAGACCCCTTTACCACAATTCATGTTCCACAATTCACAATTCTGCTTCCCTTTGAGTTTAGGGATGAGCTCCCTGCTCATTCATACATGTCTTCTGCCACCCTTCCCTGATTTCTTACTCATAGGGATGCACCGATCCTGAGCTTGAAAGCACTGTTTAAATGCTGACCAGCTCTCACAAGCCCCTTTACTTCTAACGGCCTAGCCCATGGGATAGCTCCTATTAGGTCCCAGAAGAGATCAAAGTTTGCTCTCCTAAAGTCCAGGGTAGCAATCCACTCAAGATACTGAACTCCACCATCTTGTGGTCACTGTGTCCCAAGCTGCCCCTTATCAAGCCCTTCCTTAATTGTAAGAACAAGATCCAGCTCCACCCCCTGCCTTGTTGGTTCCTCCACCACCTGTATCAGAAAGTTATCTTCAACACATTGTAGAAACCATCTGGACTGCGCATGACTGGCACTTTTGCTTACCCAACAAATATTTGGGTAATTGAAGTCCCCCATAAGAACCAGCGCCTGGGATCGCAAGGCTACTTCTAGCTGCTTGTAGAAGGTTTTCTCAACTTTTTCCTCCTGATCAGGGGGCCTTTTAGTACACACCCACAACAGTGTCCACCCACACTAGCCTGCCCCTTGATTCTCACTCATGTACTCCACTGGTACATCACCGTACCACAGGTGGAGTTCAATATATTTTAGCTGCTCTCTCACATAAAGAGCAACTTCTCCACCTCACCTCCATAGCCTGTCTTTCCTGAAAAGCACATAGCCATCCATGACAGCATGCCAGTCATCCAAGCTGTCCGACCACGTCTTTGTGATCGCAATGAAATTGTGGTCTTGAGACCACACGAAGAACTCTAACTCTTCCTGTTTATTTCCCATGCTGCATGCATTTGTAGACAGACACTTTAGGGAGGCAGGAGGTACAGGTATCCCTAAAGAGAGATTTTGGGAAGGAAATAGGCAGTGGTACCTCCTTCGAGGAGTCCTCACAAGATCCTACAGGACAATGTTTGTTTTGGGGTTTTTTTTTGTTTACATAAGATAAAAATTATCTGAATTCGTACACATATATTCAGCAGTAACAAATGAATAACAAAATATATATCCAATGTATGTTCAGTTCTATCACTTCTGTTGCTAAGGTAGGCCTGACTAAAAGTGGAGGTTAATAATAAAAAGCTGACAGAGGACTACAATAAATACATATGTACATTAAAGCCATATGCAATAATATACATTTAATTTTCATCCGTCTAATTTGAGGTATTCAAAGAACTTGCTTTATGGGTTACCAGTATTTCTAGAGTAACATTCTATGTACACACCTTTTAATAGCATTACAACTTCAGAAATTCTCTCCCTGCTACTTAAGCTTTCTGTGGGTTGCTTACGTTAGCATAAATGTAGCACACAGTTCAAAGGATGCAAATTATTTTCCTTTCATACATATTGTTTAAAATAGCAAAACAAGTTCTTGTATCTCGGTAAGTTAGATGATTTGCAATTATTCTAGATGTTTTTTGCTTACTGTATTTTTTTTAGCTGTGGAAGTATAACATAACACCAATCTGGAAAATTAACATTTTTTTGGTGATATTGACATTATTATATTCCTTAGGCGTGAAAGATCAAATTAAAATCTTGTGCAAATACTGAATCTGTGGGGTTTTTTGGTATTTCAATGACAACACAGATATCTACACTAATATGATTGAAGTTTATAATGCTTTTAGCTCTTTGACATCTGTGGAAATTACTGAACAGTCATCTGAGATGTGAATTTGAAGTTCATAGCTACATAACACTAAATTTTCATGGTAAGTCTATGAAGACTACTGTTTATCTGATGATTTTTATTTATCTAAGAAAGCTAATCCAGAATTAATAGCCTAAATAGTAAAATAAGGACAAGAACTGTAAGATCAAAACAGTGTGTTGTAAGCAGTAAAATCATGTTACTTCCATCTCTGTGATAGCAAACTAAACATTCCATCTATACACTGGTTATAATGAGAAGTACAGCTTCTTTGATCACATCATTTTTTATTTTTTTTTAATTTTTCAACATTATATAATAAATCACGAGGTTAGACAACAAAACAGCAGGCAGGCAAATTTTGTGAAGGAATCCAAGGGAAAAAAGCCCATGAAACAAAGCTTTCCATTTATTTCAAAGATAAAATCTTCACATATATGTTTGCTCATAAGTCTGTCTCTTGTTGCACCTGCTAAAGCTCCTTCTAGAAGAGCAACCAGGCACTGCACTCTGCTATGAAGACTAGATACACAGGTCAGAGTTTCCCTAGCACTGAAGGACACCTTCTGCTGGGTAAGCTTCCATCTGAAGTCTTCTAGGAAACAGGTGAGAAACCATTAGATGATGATGACCAGCCTTTCTGAATATGGTACCTGCTTGTGGCATTTAAACAGTTTTCAAAAAAATACAAATCAGCTGGCCAGAGAAGGAAACATGAAAAGTAAGGTATTGTAACATGCAAAGAAACTAGTGTTAGCCTTAACTAGAGGTAGGTCTTTCCATGTTGTCACTGCTGAAACCAACAAATTATGTGTCACGGTCGGACACAAGAGGAAAGAGAGAACTTCAAAGCCTGTCAGACTCACGGTCACCACACTCAAGAGGAGATGGAAGGTAGTGGCTGGTAGCTCTCTAGTGACTAAAATAGATGAAACTTTGGACACACTTGGCTAATAGTCCTGAGATGATGTGCTACCTCAGACAGCTGCTGAGACAGCTGCTGAGGCAGCAGCTCAGGCTGCTCTGAAAGTAGAATCAGCTCCACTTCCAGTCACCGGCTACTAACATGTACTGTTCACTCATCTGAATGTTAACAGTGCTTTTGGGAATAACCATAAGCAGACGAGTGATCAAAAAATGGATACCGCTATGGTCTTCTCTAGCTGATGTCTTCTAGACCAGGTAAGAGTGCAATGTAAAGTCATACAGTTTTATGACAAGGCTGGGTGGATGGTGTTGCTGGGAAAACACAAGGGCTGTTGAGCAGAAGTGATTCTATGTCACGAAGACAGAGGTTTAGTACTCTCTTGGGAAAGGCTTTAAGCTATAAACAATGGTTGGGGGGAAACAAGGCCGTAACTAAGCATAAAATCTAAAACTCTAAGGAAAAGCAAGTGATAAAAGGCATGTTCTTGCTCTTCATGGAAAGGTCATAGGACAGGCAGGAAAAAAGTCACTCTCCTGAGAACTTTTACTGTATGCGTAACAATATAAAAAGTACACAAAATAAACAGGAAGGACTAGAAGTCTCAGTGTACAAGCAAATTTGAGGCAATTGGCATAACAGTTTTAGATTAAGGAATATAACTGGTATATTCCTGTAGAAATGCTCAAGAAGACTGGGAAAGGAAAGGAGTACATGCAAATCAAAGGCCTAACATGATCTGTGAGATAGACATGTTGTAAATTCATGGGTAGTAAGAATAGGAATATAGTCAGAGTACGTACTTCTGACAGCAGTGGGACAATGAAAACTGTCTGGGAGGGCATTTTACCCAAACCGATGACATTAAAGAGGAATGTGACCATCACCTGTATTGCACAGTTACCAGGGGGTTACCAAGAGACTGAAACAAAGAAAGGGTCGCATCGATAAGCAGTATAGGAGAAACGCAGATCTGTAAGGGGAGAAGAGACCATGGCAGGGGCGAGGGCAGAGCGGGGTGGGCAGGCAGGCGGGCGGGCGTTGCCCGCTCCGCTCCCCTCCGCTCGCCTCCTCGGGCCAGGCAGGGCTGTCTGCCCCGGGGCGCTGCCCACCGCGGGCAGAGCCAGGCCGGGCGCCGCACCGGGGCCCCGCAGCGGTGTGTGCCCGGCACCGCCGGGGCTGCCTCACCGCAGGGCGGCGGGTGAGGCCCTGCCGCCTGAGCGGCCGCCTCTGCCCGGGACGGGGACAGAGGGCACCCGGGCGGCCTAGGGACGGGGGCGGGGGTTGGGCGGGGGGGACCGGGTGTGAGCGTGTGTATTAGAGGTGTTGGGGATTAATTTTAGAAAGATATTTATAAATTTTTACATGTTAATAAAGTGCAGTTTATCTTTGTGTTTAGGACATCGATCCTGAATGTTCCGTTCACTGATTGCTGGCTAATAAATCCATTAAGTGCTAAGATCCCGATTTTGTTTTATCCAAGTGAACCGGTTTTCCCACTGGGACAGAAAGTGGGAAGAATTTTTCTTTTTCTTTTCCCCTCCTCTTCCCTTCTTACTGCTTATCTGATAAAGTAGCAGAATTAGGACATACTGATAACAAGGGATTATACTTGCATGGATATCATCTGGATAAAGTCAACAGTGAAGTTTATGCAATGCCTTTCAGATGAGCTTTTTGATACAGAAGGTGGACAATACAACAGGAGTGGATTGTTGCAATAGGAGAAAAAATGGAGACGGAAAATTGTAGTATGAAAAGTGCTTGTGCTTTTTAAAAAAGGAAAGAAATCTGTAATGGTAATGGAATATTTTTTAAAAAATATTTTATTATTATTATTTTTTTTATTTCAGGTTAGAGAATAAAAGTGTGTTTATTTTATAAGTGAACATATAGATTACAGGCTAACATTTCAGTAAATTCTCCAATTATTTGTGAGAGTTCAGTCACTTTGTAAATCACTTGGCTCAAGTGTCTTAACTTTCTTCAATGAGTTTAATAGACTGAATTGAGTTTAAGACCATTGCTGGCTGACTGACATGTCTTTGCTAAGAGACTGGATAGGATGTTACTTAGTATTCTGTTTCCTTTTTTCAGTCTGGATATTTTTAATTTGCCATTGGAGCCAAGAATGAAGATACTGTACCTGTTAATTGTGACAACATATTACTCACTTTCTTTTTTAAAAAATTCTTTACTAACATAATTTTATAAAGCTGCAGATTTCCCTATCAAGTGTGACATGAAAGCAGTTTGCAAAATATGACTCAGCTATTTCAGATATTATTTTCTGATTTATAGTATATGTTATTACAGTTTTTACCTTTTAACAATGTTATTTTCCACCTTCATTTTTAGATTCAATTTAAATTTCTATTTGTGTTCACCCTTGTTACTGTATCATGTCTTCATGAAAAATTTAAGATGCCTGAGTATAAATAATTAAATAATGAAGCAGCAGAACTACATCAATTTTTATATTCCTAAATAATACTTAATTCCTAGAAAAATGCTTAGTTTGTTTGAGATCTTAATTTATTTCTGCAGTTTTGGAAGAATCAAGAACCTTCTTCCCAAAGGTCGAAGTAAAATGGCTGTAGGATAGGTATAGAAATGTCCATCTTTATCTTTCATTCCAAAATTGGTTGAGTGTGCTGATGAGAGTGCCAGCCTTGTCAAGTGTAAATGCCAGCCTCATTCTCTCTAGTATGGAAAAATGGGTGATATAGGAAGAAGAAGGGAAACTTTGTTTCCAGTTCTTCTCTATGCATTTTAGTCTTAAACTGTTTCATGTAAGATGAATAAACCATTTTTAGAGCTCTGACTAGAATAAGTAAAATATCCGATAAGTGCATTAAGTGTCCTTGACTCCCATAGACTTGATGTAAAATAATTTAGTACTGAAGTACTCACTTGTGAAATCTGGTTTTTTCCCAAAAAATGATTAAACTAGAGAACTTAGCATACAAAGCATTTGCTATGTACAAATGGTATATATATAACAGCACTGCAGATGCTCCAGGGAAACCTTTATTATTAATTCAAGAAGACCTTATGGATTTTATTCCGTTGTGTTCATTGAAATCTTTCATTTTAAGAAATGCTTCTGTCCTTACAAAATATATGATCATTTATGGGATTGTCTTACATAGCTATCATATAATGTGTCCCTTTACACTGTTCTCCACTTTTTCCAACTAATATGCCAGCTTTTCTGCTTATATTTTATTTTATTTCATCTTCAATCTATTATTTTATTTGTATAATATTTTCATTGCTACTAGCAATGTTCTCTTTTTACCACAGTCTTTTTATTATTAAAGCACCACAGAGGACAGGGTTTATACCTAAGAGCTGTTTCAATTTTTACTTGCCTATTCAGATAAAGATGCACTACTTTAACTGAAGTGAGTTGGCATATAAACACAATATCCCTACTGCTTAAACTCTAGTATGAGACAGGACTGAAAAAGAGAAATACAAATAGGGGCCACAAAAAAGTCTATTGCTCCTGCTACCCCTGAGAATGTAATTTCAAAGCTACATGAGTACAGCAGTCGCTGTTTGTTCTTGGCATCCACCAGCAAGTGTATGGATCTCTCCACAGCCAGAGTTCACCCCTGATTCAGAGTGACAAAATATATTTATAAGGTACCCTTTGGATTGAATAGCAGAAACATCTGTTTAGTTTCACAAGTGGGACAATATTAAGAGTGTCAGTAAATGATGAAATCTGCTTAGCCTTCGATATTTTATCTCTACTGTCAGACGGAATTATTTACTGCACTCAGTGTCAATGGCTAAAGGGATGATTTGGCCAGTGAGTTTGTAGAAAAATGAGAGAGGAGTGTTTGGAGACTGGACCTGTATAAAGGGATATGGGAGCACTGGTTGACTGTTGGCTCAATATGAGTGACTAGTGTGCTCTTGCAGCCAAGAAAGTCAACCACATCCTGGGGTACATCAAACACAGTGTAACCAGCTGGTCAAAAGAGGTGATTACCACCCTATATTTAACATTGATGCAGCCTCACCCTGAGTACTGTGTTACAGATCTGGGCCCCGCAATTTAAGAAGAATGTGATGCTGCTTGAACTGATGCCTTGGAAAGCTGGAATCAAAACTCAGTAGCCTTGGTGGCATCCAGAGGAGGTCAACAAAACTGGTGAAAGGGCTGGAAGGCCTGTCTTGTGAGGAGCAGCTAAGGACTTTGGGCTTGTCTAGTTTGGAGAAAAGGAGACTGAGGGGTGACCTCATCGCTCTCTACAGCTTCCTCAGGAGAGAAAGTGGGGTGGGATGTACTAAGCACTTCTCCCTTGTATCCAGTGATAGGGCCTGTGGAAATGGCTAAAAAAAGGCACTTGGGAAATGTGACTGGACTTTAAGAAGCATTTCATTACAGAGAGAGTTGTTCAAGGAAACATTCCCCCTGGGGTACCATAGGGCAGGCAGCAGAATCTCAATAAGCTTGAGCAGCTCTCAAGAGGACTGATGTCCTCCTGCAGACCTACTTATACTTTGGTTTGTGAGGTAAAAGAAGACACACTAGAGCTTGGAGACAGGGTCTTTGTGAGCTTCATTTTTTTGACACCCAAGAGACACTGCAGATAGAGCTGCTTCACAAAAAGCACCAAAACGCTCAAGGTCAAACACTGGAAAAAAAGCCAAACATTATACTAAGGAAGCTGCTGGTCCCACAGCCTGAGCTTGTCCCTGGCCAGCAGGAAGTGCTGGAGAAACTGTGGGGGCCAGAAGTGTGTCCTTCCTGAGACCTAGGCACTTCTTCCTTTCCTCCCCTCCCCACCCCTGGACAGCAAATGATCATGACTTCTCTCTTTTTTGCACTGCATGACACCTGCCACTGCAGTGTCAGCAAATTCTTGTCTTCACCACTCCCCAGCCCACCACAACATGCAGACACCATGGCTATCAAAGAATCTTCAGGGCTGCCTGCGAGAAGACACTGCTGCCATGCCCCTGTGCAGCAGAAAGATCAGCTGGCACCAGGGCCAGAAGGACTCCCATGCAGCCAGGAAGGACAGTGGCCAGCCCAAGCCCCACTGCTTCCCAGGGTAGAGAAGTCCCCCTCTATCTCCCCAGCAGCTCTGCAGGACCTGCAGGAGTATCCCAGCATGTTGGAGGCCACAGTCCACAGGGATTTTAGTCACCTGTAGTCTATGCCTGTCCCTGTCAAGCAAGACTAGCTACCAGAGGAGCTGACAGAGACAGTGGCAGTTGGTCCCTCTGCCCAGGGTTGCATCCACCAACCCCTCTCCTCCTGGCTTGGGTATGGATCACTCACCCAGGGGACCATGGCCACAGCAAAAGCTGCAGTGTTACTAATGGTTCAGGTAACGTTGCCATCCTTGGCCAGGCTGCCTTTGGTGCTGTGCCTGCCTTACCCTTCTGGTGTCCACTGAAGCCTGGGGTTGGTGGGGCTGTCTGGATGCTGGGCTAGGACCACACAGCCCTTTGCTGAGGTGGGGGAAGATGTTAACACTGATTGCTCCTTCCACGTAGTCCAGGTGCTATTTCTTTGTTTCTGCCCTGAGAATGAGTTTTTCCCAGCTATGAGGCTACATCTTGGTGGTTGGTGTTAGGAAATATATTTGCATTCAGGGGATCTCCAGGGCCAGCCTACGTCCCATCACTTGTCAACCCTGGCCTGGCTGCCTCCATATCTCAACCTCTGCCCCATGTCTTGAGGGGCATGGAATTGCACCATATTTGGTGCTACTTTCTGTTTAAAAGCAGGGCTATGCTTGCTGCTGCTTTTGGCAGGTAATTCCAGAAAAAGCCCTACTCCATAGTTGAGCAAGTCTAAGCAGTCCCAGTTGGGAGGTCTTGCACACTTGATCCAGAGACAGAGCCCTGCTGCATGCTGCATGGGATATGCAGCAAACATAGAGTAAGTTCCCAAAAGTAGTTCAAAGAAATATTTATGCTGTGGGAAACGTCATCATGTTCTTTGTTGTAATTTTTAAATTACTGGAAAATTGGCGTCAAAATGTGAAGAATTTTTATCTGTGTCTAGGGCAGTAAGGCCAATTTAGGAACTCAGAATTCTGCCATAGGCAGCCATGGATCCAGTGCTACTTTAGGTAAACCAGCTCATCACGCCTTCTGAACTGCAAAGCAGGAATAAGCAAGCCAATTCATGGCATCAGCCACTGTTAAGCAACCTACTTCTACTGAAGATAACCAAGTAGCATTAGTCTGCTCAGCATGGGAACAAGACCCATTACACCTCTTTCAGGGTTCACCTGGCATTAGTTGGTAGATCAGTGACTGACAGTGTCAGGATGCCTCCGTTTCAACAAGTTTCAAGTCTCACTTTCCAGCAGGTTAGGGGTGTCTGTTGTTTACTAGATTTCATGGCCTTTGCTGTGGAGTGAGAAAGGACTTTGAAATGACTGTAACCTAGCTAGCTAAACTTCTCATCTATGTGCATTTACAGTGGTCTCCAAAAAGGGAACTAAACTAACTGAGGCAAGTGTTCTGGATTAGGAAAGGCTGACAGAAAGCAAAGAAAAAGCCCTTCCCCTCGTGATGTTGTTCAATGTTCGGGTCTATGGAATCATTTGCATAAGAAGTAGAGTGAACCAAGGTAAAACTAAGTTAGTCTTAAATCCTGATGAGTAATATGGCTGCCCACTCATCAAAACCACTTGAACCAGTATGCGTAGCAATATTAATATTTATCTTTTGAAAAGTTGTAAACCTTAGGTACCTGGTATGGCATGCATAGAACAAGCCTGAACTAAGAAGCTGCTATCCAAGTCATTGAAATGAAAATGAAGTGAGGAGGGGCAAAGAGATATAGAGCTATGAAATAGTATTTAAGATCGTTAATTTGTTTAGTATAGCTAGGAGAATAACTACTTGATTCTCAGCCACCTATGTGAAAAAGAGCACATGACTCCTGATTTGAACATATGTTTGCATGTATGTGCTTGCACTTCCATTCACATTATGTGTAAGAGAGATGGAAAGTGAGAGAGGGAGAAAGAATAAGCTGTCTGGTGTCTATTTTACCTCTGAAAAGCAGAGCAGAAGAGCAAATGCAGATATTATGCATCTCCTGCATCCACCTTTAATGCCTGGCAAAATTATGGAGAAGGTTATTTTGAGAGTTACTGAAAAAAACTTAAGAAAACACAGTCTTTGGTCATAGCCAGCTGAGTACAAGATTCTCTATCTGGGAAAGGGTAATCCTGGCTATACATACAAATTGTAGGATGAGAGGTGGGAGAGCAACCCTACAGCAAGAGATCTGGGGGTTTGCATTGATGGCAAGGTGAATTTGAGTCAACAGAGTGCTTGCCAGCAAAAAGGGCCAAAAGGGTCCTGAGATCCATCAAGTACAGCACAGCCAAACGGTAAAGGGAGATGATTGTCCCTCTCTACCCTAGCCTCACATTGAGAACTGTGTGCAGTTTTGGGTACCTCAATATAAGAAGGACATAAAACTGTAAGTGTGCCCAGAGGAGGGTGACCATCACTGTAAAATGTCTTGAGGGCAAGATTTATGACAAGCAGCTGAGGTCACTTGGCTTGTTCAGCTTGGAGAAGACAAGGCTGAGAAGTGACCTCAGAACAGTCTACAACTGTTATGGGGACAATGAAAGGGGAGGTTCTGATTTCCTCTCTCTGGTGACCAGAGATAAGACATGAATAAATGAAATGAAGCTACATCAAGGGAAGTTCAGATTGAACATTAAGGAAAAGTTCTCTGAGAGAGTGATCATTCACTGGAACTGTCTCCCAGTGGAAGTGGTCATGGATCCAAGCCTGTCATGAGTTCAAGGAGAATCTGGATGATACTTTTAGTCATATAACTTAGTGTTAGGTAGTCCTGTGAGGAACAGAGAGTGGACTCAATGGTTCTTACAGGTCCCTTCCAATTTGAGATATTCTATGATTCTGTGATTCTATATGGCAATAACTGTAATGACAAAAATACTGCAGCTCTGATACATGCAGCTGAAAGGGAATCTTTTATAGAACATTAACCTAGTTCTGCTGATTGGGTTGACACCAGCAGATGTTTTGTCCATTTTTGTTTTATATTTGTCAGGTAGTGAATTAATGGAAGAGGACAAGCGCTTGCTTTCTTTTTCTCTGAGGTAGAATGTAACTTGGAGGTTTCAGATGAAAGGTTTCTGGCTAAAAAAGTTTTCTGTGACTGAACATCACTTACATCTGCTTCTAGAATTATCTGTAACACCATTTTACTATGAACCATAGGGACAAAACCCAAAACTGAAATTATATAGAAACAAACAAAAAAACTCCAAACAAACAAGAAAGAAAGAAAGATGAAAAAACCCCACTTTTTAACATAGCCAAATTGAAATGTGTGGTGTTACATCAGAGGTAAGCTTGTTCCACTTCCTTTAGCAGTTATTTGCTTAATTTTTTTACAGCATGGCCTGATATACAAATGGTCCCAGTAGAAAACATGTTGGACAGCAGCTGTATTCTCTGTTATTTTCACGGGAGATGAGTGGACTGTGTCCAAAATGCTATTCTGCAGCTGCAACAAGATGGGTTTTGCTCTTTAGCAGCATGACATTTTGAGTGTTCATTTTCATCTTTTTCTTTTGGTAGGTTACTCCTCCCATGAGATCACTGAGCTGACTCTCCAGCAATTCCTAAATGGTCAAGTATCTGTATAGCCTTTCACTATTTGCCATGAATGACAACTGATAATAATTCTAATTACTGAAAATGAAAAATCTGAGTATGTATCAAAATGTCCAGCATGAAATTTTAATTTAAAATATAATTTGAGAGACCATATTTTGTTTCAAATGATATTTTCTACAATTTCACTCTGAGTCATTGTTTTATTTCTTTTGGATTAAGGATTTATCATTAAGTGTTCTTTCTGGAAGAGTCAATAAGCACTGTTGCCAGACATTGCAACATTGTGGAAGTAATCATATACTAACAAGGATGTTCAACCTTTGTTGTCTGCTCAGATATGATAGGCTTTTTTCTACTGGAAACCATAGAGAACTGCATTATATCCTTGAAGTGGAGTTTTATCAGCTTCTGCTGTTTTATCATTTGGCATAAAATTAAAACTTTACTTTAAATACATAAAATATGTATGTGGTGAAAACACCTCAAATGTCATTAGCTCAGATATTCTTCTGTGATTACAGCTACATAAACAGGTAGAATTACTTTTCAGTTAATCCTTACTCTCACATACCATAATCATCTAAGTGCTGTATTGTTTTGCTGTTCTGTGTCTCAGAATCTTTGCTGAATACATGAGGTTGACCCATATGTCTTCTTAATTTCTCAGCTCACCATGCTTTTAATTTGTGTTGTAACTCCCTTATAAAATTCAGACCTTCAGAAAATCTACAGTCTTATCTCCTCACCTTCTAGACCTTCTTGATCCTTCTTTTATATTTCTATAGCTCCAAAACAGACATAAAATGCTTTGCATTTAATTTCAGGATTATTTCAGCGAATTCAGAATAATATTTATATTATTAATAATAAATTTTATATTGTTAATTATAGCAATGTTATTAATAATGCCTGTGCTCATAAAGTAAGAAGGCTGATATATGACACAGTTAGAGAAAGAGGGTTTTTTATGATGTTTATCTTGTCAGCAGCCCACTCATGACATTGGTGAAGGTTTTAACATGATCCTTCTGAGTTAGTTTTTGAATTTCTTGATTACTTTTTCTAACTCCTGCAATACTTATTTACAGAAAATTCAACTGTTCCAACAGAAGATATTTTAATAATTTAACAGATGATACAGAGATTAACGTTGAAATCTCTGATCTGGATCATGTAGAGCAGAATCACAGCTGGATAATCCATACTACAGGTGAGAGCCCTGGCTACAAAATTATTTTGGGCCTCAGTAGGTGATAATAGAAAAGAAAAATAGCATCTTAAAATGTTTTCATTTCCTCACAGGGAGGACTAAGATATTTTCTTAAGCCTTGAGTGCTTTTGCATGAATGAATTAACTGTTTCCCACTGAGAATTAACTGCAAAAACATTTGTACTCACTGAATGACAGCTTCATTGCAGAGGCCAGAAATTTCATAAAATTCAGGGAATAGGAATAAAAGAGCTCACCTGCCTCTGTTATTTTTTTTCTCTGAATGGTATTCTGCAAATGTCATAAAAGCACCTGTGAAATTTTGCACATATGGAATGCATTCCGCCAGTGTCTGCAGTTATGGATAGAGACTCACCAGAGAGCAACAGGTCGAAGAAAGGAAAGACACCCAATGAGAAGCTGGTATGTGAAAGTTTCCCAAGGACTTATGAGGTCAGGGTATAAGTAGACTTGTTGAACCTTAAATAACTTACAAACTCAAGACAGATAGAGTCTGCATTATCTGCACAAGACCACTAGAATAATTGAACAACAACAATGGATTGTGTAACATTGACCATGTCCAGAGGTGTCTGACACATGGAAAAGGACAAGCTTATATATGACCCTAAAGAAACAAAGGGTCCTCCAAAGGACCTTGTGAATACCAACCTAGAAGCCACAGGTATGTCAGTACAAACTTCCACTTCTGAGTAATGAGTTGGAGTTGGCCTCCCATTTGCTCCAACTGCATAACTATGAATGAATATGTGAGTAAACTATGTAAGCAAATTAGTTGGAATAGTGGTTTGATACTACTAATAATAAAATTATTTTGAAAATTTATTTTTTTTAAAAAAAATGTTGAGTTGGTAGGGAGGATACACATCATATCTAATCTCCTTTTAGATAAAAAATAATAACAACATAAATTCCAACCAAAGAAATCTCTGTGATTCTGATTGGAGTAAAACATTTATCAGAGTCTACAGCTTTGCAGATTGCATGAGGAAAGAGCTTCAACAGTTTGAAAAATAACACATTGCTTGGTTTGTTGTTTTGGTTTTGTTTTTTCTCATGACAAAAAGTCATGAGAAATGACTTATAGTCTCAGATTCTATTCTGACAAAATTGCTACAAATAAACATACATAAAGTGATTATTCTAGTGGTACCTGTCCATAAACTGACTGCCAAAAATGCCCCAAAACAAACCATAAGCCCCTAAACCCCCAGACAAACAAGACAATAAATACTTGATGCAGACATATGGGAATGAATAAATGAGTGTCTAAAATCCATTCAAACCGACTTCATATAGAAAACTCTTTATAGAAATTTTTAGAGGATTATAAAGAATATAAAAGTGCCAAAAAGGGGAAAGTTTAGAAAACCTTGTAACCAGCTCAGATATTTAAGTATCTTGTGCTGAAAGAGTTTCAGACATTTAATCTCACTTACAAAGTAGCTAAGCAACCAAAGCTCTGAGAAAACTGAAAGAACAGATGAGATTATTTTTTTAAAGGGAATCAAACCACAGAGAACATTAAATGTGAGAGGTACACTTTTATATTAAGTAAATAAGTTAGACAATCACATTTAAACTCCTAAGGAAAATATTCAACGATAATCAACAGAAGTAGAGTCTTTGAGTAGCTTAGCTATCCTCTCATAACTCAGAGCATTTCTACAGGGGATTTGGTAGTGAAAGCAGTATATTGCATTCTAGATGTGTATACTAGGATGGAGCTTACTAACTCTTGACTGATGTATACTGACATCAAAAGCACTGTTTTACATTCCTCATCAAGAAAAGGAAAAAGTACTCCCTGTTTAACTGATATGGATTGCAGAAGACAGTCAAATATGCAATCACAGTTTTGAACTCTCCAGGGAGAGCTGCTAAATCTTTAATCATTTAGGCTGTTGGAGAGAGAAAACCTAAAGCTACAGTTGTAGTTAATTGAAACTACATATTCGGTATCGAAAATTAAATGTTGTATGTAGAAAGAAAATTAAGCTGAGAAAAGCAGAATTCTTGCACATCTGAACCAGGAAATATAAGCAATGTTTAAGTGTCTAATGTAAATCAGTATTATTTTCATATCAAACTCAATAGTGAGTCTCAAGTGTGCTTGTGGTTGATAGATGGGGAAGCCTGGGCCTACCAGATACTTAATACTGCACTCTGCTGCTACCAAAAGCACATGGTGCAGCATACCATCTTGATTTAATGTTCTTTTTCTTGAGAACAATGAATTAGGGGTTGGTTTGCATTTCTGTGTCAAAGGCTGAAGATATTTTCTGAGTATATGTTGCACATTTCTGAGTACATATTATACATTATTGTTGCTTTCTACAATGGAGTGACTACATCTGTGGACAAAGGAAGAGCAATAGATGTAATCCATCTGGATTTCTGAAAGGCCTTTGACATGGTCCCCCACTACTTCCTTCTCTCTCAGTTGAAGAAATACAGATTTGATGGGTGGATTATCCAGTGGACAATGAATTGGCTGCATGGATGCATCCAAAGGTAGTGGTCTACAGCTCAATGTCCAGATGGAGAGAGGTGACTGGTGGTATCCCTTAGGGATTTGCACTGGGACCAGTATTGTTTAATATCTTCATCAATGACATAGACAGTGAGATTGAATACACCTCAGCAACTTTACAGATGACAAGAAGCTGAGGGTGCAGTTGATACTCCTGAGAGACAAGACAAGTCATTCAGGGGGACTGCAACAAGCTGGAGACATGGGCCTGTGTAAACAGCATGAAGTTCAAGACTGGGTGCAATGTCCTGCACAAGGGTCAGTGCAGTCCCAAGCACAGCTAGAGTCTGGGTGGAGAATGGATTGAGAACAGCTGTGAAGAGAACTTGGGGATGTTAATTAATGAAAAGCTCAACATGAGACAGCAATGTGCACTTGCAGCCAAGGTCAATCAAATCTTGGGTTACATCAAATGAACTGTGGCTAGCATGCCAAGTGGGGTGATTCTCCCCCTCTGCTCTAGTAAGACACCACCTGCAATACCGAGTCTAGCTCTTGAGTCCTCAACACAAGGAGGACATGGACTTCCTGGAACAAGTTCAGATAAGGCTCATGAAGATGATCAGAGTGCTGGAGCACCTCTTCTATGAAGAGAGGATGAGAGAGTTGGAGTTGTTTAACCTGGAGAAGCGAAGGCTCCTGGGAGACCTTATTGGAGCTTTCCAGTACCTGAAGGGGACCTATAAGAAAGCTGGAGAAGGACTGTCTAGAAGGGCATGTAGCGACAGCACAAGGGCAAATGGTTTTAAACTGGAGTAGGGTATGTTTAGATCAGTCATTAGGAAGAAATTATTCATTATGAGGTTGGTGAGACACTGAAGCAAGTTTCCCAGAGAGATGGTGGAGTCCCTATTCCTGGAGATATTCAAGGCCAGGCTTGATGGAGGTCTGAGCAATCTGATCTAGATAACTACGTGTCCCTGCTTATTGCAGGGGAAGTTGGACTAGATGACATTTAAAATCCCTTCTAAACTAATGCATTTTATGATTCTATGGTTCCAAATTCATCAGTGGAAAACAGAATCAATAATTGCATTGATATGTCTGACTGTGGCATGGCACATGGTTAATCGAGGTTAGAACATACATATAAAAGTCTATCTAATTTTTTATAAATATGTTTGAAACAACTCCAGGGATGGAACATGACACAGTAGAGCAGCAAACTCCTGCTCATATAATTACCTTATGTTCTTCTACTAAAAAAAAAAAAAAAAAAAATATGTAATGCAATAACCCTCACCCTCTAACCCTCAGAATTAGTTAATATCTATTAGTGAAGACATTCTGATAACTGTAATGGTATAGATCTATGCATGTAGTGACAAAGTAAATATATATATACTTGTCAAAATCTCATGCTAAAATATTGTTCAAAGGATGATCCAACCTGTAAAAATATATTTAAAATACATTACATATGACAAGATAAACTACTTTTTAGATTATCTTCCAGTTGCAATGTCTAAATAGAAAAAAAGAACATAACCTAATGAATATTGATCTAAACATGAAATGGGACTTCTCTGAAATAAGCCATTTGCTGTGTTTCTAGAAATATTCAGTAATACTGCCTGTGATGATCAAAAACACCTGCTAGATCCAAAAGAGGGAAAAATGTGTGTACCTTCAAATAAGAGAAGGCATAGATCACTATTTTAGTTATAATAGCAGTTTCTGTCATCAAAAGAAAGCCTATGAACTCACCAGAGATAAGGTTCAAATCATTCTTAAATTCAATAGTCATTGCTTTTCTAAACTGTATTTACAAATGCAAAATAATTGCATCCTATTATAGGCAATGGGGTGAAAATTAGCATTTATATGCATTGGAATAAGTCAGATTTTGAACTCAAAGCATTTACCAGGATTGAAATAAGACTAATTATGTGAATTAAAAAACAGGCACAATGTTCAATTACACCAGAGATGGACAAGAAACAAGCCCTATAATGGTCTAGGATAAGTGAAATTTAAAATTAATGGAAGTCTTTTGTTTATTTGTTTTCCTTTTTTATACTAAGAAATCAGTTGCTATGAATTAATGAGCACATGAGGAAAGCCAACGTCTGAAGTATCAAATGAAATTTATTTCTCTGCAGAGTGTGAAATGCTTTTAAAAGACACTGTAGCCCTCCCTCTCCAGATAATTTTTTTTGAGCACCTTTTACTTAACACAGTTTCTTTAGACACAAGTTGGAAGTATAAACTAAATTACACACATGATAATACTTAGGACAAAGGAGTTAGTTAATTAACCATCCATACATTCACCATCTTTGGTAAAATAATTGAATGGCTTTTGCAGTCTTGTGCATTACTACTTGGGTCAGACAGGTTGTCCTCCACGGGTCCTCTGAATAGGCTAATACTCAATGCTGATGAACTGCTGTCTTCTGACTCACTGTTTTTTTCTTAGGATTTTATATATTTTCATGTCGGATTTTTCTTTCTCTATCCTTGAACTGCTAACTATCCCTGTATCAGCAATCTAAGCTCTCTAATCTTGCATAGCTCTGTCCAGTGGACTTTCTCACAGTCATCTTTCACAACTTGGCAATTTTCATATAAGTTTGAGTCAAGATTATGCAGCTGGAGAGCATAAAATTTATATCAAAATAGCAAAAACCTTGAATCACAGCAGAATGTCTAGAAGAGTTACAAGTGTCATTAGATAGTATACATGGAGAAAGGAGTTTGAACAAAAAAGGAAAATAGTGTTTTCTTTCTTTCTGGATTAAATAGGCTTCAATGTTCTGATGACCCTCACTTCACTATTGTCATTGTGAAATGTGGAGCAAGCTTCACGTTTCACATGATTAATACTGAATTTAGAATCACAGAATCACAGACTGGTTTGTATTGGAAGAGATCAACTAGTTCCAAACCCTTTGCCATCGGCAGTGACACCCTCTACTAGAACAGGTTGCCCAAAGCACCATCCAACCTGACCTCGAACACTAACAGGGAGGGGGCATCCACAGCTTCTCCGGGCAACCTGTTCCACTATCTCACCCCCCTCACAGTAAATAAATTTCTTCCTAATACCTTGTCTGAATCTACCCTCTTGTACTTTAAACCCATTATCCCTTGTATTATCATTCCTTGATAAACAGTCAATCTCCTCTTTCCTGTAGACTCCCTTTAAGTACCGGAAGACTGCAATAAGAGCTGCCTGGAGCCTTCTGTTCTTCAGGCTGAGCAAACCTAAGTCTCTCAGCCTGCCTTCATAGGAGAGGTGCTCCAGGTCTCTGATCATCTTTGTGGTCCTCCCTCTGGACTTGCTCCAAGAGCTCAGTATCTTCCTTGTACTGGGACCTCAGAGCTAGATTCAGGTGGTGTCCCACAGAAGCAGAGTGGAGGGGGAGAGTCACGTCATTTGACTCTCTGGTCACACTCTTTTTGATGCAGTCCAGGGTATGATTTGTTTTCTGGCCTCAGAGTGCACTTTACCAGCTCACGTTGAGCTCCTTATCCACCAACACCCTCAAGTCCTTCTCCTCATGGCTGCTCTGAATCCAATTTGTTTCATATTTGGTAGATAGCTGGCTACTTCTATTACCACATGAGCCAGTCTTCATCTCTGAAAAATAGTGCTTTTAAGGCACATAGAACAGCTGTACTGGTACAGACTGCATCTTGTCTCTAATGACATTTAAAAATAGATGTCTGGGAAGAAATAAAACTGTAGAAATGTATGTAGAAATGACACTTTGCTCTAATCCTTTCTCATATATTGGAATAATAGAAGCATAGAATAGTTTGGCTTGCAAAAAGCCTTTAAGATCATGAACTCCCACTGCTAACCTAACACTACCAAAACCACCCGGTCTGGAATTTTTTGAACAAGTATAGTTCCTATGTGTTTAGTAAGTACATGTGTTCAATTTGTCTTTGAGTTTATATGATTTTTCAGCATCTAACACGTTCTGTAGTTTGATAGTATTTTAAGTGTAGAAATGAAAGTCACACTGTTACGTGTTGCTACCTTTTTTGTCCTTTTCCTGATTGTTTTTGAATCTATACTATCCTTTTTGAGGTGAAGCAATTTGAACATCTTGTATGTGAGGTGATCATATAACAGATTTACATTTTTCTTAGTAGGTAAGGGCTCCTTATTATCTACCTGAGAAACATATGGAGTCTTTAAGTCTTGCCTGGTAGAAGGAGCATTGAAACAAGATAATAGCTAGGCCTATTTAAAAAAGAATGATCACAATCAAACCCACCAGATAATTATGGCTGACCTTGACCATCCAGAACTAATTCACAACAGTTTACTGTAATCCTTTTTATCTTGAAGTCACAGAAAAATGTTGACCTCCGTTTATCCAGTACAAGACATACTCTGTCTTACAACAAGAAAGATTTGTTCACAGCTGCTGCATTTGGCATTCCTAATTTCATTTATTGTCATAATGTAGGACCCAAATCTTCCTCAGATCAAACTGCAGATCAGCTGTAGATCAAATTATAATCTTCATTTAGTTTAAGTCAGAATTTAAAGTTCTCTCTTTCATAATAAGACTATCTTTTTGTATAAAAATAGAAAAGTTTGTCTAGAGATCTCTTTTCTTATTCTAATGACTTACTTATTGTTTTCATGCTCCCAGGCTTCTGGATACACCAATGAGAAATGTAAGAAAAATAATTTAAAAATAAAAATTAATTTGGGCACATCCCGTTAAGAAGAAGGTAGATGTTAATAAAAGAAATTTTAATGAAAGCAAATGCTCTACAGGAATTGAACCCATACCCTTTCATAACACTGTCAGTTACCCTATTCACAAGGCTACATTAAGCCAGTAGCACAACAGAATCAGGTGTTGTATTAGCCAACCGAGGATGCTTTTTGATCCTTATGAATGCAATAAAAATATATTAAGAGGAGCAAAGTAATTAAAATTTTACATGACTATGGAATATAGATGAAGTAGATTCCCTAGGTCATTCCAAGGACTATGTTCATGTAATTTACTGGCATTCTGAGGAAATACAGCATATGTCTGGTCCTCAGTGAAAAAACACTTGAAAAGAAACAAGATTTGTATTTTCTGGCTTCAGCTCTTTGAATTCCATTTGGGATGATTTCTGCTATATGATATTAACAGAGATCTTCCCAAAATACTAATAACATTCCAATATTTGAATTATTAATTGTTGCAATGTATGCACAGGATATTTAAAAATGTCTACAGTTCCAAGCACTGAGAACGGCTACCGAGAAATAAGTATCTGAATTACAGAACAAGTCTTTTCCATTAGTAATACCTTTTTGTGCGTATCCTACAAAGTATATTCCCAGTCAGAGGTATTTTTTACATTATCAAAAAAAAAAACCAAACCCCAAACCTTAGAGCTCAATTTAATTTACTTTGAGCAAATGACTTCTACAGCAACAGCCTCTATTTCAGAGTATGAACTACACATAGAATGAAATGACAGGTCCAGAGATTAGTACCTGTACTTACAAATATCTGATATAAAGCTAGGTGTAAGACTGAGTGACAGCATCAAAGTTTAGTATTCACTCAGCCAATAGCTTCTGTAATGTAAATAATATGTAGCTTTTAAATTTAATCATCTAACCAAGATACCTACACTATGACACATTTCATTCCGGACTTTGTGTATAATTTGCAAAGAAATAGAGATTGATCCTACAGCTCATGAAGAGTTTACTCTTCTACCATTCTAGAGAATCTTTAGAAAGATTAGGCTTCTACTTCATATGCTTCAGTTACATGACTATAGTTAAGTGAGATAAATTCCTTTGTCTCACCTTTCCCTTTCTGAGTGTGTAAATAAGCTTTTTATAATACATTGTATAGGTTAGATTGGGATCTAGATTACTTATCCATAAATACAAAGTGAATCAATTAATGTCAATAGTGCCATCAAAGTCAATGATTCACTCCAGATTAACCCCTAGCTATTAAATTCAGGTTAACCCTACTTCAGCTTTTACTAAGCAATCACATATCAAATGAAGAATTCATTGTGCAACACTAAACAATAACACTTGAGTCTAGACTATCACAGTCATATTTGTTTAGATATTTTCATTAATAACTGCTACCAAGAGATAAACTGTGTTAGCATATTACCCATATAGCAGAATAAAAATAATAGCCTTTTCATGCTTAACTTTTTAAGTGAAAAATAAACAGAAAAACTGTAATATTATGGGTGTAAGCATTTATTGATGTATATATTGATTTGCTAATCTTTAAAAATAACATTTTTCAAAGAGGTCTGCTGTCTTTAGCTTAAGGTTTTGTGGGATTTTAAGTTGCTTTTTCATCGACCTGAAAAAAGAGAACATCTCATTGCAAAGTATCTTGGGAGCCGTAGTACATTTTAATAGTAAATACTCGTAAATTATTTTTCTCCTGTTGTTTTCCTGTTTTGGGCTTTTGGTTAATTTGATAGCTTTTGTTCACCACAGCAGTTTAAAAACAAATTTATCCCCTTGGGTCAGAGCTATAAAAGATATTCTATAACTGTTAAGAAATCCAGTTTACCAAGCATGTGTCTATCAAGCATATCAGTCACAAAGGCTGTGAAGGCACACAAGTGGAGTCCTCCCTACATCTTTCTGGCAGAAAAGCAAATGTAGTTTTTGGCTAATATTTCTTCTCCAGACAAATTATGAATTATTATTACAGTGAGACCAACAACACTGGGGGTAGGTTGGGTAGAGATTTCTCTGTCTTCAATATTTTTTAATGTTTTTTAAAGAAATACAACTTTCATATTCACCCTTTCTATTTGTAAACCTCTTAGAACAAGGAATGAAATATAAAAATGTATTGTTTGAATTCTATTCCTGTGTTGATATAAGACTGACTAATTGCTAGGGTGCTGATTGTAGAGGAGGAAGAAAGGCTTTGTATCACTAGGGATTTCTTCTTTCAGGCTGATATGCTCTTTTGGGATGCTAGGAGAAAATATTGTCATTCCCTGTCCTTTATTGTCCTCAAAACCACTTTGTAACAGTAACCTTGAAGCCCAGTTTTCAGTTAATAATGGATAAAGAGAGGAGTTTAAAGGCCATGCGTTTTTTGTGTGGAATGTACAATAAAATCGTATCTTAAACATGCAGTGTCCAACACAGGTGAGTGGCTCAATAGGGCTAGCATGAATAGGAGACAGGACTGCACTATTCAGAACATTTCAAATCTCAACACTAAGGTCGACTTCATTCTTCCTAGCAAGTATTCACAAACATGTTTTTGCTTAAAAAGAGCTCAAGGGGAAAACATGAAGGACCAGAAACCTTTAACACTCAGAAAACTGTGATGTGAATAAGAGCAGGCTGAACCAGGGCCTAGACAACAGGAGGAGAAGCAAACTCTCGGGACACATAACTCCCAAAATCCTGGCCAATCTAGAATAAGACAAAGACACCATGTGATCAAAGATTAGTCAGTAATCTTCCTCTAAGAAATTTTTATATTCAAAATCTTGTCAGAACTTAAAAATCGTAATTTGTCTTTATCCAAAAGTGTTAACCACCATCAGCCATGTATTAATAAAATTGCAATTAGCGTCACATCCTATTTCTTCTTGAATTGGCCTTTATTCCAACAAGTTTTTCAATTAATTTTGGAAACCTTGAAATTATATTCCCTGTTATGCTTTGTAATAGCAACATATGAATCCTCTATATGTGTATGAAATAGACATGTTGAACATTTTGTGCCGTAGTTGCAGAATGCCTATGACTGCAAGAAATCACTTTGCTGCAAATCTTCAGATTATAGTTGAGAAGAAAGTTGTGTTTCCATTCACCGCTGGGTACATTGTCATATTCTATTTAAGCTAAAGACATGGAACTTTGTCTTAGAACAAAAGTACATTCTTTTTTATCTCTTTCTTTTGTGAAAGGAGTTATATGTCACAAGCAGCACAGAAGTCTCATGGATGGAATTCAATTGGCCATATTTCGGATGCCTGAGGGTTAATCATGTGAGCAACTGAGACTATGTTTACGGTCAAAGAAATAAACACTTCCTGGGAGCAATTCTGTCAGTATATCTTAGACAAGCCCTGAGAAGACATAAATTGTCCCTTAAACGCATGAAGGGTTTGAAGAGAATTTAAGCTGCAGGTTTCCTTTAGACCCCATCTTTTCTGTGTCTCCACATTTTTTAGTCTTTTATCCATGGCAACAGCCTTTACATTATCTACCTGATGCATAATTCTTTGAGAAACAGCCAAGCAGTAATCAGTCCAAGAGGCAATGATTAATAATCCATGCTGTTCATTAGTCAGATTAATTTGGACCAATAATCAGTCCAGCAGAGGACAAGAAATTTTAGTATCTGAGAGAGGGGGAGAAAATGAACTACTACTAGTAATAAGATATAAACATTATCAAGTTGGGAATTTCTTTACTAATGTTGTAAATTATTTCTTAAATTATTCCGGTTATAGTGATATTTTCTGTTAAAGTACTGGGTTTCAAATGGATGAAACCCATGACTGCAACTTGTCCAAACTAGCAAAAATTCTTTAATGTGTTATAATAATAATTCTTTAATGTGTTATAATATTATTTTTTGTTTCAAACTGTTTATAAATGTACAATTTTAATACAAATGAACGCTCACACCTAGCCCCAAATAATGGTGAAATAAAAGGGCTTTGTCTGATGTTTTTCAAATGATTCACTGTTTTTTAGGAAGTATATGTATGTAGTAAATTTCTAGACAACCCTGGAATTTGGCTTGCTTCACTGTGCCTGAATTATCAATATTCACTGTTTTTTAGGGAGTATATGTATGTAGTAAATTTCTAGACAACCCTGGAATTTGGCTTGCTTCACTGTGCCTGAATTATCAATATCTGGAAAAAGAGAAACATGCACAGCAAAAATGTATTAATATGGACATGCTTCTGTTACAGCACAGATGCATATATTGATGGACACTTCAGCCTTCCATTACCTTACACAATATGCACATTGCACTAACATGCCAGCATTTATGACCACACAGCTCAATAGCTTCCCCTTCAGACCTGGCAGGAAGTAGACCTGCAGACCTGTTAGATAGCAAACCTTCATCAGGAATAAAGATTATTTGACATTCATTTTACTTCTACTCCATTGTCTCCAGGCCCATTCTTAATGTATCCATAACACTATACAGAAACAATAAGGTAGTAGTATCTCTGTGACTTCATCTCATCCCATCCACCATTGCTGTTGCATTCAACTAAAGTATGTTAATGAATAAAATAGAACAAATACAGCATGCGATTCAAAGTCAAAACTTCCTGCAAGAAAAGTGAAAAATATTGTTATATTCTACCACAGATTAATTTTTGCAAGAAAAACTCCTCTAAACATACTTCTTTTTTAGCATACTTACATTTCCTAGCAGTGTACTATATAATTTCTAAATGTACTGAAAGCAATGTGCTGTTTATGGAAAACTGATTCTTTATTCAGAAGTGTTAACATGTCTGTCACTGTGCTGATGGCTTTGTTGGTTTGGTGAAGTTTTTTGTGGATTGTTTTATGTTTTTAAGAAGAAACAGGTTTGCTTTACCTGAAAATTGATATTTTTTTATTATTATTATTTTTTATTTTTATGTCAGAGAATAAGGATTCACTGATGATACAGTTGTTTATTTTTAGGTAGAAATACTTAAAACCAGTTTTGGGGAGAGCTCATAGCAGCGAGGTAAATAAGACAACCGATTTATTTTTCTTATATGTCTAGTCTTAAAATACTTAAATTCATAGGTTATTTTCCTGAAGAATAGTGTTGGAACCATCCCAACTTTTAACTTTAATAAAAGAATAATTTTTATTATTTTATTCAGCTTTTTTTCTTCAGTGTGAGCTAAGAGAGTAATCATGTATCTTTATATAAGAATATGTAAATGTCTTTATTTTCCTATGGTTGGATGATATAGTTCAGATAAATAAATAAAAAGAGCAATGTACACTGTATTGTAACTAAGAAACAAGTTAAGCTAACAATAACAATTGTTATATTTTTAATATATTCGTAATGTATTGCACTGATAAATTTAAAATGTGGTTTTGATACCATAATTGTGTTCACCAACTACTTGAAAATATTTTCATATTTTTTAAATCATCAGTGATTTAAATTAACAAATGGCTACAAGTTATGCCATTGCACAAATGAATGAATAAATAAGAGTATTTTGCAACTTACCTATTATTCTAGGGTGTGACAATGTCTGCCATACAAGGAAATAAACACCATGTCCCCCCCTCCTTTTGTAGCTCGTACCCTAATGCTTCTGTTTTACTTGCCCACTTTTGGGGAACGAATGTCTTGTTGCCATTTGGTCTTGTTAATATTCCATAACAGCACATTTGCTGTCCCACGTAAACCTAATAGGTCAGACATCAGGGGATTCATCTTTCTGCACAGTGTGTAGGGGTATTATCTCTCATTGACACAGCATGGTTTTCTTACACACCATTGCTACCCTATAAATATAAGGAATATACTTTAGATATTGTTATGTTCTGTGGGTCTGATTTACAGAAAAAAACCTAAATAACTACAATGATACATCCATCTAATGCAGCACCATGTTTGAAATCACAGGATGTGTTTTGTTATAGAGTAAACTTTACTAAAAAGAGCTTTCTAACTGTCAGGTTTTGTTGAAATATAATGAATAAATCCTTTGGGAACCACAAATGCTGTTATATATATATATTTTAATATGGAGGAATATATCTATAAATAATTTTTAAATTATGACCACTGTAAAACTGTTAGCCTGCTTGTAGCTCCCTTGAGGTTTAGCTAGAATTCCTATCTGTATAGAAGACTTCTTGCTTCCAAGGTTTGGTGTGTTGGTTTGTTTGTGGGTTGTTGTTTGTTTTGTTTTGTGGTTCTACTTTTTTATTCCATATTATATAGTAGATCAGAAAAGGTGGCTGGTCACAGTCATACTGCAGAAGTACACAGTAGTATGAAAACATTGGCAGTGCTAGGTTAATGGTTGAACTTGATGATCTTTAAAGTCTTTTCCAACCAAAACCAATTCTATGATTCTATGTGGAGTCATAATATTTTCCATATTGGCAGTGCTAGGTTAATGGTTGAACTTGATGATCTTTAAAGTCTTTTCCAACCAAAACCAATTCTATGATTCTATGTGGAGTCATAATATTTTCCAAAGTCATGGATCCCTGGCACATGCTAACTGAAGTTTAAACAAACTGGATGGGCACAAGTCTATGTGACCTGATGGGCTACAGCATGAGTGCTGAGGCAGTATTTTTTGAATGTCATGGCAATTGGAGGAGGTTTTTGAGGCTTGGTAGAAAATAATGATCACTGCCATCCTCAAGAAGGGCAAGAAGGAGGATGTGATGATTCTCTTGTAAGCTGCTGAGCCTCATCTCAATCCGCAGGAAGGTGGTGGAGAAAATAATCCTGTAAATCTTTTCCAAGCATGTGAAAGAGGAGGCATCTCTTGAGAGTTGTCAGCATGGATTTATGAAGGGGAAATCATGCCTAATCAAGCTGATAATCATCTTCTATGTTGAAATGGCTAGCAGGGTTGATGAGGGGAGAGTGGTAGATGGTGTATAACTTGACTTTAACAAGGCTTTCCACAATGTCATAACATTTCATTGACAAACTGATGACTTACACACTAATTAATTGGACAGAAAAATGAACTGAAAACTGCCTGAACTGCCAGAACCAAAGGGTTACCATACCATCAGTGGTTCAGCTGGAGGGAAGTAACTAATACTGTGCCCCAGGTGTCAAGACTGAGACTGATATGATTTCACTTCATTAGTTATACAGACGATGGGATATAGTGTACCCACGGTAGGTTTGCAGGAGATGCAAAACTGGGAGTGTTGGTTAGGTCAGGTAGTTGTTCTGCCATGCAGAAGAACCTCAACAAGCAGAGAGGAACCTCATGAGCTTCAACAAGGAAAATGTTGATTATAAACCCAGGCACCAGTACATGATGAGGCTGACCAGCTGGAAAGTAACTTTTTGGAAAAGATCTGGGGATCCTGGTAGTCACCAAGTTCACTGTCCAACCTTGTGACAAAGGAGGGCAAAAGCCTCCTGGACTGCATGAAGAGGAGTGTTAGCAGATGTCTGAGAGAAGTGATCCTTCCTCTGTGTTTAGGACTTGGAGTACACCTGGAGTACTGTGCTCAGTCCTGGTCTTGCCGACACAAGGCAGACGTGGACATACTGGAGAGAGTTCAATGTAAGGACACACAGATAATAATCTTTGATGATTATTATCAAGACTGGAGTACCTGTAGTATAAGAAGAGGCTGAGACAGCTGGATCTGTTCAGCTTGGAGACAAGAAGGCTCAGGAGGGATCTTACTAACGTGTTTAAATTCCTGATGAGTGAAGAATCAAAAAGGAGCTGAACTCTTCTCAGTGATGTACTTAGTGACCTGAGAAGAAAGCAAAGGATAAGAAGATAGGTTACATTTTCTACTGCCTGCCTTAATGGACAGTTATGAAAAGGTATATGACATAAAAAGAATAATCAAAGAAGGCTCATGATCAGAAGATACTTTAATTAATAATGACGCTTTGCTAGCTAATTCTGTAGTGCTGTAAATACCTCTCACAACACTTCCCCTCAGATGGTTCCACAGACACTTTCACAACATATTGAAGCATCCCTCCTCCAGAGCATGAGAACTTCATTTCTATTGGGAAAGACAGTTTGAATAAAACAAAGCAGAGAAAGTAAAACAGCAGTAAAAAGAAACCAAACTTGCACTGCCTGTTTTTTCTGAATCTATTCATGTTCACAGAAATTAGCCCTTTAGACAGGCCTGTTCTCTTCCTTGCAAGAAATGTCTCCCAAACCCCAAAGTAATTTTATATTAATGTAATATACACTTTTTGTTGTTGTTCATTTTTGTCCCTATATCTTCATAGCCATGAGATAATTTTCATCAGATTTTTTTCCCTTTCTGCCTAATGGGTTTTGTGATCAGAAACCTCTGTGGACCCTTTCATTCTTATGGATCAGCTTTGTATAACACACACCTGCTCATCACTGATTGATGAGAGATGCAAATATCTTTTTTTTGTTTTTTTAAAAGTACACATTTCATTTCACATGTCTTTCCCTCAGTTGTCCCTACTTAGTGGCTACATACTACTTTCTTCTCATCACTTTCATAGCTTTCTCATCTGTTCCATGGTTCCAATCTCTTTTTATTGTCTTATTCCTCTGTGAAATACAAAAATCTAACTAAATAGAAAGTTACGCAAAGCACCATTAAAGCATTGAGGTTTTTGTAGTTGATTGCCTTCTTTTTCTCCCCTTACACCCTTCTAATTCTTTAGTTTGTTTTGCCTTCTCTCACATCATCATAGTTATGTGTAATGAAACTCTTTGGGGGCAGGGATTATAGCTACTTTATCTGCTTGTATAGTATTTTAGAGTACTGCCAGATTAAAGAATAATATCTAGAGTAGACAAGGTAGTTTTAGATAGGAAAAGAAATTTTGGAGAAATATTGCTCTTTTTATAGAGCATTTGCTCAGAAATAGAACCACCATTGTTTTATCACCATTATGTAATGACAGACGTCCTACTAACTTCAATATATTAAAGCACAGAGTAGAATTTATTGCAGAGTTTAAAGTTCTTGACATTTGTTGTCCCTAACCCTTTATGTTAAAAAACTCTTTTCCATATTGAAAACCTGCAATGGATTTTAATTTTAATTTTAAACATGAATCATTTTGCAGTGATTTTAAATAAAGAAGACTTTTTAATACTGTAGTATAATAACCTGAACATCACTGGGCCCAAAGTTTTGTTCTTCATATTTTAAAAAAAATACTAGGAAAAATATATAACTCCTTCCAGAAATTAAAGTGACTCCACTGATATCAATGTGATTATGAAAAATTTTGATATCTGAGAATCCTTAAAATAAACTGTGACTCAGATAGAATACATCAGCAGTAAAATAAAGCAATTCTAAAGATAAATTTAATTTTGATAACATTTAAGTCAATAGGTAGACTTCAAAAGAAACACTGTTTCTAAATAAAATAATAGTATATACATATATTTTGTCCATCACCACAAATTATGACCCAAGATTTGTCAATAAAAGTATATGGAAATGTCATAGAGAGATTTCTTTCTATTTGGGTCACAAAAAACACAGAAGGGTAGCTTTGCTTTAGATGGAAGCTGTTCTGTTTTATACTGAACTCAAATACAGCACGATAACCACAATCACCCTAACAATTAGTTTAAACATTAAAGAACGGATAAATCTGAAAGACTGTACTTTGTTTGTAATGGAGAGAGAGAGCGCTTTGCTTGCAATTTCCGTGCTTACAGGTGAAGATTCTTAGTAGTTCTTTGAAGTAAGACATGAAAAAACCTCACAGCTAACCACAGAAAGAAAAAAGGGGAGAAAAAAAAAACCAAAGTCTTGAGGGTAAGATGAGAAACTGCAGATCTTGAATATGTTTAAATGACAAGATGGGTCAGTGAAGACTTTGCTTTAAGTATTTCTGATAAGAGGAAAAAAAGAAAAGCAAAAATACAAAGAGAAAATTTTAACATCAAATAATGACAGTACAGAAGCTATTATTATTTTGTGCATAAACAGAATGAATCAAGTCACATTGCATAGGTCTATTTCACGGCTGGCTTGATTTCAGGCAGGTCATTTTAGGAACTATTAAAATAGGGTATTATGAAAGGGGTTCTCTTAAACGTTTCAGACATGCAGAAGTGCTTTCCAACCATTGCATAGATGATAAGCACATGAACTCTGGCCATTTTCAGTACTGCTGGTCTTGATTCAATCCTATAGAATGCATATTCATAGTCTCATGTAATTGATATTGCTCAAAAGCATATTTTCAGAATAATTTTGGGGGGGGTTGTTTGGTTTTTGTTTGTTTGTTTTTTCTTTAAATTTATTTGAGATTTTAAGACCAAAAGGAAGCTTTACTATCAAATGATCTTCAGCTGAAAACGCAACTCCATCTGAAAACACAACTTCACTCTGGGTTTTCACTATATTTAATATACAGTATTGTTTTCTGAAGTATATTTAAGCCCACATTGTCTTCCTTTTCCTCTGCCATTCCTGCACCTCTACCGATGCTTCCTCATTGCTTGCTCTGGCAACAGTAGACAGCACTTGAAGCTGAGGCTTAAAGTGAGACCCTGCTATTGTTTATTTACTTGGACTATCTTCTTTACCACACACCTCCCATAATGCATGAACAGCTCACTAATGGCATGCATGGCTGGAAACCCGTGACACGGGGTATAGACACGTTTGCACCTCCAGTTCTGCGAGCACAGGATCTTGCTTTGCCTGCTTCAGGCTCTTCTGACACAAATCAGCTCTCACCTGAGATTTGTGCTTTTTGCTTTCAGGGTGTTTTAGCTTTACCACACTGACATTCAGGTTTGTCTCTTATCTGACTGGTTCATGTGTTCAGAAAGTGTACCTCTATTCCTGAAAGACTATGTAAGACTTACTAAGTAGTACCCATGTTCTAAGTTTCTCACTGGTGAGCTATTTACTCTATCCTTAAGTGACCAGTGCCAATTACACTTTAACCTTTCTATTAGAACCACTTTGTCTTCAATTTTATCTTTCAGTAGTTTGAACTCAGAAACAAAATTTTTAATGACTTCATATTAACTGAAAGTGTTACGACTATGAATTTTATCTTTTTTACCTAGATGGATATATGGGAATACCAACTTGTATCGGACAGTAAAGGTTTTAGAAATACACATGAACACAGCAAGTATTATAAAAAAACCATAACAAATTATTGCATTTTTTATCTCCTACAGTACATATTCAACTGCTTCTAGTAAGATTAAAATTTTAAAAAATGATAGTTGGTCAATCTTTTAATGTATCATTTTATATTGTGAATTTATTATTACTCATTAACTTGCCTATTCATCAATCATATATTCACCATCAAATAAATTACTTGATTAGTAAGCCTTAATATCTTGAGAACTGAGATTACAACAATAAATACCAGAGACAAAAAGATACATCACCCTTGCTAGTCTTTCTAAACCACTTTTGATTATTTCTGTATCATTTTGTCTGAAAAATCATGTGATGAAAACTTAGCAAATGCAACAGGCAGAGACCGTATCATGTTACTTTTCTATTTCTTGTAAAATCATTTCATGTTAGCTTTCGTGGTATTACAAAAGATGGTAAATAAGGGAAATGTGCATTTGAAGTAGTTACAAATACTATTGTATTTTTTCTCAGTGTTTTTGGTCCAGTAAATTATACTTCTGCTTATGCCAATGAAAAGTTGACATTTAAGACTACAGACAGCTTCGGATCTACATGGTCGTGAAAAATTGCATTTATTTCAAATTTTAATAATTTCTGCTCATTTTTGCATACTTAGGATAAATACCTGTAAGATTTCTCCATTCCTTTAATTTCACAATCACATGTTTGAGATGCATAACACTTTTTACTTTTTTTTTTTTCTTGATGAGTTAGAAGCCACAGAAGGTCAGATAGTTATTAGAAGTTCTCCCATCAAAAAAATGATGGATCAGTAGTCTAACTGAAGTGCATCTAAACCAAGACATACAGCACGGGCAATAAACAGGAGGAGCTGGAAGCCAGTCTACAGTAGTAAAAATATGATATAGTTGCCATCACAGAAATGTAGCAGGATGACTCACACAACTGGAGTGCTGCAATTGATGACTACAAACCCTTCAGAAGGGATAGGTAAGGAAGATGCATGTTAAGGTCTGTTTAGATCTTGGGTGATGATTGGGTTGAGTGTTTATGGGTAAGAATCAAAGGGTAGGTCAATAAGGCAGATATCATTGTGGGAGTCTGTTATAGACCACAAAGCCAGGATGAAGATACAGATGAAATATCACTAGCTCTTGTTCTTGCAGGGGATTTTAATTTACCAGATGTCTTCTGGAAATACATGTGAAACTTCCATGATATTAAAGTAGTAAAAGCTAAAGATGCTATGCAAGCAACACGTGTATAGTCATAATCTAGATAACCTGGAAGCTTCAGAATAGTATCACCACCTTTTCCTCCCATCTGTCTTTTTAAATTTCTGATAATGCCTTGTGTTTTGATATAATCTTTTTAAATTGAATTAATTCTACTTGCAGTCTTTGCTTTTTCACAGCATCCTCACATCTCTAGTTCTCACTGGTATTTTCTTATTGTCATATTTTCTTGTCTGATGCTATTGCATTTTGAGAAGCTTGATATTAGAAGCCTTTTCTTATTTCGTACTAAACATCTGTAATTGTTTAAATTTTATTGTCTCTCAAACTAATCTGCTTCAGGAATTTAGACTGGTAAGTTAGCATGTTCATAGTACTCATGTTGGCCTGATCACATCCACCGAAATTGAGTGGTGAAAGTGCCATTGATTCCAGCAACAATAAAATTAGTTTATATGATTTTAAAACAACTAAGCTGTTTAAACTGAGCTAATTCTTTTATAAAGAAGAAAAAAAAGAACTTGATATTGCAGCTGTGAAATATTTTAATGTTAATGGAAAGTCTCTTCATCACTTCAAATTACAAACATGTTCAAAATAAGTAAGGTGTTGAAACATTTATGTGTTAATTCAGGAAGCATGTTCTGCTTTTCTGCATCAGTAATTTATTATTCTATCATGTCCTTATTTTTATAAATCCTTTTGATAAAGTCAAAATTAATTTTTTTTTACTTCCTCATGCAATTTTTAATTTTGTGTAATCCATACTAAAACCACAAAAATTGTGCTTCAAGCATTTTATAAAACATGCTTCATATGTTTCCTAAAGGACCCGTATTTTAATTTGAATTAAAATAGCTACAAAATTTTAAGATTTTTCCAAGATTTTGTTTCCCTGAATTTGATCAAATAGTGGCATCCAGTGGGAAAAATAGATGTGTATTCCCAAGAGGTGCAGCTATTGATACATACATCAGCTGTGCTCATTTTAGAAAGGGAGGAATGCTGATACCCTATAAGAAATTAGAAAAAACAAACCCGACACAAAACCCAAACGAATCTGTAATTTATAATAACTAGGAGTATGACAGATTTATTAACCTGGCTCAATCTTTGCAGGTCCAATAGGAACATGACTTTAGTCAGTCTTTGATTCCCTTAGTTTTTGCTGGTCTGTTTTCATTTCATGATAGCATGATTTGAATCATTATCAGTTTCTGACAGTTGCTTCTGCTACTGCTATCTTCCCTGAACAAAAGGTACAGTGTTGAATACAACCCACTCGTGTGTTCATGAGAAATACAGGTGATTAATGCCCTTGAAATTTAATTTATTGTGAATGGAATGTACATTCGTATATTATGCCTCACTTAAGTTACATTCAAGACCATTTAACTGTGTAGAAATTACTGAGTTAATACTTCAAACTATAATAAAAATAAAATCTCTAAGAATACTACAGCAGAAGCAGGGTAATGATAGCATGAGATTTCTGTGAAACATTAGTTTCAGACTCAGGTCTTCAGACTCACTTGATGTATGTATTTTTCCCTTCTCCCTGCCCCTGCTCCTGCTCTGATTCCTGCTTGTTGGAAGCTCTCAGCTAGCAGATATTAATCAAAGCAGCCTATGAGACTTTACATATATTAACTAATAAAAAAATACATTAAAAAGAAATTATGCAACTGATCTTCATTGTTTGATACCCAGTTTTGCCAGTTTCCAGCTTGAATTGATATGTGCAAATTGCATATAGTATAATAGCTATTGCATTTCCATAAACTAAGTTTATTAGCTATGGATTACATCATAAGTAGTCAAATGTTGTTTGAGGTTAAGTTGGTAAATGCTTGTTCAGTAACACATGCTGTCACTCTGTGTCCCTGGATGAAGGTTTGCATAACAGTTAAATAAAAGATACCATTGCCACCATATTTATGGATGGTAAATACATTTTTAACCAGAGAGGAACCAAATTTACTGCCAGGAAGAAACAGATACAATGGCAGCTATGGATAGGGAGGTATAAATTTCTGCATAATTACTGTCTTTATCAATTGGTGCAGATGCAGTGTTACCTAATTCTTATTCCCCAACACTGTTCTACTTGAAAAACACGTGAGTGGACTGTTTTTTTATAGATATTTTACTGGAGCTAAGTAAAAGATGCCACAGACACAGACACAAATACACAAGATACTGAAAGAAAAGTCATATCGGGATTAAAATTGAGAAAATCAGTTAATCAAATATTTGTGGGTTGTTGTTTGGTTGTTTTTTTTTTTTTTTCTGTAAGCAACATTGATGAATAAGTATGTGTTTTATGCTACTGAATCTGTACACAAACATGAAGTATTTTATATGAATTGCAATAAATATTGTCTAGTATTTCTTCTTTTCTTAATCACTTCCATTATTTACTGTATTCATTCTAAAATTTCCTATCTTCAAAGAACTAAAATGCATACATGTATTACATTATATTTTGTTCAGGTGTGTAATAAAGATCTATTTATCCCTTCCCACTTTGTGTCATCTTTTCACAGACAATACTCTAGATAAAGTCTTTTCTAGAAGAAGAATGGCTTAGGTTGGAATGGATCTTTGAAGGTCATCTAGTCCAACCTGCCTGTGGTAAGCAGGGACATCTTTGTTGGATCAGGTTGCTCAGAGCCTCATCAAGCCTGACCTCAAATATCTCCTGGGATGGGGCTTCCACCGCTTCTCTGAGCAATCCGTTCCAGTCATCTACCACCCTCATAGGAGTTAAACTTCTGGATCCTTTTAGGTCATAGAATCATAGAATGTCTGTGTTGGAAGGGACCCCAAGGATCATAGAGTTCCAATACCCTGGCACAGGCAGGGCCACCAACCTCCAGTCCTGGATCTACACAGGGTTGCACAGGGTCCCATCCAACCTGGCCTTGAACACCTCTGTTCCAACTGAGTATATTCTGTGATTCTATGATTTATATTGAAGAACTTTTTCCTAATATGCAATCTATAGCTACCCTTTTCTAGTTTAGAATCATTACCCCTCATCCTATTGCTACATGCCACCGTGAACAGTTCTTCCACAGCTTTCTTATAGGCACCTTGCAAACACTGGAAGGTTGCTATAAGGTCACCCCCCAAGAGCCTTCTCTTCTCCAAGCTGAACAAGCCCAATTCTCTCATAGGAGTGAAAGAAAGTCAGAGTCAAAGGAAATCTGATTACTAGTTCTTCACCCTGAACCAAGACAGTAAATATTTGATTTGCAGGCATCATAGGAATCCTGTTTATGATGCAGCTTTTTGTAAGCTTGTTAATACTCTGATAAAACATATTCTTTGATTATATTTTTTTCCCTCCCTGCAAAAAAAACAAGCCTCCTACTTAAAGAATCGCTAAGGTTCCAACTTCTAAATCACACTGTTAATAAGAGTGGAGTGTGCAGTAAGGCAGGTAAGTCAACTTGAATCCATAGACAAGAAGTAGTAAAATAAATGCTGATACTAGAAAAAGAAGGAACCTGCCCAGAGTAACCTATTAAAAACTAAATACAAAAAACCCCCCTGAGGTCTCCTGTCCTTATCAGCTGGTTTATTCACTTAAAGAAAATATAGATATAATTTACTCTTTCAGATATGAAAGTTCATATTTTCTTCTGTAAGAGAAAACCCCACAAACCCCAAAACATAGTCATTGAACAAACCTGAAAGCAGTTTATAATCACCCAGTCATCCAGTATTGTCATTGCTAGCAAAACATCAAAAGTTTCCAATGAATTTGCAAGGCCTCGGTACTGAAGGTTGTCAAACTTCTGTATGGAATAGTTTTGACTAGCCTGCAGATTTGATTTTTGGTTTTGTTCTTTTTGTGGAGGAAAAAAAAAGTTTAGCTGCTGGTCCATGTTTTTGTCCCTAAAGACCAAGTACACGTGTCTGCTTTGGTTTACTTTTATCTTTATAAGACACTACAGTAATTTTTGTTCTGTGTGTGATGCAGTGTTTTAAATGGATAGGTGGATGATAAATGAAGGTGATTTTAAAAAAAAATCATGCCTAATATAAACTAAAATTACTCTTCATAATTAAGAATAATAAGAAACCAGCTTTTAAACAACTATTAAGTTACAACTATGCCCTCTGTTTAATCAGCACAAATATTAATAAAACATAGTATAATCTAAACATAACTGATAAAATAAAATGAAAAATCTCCCAAGAGATAAATTATTTTCAGATTCTTTATTAATGTGTTATCACAATTTATGTATATAGGATTTTGGAGAAGGAGAAAATAAAAGCATTATAAGTTTAAATTAAGAAATAATGGGACATTTGAAATTCAGTCTCTGTATTTTTTCTTGACAGTTGGAGAGATGGTTCCCTTAAATTTACCATTTAGCTGACATGTACAGATTGTTTCTGTTAACTAAATAAAGTTAAAAAGAAAGTGTTTTTGCAGAATAGGAAATGGTTGGTTTTGAACTCACTTTTAATCCATTTTAATTTTAATACTGAAAATATAAAGCTACAAAGTTTTATTTTTATGTTACTTTAGCCAACCACCTTTGCTGTGTTTCAGAGGCTAAGTTCAAATCATGTTACGGTTTAGTCAATGAAAAAAAAATTAAAATAATAAAAAGCAGCCTTTTTTTTCACTTTGAACAGTGTAGATCACTATAACTCTAAGAGGAAGAACCAGATAGCTGTCTGGTGCTATGGGGTATGCTGAAAGAGTCCTACTCTTCCTGCTTTCTTAGAGGCAGCAAGTTCTGCTGTCCAGGTGCTACCCTATCTCTTTGGGCCAACACCGACCTTCCAGCACATTTCCATTATTCCTGTTCCTCTTTGTCCTCCCAAGTAAAGAGTCATTGAGATCCCTGAATTTCTGCTCTTAGAGGAGTATTTCTCTGCACTTACGTTCTGATAGGGGATTATGATAGCTGTTCTTTAAAAACACACAAATTAAGATGAACGTGGAAGGAGGGAAAAAGGAGTGATGTGGGGGAAAGAAGAAAGGATGGAGGAACAAAATTAATTATTAGTACTTTCAGTGGACATTTGTGCTCTTTCATTCTGCCTCTTCATTTCCCTTTGCAGGGTAAACATTGCAATCTGTATTTCCTCTTGAAAATTTGCTGCTATTTTGTATTTTTTAGGAAGGTTTCCTTTAATTAAAGTCCACAGTTTCTGCATGATTTATTTCTCTTATTCATCATAAACTAATTGCTTTCTACCAAGAGCTAGTTGACGGAACTGTCAATTTCTTCATGTCCTTCTGTTAGCCTGACTCACTGATTCATCATCGGCTTTCTTCAGATACACTCAGCACCATTTTTGATGGGCTGGCTGGCAGGAAGACCTGTCTCATTGCCAGCATATTTTTCATTCTTCAGATCTACCCGTTCCAGCTCTGTAACTGAACAGGGTTTGTAGATGTTTAGCTGACTGTTCATGATCAGCAAAAACAGCTGATAGAGATAAGACATGAATTTACAATGTGTTCCCTCTCAGCACACTCAGCATTTTCACTTCAAAACTGTAGCCAGTAGTAAATCAGGCAATGTTATGCAACTACCCTCTCAAGGCTTGTTGAGACAACTAATGACTTCTTTTAAGGCAACCTGTTCACTTGACTTCTTTTAGAGAAGATTTTCAAAAAAGCTTCATGGACAAGGAGTTCTTATACACTGTAAGGGAAGAAAACCAGTATTGACTTATCCCTTTGCTTCCCTTCCCTTTCTTCCTCCCTCCCTCTCTTTCTTCATCTTTTCTTCTCTTCCTCCCTTCTTTTTTCTGTTCTCTAGTTTAAAGGAGAATATAATCAACTGACGTTTAGGTATTATCTACTTTATACTGTGTATTTCAAACAGGAGACATCCCCTACATGTAGCTGGTTTTAAAGATTATTTTAAAGAAACATTTTGCAATGGGTAAGGTCATGTGAGTGGCTAACAAATGCAAAACAGCAGGCTTTGAAAGAACTGAGCAAGTTCATGAACTGAGCCAGCAAGCAAATTTTGAAACAATACAGTGATACATGCTTGATGAAGAGTAACCCACATAGATTTATTCTGTACTCCTTTGCAAACATATCTGATTAATTTTTGTTTACCTCTATTCCCCTTAGTTGTGTGTTCTCATAAACCTCAGTTCTCAATCATTTTTACATCTTGTGCTTGTACTGTTGTTTGCACTGTAAGGCGGTCTTCTGTTATTTATTATTCAGCTATAACAGAAATCAGGATCTAGTGATATTTGCATACTGGGTAATATATCTCTTTATGACTGGAAAGCAATAGTATAAAATATGTAAATAGCTGAAAGTTAAAAATAAAAATATGCAAAATTTGTTTCTTTCTTTTATTTATTTCTTTCTCAGAGCAGATCTGGGGAGAAATAAAGACAAAATGCCACTGCTGCTAATACAATCTACTATAAAAAACATATGGTAGATACTGTCTGATGAGCTTCTTTTTAAACTGTAACTATTTAGAAATCTAAGTATGCAAAGCTTACAATTTAGATGGTGAATGCCATTTAGATATTTCAGACTGGAACAAAATAGAATGTAAGCATTCAGCCACTAAAAGCTTCAGGTATGCAATTCACAACAATCATTTTGTAATTCCTGCAAATCAAGCCGCTCAGGAGAATCCTGCAAAAAGATGTTTGTCTCAGAATCTCTTGTGGATGTAAATATTAAATTTGAGACTCCAGCTAGGTAGTTTTGAGAACTTAGTAACTAAAATCTTCTCTGGGAGGTGTGGAATTATATTGTAAAATAAAAGATTTTACATATGTACATATACTCTTTAAAAAAAGTTCATCTTCAGGCTTTTTCAGCTAATAACATTGGTCAATGAAAAAGTGGTTTTAAAATAGCTTAGCCATGGATTATCGCAGCTAATATGGTTTAGTAATCCAAACCAAGATTTTAGTATTTTCATTAACATAATCAGGTGAGAAAAAGGTCTCAAAAAAATTTAAATCTGAGAACCTGCAGATACTCCAAAAATGGTACTGTCATTTGTTTGGAAGCTAAGAGTTTCATTCAGGAAACATCATAGTTTATTTATTGTTGTCCATGACATAATTTTGTTCCAAGTTTTCATAAGATTTTTTTCACTGAGAATAAAACATCAGTGTAAAAGGAATAGAAACAGAAGCAAAGGAGGGAATAAAGTTATTCATCATGTAGTTGATTGATACTACAGATTTCAGGAATGCAAATTCCAAGGATTTTCTGAACTCTTGTAATTTCCCTTCTAAGCATATATATATGATCTCATTTTTTAATTCAGAATTAGATATCCTTTCTGGTTATTGTTTCAAGGTAAAATGTCAAAAGGAAATGGAAATTAAGCACACATCTACTGTCTCTGTACAGGTCAAGATTCAACAGTGTATTTGAAACTTGATAAATGCTGGAGATAAGCCTTAACACAGAGTTCTAGAAAGAAGATTCCTTTCAGCATTTCATTTAGAGAAATATTCATTTGCCCATCACATGAAAACACGTTAGTAAATTATTGACACTGAACATGTGGAGGCATAAAGCTCTCATGAGGTACATTATAAACGTTAAATTACTTCCCCTTGTTTCAAAGTTTCTATTATCATGATTTTTGTTGACATTTATTTCTGGGGCTGTTTTTGTGAATGACACGTAACTCTGATATTTGAGAAGAATCTAGATAGTAAAAATCTGTATTTCCAATTGCCTTTTGTTACTGATTTAAAAAAATATGTTCTAATACTATATTTGCTTTCTAAATAGGAAAACATGTCTTCTTTCTTGGTTAGCTTTGCTACCTGGTTTTCACTTATTCAAATAATAATGAGCTTTCACAGTTTTTATGATGATCTGTTTATTTGCAATGAAACCATAGGTCAAAACTTGTAGTTAATTGTAAAAATTATGCAATTAAAAAAAACCAAAACTATTCTTGGCCTTTAAACACACTTAGAGGCTCAAAATAAAATAACAACATTATGCAAATTATTTTATTATGGTACAAAAATGTGTCATTTTTAGCATATATGGCATAGCAATAAATCTTTCTATAAATATTGACAGAGTCTGTCAGTTCTAGACCACAATATAAGCTGAAGATTTTCAAGTAAGATCCAATTACCCTTTTTTTCCATCCCTGTTGCTCTGACAGACTTGCTTCATTAGCAAAAAGTGTGTGCCCCGTTGCAAAAAATCTCCATACTAATATGCATTTTACTACTCCTGAACAACCAGGGAATATGAAAATGAGACGGAATGTTGTTGGCTACAGAAATATACATATCTCTTGAGTATTGCTTTGAATTAATTTATTTTCAGTATACAGGGTCATTGTTGTGAAAAGGTGGGTTGTTTTCATCTGTTTTACTCTTGAATTTTTACAAAAATTCCATGGGTATGATCTGACTGGTGAATTCCACTGATTCAGGTGAAAATTAGGAACAATCGTGATTGATCACTTTAAATCAGCTTTTGAACATTTTATATTATTTTATCTTTGTTCTGAGTAGTTGTGTTTAGATATAATTCTCTTCCAGGAACATAATTTTGTTTATAAAATATTGAAAAAATATGAGCAGAGTTAAAATCCAACATAACAGCTGTAGTGGTCCTTTAACCTTCAAATACCTTTGAGCATATCTACTTTTGGAATTCATTGTTTAATAGGCAAAACTCAAAAACTTGTTTAATTCTTGTTCTTCTGGACACAGTAAAGTCAACCTAAGAAACATGTAAAACCATTTTTTATGTTTAATTTACTTTTATTTTTAATTAACAAAAAACCCCTATTACAGTCTTTTTAATAGACTAATAGATTTTTGTCACTACTTGTTTTTTCACTGTGCTGACCAAATCCTAAGAACTAATAGTTTTGAAATTCTTTTACTATTGTTGAATCCTCTCCCAGATCTTTTTAATTTGTACCTGGCAGATTAGGTCTCTGCAGTTCCATATCCCATTACAGGAAAAAATATGCAAAATTTTAAAACACTGAAGTTAATACTAATTGTACAATCTATTGTACAATTCTACCTTTGCTGCAGCATTCATCAAATTTGAAAGGGAGGAGGGGACAAAGGGAAGGAAGGCAGAGAGCACTTGCTCTGCCAATAATATTTTTTTAATGGTTAACACCACCTGAAATTGATGCAGCTGAGCTCAGACTGCCTCCAGTTCATGTATCAGTAGGCCTGCGTAAAGGTGTCTGTATGTGCATGAGATGGTTGTGCTGTTTTCATTCTTGTTATGAGATATTAAAAAATGGCATCAGTACAGTTAATGAAGCCCACAGAGAGAGATTTAGGTCACCTTAAAGTAACCTGTGCCTAAGCATAAGTGTAGTGTGATCTCACATGCTTGAGATGCTTATCAGAACACACAATCAGAATTAAAGAATGCATTAGGTTGGAAGGGACCTTTAAAGGTCATCTTGTCTATCCCTCCTGCAGTAAGGAGGGACACCTCTAGGTAGACCAGATTGCTCAAAGCTTCATCAAGCCTGACCTTGAATGCCCCAGGGATGGGGCCTCCACCACCTCTCTGGGAAACTTGTTACAGTGTCTCACCATACTCATAGTGAAGATCTTCTTCCTAATGTCTAATATAAACCTACCCTGCTCTAGTTTAAGACTATTGCCCCTCATCCTACCGCTACATGCCCTTACAAACAGACCTCCCCCAGCTTTCCTGTAGGTCCCCTTCAGGTACTGGAATAGATCTCTTAACAGTTTCTTTGCTGCAAATTCATAACTTCCAGTTCCCTGACAATTCTTAGATCATAATATTTAGGTTGAAAGAGACCATAAAAATCATGTAGTTGCAACCCCCTTTTTGGGCAGGGACATACTCCACTAGAACAAGCTGCCCCATCCAACTTGGCCTTGAACACTTCTAAGGAAGGGGGCATTCACAGCTTCCCTGTTCCAGTACCTCACCACCCTGAGAGTGCAGAATTTTTTTTCACAACATCTAATCTAAATTTGCCCTCTTTGAGTTTAAAGCAGTTCCCCTGGTCCTATCAGCACACATACAGGCAAACAGACCCTCTACATCCTTCTTGTGGGCCCCCAGTATAGATACTAGTGGGTTTTGACTGACACTATTTTGTAGGTAGCTGAATCATGTTATGACATGATTTTAGCTGCTTTTGTCTAGGCTGAATGCCATCGTTTCATTCAGAACTGCATCATTCTCTGTGGAATTACAACAAAAATGTGACATAGAAGAGTGATGGATAAAACAAGATTAAGCTATGAGAAATATGATGTGCAATATAAAGTCAGCAATAGCCTTATACTAGATTAGTATTATTTCTCAATGTCCTGGGCATATATTCTCTCATTGATAATCTATTTGCCTTTTAAGAGTTCAACTATATTCACCCCATGTTGACAAAACCAAGAAGTAGGGTTTTAGGATTTGAATTGTAAGCTGGACCTGTTCTACTCTTATTGAAGTATAATTTAGAAATAAACTATGGTGATGTGAAGCATTCTGAGAATTCTTTACTGAAAAGATCCTCTAATATTTTACTGAAATGAGACAAGAATGTAAGGCTGGATATATTATAAAAACAATGCTTGTTGCCCTTGGGCACTGCATAGGAATAAATGTAATTTATTTTGCTCTCTTATTTAACCATTTGGTATTTGAAGTGTGGAAGAAACATGATTTTATCATGTTTTTTCCCAGTGATTTTCTCTGCAGAAAGTGTGACACACAATAAAGCAAATAATGTGGTGAGACTAAAAAACCCCAACAACCAGCCCACCCCACCACCTCAAAAAAACCCAAAAAAACCCACAAAACAACCAACCAAAAAAACCCACCTAAAACCAACCACACAAAAGGCTGTAAGATCTGGAGACAAAATCAAAGACCCAACTCACTATTAACATAATTCCATAAACAAAAAATGCCTATATATCAGTGTAGAAAGATATTTGGGGAAAATATTTCACCATATATTGTAGCTGCTTTGTTTAATATGTTAGGTCATGTGTCACTGAACTTCAAATGACAAAACACTGAATACTGAAATTTAAAGTAGTAAATAGCTATAAAACCAACTCATTATGCATTTATTTGCAGCTAGAAGAAAAACAATCAATTCGCAAAATGTTATTCACAGCTGAAATTAAATGGTGAGCTGGCAAGGTGCAATTGGGTAAGTGTCACAGTTATTCATGGTCTTGTATCTAAGTGAGAGTTTGTCTGCATTTTAATTACTAGAGAACAGTTAACGTTGAACTCTTACAAAATATAGAGCACTTTTGATATACATCATTATGCTTTTATAAATATTAAAAGTGAACATTATTATTTCTGTATTTCAAACAGACAGACAGACCAAGTATTTATTTTTCTTCCAGGCAAAAAGTTTTCAGTTACAGTATTGCTGAGGATCATTCTCAGTATCAGTTTCAGGGAGTGGATTTCATTGGGTTAAATTTTTGCTGTTTTGACTTAATTTGACAATATAATTAAAAAAATTACTGGACAGCTTCACCATAGGACATTTGACCCACTTAAATTAATTTTCATAAGCATTTTATTACATCTTCAAAATCATGCCTGTCTAAAAGTTTTTGTATTTCCATACTGATTTTTAATTTTTGTTTTGTTGTATTTTTACAAGTTCACTTAATAGGAAAATTCTAAAAAAGAATTCTTTTTATTTCCATTTTACAGATTCAGTGTAATTTTGAATGTAAATTTTTTTCATAAATGCAAATTTTCAGTAATCGGAAGTGCTAGTTTTTGTCATGCACCTCAGTGTGCACAGGTATGTCACTGTGCATAGCTGGATTCCAACAGGTTTACCACTTTTTTCTGTTTTTCTTCTAGAAATTATGATGGGTTTCTTCTGATTTAATTTGCCTCATGTCTGCTGATAGTCACCATAGAATTTTTTTATAACATATGAGGAAAGACTAAGACACTAGGGATTGTTTAATCTGAAAATGAGGAGACTCAGGGGAGACTTTGTCATGGCCTATCAATATTAAGAGAAGGCTTGTAAGAAAAATGGAGGGGTTTTTGTTTGCTTTTTTTTTTCCCCAGGGTTTATAATGACAGAAGAAGGAGCAAGAGTTTTGAACTGATAGAAGGTAGTTTTAGGTTGGGCATAAGGAGGAAGTTCTTTATGAAGAGGATGGTGAGGTACTGGAAGAGGTTGCCCAGAGAAGTTGTGGATGAGGCATCACTGGAAGTGTTCAAGGTCAGGTTGAACGTGGCTTTGAGCAAGCTGTGGCCATCAATATCTAGTTCAGTTTCTATGATTGTCATATCTAAGGTTAAATAAGCACAGCCACACTCAACACCTACCCTATGCCTCAATGAAGTTATGACCAAATCACTACACAGAGCTACACTTCTAATATTTGGAGGTTTTTATACGAATCATGAATTTTAAACATTACTAAATTTACTTGAGTTATGAATTCTGACCACTCCTTTAAAAAGGTAAGTAACCTGAAACTATATTAAAATACTTTTTTCACTTATTTTTCTTTTGGTTTTGACCCATAGTGGACAAGATGATCTCCATTGCACAACTTCATCTCAGTAAAATGTATTTTTACTTCAATATTTTCCTGGTATGGAACCTACTCTGCAGACTAGAAGCAGCTATGATGAAGAGAGTTTTTCTTTCTTAAATAGACCTAATGTTACAGCACGTTTGATCGTGGTGTAGTTTAAGAGTTTTAGTATGTTTTGATTTGGTTTTAGGAATGCATCATATGCCAACATTCTATGTCTATACAGGATAAAAAGAATTCCTTTTTTACATAAATTATTTAACTTTAGTTGTAAGTAATTTCACCAAAATGATGATAAATAAAAGGTGAAAAACTGTTTTAAATCTGATGTGTTTAATTTTCCTTTTTAAATGAGAAACTGACCCTGTGCACTCTCCTTCACTGTGGAATAATTACTATCTGCTATTACTAACACTTCCAGAAATAAATGATCTAGTCAGGATTAGAATTAACATGCACGGTTGATCAAGCCACTATGAACATGCTTTCCTCAGAGTCAGTTTCAGCTGACGCTGTTCACTCATTCTCAATTAGGCACTATCTTAGAGCGCTTACTTACTGAATATTTACTTGCTGATCAGCAGTTGCTATTGCGGTTTCATGGACTGTGGAGAAAACACTTCACTAGAGTAGGGAAATGTAACTGTCAGATTCAGTAGAGGCTCTAGTGATATATGTAATAGTAACTTAATAAAATGATGACACTGAACTGAACTGGAATAATACAATTTAGCAATTTTATCAAAGGAAAAGTAACGTGATATGTTATCTTCATGTTTTGATTTGAAAATGTAATAAATTGAAAATTAATGCAAGTCATTATTTTTATTGCATTCGGTGACGTTTATCATAAGTGTAGTCTAGCAGCTTAATATCTCACTTTCATAAATGCCCTCCAAAAAAATAAAGTCTTCCAAATGATACATTAATTTCAGATTCATCAGTTAATGAAGATCTACTTGTTTAGTGAAAATAGCAGCATAACACATCATGGTTTGGGACAAAGAACAATGAAAAAGTCTTTGTTTATGACTTCATGTGGCTTGCATCTTTATACCATGATATTAATTTATTCATCATAGCACTAAAAAACATGCATAACATGAGAATTAAGGACCAGAGCAATAGAATCACAAAATCATACCAAACCAGCTGACAAAAATTCCTCAGTGGTTTCTAAATCACTTTTAGCACTGTTCACATATACTCTAGTGATGAAAGTCTTTATTCAAAAATATGAAGAAACACTTGGGAAAGTAAATCTGAAATAGAAAATATCTGCATTCACAGCTACACTGTAAGTTGGTCTGATATTATAATATCATGAGGTTTAAAGAACCATTGGTAATTGCTGTTGTATTAGAAGTCATCTGTTTCTTTTAGTGAATCAAGGATATTTTCTATAACAATTTTTCTAGCAAGGAGGGGAGCTAGAAAACTTTAGAACATATGTCTGATAACTATAAAATATTATACATTTTTATAAAAAAAAGTAGTATAATATCCTATATTTATATTATAGCTTGGTCAGCATTAATGAAGAACCTTAGTCTGCTTTTCCCGAATGTTAGAGCAAGAATATTCACCTCTTTAAGTCCAAGGCATTTATTGACTAAAAAGGGGTTTTCTTGTCCTTCAGTCTCCAAAAGGATATAGAAAAAAATTAGAAAGAAGTATTATAAAAGTTTCAAAGAATGGCCAGAAAGATATTCAAAGGTAGGAAAATGACGAGTTAGGTGAGGTATAGGTAGGTTTCAGATTCTTCAGTTTGAAAATTAATCATCCAGAAAAAAGGACAGAGGGGCTTTATGACCAGTGTAGGGATGGTGAATATGGACCTTTTTTTCCCTTACATCTTCCAATGGAAGAGATATGGGATGCCAAAGAAAACTAGCCTAGAGTAGGAGGTTGAACTTAATTTTCAATTTTCTTTTTTTTCTCAAATTCTATATGATAGTGGCTCAAAAATTTAATCTATGGAACACACCTTCTCTCAGGGTGCTGAGAACACTGAAAGATTTAAGGAAAGACTGAACAAGTCCCCTTAATAAATTTACTGAAATAATCTAAATTCTAAGAAACCACTTTGATTCAAGAAGAAATTAATTACTGGACAGTGCTTGAAAACAAGTATGCTATTTTGAATACTGTTTTCTAACCTAGGGATTGGTTATGCATATTAATGGAAAAAAAATTCAGATTATAGAGACCACAGAACATATCCTCTTATATGTATATAATGTGTTTTTTCTTGTGTTATTTCTTGTTACCTTATTTGGAGCTATTATTAAATTGATTTTTGTTATTGAAGGGCATGAGTATGTAAGAATTTATGTGTAGTCTAGGTGGTTACTCTTTGTAAATCTCATTTTCCTTAAGTACTTCATCTTTTATTACTCCCTCCTCTTTGGTTTTTGCTTGTTTGTTTTTTTTTATTGTCAGCAGGTATTATTGTGAGGTATCAAGCCATTTCTGTTCACTTTTTTCTTCTCTTGTCCCTTTAGCACTGAGTAAATTTCTTGAGCACTTGTTAAAATTGCTTGCACTGGAGCTGCCCAAAATGCCAAACATCTATAAATTAATTCCACAACTTCTCTCCACAGACAATGGTGAGATGCAGACACCTTTTCTGTACTTGGTGAAGAAAAATTTTAAAAATATATATTTTCTTCTTTCATTTTTTTCCTTCTTTCTGCTACTTTCTACACCCACCCCACCCTGCCCCCTTCTTTTCCCCTTTTCTTTTTCTCTGTTTGAATCTTTCTGATTATTTCTATTTGTCAGCTCTTTGGTTAGACTATGACCAAACCAATGCAGCTGTCCTCCTCAGTTTCCATCTTGGCCTTTTACAGCCCTTTCACTGCAACTGACCTTGCATTGAAGGTTAGACCTGTCTCTTCTTTGAATCTTGTTACTGGCCGCCTGTTGCTTGCAATATGCAGCTTAATAATCTATTTTCCAGAGGGTTTTTTATATTCTGAACAACTCACTGGAAATTAGACTGTGAGTATAGAAAATACTGTGTTGCAGTGCCTGCCATACTGCTTTTTACCTCATGGGAATCTTTCTAATCACCGTGGCTATTTTGCAGGGGTTGTGTACTTCTGCTTCTATGTTATCTATGCTGGTGTGTAGCAGTGGTGGTCTCTCTGCTTTAGTGCAGTGGTTTCTCTCTGTGAAGTAATTGGGGGAAACAGCTGAGCAAGGTTTCACTGAGGTGGCTCTTAGTAAAGGTCTGGTGGGGATGGAGGTCATAGCTCTCCTTGTAATAGTGCTTTCATTAAGGACTTAGCCTGTGCTCAAGTAGCCCCTGAACTCATCAGACTAGTGCATTATAAAATGTTTAAAAAGTTAACAATCTCTTAGGTATGCTTAAGGCTTTGCATTTATTATGGAGAAGAACTCTGATAATGAGAAAGAAAATTATTTGAAAATGACACATAACGAAGTGGATTGAGTACATTTTTATCAGTATATCTTATCACAAATTAATTAAGTAATAATACAGCAATAGAGTACTGTCTATTACATATTAAGATTTGGTTTAAAATAATTATCATATTATAGGAACTACTTCTATTCCCACTGATGATTATGACAAAATCTCCATTAACTTAGCAAGAACAAAAATTTGTCCAGGAGCAGTAAAAGTAGGAGCAGAAGAACATTTTTAAAGTTAAAATGACATAACTTATAATAGAAATTAATATGCATTTAGAGAAAAAGTACAGAACTTGTAAACTTTTTGCATAGTTAGGAGTGCTCTATTTCAAGCTAAATTGAATGCTCAGGTCATGATAATAAGCTTTTCACATCTGCTTCACTAATTGGAACATGACAAACAGGCAGACTCCGCACTGAGCTAGAAAAATAAATCACATTTTCTTCAAGATGGAATTGAAAGGCATCTGAAACTTCTGCTTTGTTATGGTCTTTCGGGATCATCCATTGCTAGCCTGAGAAAAAAGAACAGGACAAATGTGACCAAGCTGGCGGTCATACAGCGTGTTTTTTAAGGCAATCAGTTTAAATTAAGTTTTTTCTTTTGCCAGATTAGCCAGCTGGAACAGCAATATTCTGCTTGTGTGTCTTGGAAAGGGAATAAGAATGCCCTCAAACAGGTATCATTTTGCATGTTGATGTTAGCACCTTGCAGTACAAGTAGTGTGTTTGACATCGTTGTTGTCAAGTGATATCAAGTTAATGTTTGTTTTGGAGTGGTGTTTTGTTTTGGTTTAGTTTTTATAGTTCTTTGTGTCTGATATGTAACTATGTAAATTGGATGCTAATTGAGGGCTAGGTCATCTTCAAATGCATACATGCAATTATGATGATTTTGAAAAGAAATTTTCTTGTGCTTTTATTCAACAGTACTTCTCTGTACCTTAAAATTATGTTGCTTTTAAAGATTTCTTACTTGTAGAATCATTCTCTCACAGTTTACTCTGCATCACAGTATACTATGTTCTGCCAAAAAGGCTGCTCTGGAGACTGGGGTGTGGTCTACTCAGAGGCATAAGTTGTCCACAGTGGATGCAGTTCTACAGAATGGGTAGGAGAGGACTCAGGTATCAGCATGTCTGCAGCAGGTGCTGAGACTGGAAAACTCCAAGGGGTTTTGCTTGCTGAAGGGACAAAATGTAGGCCTTAGAACTGATAAATAAAGGATGTTTGCCTCATGAGCAAGGCACCAATGCAAATTGCCAGATTGAAAGGGAACACTGAATGAAAGGTGGGTAAGAAGAAAAGATATTTTTAAGCCTTTCTAATGAATGAATTTCACTCAGTACATCTGAGTGAAATTAATATTGAATTTAATAAACAGGAACGTGATTTGAATTCTGATGCAAATAGAGGTTTGGGGATCAAGACCTGTTATATCTTTAGCTATCCTTTAATAAAGAAAGCATTAGCCTTGAGGCGCAACTTCATAAATATTTTGGCCTGCTTACAAGATAGATTGCTTTTTTTTTTTTTTTAAATAGAGACCTAAAACATCTTCCAGGGTTTGTTCTGAGAGTAGTATCTAAATTTTCAAGTTTAACTTCTGCATAGTTTCATGGTCTGTAAGTAAGCATTGCATAAGAACAATTTCACTTAGCCAGAAACAGTATTCTATAATTTATGTAAGGGGCATTCTATAAGGGTAATTAAAAAGTCCTTTGGAGTTTTACAGATACATTTGTTGTTTTAATTTGATTATGTCCTAAGACAGTGCAATCTAATGTGGCTTTCTAACAATGTACTTCAAACCAAGAAGCTGATCACTACTGAAGTAATCAAAGATTTAGACTACATTTATATGATTTTTTACTGGGGATTGGTGTTTTTGGCTTTGGTTTTTTTTTTTTTTAAGGAATATTATGATTCCGTAATGAAAGCAAAGATGTTATATTACATGTACATTAGTGAAATGTACATCAGTAGGCTTTATGAGTTTGAGAAGAGGCTAAAAACCAAATTAAATTGTCTGAACTTCATACAGAAGAAATATGTTATTTTGCATCTAGGTTATTCATAGTCAAAGTCAAATGTCATTTGCATTAATTATTATTTCAACTTTATATCAGGCTTTGCCTTAAATGAATATCAAAGTCTGAGGAAACTGATGTATGTACTTATTAAAATTCAGATCTCTTAATACTAGATACTGAAAAATGACTGTGTCTAAAACATGCATCTTGTGTCAAATGATTATCAGATTTTAAAAGCTTTTATTTTTAGTTTCAGTTTTCCTTGTTTGTTTTTTTTTTCTCCCAGAAAAATGTTTAAAGTGCTATATAGGTAATAATAATAAATTTTCTCACTGTATGTGTAAACACTGCATTTATTCAAATTAATTTAGTTAGGAACAAAATAAATAGTTATCATCATGCAAAAGCTTAAACTTTTCATAGTGATGTAGGAAAACTTGAGGGATATTGCAAGATTCTAAGCATCAGTTTACTTTTCCCTGTTCTTCATACTCAGTTATAATTGTAAGACTTAAATGTCTTTACTCCTCAACATTCTTTGGTGTTTTTTCAGACCTATTTTCATGTCTACATCTTCATCTTTCTTACCCTGAAAGTTGCTTTCATGTATTAACTAGATTTTTCAGATTAAAATTAGTCTGCTAATATTAACATGCAAAAATCAACCTTCAAACAAGGTAAACCTGTGCATGTTAATATTGATTAAAGGCTATATGCTTTACCTTGCTAATAACAGTGATATGTTTTTCACTTCTTTACAGAAAAAATACAGAAACACAAGTAATATCACATCAATATCTACAATAGACATCTTTTAATGCAAAGAGAAAGATCAATTCCTAACAGTAAAAAACCCCGAACATACAGGAAGTACTCCAGAGAATAGAACATAGAAATATGAACATCATCTTGGTTGTTGTCCTAAATCAGAACTATTGACTTTTAGAAAAATGTGTTTCTTTATCAGCTGTGCCAGGTACTGCATATATAAAACAGATTATTTCTTGTATTGAACTTTAAAGCAAATGGACATATAAAAAATAACATGATAATCATGCTAGGAACTTGACTGAAACTGCTGAAGACAGAATTTAATGCCAAGGGTGAAACCTATGCTTCTCTCATCTTATGGTAACTTTTTGATTAACCAAACCTGCTTACTGCTTTGGGACCTTAACTTTTGCCCTATACAGAATTAATAATGTGTGTGCTATGTAGAAGAATGATGACTTTGATAATAAGAGAGATTTGGACTGGCATCTGCTATCCAAATTGCTCTTAGGAGGGTTGCAATAGGACACTGGGAAGGTTGACTATCTTTTATGTAAATTTTATAATATTAAACAAATTCTATTACTAAGTCTGAAATAGCTTTCTATTATTCTATATAATTGTAAAGACCCCATTTCTAGCAGTCGAATGCTTCCTGCAAGTCTCAGGAATGTTTATGATAGACAGTATACATAAGATTAATGGCAGATGAATTTTTGCCTTCTGAGATCAGAAACTTTAAAAAAAAATAAAAATCCCTAAAAGCAGTAATCTTGTACTGTGAATGCTACTTTAAATCACTAATTCTACTTGCACTATCATTTATTTACTGGTTCATTTATCTCTTTGTTTACATTATGCTCATATTCTCCATATTATAAACATGTATTAGGATGCAAATAGCTACCTGTTTCAAACTTACGATTTCATTTATAGGACTTAAAGTCCCATCCAGACTTTTACCACTCTACTTTCACTGTTTCTTTAACTAGTGATTAAAAGCTATTACCATCTGCTGGGAGTTTGGCAACTGCTACAAAATAGCCTTCCAAGACACTAAATACCAACTGCATTTGGCATTAGTTAGCACTCATTGCTGGTCTCTGCAGGGAAGTCATGAGCAGAATGTATATGAAGATTGAGCCATGTGTTATTGCATTAAAGTTTTCCACTTTGGAGACCTCAGCGTGGTATGTTACAGTGAATAATCCTCCAGATCTATCAAGTGTCCTTCTATGACAAGCACAAGCAACTTTATTTTCCATTCTTCAACAAACATAAATTCTTTTATTCTATGCATTTTAAAAATCTGTAAAAGTCTTCTTGATTTCCACTCACTTAATTTTGTTTGTGGCAGATTTTGACTAGTACATGTGTAGCTTTTTAACCACACTGGGAAGATAAAGCTGCTGTAAATGTAGGTATGCTTTTAAAGAGTCAGCCACTAATTTGTGTCTAAGCTGAATGTCACAATGGGAGAATTATAATCGTATATTGTATTATTAACATAATGGAAACATCAATTACTATGTGGTAAGAAAGGGTCGAAATAGATGAGCCTGAAGTTAGTAGTACAATAATTATTAATCTCTCTAGATGCTGAAGGAAACAGAAGAATCACTCTGTCTTTTAGGCTGGTTATATAAATTATGAAATAACCCAAATATAAATACTCATGATCATGCTTATGCACAGTTGCTGTTTGTCTGGATGGCTAAAGAAAATAGTTCATTTATTTTCAGGAATTCATATTATTGGAGGTAGTCATAAGGACTGGAGAAGATCATAGGTTAGTGAACAGTAACATAAGTTCATGAATGTCTAGGACAAATTCTATCCTGTCAGAGAAAAGGGGCTATTTTGTCTCTGCAATGGGATATGGGATACAATATCACCTGAACTTTAATCCAATTTAATAATCTGTAATGGTAATATTTATCTGTGAACACCAGTTTTAGTCTACCTTAAGAAAGATCACCTATTGATCCTTCCCATTAACATTTTTCATAAACTTACCAGGTGTACTTTATTTAATTCTGCACTTTCCACGTACCATGTCTGGTTGTGATGGCAGATATGATCAGAACTGTGTAGGACACGCTTTGTTTGTTCATGAACAAATGGGCAACACCTGTTTCACATCTGACTAAATTAGATCCTTGTTGGGTTCCATTAGTGGAGCAACACCAAAGTCCATACAGCTCTACTGATTTACACCCCATCAAGGACTGATCTCGTATTTCCAACCCAGTAGCATAAAAAGGAACTATGTTTTATTTGTGTTGACTTACAACTTCCACTAAGAATAACATTCTTGAAAAACAATAAGCCAGTTCTTTAAGTATTCTTTCATATGTAACTTTTTCTGGTTATTGTTTAAATTTTGAAAATGTAAATGGCAATACTAGCAGCAACATTGGCTAGGTTTGCATTCAGTCTTTCTTCAAGAATTGAATTAAATTTGTGAAAGCAGCAGCAGCAGCACCACCTGATTCCATTTGATTGTCCTTTATTTATTAGTATTGTGAATATGGCAAGAAGCACACATTTATGAACAAAGATAACTTAACTGATAAAAGTTACACCTGTCTCCAAGAAACCGCGATGTAGCAGAAATCTGTGACATGCCCCAAACTGAGCTGTGCACGGACATTGCCGATCACTGGGATGGTCCCTGCCGACGCAGTGTTGCATCGTGTTGCAGCAAATTACAATGCTATCTCCTTGCTGCATCAGAGAAACTGCAAAACAGCAGAAACCTTGCTGTTTTCTCAGATACACGCCTGCACAGAAAACTCAGCTACAAGCCTAGAGCATTCTTAAAAATTTTAGCATACAAACTAGGAAAAATATATCAGTGAAAGGGAGTATTCAGAATTTCTTTTTCCCTCTGTCACTGTGGCTTTGATTTTAGCCTTTCCTCAATACCTCCATTTTTAGGAAAAATTGTTGAGTAGCTGAGAAAAGAAAAGTGGAACAGCATTAGTTAAAAGAATGTCACAAATTTCATGACAAGAAATTTCACATCTCTCCAAGAACTAAACACTCATAAAAAGATTACCAGTCACATTCAAACAATTAATTAATTTACTTCTGGTAATGGAATAAAAAGTATTTTCAGTTCACTTTCTCGTTGACATATTGACATAATCCTTTTATTACTACATTAGCATTAAAGAACCCATTCATAATGAAATGTAACAGAAGTCCAAAAATAGTATGCTTTAGGCACTGCTTTATTTGTCTATTTCATTGTGTGGCTTAAAAACTAGATTGTTTTGGGGGTTTACACGATAATACTGATTTAAAAGGATAAAAAGACCTATGATTCAATAGATTTTTTTCTCTAGTCAAAATTTTATTTTAAGCATTATTTTGCTTAAATAAGTAACAATAATATTTGCAGATGTCCTTTAGTATAAAAGAACACAAAAGTTGGGGTTTTTTTCCTCATATTGTCACTTCCGTGTCACTTATGTCACCCTGCTGTAGTTAAATGAAATTTTGTTCTGTTTGCTGTTTCTACTGTAAATACCTGCTAAAACCCTTTGTAATATTAGAGTTAAAATATTGATACTCCCATGGATGTCATAGTGTGTGTTTTCACAGAAAATGTCTTTTTGCTTCATTATGTTAAATTGGATGTATTGACTGCATAGCGAGGGAAAAGATCAAAAGGAATTGTTTCCATTCAAGCAACTGAGAATTGTGTGCAATTTTTATTAGCCGTGAATAGTTTCAGGAAACAAATACTTCTTCCATAAATAATCAGAAAGAGGGAAGTAAGTTAAGCGTGTGAAAGAACTGCTCTCTGAACCATGTTCAAATGTTTCTGGCCTCTCATTAAAATTATCCCCTACAGAAATGTTCCTCAAATCCTTAACAACTTCAGAAGCCAATACTTTCAAAGTATTAAAGTAATTCTTTCAAGGGCTTATGATGGCTTTCCTATTTTTATAGCTAAGAACTGATACTAGGATGTAAAAAAACCCCACAGGTTACTAAAGTTTGACTATTGCAATGCTTAGTCCAAATGTGTGTTCAGTATAACAGTTTTACTTTCACTAGTTTGATTACAGTGCAACACAGACCAGAAAGTATAATCCAGAGTCCATCATCTCAGTGCTCATCTTCTAGATAAAGATTAAAGGATACTGAAAAGGCATACGTGTAAAGCATAGGGAAATGCTCAGAGTACATGATTGGCTCAGATTTTGGAAGCAAATGTAGAACGTAGAACTGGAAGCATACATCTGAATCTGAAGATCCAGTAAATGGTATTTTCTTTTGAGACATATTTTCTTTTACTTACTATGAATTTAATAGAGAGAGAGAATCTGACAAAAGGTTATGTAAAACCATCATTATTTTTTGGCCTCTGTGTAGAGCTTCAGGGTGACTTTTTTTCTTTCTTTGTTTGTTTAATGCCAACAGGAGCAAGTGGTCTGGAAATTATGAAAGCTATGATTTTCAGGTTTTGATTATTCCAGTTTCAATTCATGAGACATTTCTATGAAGTGTTATTTCCTATTTTGTACTCTTGTGGATCTTTCAGGTTAGAGTTCCCAAGAAATTAGGAACTTTAACAGGTGCATTCAGTTGCATAAGGCAGAGTTCTTTTAGACATTGCCAAATTTGAATACATTATTGAAACTGTGAAACCTTCTTTAGTTACAGTAAATGCTCATTTAGTCACAGTGGTAAATCCTGGAGTCAATATGGGAAATACTGTAAAAGTAATGGAGTAAATCAAGGTATAAAAAGCACTGTGATAAACTAGGTACATTGAAAAGGATTTGAGAGCTGTCGTGTCTGTAAAACTGTTACCCATTTGACGTCTGTAAATACCTTAGCCAGTGCTAAAATATATTTATGTACTACCCAGACAAAATGCAGGCAAACCATAGAAGGCTTAATAAGGAAATGTGATGCTCACAGTGGGGAAAAAAACACAAAAAAAACCAAACCCAAACCAAAACCAAAACCCACCTCCCTGCACCAAAAAAACCACAAAAAACAAACAAAACCCCCCAAATAAGGACAACTTTGTAAAAGACTCTGGGTTGACATTATGAAAAGTTATCAGAAATAAAGTTTGTGTCATCTGTAATTTGTTTAATTACTTATTTCTTTATTGCCTTGGATGAATAATTAAAGTCTATTTGGGGTATTTTCCCACGCAAAAAATTTAGAGCCCCTTATGAAATGAGTGAGAACAAGTAGGTGAAGCTCACATTCTTCTTAAGTATTTTTTTTAATGTTCAGAAATATATAATTTGCCTTTGAGGGCTGTCCAAGGAGCAGGAATTTGAGCCAGAGGTGAAACTAATGGAAACAGTTAGATCTATGCATTTTGGGAAGTGAGAATTACTACAACTGAGTTTGAGTGAATAGGAAGAAAAAGGTGAAACTTCTTTATGAACTGGAAAGAGCCTTGAGGAATAAAGATTATTAGAGTCAGATTCTAACAGCTGGTTACAACATCTTTTTCTAACAGGCTATGACTTTAAAAGTTCATTTTATTGATCTAGAGTGAACTGGTTTAGAATAAAACCAGTAGGCAAAAGTTAGACTTGTGTGTAAAACCAAATTGTCGCAGTTCCAGGAACAGTTTATTAAAACACAATCACGGAATGGTAAGGGTTGGAAAGGACCTTTCAAGATCATTTAGTCCAACCCTCCTGTGGTGGTTTGACCCTGGATGGAGGCCAGATGCCCACCAAAGCTGCTTTATCACTCCCCTTTTTAGCTGGACAAGGGAGGAAATATATATTGAGCTGCTTAGGAGTCGAGATAAGGACAGGGAGAGATCATTCCACAACGATTATCACAGACAAAACAGACTCAAAACAGAATAAAGGAAAGAAAACTATTTGATTTATTATACTACACATACACAGGGAGACTAGAGTCAGAGAGTGAGAAGTGTGAACACATCTTCCCCCCTCCCCGCCCACCCCTGCTAAAGTAGGATCACCCAGATCAGGTTGACAGGATTGTGTGCCAGTGAGTTTTTAGTATGTCCAGAGGAGACTGACTCCAGAACTTCTCCAGACAGCCTGTTCCAGTGCTCTGTCATCCCCAAGACTAAAGAATTTTTTCCTTATGTTGAGATGGAATTCCTGTGTTCCAGTTTGGACCTGTTGTATCTTGTCCCATCACTGGGCAGCACTGAAAAGAGTCTGACCTTCACCAGACTTTTGTCACTCATTGAGAGAGTGAGATGAGGCACAGATCAATAAAGGAATGTGGAATGAATGGCTGGGGAGCGTATCTGCAGAAAAATATCTGGGTAACCTTGTAGGCAACAAATTGTGTGTGCGTCTGTAGCATACCCTTGAAGCTGCATGAACAAAAACATAGAGAGGTTATTATTTCCTTCAAACCGGGAACCTTTGGAAGATGTTTGTATGTTTCAGCTTTCCTAGCAAAGGAGAGAGATTGAAAATCGGGAAGAAACCAGCAAAGGACCACCAAGATGGTTAAGGACTTGGAACACATCACATCAATGGAGAAACAAAGAGAACTGGGTAAGTTTGGTCTGGAGAGGCACTAGTTTTCTACTGACTAAAAGGAAATTACAAAGATGGGACCACACCCTTGACAGAGATATACAGCAAAAGATAAAGAGGTAGGGGTTACAGTGCTGCAGAAAAGTATATTCCAGTTACAGGACAGGGAAGAATGTTTCTGCAGAAGAAATATTAAGCCTCACAGGAGGTTGCCAGAGAGACCAGGGAATTACTGTCTGCAGAAATTTTCAGGGACTGTCAGGAGAAGGCCTTGAGCAACCTACTCAAGACCTGAAGATATCCCAGGGTTTTTAGCAGGCAGTTGGACTAAGATTCAATTCTAACATAGGTTTTCTGTGATCTCACTGTGCACACACTAATTTTTAAAAAAGTTAATGTGAGGAGAAGATACAGAAAAACACCCGCACGGAGTTTTCTGATGGAGTGTTTTTAACCTAAATATTTCTGAAAAATGTCACCTCTCTTCAAGTACTGTTAACAGTTATATTCTCTATGATTCATACTGTGTTCAGAGTAGTGGGATTTTGTAAACAACTTTTAAATAAATAGGATTACAATGGCAACAAGGACAAAAGAAAAGAAAGCATTGGGCTTGAACACCATTTTCTCCTGTAACTACATCTAATTTATATGGCTTGACTTTTGGCCAGCTACTTATTACCAAAAGAAATAAAAATACTAGTACTGTGACATTGCAATGCTGGAAAACACAAAGCAGTAACAAAGCAGTAATGGTAACAAAGCCAGCACATAATGCTGTTTCATTGGAACACTGAAAATGTATAAATCCATTCTGTTTACTTGAGATTGTCAAGTCATGAAATCAGTTCTTAAAGCCAAATCTGTTTCCAGAAGTAGTCAATGACCAGGCACGGAAATAATGAAAATGTCTGAAAGAACATGTGGTCATCAGATGGTAATATATGGCTTAGCACAGAATTGGAGCAGTGATAACCACCCAAAGAAAAAAAGAAGTCTCTAAAGTATTCTGCAGATATATAAAAATATCTTCTCAGCTCATTGGTGATTTGGATACAACTGTAATTCTTTAAAAGTGTTCTGGAGTTTCTGTGTATGAGTATCAGAGGCAGAATTATTCTGAGTTCTGAAAGTATCTGCTCATTCGGAAAAGGACATATGACTATATTCATGTCAAGGAGTGTAATGAGAAAAGAAAATTGTATAAAATTAATTCATCTTGTGTCAAAGATTATAATGGAAGTAGAGATTAACTCTGTGGAATAAAATAGTCTAGTATTTAATTCTCTACTTACATGTCTTAAAATAGACGTGTGCAATCCACAGCTTCAGCTTTAATGCTTGCATTTCCACTTCCTTGAATTTGTATGTGATTCTGTCTACTGAATAAGCATGAAACCAAGCAAACAGATACCATAAAAACTCTTCTTCAAGCTACATAATTTCATAAATACTGTTTTAAGCAGCTGTGACCCAAATATGTTTAGAAAGAGGTTTAAAATATTATTGTCCTTTCAAGCTATGACTGTTATTATTCCAATGCTACAATTTCAAAAGTAGATCTAAAGTCAAATCCACATTTGTACCAAAAAAACCCAAACAAAACCAAAAAAACCCCAACCAAACAAAAAAACACATACACAAAAAAGAGAAAAGTGCCGGTAATTTTTAAAAATGTGTTTACTAAGGTCTATCTTTTTTGCATTATGTAGAAATACTGATCATTAAAATAAATTGATCCAAATAAAACATGTAAAATTAAATGTGCTTTTCTTGTTATTGAGATAAGATTTTATACAATAAAAAATTCTATCTGAAATATAATGCAGTATTTGCCTTTTTCAAGAGTCACCTGAAATACAAATCACACACTTTTTTCATATTTTAAATGTATTTTTGTAAGAGACAGCAAAATTTGAAATTACAATACCGAAGGTTCATAAACAGGTAAAAACAAAACAAAATAAAACAAACCTCCAAAACACTGCAACCCACTAAGGTTCTAAGTATCTAACATCATCTAAGTATCTAACATCATTTTCACATGAAATATGTCAAAAGCTATGTTGATGGACAGGGACAGCCAAAGAAGACAAGAAAATTAAAAAAAACCACCACACCACCAAAATTAAAATAACCCCAACAAATCAGAGAATTTCTGTTTATTATACATTTTTAAATGCTTATATGAAAGCTGAGGCTTAATGGGCTAGCTCTAGTCATCTGTGTCTGTATTTCATTTTACAACATGCTTGCTTTTCATAAAAACATCCTGCAAGGTGTTCCAGTTACTGTCTGACTAGTGCCATAGTAACAATACAGTAAATCACCAATAGAGGCATCTGTCTCCAGGGGATGTCCTCCAGCTGAACCTGTAAAACATGCTTGTGTTTGGTACCTGGGAAAGTCTGGGCTTGAGGGAAGACTACTGATCTATCAAAACCCCAAAGGGTGTAGACACAACAATGATTTTTATAATTATTAGATGTTACAGTTACTAAATAAATGTTTTAGACATCACATACAAAAAAATTATATATATAAAAAACCCTCACAGTCTGTAAAGGAAAAAATGCAGAAATATTTAAATACCAATTCTCTTTTCCTAATATCTGAGAGTCTGATCTTAATGTTTGTGTTTTCCATGTGTGTATTGCTTCTAATGAGTTAGATGTTCCCAACAACGTGGAAATCTGGGAAATGTTAAGAGAAGAAAAAAATGTAAGTTTGATCTTATCCTTTGGTCCAAAGAAATTCTGTAATTCACATTAAATGAAAAACTCACAAGATTATGTTGCTTGGTGTATATTAGACATGTCTGATATACAACAAGCTGCAAAAATTATAAATGTGCAATATAATGAGGATATAAACCAGATTAACATCATCGGGGCCTTAGAATTGCCTTTTGAAGTTGAGAAACCACCTTTAATCACAGAGATTCAGGTTTTAATAAAAACAGTCACAGATGTCTGAGTCTATGTTGTGAAGTGTTGTGTTATCCACAAACAGCTTTCTGGAAACTAGGCTCTTTCTTTACATTGTACCAGCTGTTGCAGTTACCAGCTTATTTATTAGTATTGATGCAAAATTGTAGCAGGATTTTAAACAAGTTCTTTCCAAAACAAACAAAAGGAGATGGAAGAAGACAGGCAAAACCAAAATAACCTTGATAACAAGAAAGTGTTTCATTTATATTTTCTGAAATTTTTAATGCAGTTAATACATTTATTTGGTGCAATTTTAATTACTTTCTGATTTATTTTTTTTAAAGTTCTCTATGTCATTCCAGTGATTGCATGCTTTCTATGTTTGTATTCTGCCTTATAAAAGCCAAAAAGCTCTAGGACAAACATTGGGAGCCTGTGTTGTACTGTGTCCATATAGCTGGGTTGGCCATGGATCCCAGGGAGTTACAAAAGGAAGGCAGCCTACAAAGCAACAGCTGCTAGTGTAGTCAGGAAAAGGAGATCATCCATCTTGTAGGACACTTCATTTCCACAGCCTCAGGAAGGGACTGACCACAGCCATCCATATAAAGAACAATAGTCTTTGCTTTCCTAAAGCACAATTAGTAGTAATAATAATATTTTATATATCTATTTTACAGATCTGAGTGGGTGGGAGTTTGTAAGAAACAGAAAATAAGATGATAACTGAAATTTAATCCACAGAAAAAAAGTATATTTGTCCATGTGGAACCCTGAGCCTTGTGAGACGAACAGTAAGGAACATTTTAGCCCATCCCATCTTTTTGGGCAAGTTGTAATTTGGCCATCAAAACTGAGGAAAAAACAATAATTGCTGAGGAATGAGTACAATATAGATAACTTCAGATAATATTATTTATGCCTCAAAAAGAGCATTTCTATCAACATTGCTCCTTCTCTTCCTACAAAATGTATACACATACATAAAAGCTGCTGCTTTACAAACTTAACAACTGAAGTGTCTCTGGCTTTTTTTCAAATATTTGTTTTTCAAATGCATACACTGTCAAGCAAACCCCTTGCTCTGCTTTTGCAAGCATATGTACTTGCAGGAGTATACTCTACACTCCTGTAAAATGGTATATGCAATAATGTACTCAAGCATGACTCCATTCAGGCAGACATTTTGAGAAATGAAAATGTTTTCTCAGCAAAACCAGAGAGAACTTTAGTGAGTTCTTTGTGTCCAGTACTCTCAGTGAATCAACACATTGTGGCTTAGCATAGCATCTTTTTTGTTTTGGTTTTTTTTTTTGTCTCTTTGGGGTTTTTTTTGGAAGGGATGATGTACTGAGCACAAGCATGCAAAGAACCTGCCACAAGTATATTAGAAAAGCTATATAAGGTATATTCAGAAAAAAAAAAGTATAGAAGAACAACCTAAATGAAATATCCTACTCTTCAGAATATGCTTGTAAATACACTTTAAAATAATAATAAACTTGGAAGGAAGTAGGTAGGAAATATGAAAGCTGCCAGCCACTGTCTGTGAAGCTGAAAGCAGAAACGCTGCTGTACAACCAAACCAGCAGAGCCCCAGGCATTTTTCTCACTCTGTGGAGACAACACCTTGAGGCTCAAGAAGGAAATCTTGGTGTGTAGCAGATACCTTGCGAAGCACACAATATTTCATTCACCTAGATATCATTTTTATCAGGGAGAAGGAAGGTAGCTTGAAATAAGGCACAAAGTGCTTATCCATTTTAGGAGCAACAAAGTCACTGCAAAGAAGCTGGGAAGCCTTGTATTTCCTCAATGGGCAGGGTGGGAGAAAAAAAGTCCTTCTGTTGGATTTTCTGTAGCAGAGGCTTCCTGCAAAACTTGTGCTCAAGGTTCTGAAGATTCAGACATCAGACAGACAGCATAGTGACTGCAAAGGAGGACAAAAAAAAAAAAAGGAACTTTCTCTATTTGCTGTTCTCTTTTCCTCAAAAAAAGTAAACAGCTTGTATTCATATGTATTTTCTCATTAAAAACCTCACTGACATGGGCCTGAAATTTTCTCTCTCCCTTTTATAATATTTTTTTAATCCCTTGGAGGTGAATTCACTTTCTTAGGAATGAAGTCACTCAGGTGGAATATTCTAGGCAGAAACTTTTCTTTGAGAGAGAGAAAGTTGCTTTAGAGACAAGACTATTTCTTTATTCTAATATAGTCCTTTTTTTGGTGCAAGTGACTCAATTCTTTATCAAAGTCCGAGGACAGCACATCCTTAAAACTGACTCTTATTTAATCCCCTAAAGGAGAGTCCTTTAATATTTAAATTATATTAATGTACCACAGTATTTTGTTCTTACAATCTGTATTAGCCAACAGTCTTTCCAATTAAAGCTGGACATTTTAGGGGTGGTTTTAAAGCTACTTAATATAATATTCTATTTTTACCTGTTCAAAAAAAACCCCCACACAAACAACTTCACACTGAAGCAATTTCTGTTCGTAAGTAACTCTGTGAATTTAAAGAGATATTTTCCATTAATGACATTCTTTTCACAGTGTTTTTTTTTTTTCTCTACTACTGCAGTATATTAAGAAAAAAAAAAAAAAGTAACATTGTTCACCATATGAGGACCATAGCTAATCACCAACTGGATAAATAGATAGTTTGGCAGGTTATCTGAAAAGGTTCTGGGGACGTAAAAGACTATTCGATACTAAATATTTGCAACACATTTTGTAACACAGTGTGCTAGGAAAAAACATTTGAGAATGAATATTTATACTAAGAAACATTGAGAGATGGCTATTGAGGGTATCAGTTTTCTGTTTTTCAAACAGGAAGGCCAAAATATAGCCTGGGAGATACTTGCAGTTTCCCTATCTGTCTGTCCTTGTGTTAGCATAGTCCAAATGCAACCCCTTGTCTAGTATGACATTCTTCATGACTATTTTCTGCAGATCAGTACAAGCTTTCTCCTAAGGTGCTGCTGCATCTAGTAAAATAACATGAAAAGATTGTAATTCTTATCAGCTGGGTAAAAAATTACTTCTAAGTGCCTGAACTGTGTACTGGAAAACAAAACTCAAAAGTATAGCGTGTGATTTCATGTGACTGTAGTTATAATGGTCAGATGGATAGTCCAGAATACCTTGAGCATCTTTAGCACCTTTCTTTGGAAAAGTATATTTTATTTAATTTCCTAGTTGTCCAGAGTGAGTCCTTAAAAGGTTTGTTATAAACTGTTCTTTGGGCAATCAAATTGCTCTTTTTTTTAATTATTATTTACTCTTGCAGTGTATTAGCTTTTGTATTCATTGGCTAAACTTATCTGCTACACTAGCCCTGTCACTGTTTTTTGCAATATTCTGCATCTGCATTTGTCTCAAAGTCTTTCCTTCCAATTTTAGTTTCAACTGTGACCGTATATCGGGTGGTTTCTCTTCATGCATTCTGTTCCTAAATCTATATTCTTTAGCTCTCTGTCCCGAGAATTACCTCTATCAGTATTCTTGTCCTCCATTTTACATTTCCCACCTATCTTCTTCAAGGCAGGACAGCTTTCTCCTTGATTGTACTTGGGCATCTATTGACTTGTCTATCTATTGACCTGTTCCCTACAAAGCCTTATTTGAGGTTCAAATTCTTCTTGTTCCTCCGGTCTTGCTTAGATTGAAACTGACCACCAACAGCTTCCTCTGCTATTCCCTGATCAGTACTTTGCTTCTCAATGAGCACTTAGTCATGAACTATTTGAATGCCTCTTTCTCAGTGTCAGCTCTGAATCCATCTGTAACTCCAGTGACACTTCCTTGTCAGCAATATCAATTACAGAAGCATCTTTAATTTGTTCTTCTTTAGCTGTCCCAAAGTTGCAAGGCTCAGCCTGTTCAGACAAGGGCTTGACAAGTGCTTGGTATTACAAATTGAAGTGAATAAATACACTAAATACATCTGAAGATTCCCAGGAGAATCCTCAAGCAACTGTTTTCATATATGAAATGTTCTAGAGACTTCCTTCACTGGGATGACTTCTATGATCATTTTTGTTTTCAAATTACTAGGATAATTTGAGAAAGCATGTCAGAATGGTACACATATGTACATAATTTCCATCTTGCAATGCAAACATAGTGCAAATATATCTATATACATATGCTTTGGCTAAGATGTAACTGTCTCAGAGCTGGCTAGCAGGAACCATAGCAGATTTTGAAAACCTTTGTACTTAGATGGAGGTCTTAAAACAATGAGATGCCTTTTCTTTTCACTTTGTAAAGCATAGGCAGTGTTAACATACTGAAGTAATCATCCTTGTTTAATTTATGTCTGAATCATTAGTACTCTTTATCTTCTATCTGCAATGATTTTAACTCAAATGTAAGTTTCTGAATAATTTGCTACCTAAACCAGATAGCACACAATGTGAAAACACATGGGAGGAAAAAACTCTTTTATGGTTCAATGCCAATCTCTACAATGAGACTTTTACATATAAAAGTATTATATATCTATTTTTTCTATTATTAAATTATTCAGAAGTCAGGAAAACCCACAAAAAATTATTATTTGAGGCCACATTTTAAAAGACTTAAAAGTGTTTAAGTTTTGAATTTAATTCCTTTCTCCTATCTACCTTTGCTTTGTAGAATTGCAGATAAGTTACATTTCCTAAGTATGAAAGTTATAAGTAATACTAAAAGATTTTCAATAAAAACAGGTAGAAAGAGAGAACAGCAAAAAGTGCTCCAAACCCAAAGTCCCAAGTTCAATGTCAAGATCTAAAATAAACCAGCAATTATATTAAATGAAAGATTATACATCAATAACAATATTTTGACCTCTTGTGTTGGAAAGAGCTAGGAATTGACAATTACAAGATCAATTTGTACAGTAATGCAGGTATTGATATTTGTTCTGAAAGAACTACAGGACCAGGTAATAAATGACTGTTCATCTGCCCTCTGATATATATATTAAAACACTTCGTTACAGCTATTTTTTCCATCCCAGGAAATATTTCTGCCTTTAAGTAATTTTAAATTTTGGGATGAATCAACATGGTTCAAAGACAGAAATAAAAGAAAACAAACAAACAAATAAATAAACTGTAAAATGTAACTTAATCAATGTGACATTAGTTTTGATGTATGAAAATAGAGTTGTGTCTCTTGCTTTACTTCTATCCCCCATTAAATTTAGTAAACAATGGTGAACCTCATAATTACCTGTAAGCTTGTCAGAAGGGCAGTAGGTGGAAGCCAGAGTAGGTTTACAACTTATAGACACACATTTATGTATAAGTATTTATACATGAATACATAGTGGATATGACTCAGAAAACTTGGAGTTAGATTCAATAGTGCAGCTCTATGCAGCGTGCTAATTCAGATTCTGAAAGCCAGCTCCATATTTTCTCAACAATTAAACTGATGTGGCTATAGTACATCAGTTTAATTGCTAAGAAAATAGTACCTATGGTACTATAGCATCTATAGTGCATCAGTTCTGGATACAGGTCAGCTGCAAACAGGTCTATGACACTTTAAAGACCCACCAGTGAATTTAGGTTTAGAACATCAGAAAGAAGTAGTTGTAAAATCAGAGTCAAGGTCCAAAGTGAGTGTCTGTATGTCCAAGACTGTTGTCTACTCTGTGCTCTGGCAAGCATTTCTGTGGGTTTGACAACAAATATCTGTCAAATGAATCAAAATGTCTGTTCTGTATTTTTGATATATGCAAATTGAGAAATTTTTTTTGGCCACATATTTTAGAGAACCAGAAAAACTGTGTTGTCCAAAAAAAAAGTAAAAAAATAAAAAAATTCTATTAAGCGTTTTGGGTGCTTTTGGGATGGAATATTTCACTGTCCACCTATCTCCTTCTGTTTACCTCTAGTAAAGAAGACAAACAGCTGTACCAGAAAACTGGCTAAATGTTATCAGATACTCAATCATTAAATCAGCTACAGAGAACAGAGTTCGTAATAATTTTATGGCTGATAGTTCATATCACACATGAGGTGAATTAATAATATGGATATGAAGAAAAACAATTTATTAATGTTAATAACTCTTCCAATAAAATTTCCTGGAGGACCTATAGTGATAAATTGAATAATTATGAGTATAATTATGACTAACTAGAACCATAATTTCATGCTAATGCAATAATAATGACACAAAAGTGTAGATCATGAATTTTAACTGCTCAGTTATTCCAAATTTCCACAAGGAGAGGGAAAAAAAAAAAAAGAACAAAAAAACTTCCTCAGCCTTAAAATCTGATCAAGTTGTGCTTTGCTGCCAAAGAAAAACTATTAATTGCTTAAATTGACAATACTGATTATTTTTAGTAGACTGCAAAAAAATTAGAAATCTAATAGTATCTTGAAAGTAGGAAATGGATAGTCTGTGGAGCCAACCATGAATCATCTATTAATCCTCTGGTAGCCTCTTAGGAGAAAAAGAGGATACACAGACAAATAATTAATTTTCAACAAAGAATTCATATTTGAGTTTTACTTTATTGCTGGGGAGGTGTACATAGAGGATAATCACCCCGGAAAAGCTATGCAAGTATTCAGTCGTGATATCAAGTATAAGCTGCATCCCACAAGAAAATCAATTTTTTACGAAATAAATTTGGGCGGGGAGATAGCAAAGTCATCCAAAATAAGAGGAGTATCAAAAATAAGTGGAGCTGGTGAAAAGCTTCTCTGAATCCAACCAGGTTTATTACTGAGATTTTATTACAAAAACTAATGAATCTCCCTGATTTCAGGAAGATTCAGAACAATTTAATGCAGAGTCCAATAAAATTGTTGTAGTTTTGTTTTACCATGGAAGACACAAGATTTTATGAGTCCCACTGGCAGTGTAGCCTGTTGTTTGTCCATTAAAACTGCTGGGAATTTAAAGTAGTGGAGCAAAACTGATGTATATTACCAGAACATATGTCTTGAGGTCTGTATTTTATTTTGGTTGGTGGATTTTCTATGCTTATTCTTCACAACATGAAGAAAAAAGCCTTGTCTCAGAACATGATGTAAAACATACATATTTGTATATTGCAGGCCATGACTACATCTAATTTTCTAGTCTATGCACTTAAGTATGTGAGAACAAGCAAATGTATAAAAAATACACCTATGACATAATTGTATTCCTCTGATGACTAGATGGTTTACCCAAATGGCCTGAAGGAAAAGGATTCCACTTCTATTTAACCTCTAGTCCTTGGGTGCTACTTGCAAAAGCAGCAGTTGGTGTGGTCCTATTTAATTACAATAGTGTGATGGACAAACCCTGGCTGGATGCCAGATGCCCACCAAAGCTGCTTTATCAGTCCCTTCCTCAACTGGACAGGGGAGAGAAAATGAGATAAGGGCAAAGAGAGATCACTAATTAACTACTATCATGGGCAAAAAATCTATGCTAATGTGCCCACCTGGACAGAGCACTGGTCAGTGTCCACTGGCACCTAGGGGTGGTATGTAAATATGACTGAGCCAATCATCTTATTCCATAAATATTGAGAAGCCCAAGAACCCTTTGAGCTGTGTAAAAACGACAGCAGGCTGGACATCAGGACCTCCCCTTGAAATGGATGCCTCTCAAGGTTACTCCTGAAGGCCGAAAGCATCCTTACCACAACAGATACACAACAGATCCTCGGTCAGTGAATTAGGAATAAGTGCATTAAATTTTGTGATCATAGCTAAGAAGTATAAAGGATAGATTGTGCTTATAAAATCCTTTAGACATAAACCGTTGACCAAGCCTGGGACTAAGACTTGATCCAGCCACACCCAGGCTCCTCTCTGAGAAGGAGTTTAGAAAGCAAGAGGGGTCCTTTCTGAACCTCGTGGCTCAATGGGAGGGTGTCCCTGGCAGCTTCATCTGACCCTGTTCTTTATGCACTAAATAAACAAGATTACCTTACCATTGAACCTTAGTCGTTGTCGTGTTTTTTATCGAACACCGTTACACCCTTTGTTTTATATCAATAAACATATTGTTGCCTCTCTCTTAAGAGTGAAGTGCATCCCTCTTATCTCTCCATTTGTGACACCTGCCTTGACACTTCATATTGAAGGCCATATCTCTACAGGATTATGGGTGATTTGTTTTCAGATATCTCTGGTCAAACCATTATCGTTGTAGGTTTTATTTTCAACATGAAACAAAGCTGTGAGGTTTTGAGGATAAATTTCAAAGTCATTTTTTATGCCAAATAGAAAATACTGTTAGCAAATTGTTCAGTTGGTTAAAGAGACTGTATAAGGTCTATAACTAAAGCTATAAAAAAGAGATAGATAACTACAATCTGACAAGGAGCAGTCTTAGCTGCACTCCAAATATTTTGTCCATTCTTCTCACAATTTTCTGAATTACCAAACAATGATTTCAGATTAGAAACTGGGACATGTATTAATATTTGTTGCTGACAATGTGGAGAAATCAACATAACTGTCAACCATAGAAGCCCATCAAACATGATTTTATGGGTATCAAATTTGTTTTAGATTAAGATATGTTAAAAATACATAGGATATGCTTTAAAACCCTAGTGAAATCAATTAGAGTTAAGTACCTAATTAAATGTAATCACATGCTTTAGGGCTTTTTTGAATGCAGATAGAGAATTGATACAGACACATTCAAATTAAGAAAAAAGGGAATTAAATCTGATAACAATAAATTATGTTCATGTCACTTTATCCACTGTGTTATTCTGTCAAATCTTTTACAGAATTTGAAGGGAAGGGAAGAGGAAGTCTAAGAAACCCTATTGTTTAGAGGTATGTTGAAAAAAATTAAAAGGGCAATTTCTTCATTTATTGAACTGATATATTATCTATATTAATAACTATTTATTACAAAGGATGTACATAGTGTAGAAGCATTAATTGCCTTAATAAAATTTATAAAATTGGTTGAAAACAAAAATAACCAAAGGTAGAATCCATTGTGTATAGTCACACCACCAATTATATCAATATTAACAAATAATGTCCTATACATTACTTTTGTCCTGTGGGGAAAGAGAGAAGTGGAGAAGGAAAACACTGGTGTTGACACCAGTGCTTGGAGACAGAAGAACCTCCAAGACTCTTTCATGAATGTGGAGGAAGTTGGAAATGACCACTTTTAGTTGATGCCTACATAAATAGTAACTTTTCTTTCAGTATGATAAAGATTCCTCAAGAGAGGTAGCAACAAATTAACAAAAGGTAGCAAGCAAATTAAAATTGATCTTAAAATGAGAAGCAAAGGCTAACAATTTTAATTTTCTTAAGGTTAGCCATTAGATGTTATAACAACTGAACTTCCTGAATCTCAGCTTTACGTCTAAATCTTTGGAACACTCATTTTTCTCCATAACTAGAATTCTAATTAACACTTTTTTAGCAATACTATTTTCATTTATTAATGATCAATAGGATAAAATTAAGAAGTAGGCTTTCATGGATAGGTTACGTGACTCTGGACTGAGGCTCTTTACATGTTCAAAGCTGATACATTCACTTAAACCCAACTCTCTGAGAAGCTTCAGCAAGGACCCACTGAGACTTAATCCAGGTTAAAGGTTTTTTCATGCTTATAGAAACTCAAGGAAATGTAAGATGGTAGGTGTTGTGGGTAATTATTGGCCCTTTTTATATAGTGATTTGCATGTTCTCAGGAAAGCAAAGGACAACAACAGCCATGAGCCCACAGTTGCATGGGGATCATAAAAGCAGTCTAGCAGTATGTTCAGTTTAATGGCACTTGGTCCAAGACACTGAATCCACTGGGAAAAATAAATTTGGTTTGTTTTGGCTTTTTTTTTTGTACTTATAATAACTTTTGAGCTCTTATTGGCCTTTTGACAACAATATGGTAACAGCAGGATTTTCTGAAGAATCTGTAGAGGGATGATCAGTAAAATAAGAAGAGAAATGGGAAAAGATAGCTATATGAAAGTAATGAATTGTGCAGTATTTCAAGAGAGAGTTTCTAAATAACAGTGGAGAAAGTATCAGACAAATAAAGTGGGATAGAAAACAAGCCACAGGATCACACTAGGATAAACGAAAAGGATGGAAAACAGCCTGAGGCATGAACAAGAGATTGCTCCAAATTCTGCCAGAGGTTTAACTCTCATCTGAATGGCCTAATTTCATCTAAAAGCTAGAGTAGGATATAGCCTTATTGTATGTCACCTCCCTTCCTGGCATTTCCCCTTATGTTTCCCCTGAAACTAGGAACATTTTAAAGCATTGATCCCACACCTCCCTCATCAGTTTTCAGCAGCCAACAATATTAAACTTTAATTTGTAACACACAATGTCAGTGTGGTTTCAGCTACAGTGGAGCCAGAAAACATTTCCTCTTACACAGGCAGATAAGATATAAAAATGAACCTGATCAAAGGTTATTAATTAATATAATTCCCAGGAATGTTGGATTTTTTTAAAAATATTGAGGATGGACTACTTAAAGAAAAATAATAAATTTTTAGTTCAAAGGCTTTTGTGCTAAGATTAATAACTCTAGTAGATAGACGTGAATACAAAGTAGATTGTGCATCCCTTATGCATCTTTTTCTTTCATTCTTTTTAATCTAGCTATTGGGACTAACTCAAAGAAATTTACAATGAAATCTTTGAGATTTGACTTAACTTGATGATGTCTTTGGAAGGGAGAAAAGCTATAAAATCATCTCATGGGATGTTTGATGCATTAATATTGAAGATTTGATGTTTTATGGACTCACATGTTTCAACCAGAGTTTTTAATATTTTTGTCACTATGTTACATTTTATAGTTTCAATCATAAATTGCATTTGTTCAGGTCTGTCTTTCTCTGCTGAATCTCTGAAGCTCTTTTCCTTTGAAAACAATATACTTATACTGCCTTGAGAGTTTCCTAGCCTCCTTTATGCTGCATGTGCTGTTTGGATATTACTGTTGGGAAATACATGTTCTTAATGAGAATATGAAGATGGAAATGAATTTACTGTCACTTTGTTTTATTTTGCTCTTACATAAATATGAACTACTGAATACATCTGTAAAATGTAGAGATTTCGTTCATCTATTGTTTCAAGTAATTAGCTTTTCCAACTGAAAAAAAGAAGAATCATCATTTTTCTAATATTCAAATGTCATCCCATTGCATATATTTTTAAAAGATGGAATTTCTCTAATTTCTGAGGAACTTATAAGCAGCAGTTTCCACATTTCTTTAAAAACTTTAGTTTGTAAAACTCATGCTCTGTGGTGGGTTGACCCCAGACAGCAACTAAGGACCACACAGCCACTCCACTGCTGCCTCTGTAGCAAGATGGGATAAAGAACAGGAAGAATAAAAGCAAGAGAAACTGTGGGTTGAGGCAAAGATAATTTAGTAAGTGAAAGAACAAGGATAAAGAAAGACAGACATGTGGGGAACCAACTGAAAACTCCCTCAAAAAAAAATCCAAATGGTGCAAAGGCAAATGCTCACCACCTTGCACAAGCAGACTAATGCCCAGCCAGTGTCAGAGCAATGAGTACCTATGCAAAACTCACTTCCTCTCCTTTCTTATTGCTGAGCATGACATTATATGACATGAAGGATCCCCGGTCAGTTTGGGTCAGCTATGTTGGCTGTTTCACCTTCCAACTTTATTGTGCACCCCCAGCCCACTTGCTAGTGGAGGCACAGTGAGAAAAACAAGAAAACTTCAATGCTGTTACAGGCCCTCCTCAGCAACAGAAAAACACTAGTGTGTTATCAGCGTTGGTTTGGTCACAAATCTGAAATATGGAATTATATGGATTGCTATGAAGAAAACTAACTTCACCCCACCCAGAACAACACCCTTTCTCAGAATATCTGAAAAATGAGACACTGTGAATCAGTTTTTGGGAAAAAAAAAAACAAAACAAAAAACCTCAGTGTGTGTGTGGGGAAAAAAAGTTGTTGCTTTGGTATTAGATCTTTCATTGAGTTAATTTTCTTTTCACACTAAAGTAAAGGCAGTAAGACATAAATTTGATTTTTGTGGGTTCCTTATTACAAGGAAGAAAAGCATACAACAGACTACTAGCAAAACATGTTTTCATGTTTAAATTCTCTTCTTTACCAAAGGTATAACCTGTACATTAACAATTAGGATCTACATAAATAAAATAATCATGAAGAATTGTCCACCAATAAAATGTTCTGGCACTTACTTTTAAGTGTGACAAATACAAATGACAGAAGTTTAAAGTATTTGCCTAAAGACCTCTAAGCTTTATGCTCAAGGTTAAACTACAATGTACTTAATGTGTCGTTTATAAAGACAACTGAAACACTGAAGCAAAAGAAAGTTCAACAACGAAAAGAATTTTACTTAATAATTATGTAAGGAGAGTAAGGCAAGTCCGGTTTTACTAATACTTCCTTTCTTTATATCTTCTGGTAGCTTATCTACTGCTTGCAGAACAAGGGTGCTGTTGAGCATCAGCACAGATAACAAAGTGTGTTTTAATGGAAAAATGGACAGAGATAATTTTGAATACTTGGCCTTTAGCTGCCATTCCTGAACATGTGCTACCTGTGGCTCTTCTGCTCTGTCTTCTGCCCATATGACCTCTCCCCTGCTCAGTGTGGATTTTCTGGATGTCTAGGACATCTCTAATGGTAGTACATTCCTGTGGGCATGTTTACATTCGATAACCTTCATGCTATTCATAATATGAAAGTCTATGATGGGACCTAAAAGGCTGTGTTTGAAGTTCTGCTGTGTTTCAAGTTAATGCATAGAAAACCTATGCCACAGTTTGCACAACAAAGAATCTGTAACTGGAGTCAGTGATGAATGGTGATTTATTTTAATTATGTTAATCGAATAAAAAATTCCCATTATACCAGAGATACATAACATTTCTTGGAATGAAGGTGATATGGGTCATCAGAGTTCAGGTCTCTATGCTAGGGCTCCTGTGTGTAAGGTAACCACATAAATGACAATCATATTCAAGTTCTGAAACAGAAGTTTAGAACAGAACAGTATAAATGGGTGTCGAGTTTACCTTGGCAGGATATCAGGTGACCACCAAGAAGCTCTATCACTTGCTTTCTGATCAGGACAGAAGGAGACAATAATATGGAACGCCCCACTCACCCTCCCCATGAGTTAAAATAAATTCAGTGAATAAAACCAAATTAAAAGGCCACATACAGAAGAAAAGGAAAACAAAAGTTTTATTCTCTACTTCCCACTATCAGGCAATGTCATTCCTGGGAAGCAGTGCTTAAGGATGTGTAGCAGTTGGTCCAGAAGACCAATATCATGCACAATTAATGGCCCTTCTTCCTTCTGATTTCTCATTGCTGAGTAGTCATCGTATAGGAGGGAATATCCCTTTAGTCAGTTTGGGTCAGTTGTCTTATCTATGTCCCATCCCAAGACCTTGCTCACCTTGGCCTAATGGGGTGGGTGTGGGGGCTGTGTTTGGGATGGGGGGGTTGGGAGGGGAATGTAGAGTTGGACAGAGTCTTGATGCTGCGCCAGTGCTGCTCATTGGTTTTTCCTAGTGTGTTTTCAACACATCTATAACAAAGCACTGTTCCATGAGGGCTGCTACGGGGAAAGCTGGCTGCATCTCAGTCAGATCCAGAAAAAAAAGATGTTATTTTCTACTTGGTATGATATTGAATTCCACATTGAATAATCTAATTTTTGTAGTATTATTTTCTATTCGTAGCCATATATCATGATACCCATATTTTAATATATATTCAAAATATCTCTTAAATGATTCCATTATCAAACTTGTACTGTTTGAATAAAGATATTCTAAATCATTTAAATGTGAGGGTTTTTTACAAACAAATATGCACTAAGAAGCCTGGAAGAAAAAATCATGTTTTATCAGTCTTTTGTGACCAATCTCTTTCTGATTGCTAATCAGATTGTCTAATTATCTAAGCTTTGATTTCAAAAAGTAGCACTTCAAGAATAATACATGCTTATTAAAAATCATGTCTGTCTTCTAAAGATACTGTAATGTATTAGGAGTTCATTGTGAGTCAGGAGTATTTAATTCTATGTAAGTCTAGTATAGTTCTCAAAAAGACATACACAAGGGCATGAGTTAAACACAGATAATCAATCAAAGTTTACGAGGAATATACAAGGGGCTTAGCATACTGTTTATAGCAATATATCCAATTACTACTGGTGTATGTTGCACATGTATTATGCAGATGGCCTGTATTAAAGCTATACTTGAATCTTCTTTTTCTTAAAATGATATGCAAATATAATGGCCATATCTTAATTGCTGTTGTCAAGTAATGATATCAGATTTATTGTTTGTGTATTTTGAGGTGTTCATTAACAAATGGAAGAATACTCTGACATTCCAGCTTTAACAAGAAAGATAGAGTGTAGCAAATGCTTTCATAGGCATGCCTCTTGTCCTTCAATGACATGTCTAAACAGAGAACTGACCTACTCAAAAGTTCTATACACTTCCAAAGCTGGATAGCTAAAAAAAATGAATAGCTAAATACACTAAAATGTATAGATTGCTTCACAACTCTATTGCTAAACACAAGCACATGGAAGTCCCTTCTCTTTGTACACAGTTTAAATATGCTCACTTAGCTTTGTCTAGAATTTGACCAAAAGCACACATAAGGTCAGTTACATCAGGATGCTTTCCACAGAGTTTTTACAATGGTAATTTCAATTTCTCATTTCAATTGCAATCATAATTAAAATTAGAGCTTCTAGAATTTAGTAACACTGCCCTTTTACAAAATTTTAACATTTAAGCATAAAGCCTTCAGAATGTTTTAATATTTGCCAATTTTACTTTGATAAACATTTAGAAATATTGTAAAGTATTTGAGAGTAACAGAGAAAATTTAGGCTTAATGATGCCATCAGACATTATGTATAATAGTTTCAGGTTCAAAATAGGGTATTTCACTTGTAGATCTTGGTGTGTATTTCTAAAACAAAATTTTAAATAATCTTGATATTTCTACACTATCAACAAAATGTGAATCATACGTTATCGGTGGTAATGCAACACAATTATGTTCATTAGTCTAAGACAATCAGTGGCAGAGATAATAGGAATTAATTGTACATTTAATTGAAGAACTTAATAATAAATATTTACGTTCTATTGAAAAAAACAAAACAAAACCAGAAAGTTAACCATCATGAAAAAATAGGAAGTACATCATTAAAGAATTACTAATGTATTGGTTGTTCTGTTTTTCATTTTATATGAATGCTCAAAATAAATCTGTGAAATGCGCTGTGAGAACTTGAACGAATTGCCTATTTTTTTTTCATGGTTCACTGAATTGCACTGAGCATGCATCTTACTAAACCGCTTCTAACTGCGGCCATTGAAACAAAATGTAGTTGGCATTTTGCATATATATCTGGCTACTAAAATACAGACTTTGAAGGCTTTAGGTTTCTACTTTTTTAAAACATTGGCTGGTAGGTTTATTTTTCTCAAATTCATATGTCCACAAACCAATTCATTTGTGAAGTGAATACAACAGTCTCAACCAAAGTGTGGTTCTCACAATGTATGCAAAAGACTGAACTGAGATTGAGACCTCCGAATCTTGGTAAACTTATAATTTAGATCCATCTTTCAAGACATAATTGTAACTTGATTGGTATAAATGAAATTAGTGTAAAACACTCACTTCCAGAAAACTGCATCGATTTAAGTCTTTATAATAAATTGTTTACAAGACATTTAAGTATAATGACCATCAAATTATGATCAAGGAGCTATAAATTGATTTTCATTTTAATTTATTCACTTCCTTTCTCAAACTGTCAAACAAGTAAAGGCCATTTGTGTGATGGAATAATTTAAACAATTTTGATGAACCCATTTTCTTCTGTCAGAGTCAGGTTTTTACAGTATCCATTAAGTTATCCCACTGATAACATTATGGAAATAAAATTGATACATTTTCTTCCTTCACTGCTTTTGAACAATTTTTTATTAAGTTATCCACCTAATTGAAACAGCAAGGTAAAAACAAAATCATGTCAATTAATTAGTTGTCCAAACACTAAAGTTATAGGTTAATATTATTCAAGGAGTCAGTCAATTTAATTAATTGCTTTAGAACAGACACCCTAAGTTTCTGCACTAAGTCTGCTTGTTTGTTTTTTTTTTCTTTTGAGTATTATTTAAGGGAATTAATTTTAATTGGTAGAGGCAGCTAGACTGTTAACTTGAGGTCTGGTTTAGCAAAGCAATTATTTGTATGGGTTTACTTCTCACTGAAATTATGTATTTCATATATGCATTTTGCAGTCACAGCTGCTTTTTTTGGGAGGGGGCGGGGATCTACATCATATTATTTTTCAAGACCTGGTGGAAATCTGAAAAAGTCAGGCAAATTCTTTTGTGCTTTATACAATGTTGACAGAACTGTTACCTAAGTATTAATTTCAACAACAAATTCTGAACTCATTTTATATTAGACATCAACACACATATATTAACTCTCAAATTCCTCAATTTTTATATTAGACACAGACACACACAGTAACTCTTTAATTCCAGGGTAACTTTGCATGGTTATTAACTGTAAGAATTGTGTTTCAACTGAACTGAGCAGATGTTGCTTTGGCTTCCATCAAGGGTAATATAAACAGGGTTTCAACACAAAATAATTTGCAGAAAATCATATTTTACAATGGAAGTACACTTTAAGAATTGCAGTATGATGTGCTTATTCACAGAGACCTTTTGATATTGGCAAGGCTCCTGGGAGAGCTAAACTAAGGGAAACATAACAAATTTTCATTCAATTGGGTTGCAAAAGTACTGGTTCCTTCAGTAAGAGAGCTGTTCATACATAACCCTTACAGTTTTTTATTTGAGTTGGATATGGTACATATAACTAATGGCATGTGTGCTGTTTGGCTCCCACAACAACATTACTTTAATTTCTCTTGAATTTTCATACTAGGAAGTCTCCTGATTTTTTTTCTTTGTCTGTGTTACTGCAGAACTTGCTTCTTCGGTGGGCACTCTTTATTATTTCAATATTATCATGTTATTTATATGAAATTACACTTTGTGTAATTGTCAGGCGTTATTGTCAAAGAGTAACAGTGTATATGCCTGAATGAAATATAATTGATTTTTTAATTTAATTATTTAACTTAATATTCTTAACCTTGAGGGTAGTTTAACAGGCTGTGAGACAGCACTTCTGGACCTTAAGTGCCCTGACCAACCTCAGCCGGGAGCTTGCAGACTGTCTTCTGCTGGGCCAGAACTGTCCTTCCACCTTCCTGGATTAACCTAAAGCCAGAATTGCATTGTGGCTACTTAGTGATGGCTGGTCCGGACATGGGTTCTGCTGCTGCCACACCCATCTCTACTCACCTGCTTGAAAGGGTGTGGGACAGCCCCACTCATGCAGATCCCAACACAGGTGGTATCATGTAAAAATGAATTGGTGAGCAGATTGCATGACCAAGGGAAACTAAATATTTACTGGACATGTACTGCATAATTCACTCTGTTTTGGTGTATCCAAACATTAAAATAAAACTTAATTTCAACAGAGTGAAATCACCAGTGATTTCAAATTCAAAAGAAGTGGCTAAACTATACATTTGTAACTCTCAAAACCTATTTTTATGAACAAACCCCATCATATATATATACATACAGAGTTAATAATTTAATATTTGTGACATTTATGCATTAAGAATCTAATAGTTCAAATCAGAAAAGACCTCCATAAAAATGTAGTAAAAATTGTTATATCAAAAATAGTTCCTTGACCTCACTCTTCCAATGTCTATTGGCATCCTGAAGGTGGCAGTGGCAGGCTACAATGAGTCAAGAGAATGTTGAAGCCTCTCCTGAGACAAGCATGATGTTCATAGTCGGTGTCTCCTACACCTCAATATTCACATCTGATGAATTTTAATTTTTTATATGATTCTTTACATGGGCTTCTACTTTCTGGGCTGCTCCCAGCTGAGTGCCTATCCCCACAGCCCCTCCCTGGCTAAGGTCCCCAGATGCTTTCGTTTGTTGGGAAACAAGCCCCTGGGTTTGATGGAGTATTCCCACAGCCTTTTTCTAGGAATGGCAAAATTTACATTTACTGCGCTATGCACTGGATTCTTATTTGAATATAAGCTATATAATCACTAGCAAGAGAAGCTTTTATGAATTTATTACAATTAAGGGATTCTTTTTCTTTTAATATTCTTTCTGTTACATAGTAACAGCAATCATAGAATCACCGAATCACAGAATCGTAGGGGTTGGAAGGAACCTCGAGAGATCATCGGGTCCAACCCCCCTGCCAGAGCAGCTCCCTAGCTCATATTGCACAGATAGGTGTCCAGATGGGTCTTGAATATCTCCAGAGAAGGAGACTCCACCACTTCCCTGGGCACCCTATTCCAGTGCTCTGTCATCCTCACTGTTCTTCTGCATATTGGTGCGGAACTTCCTGTGCTCTAATTTGCAGCCATTGCCCCTTGTCCTATCTCCACAGACCACTGAAAAGGGGCTGGCCAATTCCCCCTGCATCCCATGCTTAAGATATCTATAGATATTATTTAGGTTCCCCTTTAGTCTTCTCAAGGCTGAATAGTCCCAGCTCACTCAGCCTTTCCTCTTACAGGAGATGTTCCAGGCCCCTAATCATCTTTGTAGCTGTTCTTTGGACTCTCTCAAGGAGATCCCTGTCCTTTTTATACCAGGGAGCCCAGAACTGGACACAATACTCCAGGTGGGGCCTGACCAGGGCAGAGTAGAGGGGGAGGATCACCTCCTTTGACCTGCTGGCCACACTCCTCCAGTGCACACTACTGGCTCATGGCCAACCTGTCATCTACCAGGACACCCCAGGTCCTTCTCCACAGAGCTCTTATCCAGCAGGTCATCCCCCAGCCTGTACTGATACAAATGGTTATTCCTTCCCAGGTGCAAGACTCTACACTTGCTTTTGTTGAACTTCATTAGGTTTCTCCCTGCCCAGCTCTCCAGCCTGTCCAGGTCTCTCTGGATGGCAGCGCAGTGTTCCTGCGTGTCGGCCACCCCTCCCAGCTTTGTATCACCGGCTACCTTGCTGAGGGTGGATGCTATTCCCTCATCAAGGTTGTCAGTGAAGATATTAAACAGGACTGGACCCAACACCAAGCCCAGGGGAACACCGCTAGTCACAGGCCTCCATTCAGATTCTGCTCCATTGATCATGACCCTCTGAGCTTGGTCCTACATCCAATTCTCAACCCACCTCACTGTCCACCCATCTATCCCATGCTCTCTCAGCTTTGTTATCAGGATGTCATGGGAGACAGTATCAAAAGCCTTGCTGAAGTCAAGGTAGATGACTTCCACTGCTCTTCCTCCATCCACCCAGCCAGTGATGAGATTATAGAAGGATATGAGGTCGAGCACGATCTCCCCTTGGTGAATCCATGCTGACTACTCCTCATGACCTTCTTCTCTTCCAATTGCTTGAAGATGGCATCCAGAACAAGCTGTTCCATCACCTTTCCAGGGACAGAGGTGAGGCTGACTGGCCTATAGTTGCTAGGACCCTCCTTCCTTCCCTTTTAAAGACTGGAGTGACACTGGCTATCCTCCAGTCTTCAGGCACTTCTCCTATCCTCCAAGACCTGTTGAAGATGATAGAGAGCGGCTTAGCAATCACTTCCATCAGCTACCTCAGCACATGTGGATGCATCCCATCTGGGCCCATGGATTTGTGTGCATTAATCCCTTTGAGACACTCTTGGACGACCCCCACCTCAAGCAGAGGGAAGCTCTTCATTTCCCAAGCACTCCTACTTTCATCCAGTGTCTGAGGGTCCCGGGAGGTCTTTGAAGTGAAGACCGAAGCAAAGGCAGCATTCAGTATCTCCACCTTCTTGTAATCGCCCGTTACCAGGACACCCGCCTCATTCAGCATGGGACCTACATTATCCCTGGTCATCCTGTTACTATTCACATATCTAAAAAAACCCCCTTTTTATTATCCTTTATGTTCCTTGCCAACTTCACTTCCAAGTGGAAATACTTGCACAAGAAAATATATACATAAAGTATAATGAATAATTTTTCTGTAGGTGAGAAAATCACAAATCACAGCAAATCCTAAGACATTTATAAATCTTAATTATTTTTTCTGAAAAGCCAATCAAGCATAAAAATCTATTCTGACACCAAACAGCTTTTTTTTTTTTTTTTTTTCTAATATTCTTACATTACCGGCAACAGTTGATATCCTTTTGGCTTTGTATCAATCACTTTGGCACAACTTTAAAGTTCAGAATTAGAATAAGTTATTTTATATCTATTTTAAGTTCACATACCATGGCAAAGAAGTAACACTTAATCATGGAGGTTCATTGAATTCCATTTAAAATGAATAGTTGCAGCACTTTGTAGTGATCCATTTTTAATTCCCATGCCATGGTAGCTTAATATGCAATTGTTGATATAAAAATGGTTTTTGATGACAAAAGTAAGTGCAATAACAGTGACTATTTTTTTATTTATATGAAGAAAATCCATGCTGTGAGTTTTAAAGTTGGACTAACAATGCATGTAAACACAAAATTAAGACGGAATCAAATGTTTCAGTGATTATAACTGTAATCCTGTTGTAAGAGACTAAATGTTTAGAGGAGAAAAAAAACCACGAAAACCTTGTAAAGTACATTGAAAGTGCTGTTATTATCTCTTTTTCTGAAAATCTTTATATAACTGCTGTCATTCAAAGGCTAAATCCTTATCTTTAAGCATATTAAAACAAATAATAAGGAGCTGAACTGAAACAAGATATTTTTTATTCTTTTACTGTTATACAGATTTTCATTATCCAGGGAGATTTGAAGAAGAGATGATTAAAAAGAGCCAAAGACTACTGCCTAAAAACATAAAGAGTTGGTTTCTTCAGTTCTTTTTTGTGATTTACAATAGTTCACTTACAATGGTCTTAAACAGCAGCTTTTCTACTGATCTCTGTAGATGACAAAAATCTACAAGGCAACCTAGAAAAGAGAAGTTCCTTCACATTGGTAGTATCACATGAACAAAACCTTTATGCATCATGTGTTCACATGTGACAATATGTCTGACAGGTAGGAAGCAGTGGATGAGAACAGCAAAAAGATTTCTCCCTGCCAAATGATGGCTTATGTTCACAAAGGAAAACACTCCGTTCTTTTCACTTCATGCATTAAATCGAGGGGGGAGGAATCACAATCTGACAGGTAGCTAAGGCAACTACAAACCCCCTGAAAAATAAAATCCTAATAGCAACTATGTTGGCAATTTCTTCTCAAGTTACATGCATTTTACAGATTGCAGTGTTTACAAATGCTGAGCAAGATTTTTATGAGCTAACTTGAGTCCTGGAAGCATGTTAATGATTGCAGCATGGACAGGTTGACTGGGTAAATTAAACCACATGGAGCTCTTTGGCTGTTCGATTGGAGTGACTAAAATGCTTTCCCTACATGAGCTTGTTCACTTACACTTGTCTCAAATGTTCCAGCAACACAATGAAAAGTACATCTAAGAAGTTCCCCTTGATGAAACTTTAATCAACGCTATGCTGCATTGTGGGTGGTCAGACATCTAGTAAATTTTTACTCCTGGAATCAGCGTGACCTCAAAGTTTTGTTTTTCATACAAAAATATAAATTAAAAAAAAAATATTAGAAACATTTTCTGCTTTATTTGAAAGACAATTATATGGAAACATCAACCAGATGTGTGTAGTTCACTGTTACCTCCATGAGTCATCTGTGATCCTGATATAGTTCATTTTAATTATACAGAAAGTCTCACCTCTTTTAGAAGTTACACCCCAGAAAGTAGAGGGAAAGTGGGTTTCTTTAGGTTGCATCACAGTTCTGTCATTGCAAGAAGACCTTGGAATGGGAGCTTTTATGCCTAGACCATGTTTTTCATAAGCTATCCAACTCAACAGATGGCCTCTTTGGGTGTCATGTTGTTGCTGTCTGTAGTGGTAATGAGGCCAAAGCTCTGGCCCACAGAGTGGGCTTTTCCGAAGCCAAACACACATATATTATACACCAAAGTCCCTAGATTATCTTAATTCATTGATGTATTTCTTTTTGTTTACATTTCTGGGAATCACATGATCTGCATATTAGTTTTCTGAAAAGTCTATTTTAGAAAGCATTATTACTTCACTATTATAGATTAATATGAAGTAATGTGAATTACTTCATATCCCAAGTGTTGCCTGAGATACTATGAATATTTAGGGCATGCTCTGTGACTGCTTTGTTCATGCACAGCATGGTGGGAGCTACATGCTGTTGTTAGGACACTTTCATCACTGTGAAGTGAAAGAAATGTGCTTGGAAGTCATTTTCTCACACCACCATTAACTGTAATCCATCTGGAACATCTACAGATGCTTGGATCTGACTTCCTCTGTTGTTGCCAAAATGCAGTAACCCTATCAAAAGGAAAGAGAAGAGGTGGTGACTTCCTGTAAGATTTATTATTAGGACGTCGAATAACACACTACCTCAGTTTTGAAAAGAACAAACCTCATTAAACAGAAATATATGTTACTGGTATCAGTTCAATACACATTATATTGCCTGTTGTGTGTTTAGGGGTTTTCTAACCTTTTTTCTGGTCTGTTAAGGTTCTTCTATGCTCCCATTCCGTTTCTACTTCACTGATCTATGGATGTATCTGCTTCCATATATAGACACTGCAGGTCTGTTTCTATTATTTTCTAGAATTTTTAAATTTATATTTCTTTGGAGATTTTTTTTTTAATTCCAAAATAAATCCTACTAAATTCATGGCTATAAAGTAAAGACTAATGCTGAAGTGGTGAGGAGAATTCCTTCTTCTTATTAGGTTGTTTTGCTATTGACTAGGAAGGCTTTGAAGATTTAAAAGTCCTGAAATCTATTCTCTTTAAAATTTAGATCATCCTTTCTGCCTAGCAATCTTAATTCATATTAGTCTAATTCTTATGTCATTTTAACATTGTGATTCTCCTTAGCTGTTCATGAGGCCTTGTGGAATATATTACATGAGGTTCCACTTTCAGTGAATTATGAAAGAAAGGATATCAAAGTGGCATACTGCCCAGGCACTCATGAAGTCCATTCCAGCTCTGGTTTTGAGTACTCATTGACAATGCCTGTGCTGTTACTGTTGCATATCCCAGGGACTGAGCTCAGTTTTCTATATGACAGATGAGGGTTGATTTATGGCTTCTGTACATCAAATCCATACTGTATATCACCATACACTTGAATAAGAATTAGTTTAGAATCCTTCTGCATTTACCCTATCTAATGTACACCAAGTCTCTGTCTTGTACAACTTAATGACAGAACAGGCAAATTCCATGTAGGTAATTTCTCCCTTAATTTTCAGTAGTAGTCACTGTTTAGTACTTATTAATGCAGAAGTGCTGAATTTAGAGGCTATCCAAATGAGCTAAGTCACTATCAGATGTGCCATCTTTGATCCCCTATGACAGAGATTAATTATGTGAGAGGACATTGTGTTATGGTACTGAAAAGGCAAGTGAATCCAGAATTTTAAGATGTAAAAGGTAGCAGTCACTGTTTTCTTCTTATAACTGTTTCATAGAACAGGTCTATATTGTTGTCGTCTGTCTTTTAAAGTAAGGGATTTTTTTTCCCATCATGAAATTTGGCAATTTCTCCCTCCTAACGCTTGATGGAGTAATTTTTAAGAAGATTTATGGTCATGTTCGACTGTCATCTGCATTTCACAATTTCCACTAGCTGTATTCCTGTAAGTAGTATCTAGTCATCAGATTTATTTTTTCTCACACACTGCCTCTACTGAGTTTGGTTCAACATATTATTTTGTCATAAAGACTTTCTGCATCATTATGGCAGAATTATAAGCATCATAACTGGCTGCACTTGCTAACTTCAAAATGAGCATATCTTCTGCAAATGACTTAGCTTCCATTGTGGGCCAACTGGCACCCTGTTCCCCAAGTAATTTGTGATGATTTCGTCAACTGATACTACAAGTGTTCTTCGCCAGCTAGCTTGAATCAAGATGACTTATTCATATACTGAACACTCACCAGGTCATTTTCTGAGTTGTTACAGCTTTTGTTGAGATTTTGTCATCAACTGACAGAATTGTGGGAACTGGTGTAAAAAGCAGGTAAGCCACTCCCCATCATGTTTGAGAAGTGATGGCAGTCTGGTGAAGTTTCCATGGACTGGAAAGGGGGAAAATAAACACCATATTTTAAAAGGAAAAAGGAAGACCCAGAAAACTACACTCACTTCTGAGACCATCAAGATCATGGAGCAGATCTGCTTGGAAATGATGCCTAGGCACATGAAAAGTGCAGAGGTGATTGGTGACATCAAACATGGCTTCACTAAGACAAAATCATGCCTGACAAATGTGGTGGAATTCTATGAATGTGTGGCAGATTTGGTAGGTAAGGGAAGAGAAACTGACATAACCTACCTGGACTTCTGCAAAGCATTTGACGCTGTACCACGATACACACCCTTGTCTCTAAACTGGAGGGACATGGATTTTATGGATGGACCACCTGATGAATAAGGAATAAGCTGGTTGGTCACACTCAAAGAATTAAGGTCAACAGCAAAATGTCCAAAGGGAGACCATTGATGAGTGACATTCCTCAGGGGTCGATTTTGGGACTAGCACTATATGACATCTTTTTTGGTGCCCCAGTTCCAGCCAGGCCAAAGTAAACCTACCCAAGTGTTGTGGTTTTGCCCCAGTTGGCAGCTGAGCACCATGCAGCTGCTCTCAGGGGCAGGCGAGGGACTAGAAGGGAAAGAAAAATAAACAAAGGCAAACCTCATGGGTTGGCATAGACAGTTTACTGGGACAGCAGAGAGAGAGAAGAAACAATAACAGTACTTACAGCAAAATATACAAAATTGGTGACACACAATACAGTTTCTTGCTGAACTGCACAACTTGGACCGTACAGCTCAGAGACAAAATGAAGCTGGACCATCCTCAGACTGATTCCTGGAGCTGTGCACTCATCCCACACTAGCCCTTTCCTCAACCCCCACCTTTATGGTAAGCATGACATCATTGGTACAAATTACCCCCTTTGGTTAGTTTGGGTCACCTGTCCTGCTCCCCACCTTCCCATTAGGAGGGCAATATGGAAAGCTGAAAGGTTGAGTGCAAAGTTTGCTGAAGATAACAGTAGAGCAGTGTGATCAATGCACTGTATGTTAAAGATCTTGACAGACTTGAGAGATGGGCCCATGTGAACCTCATGAAGTCCAACAAAGCCAGATGCAAGGTCCTACACATGGATCAGTACATTTCCAAGCACAACTAAAGGCTGCATGGAGAATGGATTGAGAGCAGCCCTAGGGGTGTTGGTGGATGAGAAGTTAAATGTGGGCAGGAAGTATAAGCTTTCAGCACAGAAAGCCAAAGTATCCTGGGCTGTTTCAAAAGGACTGTGACCAGCACAAGGGAGGTGATTCTCCTCTGCTCTGGCAAGACTCCACCTGGAATACTGTGTCCATATCTGGGGCCCCCCACATAAAAAGGACATGGAACTGTGGGATTCAGTTCAGAGGAGGGCCACGAAGATGATCAGAAGTCTGGTGCACCTTTCCTGTTCTGCCTGGAGAAGAGAAGGCATCTGCCAGTCCCTAAAGGGTGTCTACAGGAAAGATGATGAGGAACTGTTCACAGAGCCAAGTAGGGATAGAACAAGGGGTAGTGAATTTAAGCTGAAGAGCAGTAGATTTAGATTAGATACTGGTGAGGGTTGTGAGGCACTGGAACAGGTTACTCAGAGAAATTGTAGATGGACCCTTCCAGGAAATGTTCAAGACCAGGTTGGATGGGGATTTGAGCAACCTGGTCTAGTGAATGGTGACCCTGTCTATGGAAGAGGTTTGGAACTAGATGGTGTCTTCAAGGTCCCTTGCAACGCACCAGTCTGTGATTGTATGAATCTGAGCTAGACTAACAAAGACAGCACTCAGTTACAGTTCATGATACACCTTGTTGTGGTTAAACAATCTACACAAGCAAATTCACAGGGAATAACTCTATAAAGATTGGGATTTCCTGGTTGTGTCAGCCTGCCACCACCTTTTTCTTCAGCATATCTGACTGCCAGCATCAGAAAGAATTGCTGCTAGTTTGCATGTGGTTTAGAATTCATGCATAAGACATACCTCCATCCCCTATCTGTTCCAAATACCTCAAAAGTTTAATTCACTTCTGCATGGGAGACTGCTCCCATCAAGATGTTTTAGCACTGTTGTTCTTACGTAAAATGTTAACTATCCTCTTTCCATTTGTATTTCACAAAGAACAGAAACATGCTTTCCTCCTTGCTCTATGACACTATTCCTTACCTTGAAATCATGACCTCAGGCACTCTCAAACCTCTACTAGAGAGTCAAAGAGTAACTGTGCAAAATCCATATTTGGGTAAACTCAATACCAGAATCCAAAGTATATTAGTAATTTACTCTGCATATGTTTGGTTTTGCTACTGTTCCAGAAGTCTGTTTCAGACTTACTGAGATGTATCTCATGAGTTTTGAACTCTGTACACACTGAAAGTTCAGCTGAGGAAAAGTTGTTGAAACCTTATATAGAAAAGTCAATATATAGCTAAAACCTAAAAACATGCTACATAACAATATAGGTTTTTTTAAAGGTTATGCCTTTTTTCCTTACATTTTTTCTCTCAGAATTTTGGGAAATACACACAGCTTTTTTTAGCTTCATACTTGGTTTCCTTTAAAGGCATATACTGGTAATTTACCAGAAAATCCTCATATATACACATGTGCGTATATATATATATATATAAGAAAATAGTTTTGATGTATTAAAATCTTTAGTCTTATTGTTACAGATCTAGAGTTCACTGGACTTCTTCAATGACAACCCAACCAAACTCCTATTGCCTGGGAAAGCTATTGCATGAGAGGATTGCCTATGGTAAAGGCCAGTTACAAACAACATGTTCTCTATCAGCAGAATGCATAGCAGGCATGGACATGCCTGTAACACAGACAAGGCTCAACAAGAGATCGTCGAGTTAAAAGCAGCTTCCAAAGGTGGGATGGGCTGAACCTCACTCAGGTCTCTAGGTTTCTTCCCTAAATTCATCAAATCTGCTCTATCCTACTTGCCCTTGAGCCAGGGCAACAAAAACCCCAATATGAGAGAGAGGAGAGAATGTTCTCAGTTTTTGCAATAGAAACCTGCAGTGAATAATATGTATGAAAACATGAAAATTGACTCTCATTTCTTTCCCTTGTGAGACTATGTCTCATTTTGCTGTGCAGTCAATGTTGTGTCTGGAACCTGTTGCTTAAGCTAATGACAGATGGCCACCTTGTCCTTTTCCTGCTAGATAACATCAGATTCCCTTGCTGAGCCTGTCAACTGAGTGAGACATTGGCATCTGGTACTGTCAATATTTTAAATGTCACCTGGACATTTGGTCGTAACGTTGCCAGGTAAATATGATTTTGCCATTACCTGTAAAAGGAGATTCATGAGCTCAAGAGTTGTTTGGGCTTGGTTTGGCCTTAGCTTGTTTGACCTGTGATAGCAATTGCCTAGCAATCAGGTTTTAAAATTTGTTTTAGCATTAATTTAGCTTTGTGCATCTGATGTTAATTAATAAGTAGTATTTAATAAGTAATATCAAAAATAGTTATTTTTTGTGGCCCCTAGAATAAAAAACTCACATAGAAGAGTACAGATTAAAAAAAGATTCTAGAAATTATGAGTAATTAGTGGTCACTAAACAAGTGCAACCCTGTGAATTTGGTGAATCTGCTGTAAGGGCTAACAAAGAGAAAAGAAAGTCAGATCACTGTGGAGCTGTTAGAAAATATTCAAAACCAACTCGAAGCAGTTTCAAATCTGAGGATAAAGAAGTTCTCCACTATGAACATCATACCCTTCCTAGGGGGAGAAGTAAGGGTGATTTCTTGTAACTTTCCTGCACACTTTTTAAAGAAGTTTTTTTGAGGAAGACTAGCTAGCATCATCAATCTAGGACTACAGGAACATTGGGAGGGTGAGTGAGCACCAAGAAAAGGTGAACAGTTAAATATTACTAGACAATAACAGTTTTAACTTCATTATCAAGGAGAATTTCCTAACAGGACTGTGACTGTTAGTATTATTGTGACTGGACTAATGAGAACTGTTTTATGTATTTTGAATAAACTGCTAAAATATTGATTGTACTAACAATATATTCTTGGCTCTGCATACAGGGTGTGTTCCCCTGTGCTCATAACAAGGTTTTGAGAGTAACAGTAACCATCTGCAGCGTGTTGACCATATGGCAGATAAGGCAAGTGACCTCCTTGTAATACTGTGGGGAATCCTTCCAACAACAAAACTTTGAAACAACACAAGGTCCCTACAGGTAACCGATCTCTTCCAGATTTTGTGTGCTGATACCTGAGACAGGAAAATAAATAATGAGGAGGCTTTTGCAGCTCTCCAGCTTGTTTTCATACAATACTGTGCTGAAACTGGCATGTGTGTGTTGCGGGAAGTAGCGAGATAATATACAACTTGCTGATGTGCAGGACGGCACTGCGTGTGGAAAAGCCAGTCTGCTATTAGAAGACTATTTCAAGCAAGAGAAAGAAATTATCCCTACTGTCTGCTGGTTGTAGCTATGAGTGTGTATAGTTGGTCTGCTTCCCTTCAAGTAAACACTTTGATTCCTTCCTGAACACAGCCCAGGATCACGCTCACATCCTTGCCTGTATGATCAGGAGAGCCCTAAAACAAAGCAGTGAAGTGGTTTCATAATAAAGATGAACAATCTGTGATTCTTTCATAAAAAGCTGACAGTCACATAAGTTAAAGTTAATGCTACATTAAAACTAATAGCAAGAGGACATTATTCATATTTTCTGAAATTCTGAATTATTAGTTTTCTTCTTCAAAATGAATTTTCTAAAGAAAATATCACTAGGACATGTTCTTTGTTTTGTTTTTGGTTTTGTTTGTTTTGGGCTTTTTTGATCCACGATAGAATTTCTACAAGATTATTAAAAAAAAAAAAGAACCAACCAAAAAAAAACCCAAAATACCAACACCCTTTCTTATTACATAAGCTCTGTGCTTTCTTTGCTGTTAATTAATAAGCAAGACTGTGAAATGCAGCTCTATTTTCCTATTATAAAACCACTGGATTTCACTTAGCTCTTCTTTTGCCCTCTGTAGATTCATGTAAGGAGCACCTATATTTCACCTCTCAATAGCACATAGTCTGCAGGGCCTGACAACTAATAACTTGTAGGATGCTTGAACATCTGTGAGTCCTTACCTCACAGATGTTCTTTTAGCTACATGAAAGAAATCCCTTGTCACCTCTCTCCATGCAATTCCAATTCTCAACTAATTATGAGTTTGTGTATAGTGATGATCACTCCCATGTGTCACTGATGGAATTATGAATAAAAATTTTATGCAAATTAAACTCTGCCTGTGTCTCTCCACCAGGAGATGGAAGCAGAGTGTATTTTTTTCCATTGGGACATATACTTTTTGGATTCTCAATTAATATTTTCTGTAGAAGTATACACATTGGACTATTTGTGTTCATATAGGAGTGGGAACGGAGACCTTCTTAGTCAAGAATGGTACCTTTAAACATTTCCAGTTTTTCAGGTAATTCAGTATTATAGCAGAAGAGATTCAGCCCTGTGAGTTTAAGTATCTTGACAAGAGGCTTGTTTATTTTCTGAGCTACCTTCCCAAATTCCTAAAGATAGGAGATTTTCTTAATACTTCAGGCTACATTTATTTTTTTGTTTTCATGGATGATTGGTTCTTGGACTAATAATTGTATTATTTCAAGAAATGCTGAGTTAAAAAAAAAGAAAAATGGAATATTCCCTTTTCCCACTCAGCTTCATCATGAGTGTTGAGAATATTTCAATCCATTCCTTTTATTTTTAATATGAGAAAAATAAGAAGATAAAATCACCCAGAAATACAAATCAAATAGTTGAGATGAAAATATTAGAATTTTGTTTGCTTGTTTTCCTCCCAGAAAACAGACTATGTTGCTTTAACAATGTATGATAAAAATGTGACATTTTACTTTATGAAACTCCTGCCTCCTTTACTGAAGTTTTCAATTATTGAAGTTTTTCAGCTTAGAAATTGAGACCATCATGTAGAGACCATCACAGATAAAATACAGTAGCAACAAACATATGCCCAAATGTAATGACAAGCCAAGGAAGGCAAGTTGCATTTTAGAATTGCACATAGAATGTCTATGGTGGTTTATGGCTTCCTGATGAGGAGGAGTGAAGGGGCAGGTGCTGATCTTTTTGGCAACCAGTGATAGAACATGAGGGTACAGCGTGAAGCTCTGACAGAAGAGATTAACGTTGGATGTCAGAAAGAGGGTCTTTACTAGAAGGGTTGTTGGGCATTGGAAAAGGCTCCCCAGGGCAGTGGGCACAGCACCGAGCATGACTGAGTTCAAGAAGCGTCTGGACAATGCACTCAGTCCCATGCTCTGACTTGGCTGGCCCTGTGTGAAGCCAGGAGATGGACCCAATGATCTTTGTGGGTCCCTTCTAACAAGATATTCTAGGATTCTAGGATTCTATGATAAGAATGAATCTTGTATTTAACTTTAGTGTTAATATTTTTATCTTCTAATTCAGGATGGCAAGTGTAACCAATAACTGTGACAAATGTCATTGATTTGGCAAGGAAACTTTTTTAAAAATCATTTTTTGGAAAGAAGTAAAAATAATTGAGTACTGTATAGTCCGCAGCTAAATTGGAGGAGATTTTCAGTTACACAGCATGTCAAGCCCTTTGACCTGTTTCCATCAAAGTTTGAAACTGGAACAAATTTCTAATGATAAAATGAATTCAAATTGCAAAAGGAGGGATTGTAGGAATATATGAAGGAATGCATTTAATAAAAAGAAATAAATAAATGTTTTATTTAAAAAACTAATCAAATTCTAGTTATGCTATCACTATTAATACTAAAGAAAGTCTGAAGGTGAGAAAAGAATTGTAAAAAAAAAATTAATTGGTCACATTTTAACTATAAAATCAAAACTAACATCAGACTAAATATGCTAAGACAAGTCAAACATTTCAGCAGTATTAAAGAATCATAGAATCATATACTATGATATATAATATCATTAAGTTGGAAGGGACCTTTAAAGGTCATCTAGTCCAATCCCCCTGCAGTAAGGAGGGACATCTTTACTAGATCAGGTTGCTCAGAGCCCCATTAAACCTGACCTTAAATATCTGCACAGATGGGGCCTCCACTATTTCTCTGGAAAACCTGTTGTGGTGATCCACCAGTTTCCTATTGAAGAACTTTTTCAGAATATCCAACTTAAATCTACCCTTTTATAGTTTAAAATCATTACCCCTCGTCTTACTGCTACATGCCCTCATGAACAGTTCTTTGTCAGCTTTCTTATAGGCACCTTTCAGGCACTGGAAGGCCGCTATAACGTCTCCACAGAGCTTCTTCTTCTCCAAGCTGAACAAGCCCAACTCTCTCAGCCTGCTCTAAGAAGGGTTATGTTCAAGGCAAGATTATGTGGTTCTTTAAGGATGTCTGGTCAAGAGCCTTAATGGTGAAAAAAGACATACTGAGAAAAGGGGAAAGTCATATAAATGATAATATAGAGAAACAAACCTGACCAGGCAATAATGAGAATCAAACATGGTCAGAAACAGTAGAGTAGGTGGAACACAGAAATATTTATTTCTTTAGGAGTATATGACTGAAGATGTTGTCAAACACAATAGTAAGGAAAAGTGGGAAGTCAGACAAAGTATAGAGACACAGACTTGACAGCCAGGCAAAGACAAGAAACACACCTGGTCAACTTCAATAATTAATGGACTTTGACAACACTACAGGTGGATTAGGACTTTCTAAAAGGCCAGGATGCAAATCTGAGGGACCAGGCTGTTCAAGGGGTCAGTGAGATTGTTATGAGGGAACATAAAGGGAACAAATAAGGGAGTGAAGGGGGGACCACACAGAAAGGGACATAATGGAGTCTGGTTGCTTGTGTCAGCACAGGTTGAGCCCCATGTCTGATCCTATCTTCTCACATCTTCTTCTTAAACCTTTGCTTAACTATCCCTCTGCCTAATCTTGCACTCTGTCCCATGTGTGTTGCTAGGACTAAGTGCCAGCTACTGGTGAAACCCCTGTGTGTGTGAATGAAAACTGGTATCAGCTATTTGAGTCACACCAGCAGATGTGGGTGTCCCTGTCCAGTCATGTCAGTTATGGGAGTAAGTGGAGTTTCAGTGTCAGCTACTGGAGTGAGTGGAGGTGTCTGACCTCCAGCCATGGGATGGGAATGGTGCATGTCCCAAAAAACAGCTACCGGGGCACTGGTGAGATAGAGGAGCTCAGTGCTGGCAGTTGGAGCAGGACCTCAGCATACATTCCCCATGGCAGCTTCTGTCTCTCAGGGCTCTGAGCATCTTTAACAATCAGTCCTGGGGTGTGTGGAGTGTGCCTGCATTTGCTGGCAAACCTCAGGCTGAACTACAGGGAAAGTAGAGGGCCCTCAGGTTGAGGCAGAGGTATCAGATGGGTGGAGGATCCATGCTGGTATCTAGGGGATCCACAACAGTGGGTTGCCTGTGTTACCTGTGAGTGGGTAAGGAGGCCAGAATGCAGGCAGGGATGTCAGGTAAACAGAGGGGCTGTGCCAGTACTCAGGAAATCCAGAAACGTGTGTGTGTGCTTGGGAACCGGGAGAGTCTCGTGTGTGCCTACACTAGTGACATCCCGCCTCTGCCAGCGCAAGAGGAGGGGACTTGTCTGCCTGTACTTGCAGGTGCTGAAGGCAGTGCCTTGCCTGTGGCAGCCTGTGACAGTGTATTCCTTGTATGAGTCTGCCTGTCTCTGGGTACACGCTCAGCTTTGCTACTGTTTCTCTACTGTTTGAACCTGCAAAAAAAGAAAAGTGGCAGGTGGCTCCCGCAGCCTGAGCAGAGATCCCAGGTCCCTGGGGGATCAGAACTGGCCTCTAGTGACCGGCAGGAGGGAGTCCTAGACTGGCGTGGCTAGAGTCTGACTTGCTCCTAGCATCCTCTAACATAAAGTATTAGAGCTACCATAAATTTATCTTATAATATTATTTTCTGTTTTGAAGAATTAATTCATTGGAATGGGAAAAAAAAAAGGCTTTAGTTAGCAAACTCTTTCATCCTGTCTATTGTTGCTTCTAGAGGCATATAAGCCACCATAATGCTTTGATACTCTGTATGAGACCTGCATATATCATTTAATTCACCAATTTATTTGCATGGATTTTTCAATGACCATAAACTTCAAAAGACATTTAGAAAAAGATAAAATGGTCCCAGTCCTACTACCCATGCATAAAGTGGCACAATGAATCAAGGTTACCTGGAAAACCATTCTCAGGAATGCTATTACTATGTCTCTACATTTTGTATTGGAGATAAGGGTAAGTTATTTTAAATATAATCTTTTATTTCGTTAATGTGTATTGATCTTCAAAATCTAATAAATAAATAAATAACTATTACAGATAACCACTTTAAAAATCGTTTCATATCTGCTAATTTATGACTTCATTCAAAGGCTGCCTATATTTTTCTTTATTCATACTTTACTCCTGCTGTTGCCCAATAAATAAATTAATTAACTCTCTTAAAATCTTAAACTAGGCTGTTCATGTGGTGCAGAATTACATTATTGTATCATAAAAAGAAAAAAATACATCTGTGAGAAAGTAAATATCACCCTTATCAAGTCATCCATGCAAATTCACTTTCAAATACTTGTACTGATACTCAAAAAAAATAATTTTCCAGAATCTTTCCCACAAATGCAACTGGAGCATGGGAAAATTTTGCTATAAAGAAACTAGAAGCATTAGGAATCCTTACAAAATCCTTACAAAAAAATATGCTTCTTTCGATTACCTAGAAAAGGCAGACAGCAGAATATTTACGGTCACAACTTCCCAACAAGTCATACTGCATTTGGGCATTGTAGAAGCTGATGTACTCACATAAATTCCACTCATTCACTTAGAAATTCTTTGTTATACCCAACAAGGGGAAAAAAAAAAGTTTTGTATGGATTTTTCCTGCATGGTGACTTTTAGATTAACATCTGTATTTTTCACCCTCATTTTCATATATTATCATCACAAAGAATAACCAAAGGTGCAAGGTTCTTTTTAAAGAAGTTTATTATAGCAGCCATTATCCAAATAGAAGACATTAATACAGGCCACATGTGGAAAATTATTCTTTACACATTTTGGAAAGGCATACTTCATTCATTTCTAAAGCTATGCCAAGTTCATTCTTAGAGGAGCGTGTTATTACTCTTCCAATTTATCAGACAGAGATGTGTAATTCTTCAATACCATCATTGAGTGGTGGATTCATTTGGCAGGAAGGTGGATGAGGGGGTGAGGGGGTTTGTTTGTTTGGTTTGGTTTGGTTTTTGTTTTTGGTTTTTTGGGTTTTTTTTCTGGTTAGGTGAAGTTTCCAAAAAGGAAGTGCTTTTAGATTGATTACAGTTCCCATAGACTGGTGTATAATTGTTGAAGTATCTTGTGGAAAATATATTAAAATAAATATGCTACACCTATAATCCGGAAGGATAGTCTTTGTGAGTATGACATTAAGGTTAGACTGATAGCTTAAAGGAAGTATTTCACCTCATATTTCAACCAAGTCAGTCTCACTGAATATGCTTTTCTTCACTCCAGCTGCATTAAAACTGTTATAACCATCTTTTCTCTCTGTTGCCCTTCCAGCATGAGCCTAAGAATAAAGTGAGAATTTTCATTTATTTTAAAAATTGCTGTAATTTTACTTTGCTGATTTGGCAGCTGCAGGAAAGATAATGTCTGTATTTTCTGATAAAACCTTTGCATATTTTGAATTTCCTTTTAGGTCTGGTGTTTCAGCTTCTTTTGTACATAATATTTTCAATGGTTGGAAGATCAAAAGCCTGTTCTTCATTTGTAAATACATTTATGAATTTTAATGAGCTATTTTATAATTGTTAAACTAACTACATGAGCTACCACATAGGAGACAATGTTGATACTTGCTCTGTGTAAACCTCGGATGCAATATATTAACGAGTGTATGTGTTTATGCTAAAAAAAGGAATATATTTAAATATCTTATATATGTTTGCTCAGCTGTAAACATTTTCAAAGGTTTGATTTGAAGAAGGAGTTTTACCCTCAAATACTGAGGTAAATTGTTTCTTAAATATTTCTAAAGAAAATTGTTCTTAAAATTGTAGCTCTAACATTAATGGTAACTAATGAAAATTCAAAGGACAATTTCACTTAAATGCCAACTGGGTCTGGCTGGGATGGAGTTAACTTGCTTCTTAAAAAACAGCTTGTGTTTTCTGCTTTGCATTTACTCCCAGGTGAATAGGCTGAGGATAGGAAAGAAGTTGCAGGATCAGGAAAGCTGATCCAAACTGACCAAAGGGATATTCCATACTATATGATTCTGTGCTCAGGAATAAATGCTCAAGAAAAGAAAGGGGAAATACAGGTGTTTGTTTTTTTTTTTTTTTTCTTAGTTTGCACACACAGATTTTACTTGTTCTATTAAACTGTCATCATTATCTTGATTTGTGAGCCTCCTCATCTTCCTTTTATTTTCCCCTTGCCCTGTGGAGAGTGAGTGCCTACATGGGTGTTGGCTGGTGTCAACACACTACACATTTTAAAAATAATATTTTCAACTCTACAGCACTATTTTAGTTTTATTCTCTCTGTCCCTGAGACACTTCTGTATATACCGTTAAAGTTGTTTTGTTTGACCTCTGACCTGAGAGGTTTCCATGCAGACAACTTAACCTTACCACTTCTTTCCATTGAATTTTAAGTGCACATCACTGATAGGTGCCTGAGAAAAAAAGGCAGTTATTGACTAGTGTGCTTCATATGTGGTTCTATGTTTGAAAAAGAAAAAGTGCAATTAACCAAAGGTGTTGAGACTTTTTCCCAAAATAAGATAATCACATCTAAGGTTTTTTTGTTTCAGTTTTTTCTTTTTAAATTTATTTTTCCTTTGTGTCTCTAGACACAGGTGTTCTCTAGACATGATAGTTTTAGATAAATTCAATGAGAAAAATCTGTACCTCTAGCAGATTTAAACAAGAGGGGTGGGGGATGGGGGAAGGAAGTTATTAACCTCATGTAGCTTAGCCTAACATCTGAAGTATTTATAGCAAGAGTGACTCATATTATGGTATTTTCCTAATAATTTTTGAAACTAAATATTTCACTGACAGTGCATGACCTGATTCCTGACATCACAACATCACTATGCAGTAGTGATAAGATGTGCCACAGGTCTTGTTCAGAACTATTTAGCAACAATGACTCAGACATTTTCGGATTCAGTTGAAGTAAATTCCAGGTTGGCTGGGATCATGAAGAAAACCATTTTCTGTGGTCTGCAGCTCCAGAAATTTCTGTTGTAGTATGAAAGAAAACCCAGGTGCTGTAAGTGTATTAGACTTTAGTACATGTGCTCCAGTACCATTTCTTCTGCAGAAAGATTGGAAAATAAGATTGGAGAGGAAATCTGAATAAACAGCTAAAACCCAATGCTATGTTGTGAATTTTATTCATTGACTGTTAAACATGACTGTAAGACTGAACGGATAGCTTTCTTTTAACAGCATATTATTTTGATATCTACATTCTGAACTTAGTTTCTTCTTACAGGATATTTATCAAAAAATATTTCCTGTTCATGAAGATCAATTCCCTGGTCATAACAAGTTTATTGGAAACAGACAGCTATGTTCAGAATGCAAAAGAATAAATATGTAGAACCTAAACATTTCTAAAGCACTGAAATAAGTGTATTAGAAATTAATATTTTTTTGGAGTATGAGTTTTTGCCTACTACTTTTGCAAAATGTTTAAAAAGAGCAATAGTTACTTCCCTAGATATATGCAGTAGATGACAATTTGTGTGAATTTTCAGTAAAGAAACAGAAAGAAGGGTTATGATGATAGGTTACTTTTGCCAACAAAAAGCATGCTACTAATAGATTAGACTTTCCTCCTCCTCTGTCCCTGCAGCTGCTAGATTCTTGCCCGCGGCTAAAGCTTATTAAATTTTTAGGGTCCCTAGTCTACCAAGTGTTGTAAGTTGTCTACATTTAATGCTTTCAGCATGTCATAACTGCATAATCTAATGTACCCATTGTAACATTTTTCTGTCTGCTAACAATTTACAAATTTCACCTAATCAATGTTAATTTTTTAAAAAAGGAAAAAAGCGGGGGGGGGGGGGAGAACACCAGAAGCAGCTTGATGAACTGGTTGATCTAAATGTGTTTTGGACCTACCAAGATTCATTAATTACAGTAAAGGCAATAAAATGAACCAAAAAGGATACAGCAGAAAGACCTTCCTGAAGAATTTACTTCTCCCATGGGTTTAAGAATAGTGTTCCATGAGTAAATGCTTTCTGCACTCCTTGCTGCCTTTTGTAGCCAAGAAAGCATTTTAAGTCTGATATTGGTAGATAAAGATTATATTATGTTATGAAATTGCTAATACAGAGGTCACCAGTCATAAATTTTTGTTTTTACAATTATCAAAAGTAATTAGCCTATCTTAATGTTAAGCCTTCAGTTCTCTCTGAGATTCTTTGTTGAAAAATTTTATATATAAACCCAGGAAAATCTTATAAAAAGCAAAAAATATCTGTACTATCAACTGCGATCATTTAGCTTGAAAACTGTATCCAGTCTCTTTACATTTTTGTGCCATTTACACGAGTTTTAACCCATGACTTAGGAAATTTGACTTCTAGAAAAACTCTATGTGGATTTAGGAGTTTGACTTGACACCTATTCCATGACCACTTACCATATGTTTTCAAGAAAATACTGATATGCAGCTTCAGTAAAAAGCACATCTTCATAAAAATACAGTTTCATTTTGGCACAAGCCACTGTAAATAAGAACACTTTAGTGTTCTTAAAAAAATCAATGTCAAGATTCAAATCCATGAAGAGATGAATCTGAAGGAAGAAAATTATTTTCCTTTAGAGAAAAAAGTTCCCATAGTATGGGATAGGTTCATTCTCCTGTCTCCTGATACATTGCTGACAAAATGCTCATGAAATACTTGATGAAAGGTATAGAATCATAGAATTATAGAATTGTAGGGGTTGGAAGGGACCTCAAGAGATCATCGAGTCCAACCCCCCTGCCAAAGCAGGCTCCCTAGATCATATCACTCAGATAGGTGTCCAGACGGGTCTTGAATATTTCCAGAGAAGGAGACTCCACCACCTCCCTGGGCAGCCTGTCCCAGGGCTCTGTCACCCTCACTGTGTAAAAGTTCTTCCGCATGTTGGTGCGGAACTTCCTATGCTCCAACTTGCAGCCATTGCTCCTTGTCCTATCCCCACAGACCACTGAAAAGGGGCTGGCTGATTCCCCCTGCATCCCCTGTTTAAGATAATTATACACTTTAATTAGGTCCCCCCTTAGTCTTCTCTTCTCAAGGCTGAAGAGTCCCAACTTACTCAGCCTATCCTCATAGGGGAGATGTTCCAGGGCCCTAATCATCTTCGTGGCCCTTCTTTGGACTCTCTCCAGGAGATCCCTGTCCTTTTTAAACAAAGGAGCCCAGAACTGGACACAATACTCCAGGTGGGGCCTGACCAGGGCAGAGTAGAGGGGGAGGATCACCTCCTTTGACCTGCTGGCTATACTCCTCCGGATGTATGGAATGGAATGGAGCAAAATAGAGCAGAACAGAGCAGAATAGAACTGAACTGAAATGAAATTTCCATTGGAAATGGCCTACAATGATCATCTAGTCCAATTGCTTAACCAATTCAGGGCTGACCAAGTGCACATTCTTAAAGGCATTATCGAAATACCTCTTAAAGACTGACAGGCTTGTGGCACTGACCACCTCTCTAGGAAGCCTGTTCCAGGGTTTGAACACTCTCTCAGTAAAGAAATACTTCCTAATGTCCAGCCCAACACTCCCCTGGCACAGCTTTAAGCCACTCCCACAATGGACATTAACTCTAGATGTGCACTTCTAACAAACATTTTGAAGAGTTCTATGCTTTTGTACATCCTGTTACCTTGGTCATGTGGGTGAACCAACTTTATATTATTCATCTGTCACATCTACTCCAGGGAGTTAGGCACTGGTCTCCTGTATGTTCACACTTTCCTCCCTCTCCCTTCACACCGCCCAACATTATTTTTTCCTCAATTTCTTGGTAGGGTGGGGAAGGGAATGTCAAGTTGTTTCTTTCCTCTTTCTTTTTTTCTCTGTTCACATTAAATATTTTGAAATATTTAATCTTTCCTCGAAGAACTGCCATTTTCCTTTAAGTGAGCTAGAGACATTGTGCCAACAGTTCCCATTCCTCAGAGGAAATAGAATTATTTTACATCTCATTTCTATGTAGTCTCCTCCTCTGATCAAAAGCCTTGCAAAAAGGCCATATCCGCTGGGCATCTCTGTCCCCAAAACGTGCTGTTTTCTTTGTAGGTGAAATCTACCTTTACAGCTCTCTTAAGATCTATTACAGCTCTCTTAAGACCCACTGCACTGGAGTACCATATAGCTTGGTGATTCAAATACTCTGTTGGGAAGCATAGTTTTACATCATCTCGAGGGAAGCAAGCTATAAACCAGTATTAACTATTTCTTACAGAATCATAGAATCATATAATTGTTTGAGTTGGAAGAGACCTCAAAGATCATCAAGTTACAAGCCCCCTGCCATGGGGAGGGACACCTCTCACTAGACCAGGCTGCTCAAGGCCTCATCCAACCTGGTCTTGAACACCTCCAGGGAGGGTCATCCACCATCTCCCTGGGCAACCCGTTCCAGTGCCTCACCAACCTTGTAGTGAAGATTTTTTTCCTAATATCCTAATACCCAACTTATACATATCCCCTTCCAATTTAAAACTATTTCCCCTCATCCTATCTCTACATGCCCTTCTAAAAGTACCTCCCCAGCTTTCTTTTAGGCCCCACTCAGGTACTGGAAGGCCATCTCCTCAGAGCCTTCTCTTCTCCAGTTTGAACATACCTTTCTTCATAGGAGAGGTGATAATGGGAATTCTTTTAGGGGAAGTGAACTCCTTCTCTAGCATTTTTTAAATTGTACACTTGTACAGTTTAAAAATAGCTTTACAGCTAGATTCATAAAGCCCTACCACACTTGAACATAGAATGGCCTGGACCAACAATACAGGGTGAAATATCCATAAAAAATAGAGACAAAAAAGGTACTAGCAGCAGCTAGAGAAATGCTACCTTTATCATCCTATTTGTGCTTTAGATTTCATAACAGAGACAAAGCAAGCATAAGGTCATCATGATAGCACACAGGAAGAACTTCTCTAGTTTTAATCCTATCCTATCTCTTTACAAAACAGTAGTGTGAGAATGCACTGTGTCTCACTCAGGGCACAATTTTTGATGAAAATTTCAGTGAGTCCAAAGACTTACATTCATTCACGAATAAAACTTTTTTTATATGTATATTACCCTTTCAGAGCTTGTTTTGGTTTTGTGTGGCAAGGTTTTGGTAGTTGGAGGGAGTGGGTGAGGAGGGGCCTGTGGGGGTGGTATCTGCAAGAAGTTTCTAGAAGCTTCCCCTAGGCCTGAGAGAGTACATACCAGCCAGCATACAGACCGACCCATCACTGCTCAAGTCTAGGCCAATCAGCAACAGCAACAGCCACCTCTGTGATAACATGCTTAAGAAGGTAAAAAAAAGACCAAGAGGCTGTGTTTTTCTGCCAGAGAAAGGAAAGTATGCAAGAAACATTGCAGATACCAAGATCAGTGAAGAAGGGGGGAGGAAGCTGTGCTCTGAGCACCAGGAAGAGAATGCCCTGCAGCCTGTGAAAAATACTATATGAAGCAGGCTGTCCCTCTACAGTCTGTAGAAGATGATGGGGTGTAGATATTCCATGTGTAGCCTACAGAGGACCCCATGGTGGAGCAGGTGGAGATACCTGAAGGATGCTGTGTCCCAGTAGGAAAGCTGTGCTGGAGAAAGCTTTTGGCAGGACCTGCAGCCAGTGGAAAGAGGAGCCCATGCAGGAGCAGGTTTGCTAGTAGGACTTGTGCCCCCATGTGGGACCAGCCTGGAGCAATCGGTTCCTGAAGGTCTGCACCCCATGGAAGCTGTGCGGGGGCTATTGGTGAAGAACTGAAGACAAAGGACTCATGTTGGAGAAGTTCATGTCTCCTATGGGTGGGACCCCATGGTGGAGAGGGGGAAGAGTCTGAGGAGACCTTCCCCTAAGAAGGAAGGAGTGGCAGAGACAACGTATGATGAACTGACCACAACCCCCAGTACCCGTCCCCCTGTGCCACCGGCAGGGAGAAGGAAGAGAAATCACAAGTAAAGTTGATCCTGGAAAGAAGGGAGGGGTGGGGGCAGGATAAGGAGGAGTGAAATCAAAACTTCTCCTTATCCTACTGTTTTCATTGGGCAATAAATTAGATGCATTTTATTCTGTGTTGAGTCTATTTTGCCTGTGATGGTAATTGCTGAATGATCTCTCCCTGTCCTTATCTTGAACCATGAGCATTTCATTATATATTTTCTGTCCTCTGTCCAGCTGAGGAGGCGAGTGATAAAATGGCTTTGGTGGGCATCTGGCTGCCAGCCAGAGTCAAACCACCACAGAGCCGAGGGACAGGGCAATGTACATTAACAACAATATAATCCTGGTTTTAGAAAAGCACTTTGAAATATTAGCAGATAACTAACATCCCATCTACTAGAGTTCTCTGAGCACTGGTAAGTATACAGAGAAAGTCTCCCAGGGTGTTCCAATGCTAGATGTGAGGGAAATTAAATGAAAAATGATTATTTTGTGTACTTTGTAGCATACAAGAAATTTTATGTAAGAGTGGAAGGGCAATACTGAAGAACAGAAAAATAATGTTAGATGAAATAAACAGGAGTTAGATAATTGCTGATCCCACACCTAGTAAATGTTTATCTTGCTGAAATCAACAGAAATTTTAGGAATAATGCAGAATTGGCCAGGACTTTATACCTGAATCCTATAAGGGCGTGAAACTTTACTGAAAACAGCATGAATTTTCCCCCAGAAATATGCATTTAAATAGTAAAGAAAACAAAAGGAACCAAAACCAAAACCAATACAAAACAAAAAATAACAAAAAAGTAGAAATCAGAAAAGATCTCTAAGACATTATTCTGTAACCACACCTCCTTTCTGAACTGTTGCATGTGTTGCTTTGACATTTAATTTTTAGATACATTATACAAACATATTCGCATACAGAACAGTAATTGGTGAAAATAAAATGATAGATCCCAAAATGCCGATAGATCTGCAATTTTTTTTTTTTTTTATTTGGACTTTTGGACAAACAAGGTTTAGTTTATGAAATTATTTACTTTTTCGTGTATAACAGATTTTCTGTGGAAAAAAACATATTAATCCTACTAATTTGCTTCTTGGAGTAATATTTTTTTTACACCATATGTATTATCTTTTCCAGTTTTTTCCCTTATTACAGGGTTGGATAACATTTTTAGTGTATTGTTTTGTTTTCTCCATATATAACAACATATCACTAAAATGTTACTCTAAGGGATGTAAATATGGACAGGTGGAAGATTGCTAAAATCATTGCATTAAGTAAACCTGCTTTCTGTTGTTTTTTCTTTAGCTAGTTAAAATGACTTTATTTCTTAGAGCAATGTAAACTGTATAAAGTTGCTATTGTCTGGCTGAGGAGCTACTGTTAGTCAAAAGGCCTAAAACATCATTACTCAAGTGAACTATGATTGTTAAGAAAGTCTTAACCAATTTCCCATGCTTTGCCTTTGGCAATAAATACAGCAATGTATTTTACAGATCTTTGATTTCTCCAAAAGCTTTGAAGCTGTTGTAATACATAGAAGAGAGACACAACTTTAATGATGTTAGTTTTTATGTGTGGAAGAAGATTCATTATGCTTATATTAAAAAAACAAAACAAAAAATAAACAAACAAAAAAGCCAACAATTGTCAATTTCTTTAAAACCTGCTTTGCAAGGGAAAATGAAATTGTTAAATGCATTTAACCAAGACAAAGTGATTTACTCAAACATTATTTATTTTAATTTGTCCTTCAATCTCATTTAGTACATGTATTGCCTATGGCTGGAATCAGAGCTGTTTAGAATCCCTTGAACCAGATTAAAGATCAAAATCCTTCTTAGTGCTAGCTTATTGCTTAGCAAATACAAACTCAATACAATCAGCAAGCTTAAAACAAGACTCAGACATTGGTGAGTAAAGCCAGTGGAGATCAAGGAAAAAATAATGCTGAAAACAAGGTGACCCAGAACACAATATCAAAGGCTCTTTTGAATTTTTCAGTTCTGGCTAAAGCCATGAAGTCATTCTTATGTATATAGAAATATCCCCAAAAGAGGTAGTTGTTCCCTGGAAATTTTATCCAGCTTCTAGTTTATAACGCAAATTATTGGAAGTATACATAGTATTTTCTGTATGCTTTGCACGATTATATCAAAGCACTGTCAATTTACCACAAGCAGAAGTAGCAGCTCATTTCTTCTTTGTGCTGTCTTGATGAAATTGAGGTTAAAAACCATAGAAACAGCTTAGAATTATGGTGGGATTGGCATTCTCTAATGACTAGGAAACTTCCTATTCAGCACTGTACTACTGGTAGCATTTTATTGTCTGGACTTCATATAACTAGTTCAAAAGCTGGTTCCTTTTAGAATAGTTTGGTAATGCCTTGAACAGCTTCTGCCACAGTTGAAAATGTGTTATTTAGGTATTTATTATTTTTAAAAACAAAATGAAAAACAGCCCAAACCCCACGAACTTTAAAAATTACCACAAATTAAGTTTCATCCTAGGTTGTATCTGCCTTCTGGGAACCCATAGCATGTCTGAAACCAATATGAATGTTTTAATCTGTCTCAAAAGTGTATACATGTGCATGTGTTCATTTGGTTTTGTTTTGAAATGAAACACAAACACAACACAAAACCCAGTTAAAAAAAAAATAAAAGCAGATCTGTCTTTCAGAAATTAGATGATTCCCAAACATCTTATGCACCAATACTCACATAGCATAGGATTAGTGTATTTACAGGTAAAATTTTAACTTTTAAAAGGACAGTAATACTCAGTTACCACTGAAAACCACTGGTAAATTTGCCTTTTAAAAACTATAGCCTAATGTTGTTATACATTTCTGTGGATGTTGATCTGTTGAAACAGGCTTAGGTATGCAAAGAAAATATTCTCTTTGCTACACCATAACAATAAATTAAATCCCTGACATATATTTTGATTTCTAAAAGTAATGTCTTTGTACTATACTTGTAGAATATGTTTAACTATCTTAGATTACAGACATTTTAATGTTGTGCCTCATTAAAGAAAAGAAATTTTCATTATTTCCATGCTCACATAAGTGAATTTTTCCTCCACAAACTTAAGTGCAACTAGATATTTTAATAGCATTCCACTGTATTGTAGTGTCTTTCTAGCAATGGACTAGTGTGACTTACAGGAGGTATGAGCTTCAGGCTATAGTACAATGCCTGTGTGAGAACTGTGTGCAAACTAAAAGGATAAAGATATTATAGACTGGATTTTGGAATAATTGCTTTTTTTTTTATTTGAGATAATGGATGAGGCTGCAACAATAGTACACCAACTATATATATAATTTTAAATAAACAGAAACAAAACCAAAACCAAAATCAACGATGACCAAAAAAAGGTGCCTGAACATGAAAACCTAACCAACAGAGAGGTTTACTGTCTATTCTGGGATCTAACTTGTTTGTTCTATCAATATCTCTGTCAGCAACTTTGAAGAAATGTCTTTACATGGTCAAAATCCAACTGTGTATTGAATACAAATAATTACTTCGGCTGCGTGGAGCTCAAGGCTCTGATATCAAAAGTCCTTGCTACTGGAGAAGGATTCACAACAATTTGCAATGAATGGTGAGATCTAGCTTTCTAACAATGACTTTCACAACAGTTGATATCCAAAATATTTATAATAGGATATGCAATAAAATGGATTTTGGAACTAACCAAAGGATGAAGAAAAAACATCAATAGCCAATAAGAGCCAAAGGCTGCAGTTATTGCCTTCATGTAGAGGCTTAAGCCACACATTTGGATGCATCTTGTTAGCTGCCTGGCTTTTCTGTTTCCACTGCTATGCAAAAAGACGTGCTAATATCAAAGTTTTTCATAAGTGGTTAAAATTCGTCTTTGGCTACCTGAGTTGCTGTTCCAGCTTGGTCTGCAAGGTTTAAATCCATATTGTCCATTTTTCAAAAGAAGACTGTTTGCTGGCACAGATTACTCCATTTTCTCTGCAGTACTGAAGAGATTGCTGTGTATGTAAAACTGCATAACCTGTAACAACCTAACACTAGGAGCAAAGGAGGTGAAAATGGTATGCTTCAGATGCTAACTATTAGGTCACTCAGGTGAGAGGAGATAGTCCAGGCTTTCAGAAACATTTTCTTAATATCCAGTGACTGCTTAATATTAAATGTACAAATGCATACATAATCAAGCAGAAAAGTGATCTATATCTTCTGCAAATTTTGCAGCTTTTTAAACTTATTTTGAATAAGAAAGAAAACGTCATAAAAGAAGGTAAATATTACCTTTACTTTGTATCAGACTATAATGAAAACAATAAATGTAATTTTAAAAATCAGCTGTTTTAAAATAGTGAAAGATTAAAAAATGCGTATATACTGAAATAGTTCTTTATAAAAATCTTAGATGTGTGAAAAATGTATTAATGGGCTTTTCAACCCAAAGCTAGAACACAGAACATACACTATCATAAAAATGTTAACAATGTAAATTTTCTAGAACAATGACAATGTTACAAACTTTAAAAAAGCAGGGATGAAATATTTGCCACCTAAGTCTCATCAGCACTGTCTGATAAATAGGTATGAGAGAGCAATCCTCTTTGAGTGCTTATCACTTTTTTGAGGACCATTGGATAAAAAGGTTAAGCCTAAAAGTTTCCTAGATGTATGATCTCATCCTCACATAGATACACAGAATTGCCTTTTCTGAACAGACATCTGCATCTGAGAACTGTTTTCTGATCCAGGTTTACATAGCCAGCCTATTTTCTTTCTTCAGAGGATGTTTGAGGGGTTAGTGGGAAAAAGAAGAGGAAGAGGAGTGGAGGAAATAGTGTTATCATGGTGATATATTTGGCAATTAGACCCCTCACTGAGGGTCAATGAGGGCTTTGTTATAGCAATTTTAATGATACTGTCTTCAGATACTGTCAATGAACCAGTCTGAGATTAAAAAAACCCAAATAGTTGAAATTAAAACAAACAAACAAACAAACAACATTGTAATCAGTGTTAATAATGAAAAATGTTGTTATTAATTATTGGGTTTTGGTTTTGTTATATATGTAATTAAAATGGTACTTTTTATGTATGTGTCTTAAATGGTAACTATAGTTATGTGGATGGGTTTCTTTACAAAATATTTATTTTTGGTGACCCCCTGAATTAGCCCAGTGACTAGAGCACAACAATGCACATAAATTGCTGACAGAGTCTACACAAAGTAGGAAATAATTTTCTAATTCATTCAAAGTTTAATATGAATCAGAGATGTATTTCTTAGATAGTCCATGAAGTTACTGGAAATAAATGCTCAGTTGTAGCTGTGTGGAATGCAACATATCTTCAGTTGACCACAAATGGTGTCAAGAGGAATTTCTGCATAACCAGCTATGCAACTGAATTTATAAACACTTTAGTTATGCATTCTAATATAATTTGATTGGTAATATGAGTTTTGTATTTCATGAATGAAGATTTTGTTATTTAGGTTGCTGAGATTCCTTTAGGCTTTTCTCTGTTGCTCAGCATCTTGCAGAAGATTTATAGCAACTTACAGAAGCATACATTACATTAGGAAAAGGAATAATGAACAAGAATATGGAGTCTTTAAATCTGAGAGAAGACAAAACCTTTTCAATCTAAAAGAAGTTTAAGGAATGGAACTGTTTCACTGCTCTTCTAAAGTTCATTTATTCAGTATTTGTAGAAAGGGATTTTTTTAATGGGAAATTTTCTGCATTTCCAAAACTAGATTATCCACTGTGTAAAATAAATAATAAAAAAACCCTATTTAAAAAAATGTCCACTTTGTTTCTGCAGGAACAGAAAGGAATATTAGCATATTAACTTTTATTTTAAAATAAATATTTTATTTTACAGCTATCTTTTAAACTTTTTCATGCTCTAAATATTCTATTCACAGTTGGTCCATGCTTCTTTACACTTCTTGATTCATTATCCTACCATATAAGTTTCTAAAACATCCAGGGTGACTAACTTTGTTATTACATAGATATTAGCCAAAATAGAGATGGCAACTGGGGAGTTCATAGTGTGTTTTAGTGTTTCAGAGAAGATTGTGGACTTCCCTGACTCAGGAAAAAAAAAAAAAATCAACAAGGCATTTATATCTGAGTGTGGTCAGTGTAATTACTTTCTTAGGCTGACTGTTTTAACTTCTACATCAAATGGCAGTTACTCATTGCCTTGTTCACCTTATTCTTTTAAAATACAAGGACTTTAAGTTTACAGTTGCTTAAAGCTAGTAGAATTTGCAATCAGGATGGTGTCCTTTACCTAAGAATGTGTAAGTGGCTTATTGAGTAAAAGCTGATTTAAAACTTTGCAAGTACCCAATGAATGCTAAATTTCCTAGCAGAAGAATAAGTTGGAAACAAAAGGCCGCGTAAGAAATGTGGTATTTTTGCATCCCACTGACCTATTTTTGCCGTCAAGTCATTTAAATAAGTTCATAAATCTAGTCCTATTTTTTGCCAGCATTGTGAAAGAGTTTTGATTAAAGAGCTTTACTAAGAATGGTTTTGAATTAAAATATGATTACACTTATTAAGACTCTTTTTAATACTTGATTTTCACAAGTGATGTGGAGGAAATTTTCCTGTCAATGCCATTACTGAGAAAGGATTTTCAGAATTGAAAAAGAAGTTATTTCAACAGAAACTTATCAATTGCAGAGTGTGCTGTAACAGTACAGGGTTAGGACCTTATTGGAACAAGCCATTAATCGCTAGGGGATGATATTAAAATCTGCTTTACTAACATGTGAGATGTTGTAATCACACATGGTAAAAAGAAGAAGATAGAATACCCTATGGCAGAAGGTCCTTGATTCTTAGATTTGAACTCTTTCAAAACATAGCCCATTATTTTAACAAATAAAATAAATCTTGTCAGAGGATGTGAGATGTCATTAGAATTAGCTTCATAGCAGTGGGACATACCTGTAAAGACGACTGTCATCCAGTGATAATAGCTTACTAGACAAGAGTTGTGGGAGCTGTAGTGTAGGAGGTTAGCTGTTTATATGAAATGGGACTACCGATTTGAAGTTTCACTCAGAATGTCTGGGTGTATTTTTTAAAGAAATGTCATGAAGCAAGGTTTTTTTTCTTTACATCTCAAAATTTAAAAAAAGTGCCCTTCAAATTTTGACCAAATTTCCTTTTAAACCTCAAGGTGTCTGTTTACATTTTTACGATTAACCTGGAAAGACGTGGACAATGGAATCTTCTGAACCACAAGTGTAAACAAATTTTTAACATTTATGTTGCTGCTACCGCCTGTTACCCTATGGGTGTCACAGGGATTTAAGGTTAGAAAATCCTGAGATTATCTGATTTAAGCTGTGTCATAGTAGGTATTGATTATAATACTGAACAAATAATGCAGTTTGGACATAAAAACCATGCTGAATTTGAATTAAGATATAACTTCTCAACAGGTATTCAATCTCCATTATATTATATCAAAACATGATGAATCCACACCTTTTCTGGGTACATTATTTCAGTGTTTAATCACTTTCACAGCCAGAAAAGATATGGTGATTCCATATTTTAACTTAAATAAACCATGAAACATAAACTTCAGGCTAATTTATTTTAACCCTTTTATTCAGTCTTCTGCAACTAACTTGCTGTAAAGACACCATATCTGTGAAAGTGAGTGTATTAGCCTTTATTTGTTACTAGAAACCAAACTAATTCTGCTATATTCTTTATATTTCTCCGTTATGGGAATTAGTCTCCTACATGGTTTTAAGAAGTTCCATGTTGTTGTCATTGTATAAAGTGCTTTTAAAAATCTGTCCCTAAAGAATTAGTTCCAAGTCATCCTCTAAATTTTTATTGTATTTTCTGATTGCACTCAAGATTTTCCAGATTCAGATTAGTCTCTGAGTCACAAAATAAGAATTTTCAGCTTATTTTGTCTTCACTAGTTGATAGTTCAATCATTTTTTGATCTTAGATTTACAGCAAATGTTTCTCAAGTTGGATTACATATAGAAACTATTACTCAAAGATTATTTTGGACTAAATTTCTCAATCACCTATTAATTGTTTGAAATCACAACCACAATCTTGATATTGCACTAATATGAAGGAATACAGGTATGACATATAGTGGTTAATGAATAAGCACAAGGACCAAATTAATTAAGGAAAAAATACCCTTCCCCCATTTTTTTTGTTTTGCCCCTGTTTCAAATTCTCGTTTGTTCCCATGAAGAGATCTTTATAAAAGAAATGTTAAAGTTTAAAAAAAAAGAGTCATGGAAGTGTTATTTGAAAACAATATTGTTCAATATTTTGAGATTTATTTATTTTTAAAGCATGAAAATAAAATTTATATATAAATAATGCATGATATAGATATGAAAAAACTGCAACAGCGGAAGAGAAATAATCAAGAAACCAAGTTAAGAACATTATCACATTTTTCCTGTTTCTCATTTGAATATATAGATATTTTTAAGCCCTTATCCAAGCAAAAATTCCAGTGCATACTTTATCTGAGTAAAGCCCAGAGAAGGACAAGAATTAATATTGTGGAAACAAGCATTTTATATCAACATCTCTGAGCCAATGGAAAAATCTCAGATAATTTCAGTATACTCTGTATCACCTTGGTTGTGGATAATGGGAGAAAGCTCATTATAGTGTAAATTTTTATAATGATGCAGAGGAAAAATGCTTACTTTGCAGATACAATCAAAAGGAAAAGGCTGTTTAATCCTTCACTTTGGAAATACTGGAAGATGTATTTTCATTGTATTCTATTCCAGAGTTTACTATGAGCGTAAATTATGCTGAGGGGAAAAAAAGAAAGAAGAAAAAAAGGAAAAGTAATCATTTGTTTGACATTGTGTGCTATGACTAGAATTTAGACATAAATAGAAATGCATGGTCTTAAACCTATAGTTATATTATTTACCAAGGTGTTAAGGGATGCTTTTTCTGTTTCCCAGAATGAGAAACTAGGCAATATCTTCACAGTTGTTCTGTGATACAGTTTAGAGCTGTGCCACTAGAATAGTGAGCAAAATAGTTATGAAAGTTGATGGCACAAACTGTATTGCTAATTGCAGCCATCTGAATGTTGGTCTTTTAATTTATTTAAAAGAAAAGAATAAGAAAGAATCGTAGAACTGCAGAATCATTTTGGTTGGAAAAGACCTTTAAGAACATCCAACTACTAACCTGGGCAGGCCGTTCAAATGATTGACAAACCTTTTGGTGGATAAATTTTTCTTAATACACAAGCTAAACCTCCCCTACCACAACTTGAGGCCATTTCCTCTTGACCTATCATTTGTTACTTGGTATACAAGGCAAGTATGCACCTAACTACAACCTCTGTTCAAGTAGTTGTAGAGAACAATAAGGTCTGCACTTAGCCTCCTTTCCTCCAGACTAAATCACCCCAGTTCCTTCAGCTGCTCCTCATAAGACCCTCTCTAGACCCTTCATCAGCTTTGTTGCCCTTCTTTGGACATGCCCCAGCACATCAATCATAGAGTCATAGAATCATAGAATCATAAAGGTTGAAAAAGATCTCCAAGATCATATAGACCAGCCATCCCCCTACCACCTTAATTACTTACTAAATCATGTCCCTAAGTACCTCAAAGTCTTTCTTGTAGGGAGGGGATGAAAACTGAACACTGCACTCAAGGTGCAGCTTCATCAATGCCAGGTACAGTGGGATGATCACTTCCTTACTGCTGCTGGCCAAATTATTTCTAATACAAGCCAGTGTACCCTTGAACTTGGCCAGCTGGGCATGCTGCTGGCTCATACTCATCCAACTATTGACAAACACCCCCAGGTCTTTCTCCACTGGCCAGCTTTCCAGACACTCTTCCTCAAGTGTGTATTGTTGTGTGGGGTTTTAGTGACGCAAATGCAGGACTCAGCACTGATCCCTGTTGAACATCAGACAGTTGGCCTTGGCCCATCCATTCAGCATGTACAGATCACTTTGTAGAGCATTCCTACACTCCAGCAGATCAGTACTCCCACCCAACTAAATGTTGTCTGCAAACTTACTGAGGGTGTACTCGATCCCCTCAACCAGGACACTAATAAAGATATTAAAGATAACCATCCCAGCTACGGAGCCCTGGAGAGCACCACTTGTGACAGGCTACTAAGTGGATTTAACTCCATTCACCAGAACTCTTTGGGCCTAGCCATCCAGCCAGTTTTTTACCCAGTGAAGTGTACACCCATCCAAGACATGAGCGATCAGTTTCTCCATGAGAATGCTGTAAGAAACAGCGTCAAAGTCTTTACTGAAGTCTAGATAGATAGCCTTTTCCTCATCCTCTGAGAAGATCACCTTCTCATAGAAGGACATCAGGTTAGTCAAGGAGGACCAGCCGTTCATAAACCTCTGCTGACCAGGTCTGATCACCTGGTTATTCTGTACATGCCACACGATGGCACTCAAGATGATCTGCTCCATAACCTTTCCTGGCACTGAGGTCAGGCTGACAGGCTTGCAGTTCCCTGGATCCTCCTTCTGGCCTTTTCTGTGAATGGGCATCATACTGGCTTACCTCCAGTCAACTGGGACCTCCCTGATTAGCCAGGACTGCTGATAAATGATGGAAAGTGACTTGGTGAGTGAGCACTTCAGTCAGCTCTTTCAGTGGGATCCCTTGGGTGGATCCCATCCAACCCCATGGACTTGTGTGGGTCTATATGCTATAGCAGGTATAATATGCTAACCATTTCCCCTTGGTTTATGTGGGCTTCATTTGGCTCCCCATCACTGTCTGACTGCTAAGGGAACTGGGTATCCAGGGAACAACTGGACTTACTACTAAAGACTGAGGCAAAGAAGGTAGTAAGTACTTTATCCTTTTTCTCATCCTTTGTTTCCACCCACATCCAATAACGGATGGAGATTCTCCTTAGTCGTCCTTTTGCTGTTAATGGATTTGCAGAAGCATTTTTTATTGTCGTATCTGCAGCAGAACAGGTGAAGTTCTTGCTGAGCTTTGGCCCTTCTCATTTTCTCCCTGTGTAGCCTTATGACACTTTTGTAATTCTTGCAATCACATCCTTGTAAGCCTGCCCCTTCTTCCAAAGGCCACAAACTCTCCTTTATTTCACGAGATCCAGACAAAGGTCTCTGTTCAGCCAGGCCAGTCCTCCAATGTTTTGTCTTTTGACCCATGGGGACAGCCTGCTCCTGTGCCTTTAAAATTTCCTTCTTGAAGAGTGCCCAGCCTTCCTTAATCTTTTGTTCTTCAGGACTGCCTCCCAGGGGACTCTGTCATTCAGTCTCCTAATAAGGCCAAAATCTGCCCCACTTGAAGTCCAAGGTGGCTGTTGTGCTGACCCCCTCCTTACATCTCTTAGAATCAAAACCTCTGACATTTCATCACTCCTGTGCCCAAGACATCCTTCAACATCACCAACGAAGTCCTTTTCTGTTCACAAGCAACAAGTCCAGTGGGTGACAGGAATTTATCTTCCACACACTCAGGAACCTCCTGGACTGTTTCCTCTCTGCTGTACTGTATTTCAAGTAGACATCTGGCAAGTTGAAATCTTCCGTGAGAACAAGGTCTAATGATCATGAGACTTCTCCCAGAAACTTATGGAATATTTCATCTGCCTCTTTATCCTGGCTTTGTGGTCTATAGCAAACTGTCACCATGATAATCTGCCTTATTGGCCTTCTTCCTGATTCAACCTTATCATCACCATCTTTAAGTTCTAAACAATCAAAGCACTTCTTACACAGAGCCACCACCTCTCTCTCCATCTCTTCTGAAGAGTTTGTTGTCAACTATTGTAGCCTTTCAATTGCATTAGGACTATAAACACAAAAGAGACCGATTGATTTATTATGCTCTATGTGCTGGTGACGTTTGTCAAGTGGTAAGAAAGAAAGAATATTTAGCGAAGTTTTATTTGTCTCTCTGGTTCTCATTACTTTAGCTAATGTCTAGAAAGAAAAAAGAGCCAAATCTTAACGATCCAACACTGCTCTCTGGTGGTGTGAAACAAAGGTACACCATCCTCTCTAAAAAACTTAGACAAGTCCAGTACACAAGTCCTTGAAGACAGATAAGTGACAGGAATTCTCAACATGTTCCCTAGTGATAAGAAAAATAGAGCAATAAACAACTTTAAAACCACCAAAGCATGAAATGTGAAACCTGGCTTGGTAAAGGTAATGTAAATAAAAATATTAAAAAATAATATTTGTTGTCCAGCAGATGTTTTAGACTCTTAATGTCCACAAGGTAGAAATTCCTTCATCATGCAATGCATATCCAAAACAGTGAAAGAAATATACTGCACATAAGTATATCTTACCATGAAAAAAATGAACTTTAAGAAACAGATTCTCCATTTTTTGGTTTAATCCGTCCCACTGGAATCAACTGTTCTTTGACTGATAAGTAAATGAGGGCATTGTACATGTTTTAAATTTTTTGGTTTTGAGGGGTTGGTGTATGGTTTTTCAGAACCTGCTCAATTTATCACAGTCTCCCAAATACGTTTTCCTACGAAGCTATCTTTAAAATGATAGGTAGATTCTATCTATACCAAAGTAACAATCAGAGATTTCTGCTGTAGGTCATCATATGTTGTACTCCTTCAACTTTCTTGTGGCATTTTCTGAGGGGTTTTTTTATGCTTTTTTTTTTTTTTTTTAATATCCCTTGAAACCGTGGAGACATAACACAATATGCAGCAAAACAGTAAGAAGGAAAGGACCGAAGAGACAATTTTAGATGGAATGTAGCCAAAATCCATGATCACAAAGATACTTGCTATCTAGACATATTTCTGATAAGTACTTTGGCTGAGGTCAAAGTAAAAAAAAAAAAAAAAATACTTCTCAGTGCTTTCTGAGATCGGATTTATGAATTTATTCTATATGGTTTAAAACATACATGGTTAGCCCCAGTTCTGATATTTAGAAATATTTTTATTGATACTATTGATGTGTTAAACTGTATTGAGATAGTGTCGACCTGATGAAGAAAGAAGGACTAAGAATTGGTTATGATATTTTTAAGAAATTCTACACATATAAAATGGGTCTTTCAAGAATCTCTAGAGCTACAGGAGGAATAGAGCTGAATGCAAAGAACTTTCTCTGCAAGGATCAAAGAAGTATGTGTATGAAGCCTGTCTCCATCTTTTACTAAGTATATGTCAGGTGAAATAGCAATATAGATATATGTAAAGGATAAACCTTTGTGGTACATCTGATTTTGAATTAAAGTGAAAAAAAAAGGTGTGCAATTTTATCTAAAGCAAACATCAACTGAAGTCCTTTTTTATGCAGCATTTGCTATCTCAAAAGAATTCAAGGTAAACTTATTTCAGTGAACTTTAAGTGGTGTCATGGAACCCAAAAAAAGACTCTTGAAAACTGCTGAAAAAATGTATAAAGGAGTATTTAGATCTCTGAAAGTAACTGGAATTTAAGAAGAGATCTTCAAATTCAACGATTAGAGTCAAATGACACAAATTATGTTTTCTTTAAAATGTAGTTGAACTTGTAAGTCACATTCCTTTATTGTCTCTTAATGCCATATGTAAAATCTTTTAGTTATTTTAGAATGCTGACTTCTGCTGTAGATGTGAAATTCTGCTTCAGAAAGACATCAGGGAGCACTGAATATTGATGACTTTTTTGTTTGTCAGTTTGTTTGGGTTTTTTTTTTTTTTTGGGGGGGGGGGAGGTGCTGAGTTGTGTGATACAGAGGAAAAGGACCAAAAAGGAAGCAGAAAGAAGAGAAGGAGCTTAGAAAGAGTGTTCTGAAACTAGTATTTGTCATGAATGTTATTAAAGCATAGTATAAAGTCTCAGTGGAAAAGTAAATGTCTTATGGAGACTCTGAATATCTATGCATATATCTATGCACAATATCTATGTAAAGTAAATACTTCTTATGATACATGATTTAAAAAATATTGTAACAGTCTTGAAAATAGTGTATCATTCCTCCCTTATCCCCTGATAAAACAGAATGCTTAATTTACAATGAATCAGCCCTAAGGCCAAGTACTGAATGTTTCATTTACATTAAAAAGGTTTGGGAAAAAGATCAACACAAGAGATAAAGAAAAAACAGGAGAGAGGAGGTGGAAACAACAAAGTGAATCAGAGTAGATATATTTGGGATAAGATATCTAAATCATTGAAATTTAATACCTACTGAAAAGAAAAACTGGCAAACAAGGATATAAATAAATAAAACTAAGAAAGTGTCAATGTTGAAGAAATGAAAGTGTGAACTGAAAATTTCCAAGGTGACTTCACATTGGTAAGGCAATTGCTAGAGAGATTGTCAATGTCCAGTTTGCTATTTTATACCTTCCTCCATTTGTTTTATAGTTTATAATCAATAACTCAACCTTCAATTTGAAAAAAAAAAAAAAAAATCTGATGTTAAAATGGGAAACATGCAAAACTGACAGTTTTGGTCCATGTTATGGTTCAGACTCAGGCAGCAGCTGAGCACCACATGCCTCTTGCTCACCCCTTCCATCGGGAAAGAAACAGAAAAAGCACCGAGGATTGGGATAAGGACAGCTCTGCTCACCTGTGCTGGCTCCTTGGGGAAGAACAGAACAGCCCACCAGAACAGCCCACCACCCTTTTCTTAATTAGTACTAGATACAGTTAACATAGTTCATGCACATCATTTTCTGCAAGAAACCTGTGCATTATGACCAAATTATATGACTCAGCGTCTGCATTTGGGAGCTGATGTACCAAATCAGTGTGGATCCCCAGCTGGACTTTTATCAGATGTGAAGTTGTGAAAATACAAAAGATGTCAATATTTTCTAAGGCCACAAGCTTCATAATCATTTATTTCTGAAGACTGCTAATAAACTGAGCTTTTTCTCTGTTGCAAGTCAATGGTGGTTGTCAACACAAAAAATTTCCCAAGTGTATCCTTGCATAATTGCATAATGTGCTAGAAAAAAAGAACCCCACAGCTCCCAAATTAATCTACAGGTATTGTAAATATGACTATTTTACCTAATAAAAGTGTTTTGACTTTAAGTTGGTGACGGAATAATTTATATTAAAGCACATGCAATGAATAGTAAGATTTAAAAAACAAAACAAAACAAAAACCACACAAAAGTAACTTATTTGGTTTTATAAAGACAGAAATTAGTGAGATTTTGCAGCGGGTTAGTGTTGGCTGGTTGCCAGACCCTCACCTAGCCAGTCTTTCATTCCCCTTTCTTGACACCGCAAGGGGAGAAAATAAGATGGAAAAATCTTGGGTTAAGATAAGATCACTTCTTAATTACTATCACAAAATAAGTTTGGGGAAAATCAATTTAACTTATTGACAATTAAAATTAGAGTGGTAAGAAACAATGGCAGAACTAACCTAACCCTTCTTCTGAACCAAACTCCATGCCATTCCTGATTCTTTTACCTCCTTGTACTCCTGGAGTGGTGCAACATTGATGGAAAATGGGGTTTGTTGTCAGTGTATAACAATTTGTGCTCTTTCATCTGTAATGTTGACCTGCGCCAGCACTGAGCCCCTTCCATGGGACAGTCCTTCAAGAACTGCTCCAGCATTGGTCCCCTCCATGAGGTACAGTCCTTCAAGAATGAAATATTTCAGCATGGTTCTTCCATAGGTTGCAGTTCCTGCCAGGAAACTTGCTCCTGTGTTGACACTGCAGAGGGGCGAAACTTCTTTCAAGACATCTTGACCCGCTGTAATATGGCATCATCCACAGGCTGAAGTGTGGTTATCAGCTCTGGTATGGACTGTAGGGTAAAAACTTGTGTCACCGTAGTCTTCTCCATAGGCTGCAGAGGAAGCTCTGCACTGACACCTGGACAACTTCCTCCTTCTTCACTCACCTTGGTGTCCACAGGGCTGTTTCTCTGGTATTTTAATAATTCCTCTCTCACAGTTGCTGTGCAGGGGGTTTTGCCCTTAAGTACATTATCACAGATGGACCACCATCTTAGCTGACAGACTCATCTCTGTCCTGTGGTGGGTCTGGAGCCATCTGGAACTTAATGTGTGTGGCATCAGGCAGGGCCTAGCCTCTTCTCACACAGACTACCCCTGCAATCCACTCAATATGTGTGTAGGGAAACCCAATACAGAAATTTTCATCAGGTATTAGACACACACATTTTTTAAAGTCACTGATTCACATGTACTTCTGACTGATAGATATTTTCATGGAAGTAAGTACACTGGACATGCAGAAGTCCATGAGATCACATGGCATGTATCTAAGGTTTTTGAAGGAGATGGTTAATATCATTGTAAGCCTGACGAATATCAGGTTTGAAAGGTCATGTTGATCTAAGGAGGTTCTTCATAAATGTGAAAAAAGGCAAATCCAACTTGAAGAAGAGCAAGAAGGAGGATCCAGGTAGCTTCCAGCTGGGAAGCTTCATTTCAGACCCTGAGAAGACTATGGAGCACATGTTATTGTATAGCAGAACCAAGCCCGGCCCATGGTGATTGAGAAGGTGGTTAGGAAGAGCCAGAACAATTTACTAAAGGAAAATAAAAGTTGTTTTAACAAAAAGGTAGCAAACAGGTTGAAGAAAGTGATTCTTTCCCCTTTATTTGGTACTCATGTTGAACTTACGGTCCCCCAGGAATCCCAAAGCCTTTTATTCAGAGCTGCTTCTCAGCGAAGAGTTCCTAGCCTACACTTATGGATTTTATAATTACTCAGTCCCAGACGCAGGACTTCATATTTACTTTTGTTAAACCCTCTGCAATTCTTGATGGTCTATCCAGTCTACTGAGATCTCTCAGTGTTGACTCTTCTCTAAATCCATATCTATTTCTCTTCCCAATTTGATTTCATCCACAAACTTGGTGTGCATTCAATCCTGACATCTAGATTGGTCATAAAGTTGTTTAATGGTATTAGAGTTATAGAATCACAGACTATTCTGAGTTGGAAGGAACCCATAAGGATCATGAAGTCCAACTTCCAGCTCCACATAGGGCCAGCCAAGTTAGAGCATGGGACTGAGTTCATTGTCCAGACACCTCTTGAACTCAGTCAAGCTCGGTGCTTTGACCACTTCCCTGAGAAGCCTGTTCCAGTGCCAGATCGCTCTCCCAGTAAATAACCTCTTTCTAACATCCAACATAAATCTCTCCTGTTGCAGCTTCATGATGTCTCCTCTCAGTCTGAACAAACCAAGGGACTTCAGCTTCTCCTCATAAGACTTCCCGTCCAGACCCTTTACCATCCTCATTACCTTGTATTAGAATTAGAATTAGAATATATTCACCCCCAGAAATGCAACTTGTCTCATTTTGAGCCATTAACTACCACCACCCCTTGAACTCAGCAGTTTAGTCAGTTTTCCATCAATTTTGCTATTCATGTGTCCAATCTATATCTTACTAGCTCATTAGCAATGAAACTGTGAGAGAGCAGATAAATGCCTTGCTAAAATCAAGGCAGATCATATCCACAGCTCTCCCCTCATGCACCGAGCTAGTTGTTTCACCATAACAAGCAATTATGTAGAGATCAAAAAATATTTATTTTAATCAGGTGTCACTAGCATGAATTTTAATAGCTCAATGATGATCTGAATTATCTGACTTAATTACCTGATTATACTATGTTTAAGCATTTCTATGACCTTTTCATATCTCATTTTCATATCCAAAAGGAATTCAACATATCTATCATGAGGTAACCTTTTACAATATGAGATCACTTGCTTTATACAATTCATCTGATTAATTTATAAACCAGTTAGCCACTAAATGTTGATCATAGAATGCTTGTCAGTAAAGCAGCATTTAGTTGCTTTTTTTGGTTTTGGTTTATTTTTTACTTAAAACATCCTAAAATATGAATGTACGTTATACTCTTTTGCACAGCTACATTTTTGTCAGTACACGGAAGAGCCTTTTAACCTTTTTATAGAAAGCATACTCATTCTACTGTTTCAATGCTCTTGAAGGCTGGAAAATGAAGTTAAAATAATTTAGCTAAGTAACAAACCTTTCAAAACTTGCACAGATGTGAACTTCCTCCGAGCTAGCCTTTCATGTCAGGGTTTATAAGTTAAGCTTAATTTCCAGCTGCCGATGACTTTCATGTCAATGTTTTTCTTCTTGCTCTTACAGAATTTTTCCTGCTGGAAGTTCTTATTTTGCTTACAGTGAAAATAGTGAAATAGCTTATAGTGAAACTATATTGAAAAAGTAGAGTTAGAAATCGCATGAACTAAGAAGCTTCACTAAAATTCCTCAGGGTTCTTCTTTTAGTCCTTAAACTAACATGATACTTAAGCATATATTTAACTTTTATTCAATGGTAAAGTAAAAATCCACAGAGATGTAAAACATTAGGAATATTTTTTCTTTCAAAATTCTGTTCTGAATTTATAACCATTTTGTTATTACTGGATAAAAAGTAAGTGGATAGAAATGTGTCTTTTCTATCAGGTGTATATTTACTTTCCCAGTTGAGCAGGAATAAGAGAGTCTTATTGACTGTCTCTTCACAGAGGTATGTTAAGAGATGTTAAGTACATAACTATGCCCTACATTATTTGATCTCAACTGTATATGATTTAGAAATTTGCAAGAAAATTTTTCCCTACAACTTTAGGAGTTAAATGGGAAGTTATAATTAAAAATATCTACTACAGAATAGTTGGTCTAAGGCTTCCAACCTCTTAATAACCAAAAAAATGTCTGAATCCAGTGGGGTCAGTACTGTGTAGGATTAACTGTTTAAGGCAGTTTGTGAAAGATAATCATTTCTGAATTCTGAAAACAAGTTCATTATTTTGATTGATATTATGAACCTGGGATCTTTAAGTCTGAATATTTAAAGAATTAAAGAGGTTTCACAGACAAGACTATGAATGACCCTGGTGCAAAGTTTACAGTTATGGCAGAAATACTGCTCAATAAAATAAGAAACCTAATAAAACTCCTGTCCTTACATTGTCTCATTCTTTAGAGGTTGTGTGGATAAATTGCACTGGAAACAGTGCAAAAACTCCAGGAACATACTTGTGTTTAGACAGATGCTGTCAATCAGGTGTATGCCACTGATAATGAAAAAGAGAAATTACTGTTTGGAAATGATTTGTTATTGAAGTTCTGTCCACTTCTCAAATTAATCCATAAAACCATTTGACTGTGGTGAAGGGACAGTATTCCATGAAGTAGACTGATAAGAGCAAGAAAGTAGAAAATACTGTTATTTGCTGTCATGGGGAGATCAGTAGCTCCTGTTTTCTTTTCGGCATCCTAACTGCTAAGAGAAGCTATATCTCTCCCTCTCATCCCTATCATTATATGTGGAACAATCAGTTTCCAGCTCATGTGTTTTATCCTACTTCCCTGTACTATGTGGTCTACTTTCTGGAGCTAAGAAATTCATTAACAATGTGTACTGGGTTTACATGGCAAGGTTTTCGGTAGTAAGGGGGGAGGGGTGAGGTGGAAAGTGCAGGGGTGGTTACTGTGAGAATACACAGTGTGGGACAGGCCCAATTCCAGATAGCTACCAGATGGATTCATCACTGGTCAAAGCCCATCAGTGATGTTGGTAGTGCCTCTGTGATAACGTATTTAAGAAAGGGCTAAAACTCCACAAAATAGCAACTGTGAGAGACAGGAATGAGAATATACAAGAGGAGCACTAAGATCAGTCAGGAAGGAGGGGAAGGAGGTGCTCCAGGTGCTAGGTCAGAGATTCCCCGCAGCCAGTAGAGTAGACCATCATGAGTTTTCCTCTTCCTATAATATCAGTATGTATTTTACGTATGAAGATCATGATGAATATTAGAAGCTTCTTGTGTAGGGAACAAAAAATTCTTCTTTTCCAAGAACTTAGATATTCTTCTGGTTCTATTTTTAAAAAAATATATATTTATTTGAAAAAACGCAATATATTCCTTAAGACAATATTGTTTTACTAAAACAAAAAAGAAAACCCTCAGAAAAATAAACCCCATTTTCTAGTAAGTACTAAAATTTTATAATATCAATAGTTTAGAATTAATCTTGATTGTGAAAAAATTGCAATAAACTAAAGAACTGTTGTGGTTTCACCCCAGATGGGAGCTGAGCACCAGACAGTTGCTTTCTCTCTTTTTTTTTTGGGGGGGGGAGGGAGGGGCGAGGGTGTGGGAGAGAAAGAAAAAACAAAAAGCAAGCCATGTGGATTGGGATAAGGACAGCTTACTAGCACAGCAGAGAAAGAGAATTATAACAATACAAGACTTTTTAGCAAAATATCAAAATATACAAAACTGGTGATAAACAATACAGTTTCTCACTGAACTGCACAACTCAGGCCGTACAGCTCAGAGCTGTCCTGAAACCAAACCATCTCATGTCCTGGAGCTGTGCGATAATCCTCCACAAGCCCCCCCTTATACTGAGCATGACATAATTGGCATGGAATACTCTCTTTGGCCAGTTTGGGTGTCCTTGCTGTGTCCCCTCCCAGCTTCCTGCCCCGCTCACCCCCACCTTACTATTAGCAGGGCAATATGAACAACTGAAAAGTCCTTGACTGCTCAGCAACAACAAAAAACATGAGGGTGTTATCAGCACTGCTCCCATCCTAACTCCCATTACACCAACTGCTGGAAAGAAAATTAATTTTATCCTAGCAGAAACCAGGACATTGTTCTGACACGTGAAAATCAGAATTGCCTTAGATGAGAAAGAACATAAGGCACATATATCATCTTATGAATTGGTTTAATCCTCAATGGGAAATTAATTGTAAATATATTGTAAGTTCTGGAATATCCATGTGTTCTCATCAAAAAAACCCCAAGCAAACAAAAAGTATCAAGATGTTAGATATGAAACTCCTTATCTGTAATAAAATGTTATAGCAGCAGTTACAAATATTACTCAGAAACCCTCTATTTTTTTCCTTTAAATGTAACCTAGTTTTAGGTATAAATATAAGAAATCTTATTCTTATTCTTAATTTACAAAATATGAAGTAATCTCTATAGGACTTTTATGACTTTATTCCCTGAAGAAAATTAGAGGTTGCCTGAAATTTGCCAAGAAATCATGTTATCATCAACAAAAATGTTTTGGTATTTTTTCTGCAGTGATTAACTAAACAGGATAAAAACTTTCCCAAGAATGTGCTTTTGATATTCAAGCACATTCCAGACATTACCAGGTTGATAGTTCTTTTCTTCAGGTTAAATAGTTATTTTTCTTCTTTGGTAGATCTACTGAATTCCGTGATGAAAGATCACTCTGTGTGATCTAAATAAAATGACTGTGTAGATGTGTTGAACTCACAACATATGTGTTAAAGTCACTGTGAATATCGCAGATGTGTAAGATACATCCTGCCTATATATATTAACTGTACTGCATAGTTATACTAGACCCAGACTATAATTAGTTTCCCCTAAATATAACCTGTGCCTGTGCAGTAGGTCCAAGTCTGAAACCTTTGCTACATCTTTACTCTGCAAATCTCTATATACTACAAAACAAATTAGCCTGGCATGTAAAGCACAGCTGATAAGCACACAAATCCTGCTTATTATGATTAACAGGATTTGAGTGAATTCCTCCTAACACACCTTAAAATTTTACATCTAATGTTCTTTCTTTGTCTCTGTGGTTACACTGATTGACATTAATACCTAAAATGGCTTTAAATATCATTTTTATGCAGACAACATACAGATTTATTGCTAGTTTAGACTGATAATTCCTTGAAAAATCCTATTTCTGCACTTGAGTGTTTGATGCAGATTCATCAGTGGATATATTCCAGCAAGCTGTCTCTTCATATCTTGTAGACTATCATTATTATGTCTCCATCTGCTTGTAAAAACTGCATGGTGTCTTCTGTATTTGCCTAAAATCTAAATAATTACCATACAACATCAAATCTTAGAAGCAGTCTGGTTTAGCACCTGAATAATTTTTTCCCCTTTTTTTTTTAAACACTGAGACAGTAGTGGCTGCTTGGGCTATTGTTTCAACAAAAGCTCACAGGTTTCAGAACTAAGGTGCTACTACCAGTCCAATTAATTACCTTTATCTCATTTACAAAGAATCGACATAATGAACACCAGTAAGGTAAAATATCTATTTTCAAAAATCAGCTATTTCAAAATGTCTATATAAAATTGCTTTTCTATCTAATCTGCTCTATTTTCTCAAATACTATGCTGTTTTTATGAACTTCAACTAATGGCATTTGTAATTTGATTGTTAGAGAACAAAGTTGATAATTTTTCCTTGCTTTTCTTAAGACAAGCTAAATATAATGAGACATACACAATACACAAGTCATTGAAAGGAAGCATATGAAGCCTTAAAAAAAGTAGTGATTTGTTACTATGATAAGTAACTTTTGTATAATGAGAATCATTTAATTGGTATTTGAAGGCAATTCACACATTGACATTCGGTAATAATATAAAAAATTTGCACCATAACCAAAGGGTTATGGACAGAATAAGATCTAATAATATTCTTCAACTTCAGAAAGAAGCCTCCTGCATTTTGTAAAATGGTCAGCTAGTTTAGTCTAAATCCAGACTCACTGAATCATCACAGAATCATTTGGATTACAAGAGACCTTAAAGATCATCTAGTTTAAATACTGCAGCCTTTGACAGGGACACCCTCCACAGGCTGCCCCATCCAACATGGCCTTGAGCAATGCTGGGGATGGGGCAGCCACAACTTCTCTGGGCAACCTGTGCCAGGGCCTCCCCACCCACACCAGTAAAGAGTTTCCTTCTTATATCTAATCTAAATCTACCACGCTTCAGTTTTAAGCCATTAACCCTTGTCCCATCACTACACACCCCCATGAACAGTTCCTCGTCATCCCTTCTGTAGGCCTCCTTCAGGCACTAGCAGGTTGTTATAAGCTCTCCCTGGAGCCTTCTCTTCTCCAGTCAGAACAAGCCCAACTCTCTCAGCTTGTCTTCACAGGAGAGGTGCTCCAGCCCTCTGATCATCTTTGTGAACCTCTGAATTTAGTCCAACAGCTCCATGTTCTTCTTATCTTGGCAGCCCCCAGAACTGAACACAGTAGTCCAGGAAGGGTATCACCAGAGCAGAGGGGCAACATCACCTCCCTTGACTTCCCTTGACCTTAGGTTCCTCAAAAATTAAGGAATCAATGAACACTTGTTTTATATAGTAACAGGAGCACTAAAGGAAATTAACACATTGAAAGATGTGCTGATGTTTAAGACTGGTGAAAATTTAGTATTACTTATTTTTTGTAGGAATTTAGATTTCTACTTAGGAAATATATTGATGTTTACATTTTAAAATATTAATAATTTAATAAAACATAAACACAATTATATTTATTTAATTAATATAATGTATGACTGATCAATAATAAAAACAGTATTATATATATGTGGAAAGATACATGCACAGAACCTCACAAAATATGAATACTGAATCTTAATCTTCATATATAGAGAGCCTGTTTTTTTATTAGCATATATTCAGATATATTTTTGAAAAGTCACTCGATTAGATGATTATAAAAAGTGGGATACACTGCCTAGAAGAATTAAATTCAGGTGTTTACTTTTGATACAGTGGTAGTATGATCGATGTATCATATAGTAAGGAAAATTGAAGAACAATGAAGAAATTTAAAAAAAATATTTCTTTAAGCATTGTTAAAATTAATAAGTTCCATTCTATTATGTTTTAACAAGTATATGTAAAACTGAAGTGCTAAAAAACAGTTAAAAAAATTGACATAATAAGTGACATTCTCTAGTCCTACTTGGTATTACCAAGATATTTATATATTCAAATACCACTTCTTAACATTCTTAGCTATAGCTTTGCAGTGAGAATTATGTTTAAGTGGTTAACTACTGTGACTCACAACTCCTTTTTAGAGCTGTTACCTTCTAGGATCACTAGGGTGATCAGGTAGACATGCAAGGGTTGCAGTCGACTGCCAAGGGTTGCAGTCTTCACTGAATGCTTTTGTTTTAAATGTGAGCCAAAAGGAAAGGATGAACTCTTATAGTAGAGACAGTGTTTACTACAGATTTTATAGTTTAGACAGAATCACCAAGGAAAGAATGCAAAGAGAACCCTAGAGATAGGAAACTACTCATCCAAGGTCGGGTAACAGGTAAGTGCTCATGAGGGTGTCTCACATACAAAGACACCTTGCCTGCAGGTGCTTTATAGTCATATTTCTCCTCCATTCAATGTAAATTATGATAGAATTTGAAATTATAGTTTACATACATAGAAATGTAAAAGAATTTTTGTCCAAGTGCTAACAACAATTTGTGCTTAGCTTATTTTTACACTGATAAAACAAGTTGAACTTTTTTTAAATGTGCTTTATCAATAACAATAAACTTTAAAGCCTGAAAAACACTGATAGAAAAGTGACCCATTCTTCTTTACTGCTGCTTTCTAATGCATTTCTGAAGATTTTTTAAGTGTTCATTTTAGAAGATCTATAAAAAGTTTATTGGCATGTTTATGGCTACCTATCTCTACAAGATCTATACAAGTAATAGTCAATTTTTACTATAAATGTTTAGAAACAATCAGAACTTATTAAAAATAAAAGGCACTTTTTCTAAGAATAGCAAAATTGGTCTATTTGGTGGTAATAAGTACTTTCTGTGGAAAGTAATCAACCATCAACACACTATCTTTCATTGCAGATCAGAATTAAAGTTTAGATAGCCAAGGGGTAAAAATTCAATAGCTTTATTTAAAAGAGATTATTTTAGTGTAATAAAACTTCTCTTTTTTAATGTGCGCATATTTGGTCATCTCGTAACTTTATTATCCTGCTGGTATTGCTTAATGGACTCTTCAATTAATGACCACTTGTAATTTGAGATAGTCCAGTGGCCATTACTGAGCAGAGTAGAAACAAACAAAACAGAAATATAGTGAAACTTGGTGGTGGAGAAATCTCCTGCAATATCTTGTATTAGCCATTAGACAGTGGAGAGCTTCTATTATGCAACATAAAATCACTACAAAAATATAATGGGGAGAAAAAATCTATCATGAAGACTAAGTGACCTTTTCTGGTTTTCCATTCCTAATTGGAATTATTTTTTTTTAACAGCTTCTATCATAATACTTTCTAAATAATCTGGCAAATAATACTTTCTTGTAATGGTAGGTATGAATAAAGTTTACTGAGCAAAACAAGACATTCTTTAATTTGAAACTACTTCTAAATACGGAAGATAAAAATATAGTTGATCATCCTTAATTTACATCAGAAGATGGAGAAACAATGGGATGTCCTGATGACTAGATTATCTGGAATAAATATCATTAGGTACTGTTTTTTGGGTTTTACTATACTTACTGGTGAATTTCTGAAATAAAATTTTTATATTTAAATGTTAATTATTGCTATTTTTATAACATCTGGAAAAGTTTTGTCAATTTGTGATCAATGTCTGCATATGAATAAAGTAAGTAATATAAAATTCAAAATTCCTGAAGTTACAGGGGATGTGCAACAATAAACCCAGTTGTTTCTGTATTCCCACTTTGGTTTTAGCATTTTTAATAACTAATGGGTCAAAGCAAATAAGAAGGAAATGTTTTTTCTAATGCAGGTTGATGATTGACAAGTTTGCCTTCTTCCTTAAAAGAATGCAACAGAGGGTGGACTTTCTCTTACTGTTTTATTTACAAATGTATTTTTATTTCCAAATGCCCAAATATTTATTGATGACCATACATTTACCACTAGCATGACTGAGGCTCAGTTAAAGGGTATTGGAAAAAGTGTCACATTTTTTCTGACATTGATCAAGACCTGCAGAATTAAAGCCTTGTTTACCTAGGGAAAAAAAAAAAAAAGAAGAAGAAGAGAAAGAAGGAGGAAGGGGGAAAGGAGGAAAGGAGGAAAGGGGGAAGGGGGAAGGGGGAAGGGAAGGGAAGGGAAGGGAAGGGAAGGGAAGGGAAGGGAAGGGAAGGGAAGGGAAGGGAAGGGAAGGGAAGGGAAGGGAAGGGAAGGGAAGGGAAGGGAAGGGAAGGGAAGGGAAGGGAAGGGAAGGGAAGGGAAGGGAAGGGAAGGGAAGGGAAGGGAAGGGAAGGGAAGGGAAGGGAAGGGAAGGGAAGGGAAGGGAAGGGAAGGGAAGGGAAGGGAAGGGAAGGGAAGGGAAGGGAAGGGAAGGGAAGGGAAGGGAAGGGAAGGGAAGGGAAGGGAAGGGCTTTCTCAGTACTGGACAGGAACAGAATCTGAATGTAAAGTGTGTAACAAGTTTCCATCCCATGAAGAGACAATAACTGTATAAACATATCTATAGATGACACTAACGGAAGTCAAAAGAAATAAATGAAGATTTTTTTTTTTCTTTACATTGGCAGCAGTGAGATATGCAGAACCTAAAGTTTCTTTGATCTACTCCTATTTTGCCCTGTCCTGCATATAATTTTCAGTCTCTTACAATTAGTTGATGTATTTTCAAATTATTTTCAAAGTATTGTTATATTTACAGAATTGTTATCATTTTGATAATAAAGATAAAAATGAGATCTATACCATAGATTTTGTCCATAATAGGGATTATAAGGTTAAAAAATGTCACAGAAAAAATACTGTCATTGAGGCATAATGGAATCCTGTTTTCTGCAAGAGTCAAACTATAGATAGCAAAACAATGTTAAGACTGAGACAGATATATCACCTGGAGATGAAACAACTTCTAAGGGTCTTAGGAAAGAATGGCTCTACTATATGTATGTGGCTCAGAAAATGATTTTATTTATGATTTTAATTTCCTGCCTTTCATCTGAAAATAAACTGTTCCTTTAAATGAACCTGTCTATATAATATGGCTGATGGTAAGTTTAAAAAAGAGTTAATGATGCCAACCCAAAAAGAGTAGCTGCAAAAACCTGAAATTTAAGTTATTCAGATTCTGAAGGGCACAGGAAACTGTGGTGAAATGATCATGAACACCCCCCCCCCCCCCCCCCCAAAAAAAAAAAATCCCACAAACCACAAATAAACAAACAAAAACGACCATAAAACCCAAAGCAGCTCTTTCAAGGAAGAAACACTGAAATTTCAATTATTAAATTTTGAACCAACACTGTCTTCCATTTGCTGTGTTTTTCAGAGAGGTGTCAGCAGCTTTCTTCCAGTTTTTCTTCTTCCTTTTGTAAAACATTAATACAATAAACTGTATTTCAAGCTTCTATAAAAGCAGACTCCTGTATAGATAATATTTACTTTTACTTAGAAGAATTTTTTACTGTGAAGCAGAAGGAATATTTATTGCTTACAAAAGGTTAGATTTTCAGTCCTAGGACTGTACTTAATAACTTTGCAAATCTTCCTGTCAACCATTCTGCACCTCTAAAATATTCTATGTGTACAGATACTTAAAAAGCCCATATGTACACCTCTGATGAAATCTGCTCTAGGCAATTATTAAAGGAGCAGCAAAAATCATTGCTTAATGTAACACTGAAATGGATGGCTGAATTAAAACTGCAAACAGCTTGGGGATAATTTTGTTTCCTGTAGTGTAGAACTACCTGATGGACACTGATTAGTCTCTCAAACCTCAGTTACAATATGGGATATGCTGATAACTGACAACTTTAGACACATGCAAGGCCTCAGTTTTGCCTGGAAATCTTGATGGACATATATCCACGGATATGCAATACCTCAGTGAAGACTATCAGCTTCCATTAGTGCATGGTGCTTCTTGAAGGATCAGCACTTAGAAGTTTCAACTACTTTAAATAATATATTAATCTGGTCTATACACAGCTTAGTGAAATTATTCCCCATATTTCTTGATGTCTGAAAATTAACCATCCTGTTTGGAGATGACACTATTGGCACTTAGGGCTAATGTTTCAAAGCTGCTATTAGTTCAGGTCTTTGTGCTTGTACTGCTTTCTCAAGATTTGTAGTTGCTGAGCTATCAGTCACTTTATATGATACTAAACACTAGACATGGTGAGAAAACATCTGATAGAAACTGCTGTTCAGTTCTGACAGATATTAAAATTTAATACAATCGCTGTATGAAGTTTGCTTAATCAAATGTCAGGGAGATCTTAAATCTATCAATAAAGACCTTAATTCACCCAGGGGGCAAAATCAACAAGGAAGGCAAAAATTCCAAACAAGAAAAGAGCCTTTAGGAGTTATATTTTCAGTGCCATCTGCTATGAGTTAATTGTTCTCAACAGGCTACTCAGCTGCCATTTAGTCTCTGTATTACTTATTAAAGTTGTGAATATAGAGAAATATGTCTTGACCGTTAACAAAATCCTGATATAGTGATAACAGACTGATTGATATATACACTCACGAATTTAAATTTTATTTTCTTCTTTATAAGTGAAATAACAATTTTTGTGCATGTTCAGCTACTAATTAATAAACCTGATGTTTGTGCAATCTTTATAGCCAAAGGTATATAAAAGAACATATGGCAATACTTTTGGTAATTCACAAGTGTTGTGAGTTGTATTGATTTTTAAAACAGCTTTGCTAAATAGATTGTAGCACTCTTCAGATTTTTTTATACAACTATTCACATATAAAAGAGACACTTAAAATGTTAGGAAATGACAGTTTTACTGTGTATCTAGGAATTTGCTCTGTTATGTGAAGTGAGGGGAGTAGGAATGCTAGCAGTTGTATCTGGACAATATTGCAATGTGCTTGTTCTCAGAGCTGCAGCTTGAGTGCAATAATCACAGTAATGGGTATAGTGGGGGGGCAGTGGATGGAAGTGTCACAGAAAGCTGAGGTAAAAAGAAGGGAGTTTTGGAGCTTTCACCTCCATCTGTTTATAAATGTTTGTCCCCTCTTTAAAAGCAGTTTGTGATATGATTTTGGTAAACAAGGAGTACACAGAAATGTTGTTATTTGTTAATACCTAAAAAAATTATACTTCCAAACCAACCAAAATACTAAAAACCGTACAGATGTCTTTGAATCAGAGTAGATAATCATAATCTAATAAGAGATCCCTGTTTACTTTTGTTGACTTTAAAAGGTCTCTGGACTTACGTCTCTGTTTAACAACAGACATGATCTCTGATAGTTTGCCAGCTCTTTGTAAGATACTATCTAATCAATGGTAGGACCATTACTATATTTTTAAGCCTTCAGATACAAAATCTTATTTTTCCAAAAGAAGGACAACTGTTGCTTTCAGCACAAAAGTAACCCTGAAGTTCAAGCACAATAAGCCAATCTTAAATAAATACATAAATAGATAAAACAGTAAAAGAAGCATTTCACCTTTGAGGATTCACAAAAATGAAACTATAGATTACTCTTCTGATCCCTATACAGTGAAGCAAATGAAAGCTGAGCTTCAGACATATGATTGATACTACTGATTTCAGTGGAATTACTCATCTCCTTAAACATACTTCAGTCTTTTTTCTTAATCAAGTTTATAAAACAATAAATACCTATTAAAAATGCTCTGTGTACTGCCTGTGGACAGTTTGCATTCATCTCTCCATCCATTAACCTAACTTAGAACTTTTCTATAGCTTCCACTGAAATTGTCTATATATACTGCTCCTAAAGTACTGTGCTATGAACGGGCTATATTAATTAGTACTTAGCACTGTGCCATCTCTCACCATATGGTTTGTTTTGTTGTTTTGGTTTTTTTTTTCCCTCTAAGACCCCTTGATTCTAAAAGAAGGCTTAAATAAAATGTGTTTAAAAACTCATGTTTCAGGAGAACAGTAGAAGACACTGAAGTCTACAAGTGTTTGCAGAATTATTTTCTCATTTTAAGACCTACACTGCATCTTTTTATGTTGATGTGAAACCCTACCACTTCTTACAGGACTACTGTGAAAGATTAAAGTAATCTGAACACTGACTCCACAGTTTTATTTTTAGTTATTTAGCCTAGAAGGAAAGTATCTGAAGGGTCAAGATTTTTACTAATGCCCTATCATTTATCAAATTTGACAAACTCAGTGTTGTGATTTTGTCCTCTCTTAGCAGACTTCACTTTATGATTTTCACTTCACAGGATTTTGCTCCCTTCTTCCCCCCATTGTGGCACAGGAACAGGCAGAGAATGGGGGGAATGGGGTTCTCAGTCATCTACTCCAGCCATCTACAAATCTCTCCAGCAAACCTGGTCCAGCTGCAGGGGCATCTTTCTCTCTGGCACCTGGAGCACCTCATCCCCTTCCTTCTTCACTGGCCTTGGTGTATGCATAGTTTCTTAAATCTTCTCACTCCCTTTTCTGGCGGCAGAAAGAGGCTGCTTGCATATTTTTTTCCACCTAAATGTGATTCCCAGAGTCGCTGTGACCATCACTGATGGTCTTGACCTTGGTCAGCAATGACTCCAGCCTTGAGCAAGCTGGTGTTTATTCTCTCAGGCCTGCAGAAACCTTCTAGTTGCTTCTTGCAGAAGCCCCTCCTGCAGTTCCCCCTTCTCCACCAGACCCCAGACAATCAAAACTGCAACATTCCACTCCTTGCCTCTGCAAAAATATATGAAATTTGTGATACACAATGCTGTTTCTCACCAAATCACACAGCTCAGACCGTACAGCTCAGAGCCATCCCGGAGTGACAGAATTGGTATGGAGCACCCTCTTTGGCCAGTCTGGGTCACCTGTTCCACCTGTGTCCCTTCCTAGCTTCCTAGGCACCCCCCTCTTCCCTTTTCTGTTAGCATGGCAGTCCTTTACTGCTTGGCAATAACTAAAAACATCAGGGTGTTACCAGCACTGCTCCCATCCTAACTCCCAAATGTGGCATTCCACCCTCTGCTAGAAAGAAAATTAACTCCATCCTAGCTGAAACCAGGACACTCAAATATGAAATTGCTTAGCTGCTTACTATGAAGCAGAGCTATTTCTTTAAACAGTCTGGGTATCAGAGAAAGTAAATGTTTGATATGTAATTTTAGATTGTAAATAGGTCATAGGTCTGATCTCTGTACTTGTTACAATCGAGATGTTGTTATAAGCAAAAGGAAACTCATCATATATATGGAGCTAGGAATTTCTTGGAAGTTCAGTTAATGCTTTCACAGTATGGTAGTAGAAATTATGTAAGTAATACAGACAAAACCTCATTAATAACAGAGTTAAACCTTTCATAGGGATAGAGGCAACATGGCTTTCTGGAGAGAAATTGTATCTCACAAACTATTCAGTATTTTTTGAAAGAGCTATATATGCTGGTATGATGCATTTGGGTTTAGCAAATCTTCATAAAAGGCCTTATTGTGGGCAACTAAGCAGTAACTGGATATTTGAAAAGTTTCCTTGGATTAATAACTAGTTTAAAATAGCAAAGAAGAGACAGCAAAAAAGATCAGTTTTCAGAGTAAATCTAGGCTATCAGTAAGGATCCCAAATACAACACCAGCACAGTACAATCATAAAGTTCTGGAACTTGATTTAAATAGTGAAGGTATGATGAATAAATAGTGAAGGTAGTGGTGGTATTGAAGAATTCAAAGTGGACTAAAAAAGACTAGCACTCTAAAATAACTAAGCTATACATACCTACTTTGAATACATTATGATTCAATACTTGCCCTTTGCAAATTAAACGCTTCTAAATAAAATTAAAATCCTATGATTTAATAATCTCAATTCATTCTAGAAGATATATCTTTACCAAGCATACTTTTTATATTTCCTGTTATCATTTCTTGGACATCTGTATCAGAGACATTGTCATAAACTAACAATCTGATCCCAAGGTAGACAATAAAAAATCAGTCCTGAAGCAGTCCAGAATTTCCTCTGTAAAGCTAGCACCTTCTCATATTCTCTAGAGAAAGATAAAAGTGAGAGAACGTGACTTATCTTCTTCATCAAGAACACTTCCTTACTAGAAGAAATGCAGATATGCTCAGACTCATGATTTTTTCTGCTGTCTAATTAGATGTTTGTGTGATTTTAGATGAATTTGTCATTGCACTAACAAACTGTACATAGCTTTCAAGCTTCAAAATCTCCAGTTTTTAGTTTACATGATTCTTGTTGAGTCATCATCATTGGATGCAGTCATCACCTCAAAGCAGACTAAAATTTTCCACTACAACTTCTTTGCTGTTCTGCTTTCATCTACAAAATGCACATTATTTTTAAGTGTATGGGTAGGTCTTTTCCCAATAGTAATAAGCACTTACATCTCTCAGTATATCACCATTTTTTCTCTGAACTCAGACAGATTTGGTTATTAAATGTCAAATTCGGGAGCTTAGTATCTGGAAAATTACATTTCTTTTCTAAAATGCAAGTCAAGTGAGCTGCCTTTAAAAGTAGAAAATAAGCATCCATTGCTTGCTTTTCTTAAAGAGCAACTTCAATCAGCTTAGCCAATGGAAAGAAATTATCTGAGGTAAGTGCTGTTGGCTACTAAAAGTATTTTAGAAAATACGTATTTGGTATTGCTTTTGATTTTCTATTATGAAATATTTATAGTTATTAGTTTTACTGCAGATAAGGTTATTCTGGTTCGGTCTTCATTAGAGCATAGAATGATCTAGTAATTTTTAATTTATGAATAAATTAATTTTCTTTCTGTAATAATAAAGATCTCATCCATATAACCCCAAAAGCATGGAAACTGTATAAAATTCTGAAGCCATAGTAAACTATAACTAGTTTACATCCTTTGCCAATGACCACTAAGTATTGTAAATCTCCTAAACCAATTTTCCTAGCATTCTCCATATTTGCCTACAAAGTCTGCAGAAATACCTGCATATCCTTATTTCCCCCCCTATTTTTTTTCCCTTAATTATTCCAAAACATGCATGAATGGAAGTAACTATGCATACTTCTTACTTAAATCATACCCAACAGATAAACTGGGAGTTTCCCTTTTTCATAATCTACATCTTTCCTATAGAAAAAATATATTGCAGTTTGTTTTGTGGTGTTTTTTTTTTCAAGCCCCAAAAAGCATGTGTAATCTATGAAAAACAGTATTTTAACTTTTAAAAAAGCTATCAAACCAGACAATTTTCCCACCCCATTTATTGTGTGACAAGAAACAAAAGCAAAACTATAATTTCCTCACAGTAAAGATGTGCTTTATAGGCACATTCAGAAATGCTGTCCATACTTTAGGAAACAAGTAGAAAGAATGCTCAGTGTGAGTGTGTGTCTATGTGCAAAGGATGTACATAGTCAATCAATGAATAACTGAACCATAATTATGGTCACCATGCTTTCCACTTATTTATTCATACAAACCCATATGGTTATATATCAGTTTCAGTACAAATCTGTCTGAAGACAGAAAACTAGTCTGTTTTTATTCTTTGCAGGAATCTAACTTATCAGTTTTAATCATAGTTGCCAACTTCTAGGTTGTCCTTCACATCTCACTGGTCAGCTAACAGTAATCAACACACATTACTCAAATAGGGCTCAATCCTAATTACTCTTCTCAGCCTACAATATAAACAATCAGAGATGCATGATCTGAATGCTGACTCACTTTTTAAGCTTTCTTTACAGACTGATCTCCAAATATACTAAATACAACCACAGTGGTTATACGAGACTGACTATAATACAAACATACTGGGCTCTAGGGCCTTAATTTAGACTACAGAACATACTATTTCCAAAATGATACATGAATTATTAATTTAAATACAAAGTTTATTTTCTTGCTCAGATCTAGGAGGATGCAATAGAATTAAATGGTTCTTAAAACTATTACAGTATCTTTAAAAATGTGAAAAAGCATATGCTTACCTGTAGTTACCAGAGACAACAGACCTGTGTGAGAGGCAGATTTTTTTCATATATTTCTGCTGTTAACTACTTCCCTCTCACACTGGCCACTGGACTATTTAATTGAGGAGATGATAATTTTCTCACCATCTGCAGTAATCAAATTTATAGTTTTGCACACCTTGATAGCATTTGAAAACATGTAACACACCTATAAACAGAGACATAAGAATCGCTGCCATGCCTGATTTTTCTGAAATAGGAGAACTGGACATTCTGGGCCGAATACACACTGTATTACTGCACAAGGTCATCAATCCTGTTTCTGACCAGTACTTACCAAGAAGTAATCTGGAAATCATGGATGTTGTAAAAATAAGGAGTTTTTCATTCATTTTTATGGTATTAGTGATATATGGTAAAAATCTGACTTCTTGGGTTGCATTAATGCCACTGAAACAAAAGGAAAAAAGGAAGAGAATAAAGACAGAATTATGTGTGTTGAATTCTAACATACATTTTATATTTACTTCATAAATTCAGTTTATGGATAAGAACATTTTAGACTGAAGATAAAATTCTGAGAGGCAGTAAGCAAGTGGTATAAGAGCAGAATGAATTGACATGATTTGTTCTTTGGAGGAAATGGCAAATCAGTGTAAAGCATGATGTCTCTCCGAGTAGTAATGTTAACGGAATGGTACTTCAGCCCTGTAATCATCCATCAAAGACAAATTAATGATGGCATAAAACTGAAGTATCCAGTAGCCATGGATATAATCTTAAACGAAAACAGAGGAATTTATATGGAAACGTGTTTTTCCAGACTGAAACAGTAAAGAATTTCTGAGGAGAAAAACCTGCCTATCATTATTTGTTTATACTGTGTTCAAATGAAAAAAGTGTTTGCAACTCTACCTTTATTTTTTTAATATGTAAGATTAAAGAGAACACATTACACTTTTAGAAGTGATTTCTTTGTGGAATCAGTTTTAAAAACTAAAACAGTACCAGAAACTCTTTCTTGACCTCAAAATGTTTTCTGGGAACCTTTTAATGTGTATGGGAACATAAATAATGAATGTAGCATGTTATTTAATTGAGTATGTCACAAAAACCTTTTCCTTGAATTTTCCTCTCAAGTTGTCAGAGAACTTGATTCTGCCTTGCAGGTCTGAAGTGTGAAAGGAAGGTTTTTTTTTCTGCACTCCTATTGAGATACATGTAGAACTGCAGAGTCTTAAATGGTTTATCGGGCATACCACTCTTAACAGGGACTATAGCAAATTAAGTCAAGTAAGGAAAGTGGGAAGACTTCAGGACAAAACTGTCAAGACATAGTCTTCTGGGGAGAAATGATTAAATGAGGGTATAGAAATGGAGGCAAAGAATTGAAGAGACTGTCCATAACTGTTCAGAAGCTGTGATCCTTCAAACTTAAATATAGCCAGCTAGATTCTTAAATCATGTAAGTTACCGAAACAAAGACTGTGTTATTTTGTAAGTGAAAATTGTTTTCTAGAAAACTATGGAAAATGGCAGTTTTTTTGTTTGATATGAATTAGATACAGATTTCAAACAGGGTTTGAACAAACCATAAAAATGGAGAAAAAAAGCCTTGTTCCTTATAAAATAGTAGTCTATAAAATAGTAAAATTTAGCTAGAAATTCAGTCTGGCTTTTTCAATGCAGAATTATTTTGAGTTTGATTAACTTTATATGGCCTTAGCCACTTGTCTCTGAACTATTTGAAGGTGATTTTTTTTTTTTAATTAAATTAGGGTGTCCCAAAGTCACTATTTATATGTTCCAGGTTATGGCCAGGAAGTCCTGAATAAAGTCCTGAAATATGAAGTATTAAATTCCTTCGTTGCATCACTTGCCTTTACCAGCAAGATTCAATTTCTGTAATCCCAGGTCCTGGAGACTAAGTGGAAACGCTGGAGCAAGGAAGATATATCCTTAATGGAAAATGGTCAGATCTGGGAGTAGTTTAGAAAACTGAACATACATAACACACTTTGAAAAGGCTTTCAACTCTATGTCCTATAAGATCCTCACAGAGAAGCTGTTGATGGCTGGGCACTGAAGTGGATTGAAAACTGTCTGAACGATCTGGCCTAGAGGGTGATGAACAGTGACAGAAACTCTAGTTGGAAGCCAGTGACTAGTGGTGTACTCTAAGGTCCAAAAGTGGATCCAGTCCCGTTTAATGTCTTCATTAATGATCTGGATCACAGGACAGAGTATAAGCAAGTTTCCAGGTAATACAAAACTGGAAGGAGAGCCTGACACATCAGAGGGTCATCTTGCCATCTGAAAGGTTCTCAACAGGCCGGAGGAATGGACTGAAATGAACCTTATTAAGTTCAACAAAAGAAATGGGGAAGAACAACTCCATGCAGCAGTACCTGCTGAGGGCCACCATATTGGAAAACATCTCAACAAAAAAACACCTGGGTATCCTGGTGGACACCAAGTTAAACAAAAGCCAACTAAGTACCCTTGTGTCAAAGGTGAATGGGATCCTGGGTTACATCAGACAGTGTGTTGGCAGCGGGTTAGGGAAGGTAATCCCTGCCAACTACTTATCACTGTTGAGGCCATGCCTGGAGTAGTGTGCCCAGTTCTGGACACCTAGGACAAGAGAGACATGAATATACTGGAGATACTCTAGTCAAGGGCCATGAAGATGATGTACTGGAGCATCCCTCATATGAGGAAAGGCCGAGAATGCTAGGACTGTTCAGCCTGGAGGAGGCTCAGAGGATCTTATCAATGTATATAAATACCCAATGAGAGTGTAAAGAAAACATCCAGGCTTTTCTTAGTGGTTCCCAGTGACAGGACAAGAGGCAGTGGGAACAAACTGAAACACAGGAGGATCCATCTGCACATAAGGGTTATTTTTTTTACTGTGAGCGTGACTGAGCACTGTCACAGATTTCCCAGGAGGTTGTAGGGTACAGAAACCATCTGGACATGGTTCTGGGCAACTGGCTGTAGGTGGCCCTAGTTGAGCAGGAGGATTGGACCAGATGACCCTTCCAACATCAACCATTCTTTTATTTTTAATGAATGAAAGTTGAGATCCATTTTATTTAAGTGACTCAGATTTTTGTTTACAGCAGTTGAGTTGTAAGGCCTCCTAAGAATCACTAAATTTCATGAAAAACTAGCTAAATAATTGGCTGATATAACTTTTCTCCTCTGAAAAGATTCAGGTGCAGTTTTGCTCTTTATGTACCAGGTGACTATTAAAGTTGTCTCTAACAGTGGTGCCAGTGGTTCATGAGCATACATTTAGGGCATAATACAGAACTGTATGACTGCAGGATTTGCTTTAACATGTGATCATTTCAAAGTCATGACATGCATTTTATGAAATTGTGTCCTATTTTAGTTTCAAAAATTTATTCTGAGGGTTGTCTAAATGGTTTATATATATGGTCTGAGCATTTTCAAAACTGATATCTAATCTGAAAGAAATTCATGACTCTGGCTACTACCCATTTGAGGATAGCTCTCCTTTCTTATCTTGTATTTCTCAACATCCTTGTGACAATTTCCATTTGTTTCTAAAGCCTGTCAAATATATAATTAGATTTGAATCCCACTGCTTGAGGTGATATTTTGGCAAGCTGTTTTAAACTGTTAAGGGCTATCCTCCCTCTTTATCTTGAAAGAATGAGTACAATGTCCAAAGATTTCTATATTCTACAGGTGATATATTTTCACCCAGATAACTATATTATAGGAAGTGACTGAAGAAGATGCTTAAGTATTGCCTGAAGCACATTATATAGAGAGAGATATGTCAGCTGTAGTAGAGATTAAACACATAGATTAAACTATTTCTCCTTCCACTAACACAGTGTAGCAGTTGTAGTTCAGTCTTTCAAAAAAGTCTAACTGCTCCCATGTACATGACAGGGGCAATGGCAAACCTGTACAGTATGTGCAGTTGCAAACAATCTTTCTAACGGGTTTGGTATGATTTTGAAAATCTAAGGCTTCTTCTAAATAGGAAAAGTTTACTACTACAGTGCATCAGAAATACATTTCCGTGAGCTGGGAATAAAGCCTGAACAGGAGTTGTATGATCACTCTAAAAAAAATGAGACCCCTGGATATACTCAAGATCGGTGGTCCTATGAAACAACTCCTGTCAAAAGCAGTGAAGATTCTGCTTCCTTGTATTGCTTTCTATCTCCAGGATATATGGGCTGACTCAGCTGGGGAGGTGATATGTGCAGAGGAATTTGATTGCTTTCTTACAGCTGTAAAAGATGTTGGAATTTGTGACATGGTCCAATTTCTTCCTGTTTGTGGCTTCCATTCTCCATTACTGTTCCACTGGAGGAGGATCTAATTTAAGATATTTTGCTCCCCATCCTTTGCAAGATTTTATGACACCCTCAGGTGTGCTGATTCAGCTGTGTGGCCTTGCTCTAAACCAGGAGAGTAAGACAAGCCATTTGAAGAGTAAAACACACTACATCTTTTTATTTATTTCAGTGGATCATTTCAGGAAATGTAGGTTATAGTAAGGTGAGACAGAAATGGAATTGAACAGGGATGGTAATCTTTCCTGGGGAATAAGCAAGTGTGGGAACAGAAGAGGCAGAAACCTGGTAATTTGCAACTGTTGCTGATGGGTACTAACATAAAGCCAGGGTTTAATCAAACAGACAGGCTTTTTCCAAAAAAAAAAAAAAAAGAAATTCTTGACTTGTTTTACTGGTCACACATCAGAATATAGTTTTATAGTGTTCTGCACTAAAAGACGTGCGGGATTTTGTTTGTTTTAAAGGAACAAGAGGAGAAATACATTTGTTCTTTTTCAAGTCAGAATGTTGTACTTGATCTCTGGCTGGCAATAAATGACAATTTACTTCTTCCTCTAAGCAAAAAGAAAATGTTACAATAGTTATATAGCAATTCTCTTTCTGGATTGCTTTCTCAGATAGAATAAATCAAGAAATACTAACCCATCAAAGTCATTAGTACTATATTAGTTTATATTAACTGAAAATGTGGTACACTTTTACAATGAATTGATTCTTATGCTATTCAATTCTGTCTTTGCTGAGCTGCTTTATCTCCCTTTCTGCTGCAGTCTCAATAAAGACTTGTTTATACAAGTTATAGTTTAATATTCTGTGCTTTTCTATGATTTTTCTACAAATTCTTCTGATACAGAAAGATCGACTTCTGACCCCATGCCCCTCTCGTGCAGTTGATTTTAGTAAGGAAAATACCATGAATATTTCATGTATCCTTTCTATATGTATGTGTTTCTGGATACCCCAGGAAAACTGCAATTTTCCTGATAAGTATATCGTAATATTTTATATTTTACATGTCTTAACAATATTGTGCAACACAGTAAATAAAACTTAGCTGTTAAATCAAAACATTCTTTGAACAAGACATAGTGAAAATATTAAGCACAGTAAAACATTCAGTCAAAAATAGTTCTGCCAAGCATTTAAGCTTGGAAATCTTTTAACATGAAATCAACAGAGAAGGTTACCATATACTGAGAGTAGGAATTCTATTCAGAATTCAAATATAGTCATACCAATGAAAATAAAATATTACTGATTTATCATTTAAATTTCAAACTATATAACTATTCCTAGAATATTACCTGATTTCTTCCCCTTTTTATTTATATGTATCAATATATAAACCCAGATATATGTTTAGAGAAATACAACTGAAAGTTTCCTTATATATTCCACAGTTCCAGTATTTAGCTGAATGAGTAGAAGAAACTAAGTGCAAAATTGAATGAGTCATTCAAGGACAAGAGTTTGAGCACATCTTCTGATTTAATGCAAACCTTAAAATAAACTGTGTTAAAATAAATTGTTTTCTGTCACTATGATACATTTCAATCACATAGAAGGCCACAATGTATAGTAGCAGTTACATATTGTCACAAGTTTCTGTCACAAAACTCACTGACTTACCTGTTAAATCAAACCTTTTTTTTGTTGTTTTTTTAATGGTACACTAAGCTGCTTATGTTGTAGAGAAGTATGATTTATTTCACATATATTAATGTATTCAACCACTTTATCACTGTAGAAATACTCATTTGCAAATATCCAGGTATACACTTTCACACCTGTATTACTACATTATCTTTACTGTACATTAAATTATCATAGAACCATAAACCTAAGACTTCCAAGTCCCGCATTATTCATATCCCTAAGCACTGCATCTATACCTCTTTTAAATACTCCCAAGGTTGGTTATGCAATTACTAACCTGGTCAGACTGTTTCAACGATTGATAAGACTTTCTGTGAATATATTTTTCCTAAAATCAAACTGAAACCTCCCCCGGTGAAACTTGAGGCTCTTTGTTCTTGTGCTATCATTTGTTGATTGGGAGAAGAGACCAAACATACTTTACAATAATCACCTTACAAAGAATTGTAAAGAGCAATATGGTCTCCCCTGAGCCTCCTTTTCGCCACACTAAAGAACTGCAGTTCCCTCAGCTGCTCCTCATAAGTCTTTCTGTCCAAATCCTTCACCAGCTTTGTAAATCTCTGGGAACATTTTTGCTTTGTCTGAGTTTGCATAATTTTGCTTTGAGCTTGTGAGCTCATCTCGTTTCAGGTACTCAAAGAAATACTTATTCAAAGTGATAATGGGAGGTGGTTTGACCCTGGCTGGAGGCCAGATGCCCACCAAAGTCGATCTATCACTCCTCTTTTCAGCTGGACAGGGGAGAAAATATATATTGTGATGCTTAGGAGTTGAGATATGGACAGGGAGAGATCAATCCACAATGAGCGTCACAGGAAAAATAGACTCAACACAGAATAAAGAAAACTAATTTATTACACTACACATACACAGTGAGACTCAAGTCAGATAGTGAGAAGTGTGACCAGATCTTAAAGCACATCCCCCCACCCCTCCCTTCTTAGCAGACTTTAGTCATGAGTAGTCTTTTTCCCCTTGCATTGCGGTATGGGGAGGGGCAGGGACTGTGGGAATGGGGGTTTCAGTCAGATCCTCACAAGTTGTTTTTCTTCTTGGCCAGGGGGGCATTCCTCACACCCTTCCCCTACTCCAGCATGGGGTCCCACCCATGGGAGACAGTCCTCCACGAACTTCTTCAATATGAGTCCTTTCTCACAAGGCTTCAGATCTTCACCAGCGTGGGTGACTTCTATGGGGCACAGTCATAAAACCACAGAATAACTCTCAGTCTCTCAAGACCAAACTACTCCAGCGTGGTCACAAACCTCCCCCGCAAACCTGGTCCAGCTGCAGGGGCATCTTTCTCTCTGGCACCTGGAGCACCTCATCCCCTTCCTTCTTCACTGGCCTTGGTGTCTGCACAGTTTCTTACATATTCTCACTCCCTTCTCTGGTGGCAAAAAGCATTTGCTTGGTTTTTTTTTCCTCCTAAATGTGATTCCCAGAAGTGCTGTGACCATTGCTGATGAGCTCGGCCTTGGTCAATAAAGACTCCAGACTTGAGCAAGCTGATGTTTACTCCACTGGGCCTGTAGAAAGCTTCTAGCTGCTTCTTGCAGAAGCCACCTCTGCAGCTCCCTCACCTTCATCAAAACCCAGCCACACAAAACTACAAGATAATTTTGCTTGATTACAGATAAAACAATACGAAAATGGATGTTCCACATGAAACTTCTGAAGGCTCTAGAGAAAAAGTCTTATTAAGTACAGCTGAAGGAGATGAGAAAAGGGAGTTAAAGGTTGAGAAAAACTGGGGCCAAAACACAAGAAGAAGAGTCTTAAGGTACATCATTTTGTGAACAGGGGGTACTTGTGGACGAGCCCTGTGATTGATCATTGCAGATGGAGTAGGACAATAAATCAAATAGACTGTTATAACCATAGCACACGAGTTATGAAGAGGACAAGGATGGGAGTAGAGACATGGGCCTTCCTCATCTGACAGAGAACACCTCAGTAGAAGATTGAGCAACCTTCTATTACCATGTCAGTGCAAACTCCAGGTCTCAAGTTCACTGCTTATCAATGTAATCTAGACACAATTTTGTTTTCTTTATTATTTCTCTTATGGTTTTCAATTCTGTATTTTGAACTGTATTATAGTTCTAATTTTATTAAAGATCATTCACTGTAAGCAGCATTGCAAATGATTCTAATAAAAAATTATGTTGTGGGACAACAGTATAAGCAATGGATTATTTTGCTTTATCACAAAAAATATTCATCTAGTTATTCTTCTGGGTTACCTGTGCACCTTATTTCATATAATGAGACTTCTAAATCAGAATAACTTCAAGATAAAATAGTGCAATGCTGGTATTTTCAGAAGAAAGTAATATCTGTCTACTACAAGACAGCACACAGGGCTGTTCCTTATGCTATGAACTACCATTCCATGTTTTTTAAAACTCAGAAAGCAAGGCTGAGGGTTTTTTCTACAAATGGTGAAAATTCGTGTTCATAAATAGGTACTGTTGGATCAATTAATGTGCACTCAAGACACAAGACATGGAGGCTTATAATGCAAGGGCAATGTCTCTTGTTCTCTATTGATTTTTCTTTCTATTGATTCATACCATTGATAGTGCTTGCCTTGTAACCTGTTCTCAAGGTAGCCTACGGTGTCAAGATGAAAGTGCTTTTCTCTATCCTTTAAAAAACATACTAGCTACACTGTGATGTCCTCACAAGACCTATTTTTCCACAGCAAGCTAGAGACATGTTTGATTACTTTCAGGGTAATAAAGATTTAATCAGAAATTGGTGATATTCAACCTCATTAACATTCCTTTACAATATCCTACATTTTGTACTATATCCTTTATTTCTTAAAAAAAAATACATCCTCAGCCCTTGCAAACTCTGAATCTGCCTTTATTTCTCACTGTGTGAGAAACAGGTAGAGAAATCAGGATTGAAGTTGAACCCAGGAAGGGAGAGGTGGAGGGAAGGTATTTTTAAGATTTGGTTGTATTTCTCATTATTTTACTCTGATTTTATTGGTAACAAATTTATTTCCCCAAGTCAAGTCTGTGTTGACCATGATGGTAATTGATCAGTTATCTCTCCCTGTTCTTATCTCAATCCATGAATCTTTTATTATATTTTCTCTCTCCTGTCCATCTGAGGAGGGGTGTCACAGAGTGGCTTTGGAGGGCATCTGAAATCCAGTGACGATCATCTCACCACAGATACCTTTATTTACCTTTGTCCTTTCTGAAACATGCCCTTTTCCAATCACTGACTACTTTCTTACTTTCTAGTTTTAACAAAGATGTAAAGATGCTTCTGACAGTAGATCAGTTTGTATGACAAAATTCTTATGGTCTTATTGCTTGGTTAACCCTAATCAGAGACAAGAAATCCAAGGTTGCTCCATCTGTTAGAGCCATGGTCCTACCCTGCTAGTAGGACTGAATCCAAAGCATGATAACAATGACATTGACTTTGGATGTCTGTTTGTTTGTTTCTTTACTTTTTCCTATTGGTTGAGTAGCTTCCCTTGACATTTCCTACTAAGGAGTTGGGATTGCCAGTAAACTAGTACTATTTTATTCTTGATGCTGTAAGTTTGTTGAGAATATTTCATCTTTAGGACTCAAAAAAGATCTCTGTCTCCTGAAGTTTTCATGTCATTCCTATTGTGTCTTAAGAGTTATTTACAAGGAAAGAGGTTTTGGAAGGTTTTCAGAAATTGCCACCAGCAATGCTACATATTCTGAGAAAAACAAAACACATGTAGATGAATCTAAAATTTAATATTAATCAAATCAATGTTTTAAGAGTATAACAATTCAAATTATTTTATACAGAAATGTGTAGTACAGCTGAAATTATCTCATTAAAGCCTTTCCTATGTATCCCTGTCCGTATTTGGTGCTCTGCTTACCATTCCACTGTCCCTTGAGGTTCGAAGGTGATGGCATCAGCCTCCTCAAGAAAAACAGGAAGATTTTATGATATATCCTCATCATGAATTCTTTGCCAGGAAAAGTGTGATTTGAAATCTCTCTTTCCTGACATGATAAAATAAATCCTGTTTGGGTTTATTAATATATTATCCTGGGTGGTTGCCTTCTGGTTGCTCCCAGCTGAGAATGAGTGTGTCTCCACAGTCTTCCCAGGCTCAGCTTCCCCAGGGTTTCTTGTTTGCTGGGCAGTGACCCCTGGGTTTGACAGACCCTTCCCATAGAGGCACTGCTAGAGGTCAAGCTCAGGCAAGGGGGGTCACAGGCTCCTGGCCCTGAGGCAGGAGGTGAAACAAGATCAGCTCAGCTCTGAGACGTCTTCTCTCAGGACAGGGCAGAGTCCAAGACTTTTCACTGAGAACAGCAAAAATCTTATTGCACACTGCTGTATCAATATAATCACTGAAATGTTATATTGATTTATTCCTCTTCCTTCAATATCCTACATAAATATATGAAAACAGTATGTCAAATTGTGGCATTGAACTATAAAGTAATGCCAATACTATGACAGTCACATTATTAAAAAAGGAATTTTGGTCTTTTCATCCTTCTGCTTTCTTTACTAGCTAAATATATTTTTTTCCCTCCTGTTAGGGCAACTACTGGCCTCTGGGCATCTCTTAAGGTTAAAGCTTTTCAGTTTTCAGTAGATTTATTTTTTTCTGCTGGAGAAACCATGAAAGAGGTTACAAAGGATCATGAAACAATATTAGGTTCATGTAACAAATTCAAATACACAAATAATTAAATGTCATATTTTGACAAATTCAAATTATCTAACTTCCTAAATACAATTTTAAGTAGTTGATTTTCCTTTTTTGACTTCAGTTCAAAATAGAAACAGAGGAACAACAACGAATAAGAGACAACAATTTAAAAGGTTATCTTATGGTTAAACCATTCTACAAGTGACAAATTGAGTACTGTGAAAGATGCTATAATAGGCTACAAATTGATAATCACAATGTGTCTTCCCACTTTTCCAACTAAAATTCGAGAAATATTATAAACACAAACCTGGAGAATGAATGACTTATTTAGTAAGAAAAATAATTCTTGCATATATAAAATTGGTTAAAGATGAAAAAGTTAGATTCTGTGAATGAATTCCATTTGGGAACTGTGACTGCAATGTCTTGTTTTCTCATAACAGGCTAATGTAACTTTTATGAAAACTAAAACTTTCATTACACTAAAACATAACCAGAGAGTCAGACCAGGGATCTGCCAAAGCTAACCCCACCCCCACTCCAAAAAAAGAAAAAAGAAGTACAAGCACAATGACCTTCATGTTTGGAAGGTAAACATTTCACATAGCAAAAATATAAAGCTCTTTAAGACACTTGTGATGTCTTTGATTTATCATTTTACTATGACACACAGATGTGACAGTTGTTGGAGGCAGGTGAACAGCCATAATCTCTTGAGGTGTCAGTGAAACTGACAGAATTTATGAGGAGTTGCATTCTTTTCTCACATCTCAACTTTCATTAAAAATTAAAGGATATTTTCAAAGCTTCTAAACAAATCTCTCAGCATAAAATTTACAAAAGAATTCTAATTTCAAATCAATGTTTTTTCTTTCACAGTTTGTTAATTCTAAGTTTTTCTGACTAAATGCTACTTTGATTTTTGGGATTGAGATTTTATATATTTATAAATATTAACAAAATTAAAAGGTCTTAATTTAAAAAATACTAATTTTGAAATTATTTGAAGGTAATATTTAATTTTTTAATTTGCAGCCACTCTAGTCTCTTGTACAGTTCATTTAGAAGTTTTAAACAGACGTGTCAGAGAGAAAAGCAATTATATGGACAAGGAAAAAAATTCTCAAACTCAACTACCCAATACAAAAGTGAAAACAATGTTTTATATTCAAAGAGTTACTAAGCACATAGAAGAATTTCTGTCATCATGTGAGTCAATCAACCTCTCAGAAACACCAGAGACATGAAAGGCAAATACTTAAAACAAGAACTTCAGTAACAAGGGTATCCTGGTATCAGAACAATATCAACTCAATTGACAGAACATGAGTGCCATGAGGTGTATTTTCCACTAACATAAATTATGATTATCAGCCTGGTGGGAAGGGGTTATTGTCTCACTCCATACATTTTTTTTCAACCTTAGTTTGAATACCAGTCTTTGTTAATAATATGCCAAAAGGCCTACTTCTCAAGCTATCAGAAATTGAAAGCCTGGACAAGCAAGGAAAACATATCTGGAGAAGAAAACATGCTGAATTCCAGTCCTGATCTTGTTTTAAGGAGAATTCTTATCTTGTTAAATTTACCATTGCCATGTTTCACTGGCATTTCTGAACATATCCCAGTTTACAGCTGCAAAATATATGACACAATATATATGTTAGCCATATTTGTGTGAAATTAATGCTCATATTTCAGAAAGATGACATTTAAGCAATGATTAGAACTGCTTTTCCTAATAGCTTTTACATTTTCTTTCTTCCTCTTGTCTTTCCATTAAATGCCACATTTTCATCCAAAGACATCACATAAAGGGCCAGATGCCTCTGTGTTTATATAGACAAATATAGCAGCATGGCACACAGCCATAGCATGACTAAAGTTTGGAAGATACAGAAGGTTAAGAAAAGCTACCAGCATCTTCCCATTGCTCTATATTGTGCATCTGTAGCATAACTGCAGCTCTGGTCCAACCTCTGATATATGACAGTAAGACTGTTCTACAAGGTATAATTTTAAAATTTGACAGCATCCCTGACCAGCATACTCTATATCTTAGCATCTTTGCAAGGACAGCTCTGTCCTTTTGTACTGCTTATGTTTAGACGTTCCTCCTTCATTCTGTCAATTCTCTATAGGCTTGTGGAATCATGAAATGGCCCAAAGAATATAAAAGTACAGAGGTTCCCTGGGAAAGCATGTGATTACTTTAAATTCTAATGTAATTAAAAACTATTGTGGATACTTATGATTACCATAATTCATGAATAAACATAATTATCATGAGATTAGGGTTCTAATTACTAAAATCAATCAGAACTGTTGTATAGATTGCATTTTTTCTAACCTGTATAACTAGAATGTAAAAATCTGTAGCTTTCTTACTGCTTCAAGAGAAGGATATAATTAATGAACAAACTCTATAGTTACTGGCAGCTAAGAGTTTTAGCTAAGTACCTTGTCAACCACCAGATGCTTTTAGAAATTAAATGTAGCATAAAAAAAGAAAGAAACTTTACATAGTCCCTTCCATCTTCATATGAGAGTACATTTCATTGTTACATAGAAATCTGTCTTCTATTTACATTAATTTTATAAGCAAATGTTGCCTCTTTTTCATCACTTTCTGTTTCAACAGAACCATTAGGGCTAGTCATATAACATAGCTTTAACCATCTAAAGATTAGATTTTCTCTCACACTGCCCCATCTCCTATAGAGGAAATTTACCCTGACTGCAAATAGGTTTCTAAAATACGTTGTAGATAAATATTTAATTTTCCATTTTTAGCTTGATTTTTTTTTCCTTCATCTTTCTGAAAGGTCTCTGAAATAAGTGGTTTTAATCTAATTTTCTTGGTGATCCTATCTGTTTCATCCTGAAAAACTACTTGGCATTTCACAGTTTTTGTATTTTCTATTTTTGTTTTTGTTCAGTTTATACTACACAACATCAGGTTTTAAATCATGAGATAAGAAATTGAACATTGACACCATGTGTTGTGATAGTGAAGCCATTGTGGAATATAGCATGCACCTTCTAGCACGGTGATGCAAAGAAACCCCACACGGCCATATTAGAGGTGCTATAAATAGCAGTCTCCAAAACACATATGCACAAAAAGTGCACATGGATTCAAAGTTAAGTACAAAGTCATATATTTGAGCAAATTTAGTCATTACAAGAGTGTAATTTATTTTTTTAAGATTATAGGGTATTGATCATGACAAACAAACATGCCTTCTAGACTGCTGTGAAGCACCTGAACCAGAAAAAATATTACATTCCAAAAGACCGCCTTTAATAAGTGACTACTTTCTATTCATTTATCAAAGGCCCTTGTTCTGAATCATTAGTAGATTTAGTTGTTCAGTTTAAAGTCTATGCTTACCTCTGTTGAGCAACTAAGTAATTTTCACTTTAAAAAAATAACAGCTTTATATATTTTATATTGATTGCATGCTCATTTTCAAATGTTACCAGAATCAGGTCCAAAAGTAATTATTGTTCTATTATTGTTCTAAATAGGCAGAGTGTAAATGTTATACATTGCTTGCATCAATACTTGCAGAACAATACAAACATTCCCTATGCTGTTTATCCAGTTCCTCGTTCTTTGAAGAATATTAATTTTTGTCTGTTTTTTACTTTTATATTTTCCAGGTGGATGTAGAGAACTGCAGGTAAGAGTCTTTCATTAGAGGCATGACTGACTTAATTAATCTTTAATTATTGTGCAAAACAAATGAAAGGATAGCTTCGATCAGCAAATTCATTTGTAACATTTATCAACTAGCTGATCTTTATCACCCACCCAGATGACAGTAAATCAAATGCATGCCCCTTTTCAATTCATGAAGCAAATGATTAAAGTGTCCATATGAGTCCGTATCCTAACTAAATCTAATTGTGTGTGAATAATCAGTTCAGTTGTGTGATGAATGTCCCGTCATAGAATGTAGTCCATAACCAAATCATATTTTAGACTTTATTTGCTTTAAAAGGGATATTCCTAAAGTCATGGCTTCAGACATTTCTTCTTCCTCATTCATTTGTACAAAAGGTATATTGCATTAATGTAATCATTTTTTTTCTTTCTCCTTAATCTTTCACTTCAACTCTAGGGGTTGCCCCACTTTTGTAATTGTAACACATTCCAATGATATGTACCTTATTAAAAAAATCAGGTTATGATAAACACAAGTATTACTGCATTTTACTACAAAGCCTGTATTAGTTCAAACCACATTTAATGTTTTCCCTTACATAGCTTTGATTCTTAAGACTGTTTCTACTTTTCTAAATGTCCCCTTCACTTAACATGAAGAAAAAGGAATCATAACTGTATTTGTTTATTACAGAATATAAAAGGCAAGAAAATAACATATTTTCCTTCAGAACACATTTCTTGACCTCTGTTGCTCTTAAAAAATTATGAATACATTCTTTTTTCAAATGGACTTCTTCAATCCCTTATTTAAGGTTGCATGAACATTTTGGTTATGAACAGAATTTTATTTAGAGGACTTAAATGAGGATTTCAAATCTTTAGGGATTGTCAGTCAGTATTTAATTGAATAATTATGAACTAACGTGATAAATAAGCAATACTTCTTTTCCTAATCTAGTCTTAACTTACATCACAGTCTATTTCATTTTCCTTCAAGTATGCATATTAAAAAATGAGCCTTTATCATAAAAATAGAGATCTCTGTTGAATGCATCTAACGTTAAAGGCAGAAGAAAATCTTTGTAATTATTTATATTTGCTTGGTTAACTAAACTTAAAAAACTAGTTGCAAGGCTCTTGAACTGAAAAATTATGAAACTTGAAATGGAAAAAAAAAATATTCTTTCTATATATAAAAGGTGGAAGAGAGGAAATGGGATTTACATATGAAACAAGATGTCATAATTAAAACAGCTCTGTTTCCTCCCCACATACCCTATCAAAATCTTGATGTACAGTAGTCCTGGTTTTGTTTTGAATTCAGGGGTTATTATTATTTACTGTCCAATAAGGGTGATCTGTTTAGAAGGTGCCCTTAGTGACAATGCAGTTTTATTAACTACCGCTTTTGTGCACATTAATTATATGTTTGAGTGAAATGTGTACTCATCTGAAACAGATTCTCTAGCTATCAATGAAAATCAGATAACCAAAGGCAGATCCTATATGAATGCAAAGTCCCATCAGTCAGCTGGCTTCAAGAGCTATGCTGCTTTAAACCTTCCCTATATCTGGCTCAAACATATTTCAGCTGACTAGATGCCATTCACATTCTTATATTTTATCCTACATCTTACAGGCGTTGGATGTGATGATCCTTATGGGTCCCTTCCAATTCAGGATATTCTGTGATTATTATCTTCTGGTACCATTTTTGACACTCACAATCTATTCTGGACAGACCTGGACACATTTTCACTTGTTACTCATCAAAATGTTGTTTGCTTAATTTAATTAATTATATTTAACACATCTTTTTTTTTTTTTTTTCTGGGAGGCACACCTGGCTGATAGTATTTTATCTACTTCTAAGAGAGTAAAAAGTCAGTTAACATTTTTACAGTCTGTACTGCCTGTGCCTGACTCATGCTAATTGCTACAAGCATTGCTGTTCCCTTCCTTAGTAGGAACATAGCAGGTAGTCAGGTAATATACTTGCAACTGCCAAACATTTTCTGAGATACAAATGGATTGAGTCACTTATGACTGCTGTTTTCAAACTTTATGAAACATATAAATATGCCTTATCAACAGAAGGTGAAAACGTAATTAATTTCAGTTCACTTCTCAAAAATAAAATGAGACCTTCACAAAAGATGGATGGATTTCATGTGAACTGGCAGGGAAAAGCACAGAAATAAAAATAAGCATCCTTTATAAGTGTTTGGAGAGATAGATGTTCTTTGAAATGGTGGACAGGTTAAACAATGCCCTAGAGAAACCATGAACATCATTTTCATGTAGGACAGACTCTCAATCTCCAGCAAACAACTCCTTTATCCCAAGTATCATCCTCCCCTTATATGATAATATTTGGGAAGGGTCAGATATTATCAATATAATTTTGGGCACTGAGAGAAAAATCTTTCCTCAGCTGAAAAGGAATACCGTGCTTACCTTCCCCATAACAGGTAGAGGATTAAATTTTCCAAATAGAGTAAGTAATTATTTTGCAAAAAGTTGAGTGCTTTCATTAGCTGCAACAAGACTTACAGCGAGGACATTCCCTGCAGAAAACCAGGAAATGGTTCTCCCCTTTGGCCCCTATTTCCCCAGTCCTCTGTTCAGGTAAAGGAGACAAATCCCTTGCTCTATACCCTTGTCTGAAAAATGGGAACCAGAGCTCAGCTGGAGATGCTGATTTTCTCAGACAGATGCAGTCTTGCTCTTTGAATTACAAAATATAATGTAGAGCACAGTTGAACTATAGTCCTTTCAAATTTTTCTTTCTTTTTCTCTTTAAGATTTATCAGAGGAAAAGGTAATGCACACCTTAAAGCATGTGCATGAGGACTGAATTCTAGAAAGATGGGAGAAGTTTCATGACAAAATAACAAAAATTACCTTTGTTGTTGGAAATGTGATTCCACCTACATTTCTTGGTGTGTAAAAGAGATACAGTTTCTGGCTTATAATAAACACGTAAAGGTTATGATCTACCATGGAATGTCCACACAGGCATTTTGCAAATGTTGGCATTATAGTTTCAAATTAGCAATCATCCACTGGTCTCTGGAACCACAGTTTGTTTGCCAGAGGAACAGTGCCTCACTGTGCTCCTTTTATGTAGCAACGGTGAGCTGAAATAGCGGCTGTGAGTAGAACTCAGGCAACTGTACAAGAGTTTTCACTAATCGGGTTGCAAGTTTCACAATAGGTGTATGGAATCTGGAGGGTTAAACAAGACCCCAAAAGGATGTTTTATGCTGGTTTCCATTCTGGAGATGGCTCTTCTCCAATTCATTTGGCTCATGGGCAGGGAGAGGCCAAAAGTTTACATTGCAGTAAGTCAGTCAAAAAAAAAAAGATTATGTGAACATATTCAAAGATCAGGATTTTAAAAATGTTTTACACAGAACGAAATATTAGGTTTAAATAATCACCTATATGACTAAAGGTAACTCGTTATCAGAAGTGTAACCAGAAGAGTAACTTTTGATTTCTTTCAGTACAGAAATATATTCAAATCCTATTAAAAAATGTTTGATACTTCCGCAGCCTCATTTTCTGAAAAAAAGCACGTTTGTTGTAACTGATAAGTTATGATAACTGTAAGTACAAAGTAGGCTTTTATATTGATGAAAACCAATTAGAAATAAGTAGATTCTTCATAGTAATTGGACAGATATAGACACTGAAAATAATTATATGAAACTTTATGTAAGGGTATCTTGTAATTTGCAAATTAGTGTGCTAGTGCAATTAGAATAAATATAAGCAGTGTACCAATTACTCTTTTATAGCACCACTCTTCATTGCACAAATGTTACAAATATTCAAGGAGAAGCTTAACACATGCAAAATTGTTCAGAAACTGTGTATATTATTTTCTTCAAACACATTTAAAAACCTGACATCTTTAACGGTCAAATGATTTCTAAGCCTTACATGTCTTGAGATGTACTCTATTCAAATATTCAAAACTAGAAATGTACAAAAATGCACAACTACAAATAGTTCTTAAAAGGAATTATTTAAAATTCCTTAAAAGAATGTTCTAGAAAGCTCTAATTTCCAAGTGATGTTTTTCAGTCTTCCGAGACTTTGCTAAACATTAGTTTATGTCATTTTATATATACATATATATTTGGGGTTTTTTTTTACTATCCCATGCTTAAGCACAGTGGCATCAATTTTGTGATTTTATTTGAAGTTTGGTTCTGTGTCATTTACTGTTTAAAATTTCACTTACTGTTCTTATTTTGGGGGTGGGGGGAGAGCAAGATAAAAATTTTAGGTTTTACTTTCTAAATTAGATTTGTGTGTCCCATGAGGGCAGAACATGAAGCCACGGACAAGATATTTTCAGGACAAAAAGTTGAATATACCAGAAACCCATTTTTTTTATAATTTATGAGATGGACTAATGATTTTCACAGTCTAACACATACTTTATGAAGGGTTGCAGTTGGTGGACCAGAAGCCAAGTCATCTAGGCATTTTGTTGAATAATTTATGGAGTCTAGTACTACCTTAATATCAGAGAGATGTGTATGACAGTGTGGCTTTGGGGTGTTATAAATATGTGTGTTTGCTCAGCTGAGGTGCCAGTTGACCTCAACACACCTAATGAGTAAATACATGAATATTGCTAAAGGCAGGATTGGATAGATGTAACGATACTCAGATCATCCTGTTCTGTCCTGTTAATAAGTGAGCAGGCATATCTCAAAAAACACCAGCTCAAAAGGTCTTGCAGATATATATGGCTGAAACAGTTTATTGACAGGACTATATGTGGTTGTGTGACCTAAGTATGATCAAAACATGATTTATGATATTGGCATAGTTATTTAATACCTATATCCATATATATCATTGTGATGCGTTGACTCTGGCCAGAAACATAGCACCCACCCAGCTGCTCACTCACTCCCATCCCTACATTCATCGGGACTGAGGAAGACAGTCGGAAGAATAAAACCAAGAAAGCTTGCTGGCCAAGGTAAGGACAGCTTAGTATGTGAAAGGGAGGGGGAAGAAGACACAGTCAATTGCTCACCTCCTCTGATGGTAGACCAATGCCCAGCCAAACTGTGAGGCAACAGGTACCCTGGAACACACTCTCCCCTGCAGTTTTTGTTGCTGAGGAACATCCTTTTGGACAGTTCAGGATAGTTGCCCCAGTGGTATCCCTTCTCAAATTTTTGCCCATCCTCAGCCTACTTGTTGAAGCGACAGGGGAAGCAAAGTGAGAAAAAGAGAAAGCCTTGACACCATCAAGAACTACTCAGCAATAGCCTAAACATTAGCATGTTATCACCAGTATAACAGTCACAAATTCAAAGGTAGGAAAGCACGATTTCAGCCAGACTCAAGCCATAATATGCTAAAAATATATTTTATTATAAACAGCTTTTGTGTGTTACTATCATGGGGTTTTGGTTTGTATGTAGGTATTTCTTTAGGTTGTTTTCTTGGTTTAGTTTTGGTTTGTTTTATTCTTCCTGTGAACAAGAAGAAAAAAATTGTACATTCTACTACCCAACACTAAAGATTGTTCTATTCAGATAGCCAGGTTTTTTGATGCATTGTAAAAATTATGTCAAATTATATTAACTAAAATTGCTCTTGAAGACAGGTACTGTAACCATTGATGCTGATGAATACATTTTCTACCCAAGAAATAAATAATCAAATATAAAAAGCTTCTTGACATGTTCCTAGACAGTAAAGAAAATATTATGTGATGATTACACTCCAATTCGGCAGAAAACTGATCTATAAAATATTTAACAAACCAATCTGAGTGAAACATGCCCAGTCTCACTGGTCTTTGTGAAAAAACGGATTATTGCATCTTCAAATTCATCAAAAATATTTTGGTATGCTCTTTTAATTGAAAGGTCATTTAGAAAATGACCCATGAGAGTTCTCTCTATTTGGGGAAATATTTGAATTGAGAATCTTGTTGTGTTTATATAAAACTGTGTGCATTGTCCTTGTGTAAGTACTGTTCTGTCTGACCTTTTCAAGCATATAACAAATAAATCTTTCTTGGCTTTGAAGTGCCTGTCATAACACCAACACAGGGTTCTAGACATGTTGGCTAACAATTTCAAAACAGTCTAATCAATTTGGAAACATTTTCCTTTGAAATTAATAGATGTTTTTATGAAATGACTAATCAGCTTTAAAAGTTTTGGTTCATAAATTTGAATGTCTTTCCCAGATGTCTTTTATAAATAAGGAAATTGTATCAGTTTTTATTAAAATGGGATTGAAGTGAACTACTGCAGTAAGGTACAAACTCATGTGATGATATTGTATCCTTTTTAGGAAGATTTATTTTGTCTGTGTTTTGGGTTTGGTTTTTTTTCTTCTCTTAAACTGATTAGGAGTCATCTCCTGTTGCAGTTAATTAAAGCAGACTTCCAATCAGAGGAGTGCAGTCTCAGTATGAAAGCCCTTATCTCTAAGAAAAAAAATAATAAAAATCCTATGATTTTACCCCTCACCACCAGGACTGCCAATTTAACTCAGAATCTCAATTTCAGACTGCATATTTTCTCTATTTTGACCCGAATGAGGATTATGATGAGGTTCAGGGTCCCTGTGGTGTGTTGGACTGAGACAGAGTCAGGTATAGACTACCTAGTCAGTCAGTGAGATAGTATACAGAGGTGTGTGTGTGTGGGGGAAATCATATTGACAAGTTCCCTAAGGAAATTCTGAATCTTAAAGGTAAAACTGGTTTCTTCTGTTTCTTTGCAGAGCCTCACATCAAAGTCATGCTGCAGGACTGTGTCTTCTACTTGTGATCCTAAGAAATCTAACTCAAAAGGTAAGATGTCCCACTGACATATCCTTGATCACAAAAGTCTGAGGTAATAACTGACAACCAGATACTATCTATACTGTGACATGCCTGGTGGGATTTAATGCTCCTGTCTTCATGTGCATGTGTGTGTATATATGCGCTTGCATGACTGAGCCAGTAATCCTTAAGTAGATATTTAAAATAAATCCGAAAAAAATAGTAAAGAAAATCAGCACTGTTGAATCATATGAATATTGGTTGTCAATAATCTGACTAATTCCAATTCTGAACTAACTGAGGTTGCAAGACAGCCAGCCCATGAATGGTGCAACATGCCTAAGAAATAAAATACGACCGATGAACTGTTTTGGCATTCTTTGGTTTCAGCCTCACATGCCTTGATAGACCTGCTTGAAGAATTGTACCTGCCCTTCCCTATGCCACAGTGTGGAGGAGGAAAGGAGCAAAGTCATGACTACAGTGAAGTCTGATAAAAAGGGAGGGGATGTGTGCTTTAAGATCTGATTGTACTTCTTACTGTCAACTCTGGTTTCACCGGGTGTGTAGTATAATAAATTAGGTGTTTTTCTTTCCTTTATTCTGTGTTGAATCTGTTTTGCCAATGATTACGAATTGCGGACTGATCTCTCCCTGTCCTTATCTCGATTCCTAAGCCCCTCAATATATATTTTCTCCACTGTCCAGCTAAAAAGGAGAGTAAAAGAGCAGCTTTGGCAGGTGTCTGGCCTCCAGCCAGGGTCAAACCACCACAATTGATAATTTTAACAAGGGAATTTAACTTAAATCTCTCCCTGCTAACTGAAATAGCCAAATTACTATGACAACTTCTAATGATCTCCTAACTGGTTACCAACCTGCCAAGGAATGAAGATTAATTCTATATATAAGAAGTTTTATCACAAGTGATTTAGGTTGCTTTAAATGGAGGAAGATGTCCCTAACAGTATGTAAACCTCTGCTTCCTTTCTTGATGGAATTCTGTAATATCGGGCAGTTACCAAAGATTCCTTCTGTGGACTACAGGACTGACTCTCTAGTGCATTGTTTCTTCTGCAGCTAACTCATTTGCATCAAATTTGCAAAAGCAAAATGTTCATAATCTACTTTTACAGATGTGATTACCAGATTAGACAATCAGAGGTTGTTTTGTTGTTTTTTTCTTTATGAATATACCAGTATAATTCTGGGTTTACCCTGTAAAAATGCAATGTGGACCTGAATTTCTATCAAAAGACTTTTCATATCACTGAAGTAGAGCTAGTCCTGGAAAAATGAACAAATATAGCTCTCCTAACTACATTCATTGCACTTTAACCTATGTTAATTATTTTTTTAAAGTGGAAAATATCATGCCTATTTTCTTTTACTTTAATTAATCTTAATTAAAATGTATTGGTTTAAATGGCTTTATTCATTATCTTATTATGTGTCGTAAGTAAAAATGTGGCTGTTGAGAATGCAGTTGAAGCAAATTGGTTATTATTTAACAACAAACAACTCAAAGTAGGTAACTCTTCCATAATTTGTAGCACCTGGTAGTGTTCTGATGTTAGACCTCATCACATATCCTTTCCACATCATTAACCTCAACCAGAAATCACAGTTTCACAGTAATTGAAGCAATGCTCTGAAACATGTTGCAGGCTTTAATTTTTCAAGATATATTATTTTGAAAAGATTTGGGTATATGTCATCCCATCTGGTTTTAACAGACTTCAATAAAATTATACGCAGATTATTGTGGAGGGAAAGAAACACAGAAGAATCACCTCTTGTCTGAATGGATCAAATACTTACTGCATATAAAGTCTATAATATGCAGATGTGAGTTTCATGATGCTTATGCTGAAACTCAGTAACCTTAGGGTAAAAAGCTAGATAGTATGATCAATGAAATTTACATTCCAGAAGACAAACATGGAACCTGTACTGTGATAAGGATGAACAAAACATCGTGATGTCCAAGTCAATGTGACAGAAAGAAAAAAATCCCTCTCAGATGAAAAGGAGTCTGACATCATCTTAGTCATACTCCACATGACCCAGCAGATATTTGATAAAATATTCTTCTATATACTGTAGAAATTTTGTGTCCACTTTCCAGCACCCAAATCTTAAAACCTGTTCCTTCCAAGACTTTAGCCTAAGGATGATTCTTATTTGAAGTGGTGAAGGAATATGGCAATAAAGTTTTTCTATACCACATTTTAACAGCTATGCACCTGAAAAATAAAAGATTTTTTTCATTGTAAAAAACCAGAACCCATGGAAAAGAATTTGTTCTGAATTTTATCATTAATTTTATTTATAAGCTTTGAGATAAAGGGTTCACAACTTAGTAGACCTATTAAAACAAGCATCTAAAATGAAATTTCATTGAAACAGTTTAAATGCATTACTGTATCTTGAAAGTGATACTGAAACAGTTGGAAGAATACTTTCTTTGGGCTAAAAGATGGCAAATCAACCAGATAAATAAAACTCTTGCATGCATTTCTAGTTCCAAAATACTTAATATCTGCAAAATAAGTTTAAGTGGGGTCTTTCAAAACTGAATAACACCCCCCCCCACACACACACACACACCCTTTTGATTCTTTTTTTATGTGTTTGCAAGGTTAATTTATGGTATTTGGGGTTTTTTTTTATGTTTTGTTTGGGGTGTGTGCCCTCTAATCTGAATACCTGCCAAAACTCAAACAGCTACACAGCAGTGACCTTGTCCAAATCAAAGGAAAGATGTGCTGGAAATCTTGAGGCTACTCTGCTTCTGTTAAACAACTTGTCCTCTGCAAAGGCTAATGGTTTAAACTCTCAGGGCATTTAAACACCTGTTGACCAGAAAAAAAAAAACATTTACTGATGCAGGTAACAAGACACTGTAGGAACTATAGTGCTCTATAGCATGTCCTCTCTTTTTATATATAGGAAAGTGATGTCAGGTGGTGTGGAAAACAGCCTGAGCTAACTCAGCTCAGCTGGGCTAACTCAGCTCAGCTGGGCTGACTGATTTGGGACATTAACTCTGGCCTGGCCAGAACCAGGATACAATGGTAAATACAACAATAAATATTTAAAAGCAAGTGCTTTCTTCATCTTTGTCATTTTTTAAAAGTTATTATTATTTTTTATTTTTAATTTTAGGTATCTGATGTTCCTAAATTAACTTTTAAAGGATAGTGAAGTCTGAAAAATAGGTCTCATAAGTCATCTTGTCAAGCTGATTAAAAATGTCCTTATAAATGGAAAGAAAAAGTAGTAAATTATTACTTTTTTTTGATTGATGGATTACATTATGTTGTTCAGATACAGTAGGGGTATAAAATAAATCTAACTGTAATAACTGTTCTGTTGGATGATTTGATTATAAATGTCATAATTAGAAATATGTGTATGGCTTGCATTACCAGAAGTGTGGTTAACACTTAATATACCAACAAAATGTTATCTATGTAGAGTTTAAGTCTTTCTGAAATGTAGAATATGGTCAACTAAACTGTTTTCCATTTTCATGTTCTTATTTATACTGTAGATTTTTACTGCAATCAAGGTGAAACGTTAAAATGCAATCACTTCATTTTGTGGGCTCTTCTGTGCATAACTGTCTTCAAAATTACAATGTTACATAATGGTCCAATAAAAATTTTAACTGTTATTTAATATGTTGCTCCTTGCTGGCTCATTAAGTGCTAGTATTTTTTTATTTTTTTGTAGACAAATTCAAAATTGATCAATTAGAGAAACTTGAAATATGCATTATTTCAAATTCATGAAATTATGACTTTTTAAATTAACAAATTCAAATTTCTCGATACTGTAAACTTCTGGTACAAAGATGAAGCTCTATGCAGCTTTACATTTGCCAATTGTGACATGACAGCCATGATTATCTTATGTACCATGAAGTCAGCTGGGAGTAGTCTTTAGCATCAAAGTTCAGACAAACATAAGCTTCTAAATCCATACATAAACCTGAATTATTGGACATAGTTGTAATTCAAGTAATTATGTACTTTGATGTCACTACTTAATTAGAAAATCAGTCCTTTCATATTATCTTAAACTGAACTTTAAATCAGAGCTGTTGGATTTTTTCCTTTGGGTTTTTTTTTAAAATATGGCATTTAAAAAAATAACGCTGACTGAAAGCCCTGCAATAATAATAATTTAAAACACCCCAACTATTCCTGTCTGATAAATCTAATTCCTACCATTTTTAATTAATTAATATTTTAAAACTAAGCAAAACATTTCTATCAAAAAACTTATCAAACCTTTTATTTCCTGTTCGGAAAACTTGTTTGTCTGTTTCTTTGCCTCTGGTTTCTTACTGTATTGATTGACTGCAACAATTTTGCAATCATCCAGTAAAAAGGAATTGGTTTTAGTTTTTGTTCACCACATGAATTACATTGTTATCTCTGTTCCTTGGAAAGATAACCCATCTGAGACACTTGGAAAGCAGAAATTACTGAAACATTTTAGAGGGCAGGAAAAAGTTAAATTTCTTAGTGTCCTGTAAACATAGGGTCAAAACATTAAAACAGGATAATTAAAAACTTTTAAAAAAAATTTCGTTACACTGGTCATTTATTTTACAGAGTATTGATCACCTAGCTTCTGGCATACTGATAAAATTGTGCTCTATTTGAATGTTTCCTGTCCTTACATGATCTTGATTGCTAATAATGAGTTATGGATGGTGTTTTATAAATATGTCTTACACTTAATTTTCCTCTCTCCCTATACATAAAGACAGTAGACTCCAATCTTGAAAAGCATTTTGATAAATTTGAATATTTAGCCCTTTCTTTCTTGTGCCATAACAGAACTTTACAAAATATGATGGTGATATGATGAAGTCTGTTCATGCGCCATCTGTCTAACAGACACATCAGGGTTTTAAGCTGAAATGGAGTTTGGAACTATGATGGCTGCTGTATAGGCATGTGCTCTTTACTGCATGCATTTCTGACTCATAAATGAAAAAAAAACCCTGCACAATCCCTGACACCAAGCGACGTGTAGTTTCAAGAAGTCTAAATGTATTATCACAGTGATACCGTTACCACCTTATATTATCCTTTCTCTATTTCTTTAATGCAGTTTGCATAGAGCTGGGTAGAGTTTATAAGCTTCCATTAAGAAGTGAAAAAATTGAAAGAGAGAAGCATAGACCTATGGTGAGGTAGATGAGAACAAGACATATGCCAGGAGTGACAGGGAAGAGCAATAGGGGAGGGGAAGATGTAATGGGAAGATTTTCTAATGTTTGAAAATTGAAAAGACTGCAAGGAGGTGTACAGAGAAGGCAATAGGTTAAAAAACTATCAATAAATTTAAGAGGATGGATGAAAGAAAAAGTATTTTGGAGTGAGAGGACTTGGTTAAAACACCCAAGCAAGCAAACAAACAAACAAACAAATAAAAAAACACCAAAAAAACCCCCAAACAACAAAAACAAGCTGATGACAAATCTACTTTTTTTCTCATATAAGTGAAGCTGAAGATGCTGATCTGTAGCTCATGCTACAAGAGAGTAACATAACTCACTAGAGTTTCTGCTTTGCTGCTCTCTATGATGTGTCTGTTCTTGCCCTCTGCATTGCTGGAGCTTCTGTCGGGGAAACCTTACTGTGAACTGTACATTCACACTGTGTGGACCGTAACTGCCAGCTGCTTTGAAAGATAATGAAGCTTGCACTACAGTTACTGAGTGTTCCCCAGGAGCTGCATGTTGACTTCCTAACTGTACTGCTGTAAGTCACTGTGAAGAGAATCCGAGAAGTCTGACATTGTCCTCTTTCATGAAGATGTGTGTACATGCTGTTTAGAATTTGCCATCTCTGAGTGCTAGAGCATGGAAGCTACAGATTTGGTTTCAGTGAGCATCCGTGTGAGTAAAATTCAGTCGACTGCTCAAATGTTCAGTAAAAGCAAATACAAAAGGAGTAGGCAAATGGCTGAAGGAAAAATATTTCCAAACTCCCAGATTTGGGGTTTGGGGTTTTTTGGGAAGTTTATTTTTATTTTTCTTTATTCACTAATCTCCTGTCATTTCCTGTGAAAGGTTCTCTTTTTCCCTCCTAAAGTTTGTCACTTCATTAATATGGCAGGAAGCTAAGGCATGGTTACACAGCATTTGTTAGTTCTTTTCTAGTGCAACATGAAATACATTTAATAGAATTGCTAACAGCATTTTATATAGCTTGCTTTCTCCCCTTCAGTCCTCCTTCCACACCCTACTTTTTTCTTTTTTTTTTTTCTTTTTCTTTTTTGTTACTGTAATTGCTGTCTGAGCCTCAAAGGCTAAAAATCGTTTTTCATCTCATGCATGAAGAATTTTAGTCTGATTGATGACAGCTATGGAACCTTTCCTTAGTCACTAAGCTGCACTAATTTGCAAGCTAAAACAATATTAGCAAATTGTTAATGATCCATGAAACTGCTGCAGCAGCCTTAAATGTTATGCTCAGAACTTTCTTACAACTAAAGCAGCTTACCTAAATTCCTACAATGGACAGAAAATGAGACGGCATTTACAAAACAACAACAGCAACAACAAAAAAATTGTAGAAGTGACAGGCTTGGCTAATGCAGTACATTAGTGTGAATAATTTGTATTGAGGGCATGTGAACAATTAACACTAAAATTCAGACATAGTTTGTAGCAGTTTGGATTTAATTTTCATGTTGAGCTAAAGCTGGTGCATACATTTTCTGTCTGCGCTTAATGGCTGCAATTTTCCTCTATTTCCATCACCGTGTGGCTGGCTTTTAAAATGAACTGGATTCCTTAAAAAGGAAAATAGAGTCAATTTTGGAAATAACCTGTGAACATCTCTCTGCATTTTGAAAGAAAAGCTTTTTTTGCTCGCTCTCTCTCTCTTTTTTTTTCCCTACTTAATGGAGCCCAAAACACTGGTTGATGTTTTATTTTTGAAGTGCTTTGAGAAATTCTGTTGACTGAGCAATATTGAATCTGTTTCATGTTATCCAAGCATGTGGAGGGCTAGTTCCCATTCAGCATGTCAGAGTATGAGAAAACACTTTATTTTCCACTATGTGTTTCCATCAACAAAAGAAGACTGATAAGGCAGTATGGCCTTGTTTAGCACCAGTGTGGCTTACTGTAGATAACAGGAAGTTTAAACAAAAGCATTGCTCTTTCCCTAGCCACATATAAGCAAATTATTAAGTGCACACGTACACACTCGTGTGTAAAGCAAGATTTGAAGCAATTTGTTAATGTGTTATGTATGTAAAAATTATAAAAGCTATTTCAAAAATCAAACTAATGCAATGACAAGTTGTTCTAAAACACAGGAAAAATGTATCTGATACAAAAATTTATTATAGAGAAAGAAAAAAAGGACGTAATTCTAGATTCCTCCAAATACTTAAGAATTCATGTTCAGTAGTGAGATTTTCACAATTGTGAATTTATAATATGCGAGCCAAAGTCAATTTCTATTATTTAATCTTATCATTTGTACATTTTTGTAGTAAGGAATTAGCAATGCTTCTCAAACATAAGGCATTATTTTGTGCTACCTATGCTGTATTTTATTGTATGCAGTAATGACATTATCAATTTTGTTCTCTTTCAGGAAATTAAAAATGCCCTCCTGAAAATCTGATATTTCACTATCATCAAATATACACGGATATTGTATCATTCATCAGGCATAGAAATCCAAACTGAAGGTGAAACTGAAGATGAAACTTACTGAGTAGAGGACAGAAAGAACCAATGGAGTGAAATATATTCATTTAGATCATCTTATTACTAGAACAGTTTTTTAACTGTTGTAATAAGTATTTCATAGAATCTTAGAATGATTTATGTTGGAAGTGACCTCAAAGATCATCTGGTTCCAAAATCCCTGCCATGGCTTAGGGACATCTCCCACTAGAGCATGTTGCCCAAAGCCCCATCCAACCTGGTATTAAACACTGCCAGGAAGGGGACAGCCACAGCTTCTCTGGGCAGCCTGTGCCAGTGTCTCACCACACTCACAGGGAAGAATTTTTTCCTACTGTCTAATGTAAAACTACTCTCCTTCAGCTTAAAACCATTACCCCTTGTTCCATCACTACATTCCCTGGTAAAGAGTCCCTCCCCAGCTTCAGCTTGCAAGAACCCCTTCAGGGACTGGAAGGCTGCAATAAGGTCTCCCCAGAGCCTGCTCTTTTACAGGCTGAACAAGCCAAACTCTCTCAGCCTGTCTTCATAGGAGAGGTTATGCAGCCCTCTGATTATCAAGTAACAGTATGATTTCCAAACAGCATTCAGCTTTTTCTGGACATCTTTAGTTGTAGCATTTCAAGGTCATAGTACAAGGTGGTTTTAGACTTCTGAATACAATACATCAGACTTACTCCTTTTGTGTAATTGTCAGGTTCTGTAAGAAAACATTTTATGTGGCTTTCACATCAAATAGTATATTAGCAATTCTAAGATACTAGAGATATGCCTTAACAATCACTGACAGAACTGTACCCCCCTCTCTTTCTTCTCTCTAACCCTGCCCCTCTCTTTCCTCTCTCTCAATCACCATAAAACCTCATCCCTAGGACACCCATGCAACAAAGTGAATTCCACCCATCAGGAATGGATATACATCTCCTTTATCTTAAAGTGGCTTATCTCAAAGCAGGTAAGGTGTGGCTATGCCAAGGACTTAATGACTATGCAATGAGATAACACTGTAGAAAGGCAAGAACAAAGACAAAAGGGAGCATTCCTTCTACCATCCACCCTGAAGACATCAAGAGAGCATTCCCATAGCCAGGTGGAAGGTGTGGCTATGCCAAGGATGACTACAAGAGAGCATTCTGCCATCAAAAAAAGAGGAAGACATCAGGAGACAAGAAGACATCAAGGGAACATTTCCCCCATTGGTCGCGGAGACATTGAAGAATGTTCTACCATCACACAGCAGCGGCTTTTTGCTACCAGAGAAGGGAGTGAGAAGATGTAAGAAACTCTGCAGACACCAAGGCCAGGGAAGGCGAGGGGAGAAGGTCTCCCAGGTGCCAGAGAGAAAGATTCCCCTGCAGCTTGTGGAGAAGACCATGGTGGAGCGGGTGTCACCCCCCGCAGCCTGTGGAAGATGATAGGGAGCAGAGATCCCAACTGCAGCCCATGGAGAGGCCTCACACTGGATCAGGTGGAGACATACAGAAGAAGCTGTGACCTGTGTTGGAGCAAGATCCTGTCAGAACCTGCAGCCAGTGGAGAGAGAGAGATAGAGACAGAGAGATAGAGAGGCTCATGCTGGACCAGGTTTGCTGGGGGCATCTGTGACACTAGGGGACCTGGAGCGGTCTGGGCCTGAGAGACATTCTATGATTCTATGACTGCATCCCATAGCAGTGACCCACGCTGGGGCAGTTGGTGAAGAGCTGAAGCCCTGTGGGAAAGGACTCAACGCTGGAGAAATTCAAGGAGGGCAGTATCCCATGAGTGGGACACCATACTGCTGCAGGGGAAGGGTGTGAGGAGTGCCCCACACCGCCCCAACAAAGAAGGAAAAATCCTCATGAGGAACTGACAGAAACTCCCATTCTCTGCCTCACCCTAGCCTATTCTCCCCCCCTCCCCGTCCTGCCCCCATGCCACCCTGGGAGGAGAAGGAAGAGAAATGGTGAATAAAGTCTGCTAAGAAGGGAGAAGTAGGGAGGAGGTGTTTTAAGATCTGGTTGTACTTATCATCTGACTCTGGTTTCTCTGAATGTGTGTGTGTGAGTGTGTGTGTCTGTGTAGTGTAATAAATTCGATAGTTTTCTCTCCTTTATTCTGTGTTGAGTCTGTTTTTCCCCGATGTTAATTGCTGAATGATCTCTGTCCAGCTGAAAAGGGCAGTGATAAAATGACTTTGGTGGGCATCTGGCCTCTGGCAGGGTCAAACCCCATTAACTTAACACTGTCCCTAAGCACCCCATCTACATGTCATTTAGAATAGGTCCAGAGACGGTGAGTAAACCACTCCATTGTGAAACCTGTTTCAAAAACTAATAACCCTTTTGGTGAAGAAATTTTTCCTAATATAAAATTGTAACCTCCTTTGTGGTAACATTGTGTTGTCATTTGTCACTTATGAAAAGACCAACAACCACCTCATTACAACCTCCCTTCTGCAAGTTGTAGAAGAGAGATAAGGTCTCCACTCAGCCTCTTTTTCTTCAGACTAAACAATACTATTTCCCTCAGTTGCTCCTCACAAGACTTGCTCCCTAGACCATTCATCAGCTTTGTTGCCCTTCTTGAGACACGCTCCAGCACCTCAATGTTTTTCTTGCAGTGAGAGGCACAAAACTGAAGACAACACTCGAGGTGTGGCCTCACCAGTCCTGCTGGCCTTAGGCCTGCTGGTCACACCATTTCTGATACGAGCCAGGGTGGTTTTGAACTTTTTGGCCACTTGGGCACCCTTATGGCACATACTCAGCCAGCCATAAAACAAGACCGCCAGGTTTTTCTCCTCTGGGCAGCTTTCCAGATTCTCTTCCTCAAGCCCATAGTGTGAGGCCCTTGCACCCAAGTTCAGGATCCAGTACTGAGCCTTCTTAAACCTCATATAATTGGCCTTGGACCATTGATCCAGCATGTTCAGATCACTCTGTAGAGTCTTTCCACCCTCCAGCAGATCAACACTCCCACCCAACTAAGTGTTGTTTGTAAACTTACTCAGGGTGCACTCGATCACCTGAACCAGGACACTGATAAAGATATTGGCACACATACTGAGCCCTGGGGAGTACCACTTGTGACAAGCTGCCAACTAAATTTATCTCCATTCATCACAACTCTTTGGGCATGGCAATGTAGCCATTATTTTTTTTTACCCAGGAAGTGGTAAATTCCATTTTCATTCTAACAGCTTTTCTTCCTGCATAGCCTAATGACATACTTGTAGCTTCCCCCTGAGCTTTTTACCTCTTCTTCCAAAGGCCACGAGCTCTCCTTTATTTTATGAGTTCTGGACAAAGCTCTCTGTTCAACCAGGCTCTCCCTCTTCCCCACTGGCTCATCGTTTGGTCCATGGGGATGGCCTGCTCCCACACCTTTAAGATTTCTTTCTAGAAGTGTGTCCATCCTTCCTGGACTCTTCTGCTCTTCAGGACTGCCTCCCAAGGTACTCTGTCATACAATCTCCTAAACAGGCCAATGTCTGCCCCCAAAAAGTGCAAGGTGTCTGTTGTGTTGACCCTCTCCTTACTTCTATAAAAATCAGAACCTCTAAATTTCATGACTGCTTTGCCCAAAATGATCTCCATTTATCATATCACTCACAAGTCCTTCTCTGTTCACAATTCCAGCAGGGTGCCTTCCCTAGTTGGATAACTCACCAGCTGTGTCAAGAAGTTATCTTCCACACACTCCAGGAACCCCCTGGATTGTTTCCTCTCTGCTGTACTGAATTCTTGTATCCCCCACATGAACAAGAGCTAGCAGTCATAGAGTTATCCCAGCTGCTTATAAGATGGGAGGAGATAAGGAAACAAATTGTTTATGTAAAGTTGTTCTCTTTTCTAGATTCTTTGAGTTTCTTAGAATGTAATAAGCCAGTAGGATACACTTTGACCTCTGTATGACATTTATTCAGGGAATGCTTTTCATAAGTAAACTGAAAAGTTTTGTTCTCAAACTTTGCAATATAAAAATGCTGTAAAAAGCAGTCGTGCTCATAAATATCCTTCAGTGAGTTTAACAGTGCATTCGGCAGTAAATAACATTTGGAACCTGATCTTCAGGTCCTTTTTAAAGACAAGTTTCCTTATGGTTGAATAAATGCTTCTCTTTCAGCATTTGAAAACAGTTTAACCAGAAGTTCCTTCAGAAGACTGCATTCCTCTAAAAGTCTTGAACTTGCTATTATAAAAATTAATGGCTTGATTCTTCTGTTTTTCTAGCTGCATAATTTTTTCTAAGCAAACATAATATAAATTTTATGCCTATCTTTAAAACCTTACAATAATTGTAATACTTGACAGATCCCAACACCTTTTATAAAAAGGTTTGAGGAAATATTCTTTTTTATTTTTAAAGACCTAAGGTTTCATCAAATGTCTGTTCTTGCTTCCAGACTGGTTTGAACTTCTGAACAAATTTCAAGAGAACATATATAAAGGCTAACCCATCAATTTCTCAAAAACTTACAATTTGAAAGAAACTGGAAAAAAAAGTAGAGGCAGGTCTCTTTTTTGATCAGGTATCTATGAAAGTTTCTATATAACTCTGCTAAGACTGTAACTTCCTGATTTGATAATGTACTATTTGTGATAGTATTATTTCATTGTAACTAATATGCTGCTTAACGAAGTGCTACAACACCATCAGTCACTTTGTAAAGTTTCTGAAGACAAAACTAATTCTAAATTTTCTTCAAACCTTAACTCCATGAAAGTATGAGGTGGGTGAGTTTGCTTTATAGACGCATCTGAAAGCATTTTTTCATTATTATTCTAAATATACAGGAACCTCAGCTTCTTGAGTTTTGCTTTGCATTTCAGATTTAGGAAAAATAAGTAAGGAGAAGAACTAAGTGAGAAAGTTAATTTGTTGGAAAAATATGAAAACATGCAAGTGAGTGTTCTAATCGAGTTTAGCCTAAACCAAATCACTTCAAGACTACTTTTGAGTGTGCTGTTCAAATTATCCATGGTGCTATCAGTTTCATGAGGATCAAACACTCTCAAGATTAATTCAGAAACAAGATGTCATTATTTAACACCTGATCAAACTGAGCTAAACTGCTCTGGCTAAACTACTCTTCTTTGTTCAATGAAGCCCTGAGACAATTTCTAAATATGTCGCTAAGATTTATCCTGGAATGGCATAAATCTACCTATGGACATGTGTAGATGTATTTAGTTTAAGTAGCAAGGCTTTTATAGCAGGGATGCTGCAGAAGTGACCTCTGAAATGTGGTCAGGGGCTGCTCTGTGCCGGACACAGCCAGTTCCAGTCGTTTCAAACAGACCCACCACAGGGCACAGCTGAGCCCATCAGCCAAGCTGCTGCTCCCTCTGTGAAAACATATTTTAAAAAGGGAAACAAAAAATACACTGCAGCACACATGAGACCGAGGAGTGGGAAAAACGTGAGAGAAACAACCCTGCAAAATCCAAGGACAGTGAGGTAGGAGGGAGGGAGGTACTGGAGCATATGCTCCTTTGCAGCCAATGGAGAAGACCATGGTGAAGCAAGTGGTTCCCTTCTAGCCCATGGAGAACGATATCAGAGCAGATATCCACGCTGCAGCCTGTGGAGGACCCCATGTTGCAGCACGCGGAGGTGCCCTAAAGGAAGCCGCAGCTCATGGAAAGCCCACACAGGAGTAGACTCCTGGAAGGAACAGCAGCCTGTGGAGAGAATACTACATAGGAACAGCAGTAGGTTTTCTGTCAGGAACTGTGACTCTGCGGTTAATTCCTGGTGGACTGTAACACTCCACTCCTGATGGACTGTAGTTTGTGGAAAGGAGCCATGCTGGAGCAATTCTTAACTGCAGCCTGTGGGAATGATCCATACTGGAGAAGCTTACGAGGGGCTATATTCTGAGGGACAGGTACCACACTGAAGCAGGGTAAAGTGTGAGGAGGAAGGAGCAGGAAAGATGAACTGTTACTAACTGATTACAATCCCCATTTCCTATCTCCCCTCTACTACTTCAGAAGAGATAGAAGACTCAGGAAGGAAATAATGAAGTTGAGCCTGGTAAGAGGGGGAGAGGGGGAGGGGGAAGGTATTTTTAGTCTTTTGTTTCTCACCACACTACTCATTTATAATTGGCAATAAATGAGACTGATTTTGCACAAGTCGAGCCTGTTTGACAGTGACTGGTAAGCATACAATCACAAAATCATGATGGTTGGAAAGGATCCTCAAGATCATCAAGTCCAACTGTCAGCATTACACCAACATAATCTCTAAACCATCTCCTGAAGTCCAACATCTACCCATTTTTTGAACAGCTCATGTTTAGCTGGGTGACAACACCCCCAGGTCCCACTCTGCTGTGCAGCTCTCTAGCCACTCTTCCCCAAGTCTGTAACTGTGTAACCACAGTTACAAAGCATGCATCTGGGTTTTGTGAGATGATCTTTTTTGCTAGACTGGATGTACCTTTACTTGACTCTTAAGAAGATGCTTTATTGCTGTTTCTGCTAGCCTCATTTATGACATCGTAACTCCCTGCTAGCTTTAAGTTCACAACCTAATGGAGGACTTGTTAGTGGAAAATATATCAGTGGTTAATAAATTCTTCCATCTACACCAATGAGCAATAGCTAAAGGAGAGAAGAGATGTTCACTAGTTGTCGATTCTCAACTGTGCCTGCTAGTGCAAGGTTACTGGGTCAAGGAAGAAACAGCATATTTCTTATTTCCAATCTAAAGTTATCACTGAAAAGAAAAAGATCATTTCTCTCTAGGTTTATAATGGATTCAGTTTAGCTGGCATGTCTGACAAAATAAGTTTTCTACTGTCTACACCTCTGAGCAGATCAACAATACCATTTCCTCAGACAAAGATACAAGAACAACTAAATTGGATGAAGACAGTGTGGCTCAGGCTCTTGAGTTCCTAACCTTCTGAGAAACCTGATAAGGGTTTTAAAAGAAAAACTCCCAAAGAAACAGCATTTAAGGTCATAGTATTATTGGGAAAAATTAAGAAAGCTTTTGCACAAATACATTCCAAGTCTCAAGCCCTTGTGGCTGTCAGAAGCTGAAATTCTTTTTCTTATACTTTCTTCCAGTAGAACAAGTTTAAGTGAATGAACACAAAAAGTTGCATCACATTACTGAATATTTCAAGACATTGAAAATTCAAATAAACTACAGTAATAATGCTTATCATTTTGACCAACAGCATGTTTGCATATATATAGTTGGATCACTACTGCAAAAGCTATAGGTCTCTCATTCTGCTGGCATTAGCATTAATATGGAAAGCTGAGTATTACTTATTTTTTACCATAGAAATGTATTTTGAAAATACCAAATAAATGCCTATTATCATAAATAATAGGTACAGATAACATACTGATAAAATTGGATTTGGAAAAAAAGAGAGAAAGCTCAAATGTCTAGATATATTTTGGGTTTAAGGCCCTCTGAGTTTTCACATTCTGTTTTGAGTCAAGAAAGAAACTTTAAACTATGGAATTATTAGAATTAGTTTTTTTTTTTCTCCAGATTATTTGATTTATAGAATATTAACATTAAGCAACAGGATAAAAACTATTTTTCTCTCTTGATTCACCTCTATTTTTTACCATTATTTCTTAAAAAATATGTAGAAGAACATTTTTTTATAACAGATAGAAAAAATCATTTTCTTCAAGATGGAAATAATTTCAAACACATTTGTAATATAATCATAATTCTTCTAATTGCTACAGAATTTTCTTTTGTTCTTCATGTAGTGAAATGTGGCTTTTAATCTTCAAACCATCACGACTGGAATTTTGTAGCAGCTTTGTTTTCTAATGAGAAAATTGGCTGAGGATCAATATAAACAAGGTGGAAGTCAGTCGGGAAGGTGGTGACTATCACTGAGATAAATAACTAGAAGCTGAAAACATTTTTCTATTGGAATAGTATTTGCCTTCAGTCAATATGTTTTGTAGTTTCTCCCTACTAAGAGGTCTGTAATTAGTCCTGGACTTAAGAGAAAGTACTGACCTTTTTTTGGCAGAAGATAAAAATAGTTTACAGAGTTGGTATTCTTTAAATTGTGTATCTTTGCCAATATAGAGAGATCATGGCTAATTTACCATACAGTCAAATTTATGCTCATGAGTGGCTAATAGAAAGATTGTGGAAATGCTCCTCATGAGCTTGCAAACACTATCTTTTATCGTATCCCAGAAGAGAGAGAAAAGTCATAGTCTTAACCTAATGTGTTTGCCTAACATTGAGTTAAAGAACTATCAACTCCAACCGTCTGTCCAATACAGACACGTCAACTAAACCATGTCCTGCAATGACATATCTACATGGTTTTTTTAATGTCTCCAAGGATGGTGACTCCATCACTTCTCTAGGCAGCCTGCTCCAATGCCTGTCCAGAAAATTTTTTGCCAATATCTAATCTAAACTTCACCTGATGCAACTTGAGACCATTTCTTCTTGTCCAACATGTTACACAAGTTGAAGGCCTTGTGGTCTATTGGAGGCTTGAAGTGAATATCTATAATGTAGGGAAATCATAAAAACTAGAGTAATTATCCTGGAAGAGTTTGTCTGAAGAAAGCTGCTGTTCAAAGTCAAAATACATTTTCAGTTTGTTTATATCTCTATGCTACCTGCAAGTTTGGTTGTGTTAAACTGTGGAGGGAGAACACTCTAAAAATAATTACAGAGAAAGTGGTATAAAATGTTTAGAGAGACAATCTCTAAATGGGAAAAAAAAAATTACAAGGTAATTTCTCCCTCCAAATAGGAAAGTAATACCTAGGATTTAAAACTGATCTCAAAGAGTGACTTATATTTTGAGGTGTTAACATGGCATATTTTTCCATGTGCTGTTACAGTTTACTTTTTTTTCCTTTTAAAAAGTTGGAAGGACACATTTTGAGAGAAAGTGCAATGGCGAATAATGTCATCTATTGAAAAAGTATAGCTTCTGTGGTTGTATATTGTTCTATCACTTTTCTCTCACCAGATAAATCCTCTTGTGACCCTCTGATTCGCATATAAATTACAGAATAAGTGTATCAGTCTGTTGCAATCTCACTTCTTTGATTTGAATGGCAAGATAATTGTTTGGAACTGTGCCTTGTGAGATCACCCTTGTAGCTGTGGAATTTTATCTTTTGCAATATTTTGCAACTGTTAATATCATAGCTAGAGTGATTATATTCCTGAAATCAGACTAAAAAGAACAGCTATATTTGATCACATTAAGGTATATTAAAATGTTAACAGAAGCTGCACAATTGAAAACCATCTAGTTCACTTTTCCTGAAAATTGAATCGATTATATTCCACAAACAAAATCAGATTCAAAATAACAGTAGTGGCAACAGCAAAAACTTTAAGTTCTGTCACTTTGTAGGGTACCATCTTTCAATAAACTGTATGAATAACCATGTAGAATAACCTATCCGAGACAGTGGATTTAAATTGCTGAAAGAAACTAAAGAAAGAAAATCACAGGTAGAGCTGACTGTTCTTACATAAAACTATAAGTAAAACTCATGTAACTTCCTCAAACTTTAAAATAAGACTCAGATTTCCTGTCAGTGTCCCATCCCATCTTCTTGTGAAAATTTACGCTACCCTACCTGAAACCAGGACAAAATGACATAGTGATTAAAACATATGGCAATAAAAACTGTTTCCTCTTGACAAAGAGAATGACTGTACTGGAATTCTTATGCTATTTTTAAATAGATAAAAGTGATGGTCACATTAATTGCCTGTCTGTGTGGAAAAAAATGCAAAAATTTTTTTCAGAAACTGTTCTATTGGGAAATCCATGGAGTTTATCATAGCATCCTGTTTTGAGACATCATCTTTTTTTTTTTTCTATCAATCAAGATCACATTAGGACAGTGTCTGCACTTGCTGCAATATGGTGATCATTTATGTCGTAACTGCTCTTCTGAACTCTCTTCTCCATTGGTGACAGAACTTCAGAATTTTATCTCCTTGATAAAGGTCTCTGCTTCTTCATTTTTTTTTCCAGAAGTATATAGTACTGTAGAGTTACAATATGTAGAAAAGGTTGTTCAACAAGTCAGTGGTAAATCCCATCTTTCCCTATGGATTTACTGAGGGGCAAAGCCAAATGACATAAATGTTGTCTGATTGTATTCACGTTAAGTCAGTCTCCTTAACCTGCTCATTCTTGTTAGGGAAAAAGTGAACATTTTTTGCATTCAAGTACCATAGTCAAGAAAGGAGACAGTTTATTTTACTGGGACTTTTGGCCCCTGTCTGTTAACAAAGAGAAAGTAAAAATTTCATTTCATACAAGGTAGAATTAATTCATGATAAAGACATTTTTGATATAAAATAATCAGGCTATTATAAGTTGAAAGTAGTTGGAGCCATTTTTTATGGTGGTGTTAGTTGCAGTTTATATTTGGGCCTATTAATATTTATCTATATGATTACATTTTGTGGTTAGTAGTAGTAGCTGTTATGTTATGGGGCTATATGTTAATCCTTTTAATAAATGTCAAAAAAAGACACATCTGGTATCCATTACATACAACGTTTGATCATGGTAAATGTTAAACATTAATGATTAATTGTTCTTTCTTTTTGCATGAGTTATTATTTGACTTCAGTGTTGGTTTTGCTCTGTAGCTGTAAGAGGATAACAAGGCCTTTGAAGTGAGAGAGTTATTGGTTCTTTCCCTCTTACCTTTATTTGACCAAGATCACAACAGGTCACACGGATTAAACAAAGTAATAGAAATATCACACAAAGGAAGATATGATTAAACAATATGAAGTGTCTCATATAAGCCAATGAGATTCATACATAAATGTATCATTTGGTGAATTAAATACATAATTTGGTGACTTTGTAGAAAGTTAACAGTGTAAAGCAGCTGGTGGACTAAAATAGCAACGCTGGAACCTACACATCCTCTAAATCGAGAATGTATTCATTTGTTATTTTAATGGTGATAGTGATTAGACTGAAACAGACAGGAAGAAATATTTCTGTTGTGTGAACAGACTTCCTGGTTTAAACAGCTGATAGGACACAACTAGTGAGGTGGATGTGACTAAATTGAGAAATTGATTTTTTTCTCTCTGTAAATTACTGCTAGAGTCAGGCTGGGACTTATTGAATGGATAAGTCAGGAAAGAAAGATACGGAGAAACAAAAGGATCAAGCAGGTATGTAGTAACATTTAGATATTTTAATTACAAAGAGTGAAGGTGCGCTCAATGGAAATATTCCCTTCATACTGAAGTGACAGGGAAGGGGAAAGGGAATAGTTCAGTTGGAAGGGGACCTACAATGATCATCAAGACCAACTTCCTGGGTTGACCAAAAGATAAAACGTATTGTCATGTGTATTGTTCAGCTTCCTCTTAAACACTGAAAGGCATGCCAAAGAGGCACTTACTCTCTAGCAAGTCTTTTCCAGTGTTTGACAACTCTGGGTAATGAAAAGCTTCAAATGTCGAGCCTAAACTTTCCCTAGTGCAGCTCTGAGCATTTTCCACATGTCCTAATACCTGGGAGAAGAGATCAGCACCTCCCTTCACATTTGCCCTCCTCAGTAAGCTGTAAAGACCAATGAGGTCACCCCTCATCCACTTTTTCTTCAAGCTTGACAAACCAAAAGTCCTTAGCATGGCTCATAAGACATGCCTTCCAGACTTTTCATCAGCTAGGTTGCCCTCTCTAGATGCATATAAGAACCCTCATAAAATTCTTGAATTGTGGGGCCGACAACTGTAACACAAGTTTGAAGGTCAGGCCACACCAATGCTTAATGCAACAGGATAATCACCTCTTTTGATCAGCTGGTTATCACTCATATTGAACTTGCTGTTTACCAGAATCACCAGGTACCTTTATGCAGGGTTACTCTCCAGCCACTCCTCTCCCACTTTGTGCTTGTTCCCAGCATTACTCCATCCAAAGTGAAGTATCTGGCACTTGGGTTTGTTGGATACCTTCCTATTAAACATTGTCTAATGCTCTAATGTTTTGAGATCCCTCTGCAAGGTTTCTTGTCCCTCAAGAGAGTCAACAGCACCTCCCAGTTTGTTTTCATCAGTAAACTTGTTAATGGTGCATTCAACTTCTGAATCCAGATCATTGATAAATATACTGAACAGGACTGGTCCTAGAATTGATCCCTGATGAGCACCACTGGTGACTGGTCACCAGCCAGATGTAGGCCCATGACAGACTTTGAGCTTTGTCCTTCAGGCTGTTCTCCATCCAGCACACTATGAACCTGCTCATTACATAGTTGGGCAATTTATCTAGAAGGAGGTTGTGAGGGACAGTATCAAAAGCCTTACTAAAATCCAGTAAAGCTGCATCCTCTGCCTTCCCTTCATCCACCTTTTTCAGTTAATGAATCCACTTTTTATGACCAACTAAAAATAACTCGTGTCCCTAACTGTATCACTTTGAACTTTCAACTATTAAATTTCATGGCTTTTCTAATACTCTCACCCTGATGATCATCCAGTTTTTCTCCCTTTATGATATTCCAATATTTCTCTGTATTGATTATGTGTTTATGTGTATGGTTTTCTGTAAATCTCACTATCTCTTGCCTAATTTTTCTTCCAAGATTGTTAACAAAAATATTAAATAAAATCAGTCCCAAAAACAGACCTCAACCTCAGATTACTACATTAGTTATCTGAGTTATAACTACAAACTAATATATCTCCCTGAAGAAGTACTTCTTATTTCTAGTTCAGTTGGCTCTTTATCTCTTTTAAAATTCCTTTTATTAAATGTCATTTACTGCTGTTGAATTGTGTTGTCTGACTGAATCACATCAACCACTTCACTGAATCCCTGATGAAGTAGACCTACTGCATTTTTGTCTAGAAAGTCAGGTATCTTATCTTATCAAAGAGTAATATGGTGGATTTATTAGTGATCTGGAAGGAGGAATAAATACAAGGTTTATAAAAACAGTAGTTAAAATATAAAATCAATCATGAGTCTTATTGCATAATACAAAATGATAAACCTCTAGAAAAGCAATTTGTAATTTCTGTGTTCAGAAGGCAGTTAGCAATGCTAAATCACGTCTTAGATTAAGGTGATAGAAAGTTAAAGACAAGATTCCACTGGGACTTCCAGTTTAGACAGTAGACATGATAAAGAATTGTTAATGAAGAAGAAACTAATGCTTAAGTTTCTCTACACAGACATACCTGAACTTCTAGAAATATATAGACAAACTGAAGAGAGTTAAAATAGGAAAATTAATAAAATGGAAGAACTAGAAGGATAGACTGAGAAATAAAAGAAGTCAAGGTAATTAAAATCATATTAATAAGTAAAAGGTACTCATACCAAAGCATAAGAAGAATTACATTAAAAAGAGTACTACAGTGGAAGCCAGCCAAATAAATCTTATGGAGATCACAGAAAAGCTACCAAGAGCAAAAACTATCTATCTGAGAATTTTTCTTGTGATGAAGTATGTCAGAATGCACATATAGGGGACTTAAAAAAGAGAATCCACGGACCTGAAGAAATTTTATATTAAAGGTGAAAAAGAAAATCTCATGTCTGAAATTAATTCTGACTCTTTTCCATTGTCCTGACATCTTGTTAAGTAGCACAAAAGGGGTAAGCTGTGCAAATTTTGCCTATATGTGTTTGTAGTGAGAGTCTGAGTTCTTATATCTTTCACAGGAGAATTTGTGATTCTGCATTTGGAATTCGGTGAACAGATTTCCCTCTATCTGAGTCTCCATGTACTTGTCGTGTTCTGATCAAATGTGGTTTCTGAACATTGCAAAATATAAAGCCACATCTATCTATGTAATTGTCTACTCACTGTGTAGAATGTTTCTTCAAGAGCTGAGAACATTATGTTTAATCTCCTTCTTCCTAAATGTGTTTGTGTAGTCAACATTTCTATGTCTGAAGACTTCCCTGGAAGCTAGACTAAGAAAAGTTTGGGAAAGACATCTGTCAATCAGTTGTTGCTAACCCAAATCCCAAACTTACTCCATGTTAATTTAGATTAGTTACCAGGCTGTGCAGAGCTACATGTATTTCCTTTTTATGGATGTGCCTGGGATCAATGAAAGAAGAAGAATTTGAAAAAAATGTTTTTACAGCTATGCTATTTTCTGGCTCGACTCATGCGAAGTTATGCTCCATCATTGTGTACAGAATTTTCTTTTTCATGATATTTTTTAAGTGTCCATGGTGTAATGTCTCAACATTAGTGTCTTTGCTAAATGTTTGTGCACCTTCACATTGAACTTAATAGACAATCATCAAAAATATTTATGCATGTCATTCAGTTTATAGGTAAGACATTCAGAAAAACACCAAATTCACCTTATATTTCTCTAAAATAAAATATCCTTATATATTGTCACTAAATACTGTTTCCAGTGTGTCATTAGTGCTCTAGGCATCTGAAATTATTTATAAGCAGTAAACTGAATAGCATTGTATTGTCAGTCAACAAAAAGACAGTTATGCCTTTTGGCTACTATTAGGATTGATGTTTGATTTGTAATTCATTTTAATTACCAATAAATTAATATAAACCTACTAAAGCATATGTAATTAGCATTTTTTCTTACTGATTTGTCACAAAGAAATGACCCTGATTATGTTGTTAATAATCAGTTTACTCCTACTTGTCTTTTTTTTTCATAAAAGCATAGAGTTAGTGTGGTGGGTTATCCTTGGCTGGTGGACTTCTCTTCAGGGGCAAGAGTACCTGCCAGAAAACTTGCTCCTGTGTGGGCTTTCCATGGGCTGCAGCTTCCTTCAGGGTATTTCCACCTGCTGAAGCATGGAGTCGATAGGCTGCAGTGTGGATATGTGCTCCGCTGCAGTCCTTCACGGACTGCCAGGGATCCAAGCTGCCCACTATGATCTTCTCCATAGGCTGCAGCAGAAGCTCCGCTCTGGTGTCTGAAGCATCTGCTATTGCTCCTTCTTCTCTAACCTTGTCTGTTTCTCTGACACTCTTCTCCCACAGTTGATATTGTTCAGTGTTTTTTACCTTTTCTTGAATATAATTTCACAGAGGGACCAGCAGCTTGCCTGATGGATTCAGGTTTTTCCAATGGTGCGTCCAGCTGGCTGGAACTGTCATTGTCTGTCATGGAGACAGGCATTGTCCCCTTCTCACAGAGGTCACTCCTGCAGCCCACCCCAACAAAAACCTTGCCAAGTACACTCAGTGAAGATATACATACTGACCAAGGTATAAAAATATCTACAACTGTATTAAAGTAACGTCTTTTTTCTGCCCATGGTCAATTTTGATTATTTTTTCAAAATCTTATTCATCAGAGATTTGACCTTAAGGTTAATTATTAAATTCTTCTGCCAGTGAATGGTAATCAAAGCACAAGAGGCATTATGGCCAGTATATTACATTTAAAGAGAGTTTGTGAATTTGAAACAAATATGACAATTTTTGGCTTTAATATTAAATTAAAAAATGGACATTTTTTAATGAAAGTATTTTATGTATTCCTGTCCATGAGCGTGGCTGCAATGAGATATGTTTATGCAATGGACACACAACAATGAAAAAGATGTACACTTCCCACAGAACAAAAAATAAAATAGGAAATATTTTAGTAAAAATCCAGAACCTTGAACCTACTTATTTTTAGGAATCATTCACAAAATTCTTAGTTTGTGCACTATAGTAGCAAGTTTGCAGAGCACAACCTTCTAGACAATCATCTCAGTCTCAATAACTGTTTTTTAGTTGCACAAGGCTCACTGAGCTACTTAGTGTACTTAACCCAGAGTGAATTTCTAAGGGACTTTTAAGTACTTAACCCTTCACTGAGCCTTTAAATTGGTGCAAAACCACTGCAGTCCTGAACTGGCACTCCTTTCAAAATAAAATGCACTCTCAGGGGACTTCTAATCTATCTGCATTAATTATCTCTGTTCAGCCCTTCCAGCATTGTTCATGACCTCTTTTACATATCTTCTGATGGTATGATGGGGGCCTCAATTCTTCCATGACTTTACATTGAAACTGCTCTTTGTGCCTCCCTTGTTAAAAAAAAGCAATTAATCAATAAACATGAAATGCTTTAGTCTCTACACCTATGCCACAGTATCCCTCTTTGCTGACCCTCTTTCTGGTGCTTCTGAATTTTCTCCAAAGAGGACCATACATGGTTGTCTTGTGGGAAAGAATTTACTTCCTTTTCCCATCAGAGCAGAGTAGTGCATAAAGTAAACTGTAGATAAACAAATCAAACAATTTTACAGTCTATCACAGAGGATGGCTGACTCTTCTGGCATATTTTCTTATGTACCCTTGCTTCTTTGTCCTGCTCTTTTATCTCAGAGTTCACCCTAATGAATATCACTAATAGTACTTTCTTTGTCCCTCTGGAGAATACGTACCAGTATGTGCTTGACCCACTTAATTTCTTCCATTAAATTCTTATGGTTTTAATATTAGATTTTATTTCAATACTTTCTTTCCTTCAAGTCATCTTCATTCCCCTCATCCAGTATATATCCCTTGCTATTCAAGACCTAGACAGTTTGGTTTCTTTAAAAAAAAAAAGAAAAAGTAGTACTGTGTGACTTCACCTTTCCTTCTCTCCTTTCTGCTGCTTTCCACTTCCGTTATTTCCCTGTTACTTAAGCAGTTTCTCAACTTCTTTTTGTCTGTAACATGAACAAGGATCCTTTAGGGACTGGTTTTTAACATGAAGCAATAAAATATATTTGTAAGGCCACAGCACTGAGGACTTTACTCCCGTTATGAATGTATGAATTCTACCTGAAGTTGATTTGACTTTGGGGTTAGTGTCTCAATAATCTTTTCTGAAAACTGAAACGTTTTTCAATTTTTAATAGCAAGTGGGAAAGCAGATTTTTTGAAGTTAAAGGGGCTTACTCTTGCATGTTTAGCATCATAACAAAATCAAGAATGGGACAAGTTACTTCACCTCATCAACTTTTCACTATTTCATGAAGATATTAGTGATTTCATCAGTACTTAACAAAATGATCAATCAGCAACAAAATATTAATATACTTTATAAATCACCAAAAAAATAAAAATTCACAACTGTTTGTCTATTCAGTATTTTCTAGGCTTGTAAAATCAGATGGAAAGGGATTAACTCATCTAAATTTGATTTGTCATTTCAAAATAGCCTAGGCTATTGTGTGACTTCTGCTGGCACATGCAAAACAATCTTCTTGGGAGACCTGTGCCCTTCTGAAGCTGCAGCCCTGGAAAGATATTCATCTGAACCTAAGACAATTTAGATGCCTATGTTTAGAAAGTTGAAAGGTGCTTAACTTTATTTTAAGTTATTTCTTCAGTTAAGATCAGTTATGATTTTGCAATAAAGCTAATGTATATTGATTGAAGTGTATGCTTATGCTTAAGACGACAATACAGCAGTATATGTATTTTATAAGGGATTTTGTGAATGAGAAACGCACAACAAATTGTAGTTAACTATCAGAAATCTATGCCTACACTTAAGGTTTCTTTTCCAAGACAGAAAAAGTTGATTGAATTTCTTGAAGTTACAGCATTGAAAGGAGAAGAAATATGATCTTGATTAAATGTCAGTTCAAGGTGTTCCAAGTCCTTCATCAACATTTCCCTTTATCTGATAGAATCTCCCTCTGTCTTGATGTTTTTTCCAACAGTGATTTCCTTCTGGCTTGTTGGAATCCAATTTTCATCTAGGCTGTGATCCTTCTATGTTTCTGATGACAGTTTTCATTACCATAATGAACATCCATTTTGGGATTATATGCTGGACATATGCATTTGCCCACCAAATATTCTTCTACTGGCATATATTTAATTCCAATCACTCTAATTCTCTTTCCCATTTTATGCTGCCAGTTTAATTTTTTATGACATGTAGTGTGATCATAGATAATAGTATGAATTTGACTATATTTATCACTTACCCTGTGCTGAAATTAACATTATCTTCCCATAATTTATTGCCTAGGGATCTTTCCTGGCCAAACTCCTCTTGAAACCTCAATAAGGAACTTAACAATTTGGCTTACATTATTATGCAAGATAATAATATTCTTCTCCTTGTGTGTCTCTCTTCCTTCTCCCCATTCTGCTGCCTCAATCTCCAATTATAAAGAGCTCAAGACACTCTTCATACTCAGTATATGTCCAAACCATTCTGTAAATCCTGCTAAGTTCCTTGCTTTCAGGAGCTACTTGGGTTTAATTAACTTAATCATATTTCCAGTGAGAACTAGTGTTTGTTGATTTATAAATTTTACACCTTTTAAGTACATCTATGATCTCATGAATGTCAATGAAATGAAAAGGTATGAAATGCAACACTATTTACATAATGATTTTGAATTTGAAATAAAAATTGGAGAAGATAAATCACAATCCTTCAGAGCTTTTATCTACCTCTCTTTCTGTATCAGCACTCCAGCACTATAGGCCTTCCTCATAGCTGTTTTTTCAACCCATTCTTTGTTATGTAATATAAAATATTTCTGCCCATTATTGTCTGTATTTAAAATCTTTGTATTCTTAAATGGTTGGGCAGATTCATTTACTCTTTCTTTGGGATCTGGATTTTTATATTCCATTCCCTTTTTGGTGTTTTAGGGTGTCAGTTTTCCTACTGGTCGATATTAAGGTTGATTAGTCAAATACTTTCTTTCAACAAACAGGAAATCATACAACTATATCACAGACTCAGAAATAAAACTGAATTTATCACTTAAGATTTTTATTCAGATACCTAAAATCCAAGCCATTGCTTTCTCTGTATAGGTTTAAGGTGCATCTATACTTATTCTATTGCTTGTTTCCAACTATGAGGAACTTCTTTACACCAGGAAGTCCTGGTTCTTTATGATTCCTGTAAAAAAGATTCCATAAAGTACTGTTTAAAATATCATTTATAAACTTTGTTAACATTATAATTAATATAGTTATTATATATTATAACCATAGCTAGCAGCTATACTTAAGGTTATAAAGATAGAGAAGGTAACAGAGGTAGTCATATGTCACTTCAGATGCTGGAAAGCCCAAATTGTGAGGTGTTGAATCAATTGTTTTTGTGTGAATTGTTTTGTGTGCTCATCTGATCTCATCCATTGAAAAGTCTCAGTCTTTTGAGCTCTTAAAAGATTTTCTTAAAAGAAAACATATTTTCTTCTCTGGAAGAGAAAAGATGTTCACATCTGAATTCGTTGTCACACTTTGAGCAATTTGCAGGTGGTGTAAATGCTAGCAATGAGTGGGATCACTGTGGGACTAGGCCTCTCCTGCAGCCAAAGGGTACTCACTACACAGGGCCTGATGGCACAGCCCTACCTGCAGCACAGCACAGGAATGCTCCTACTCAGTTTAACTGTTGTGTAGATCCGTAACGCCTCAATGTACATTGATCACACCAATTACAAGCATCTAGCATGTATTTTAATCAGTTATTTACTTCATTAATATGCTGTACATATTGAAATGCCAGTTATTATCAGTAACATGATTAATCTATCCTGTATAGATAGAATGTGTCCTAATTTACATACTTTTATCATACACTACTGTAGTTGTGTCTTGTAGGACTACAGGCATCCTACTTACTGCCTTAATAGCAAAGTACTAGTCACGAGTACTCCAAAGAAGAACACTTCAGCTTCTCCTACTTTTGGGTGAGATTGGGTTAATTTTTTTTACTATTACCTGGTTGTAGTGTCTATGCTAAGTCAAGGACTTTTCAGCTTCCCACATCCTGAAAGGTGTACAAGAATCTGTGAGAGCAGAGCCAGGACAGCTGACCCAGAGTGGCCAAAGGAATATTCTATAACATGTAATGTCAGGCTCTGGATATAATTGGGGAAGTTAGCCAGGAGGTGGGATTTGCTACTCACAGAAACTCTGAAATGATCTGGGAAACACTTTTTTTTAATATACCTGCATATGGTGAACAATTGTATTTGTGTGTATTAAACTTAATAAAATCAACAACAACAACAACAAAACCAATATTATATACTTACAGAAAAGAAGGCAAACTGTATCCTTGGCTGCATCAAAAAATAGCATGACCAGCAGATCAAGGAAGGACATTCTCCCCCTCTACTCTGTGAGTCGCAGCTTGGAGAATTGCATTCAGCTCTGGGGTCCCGAGTATAAGAAAGACATGGAGCTGTTGGAGGTAGGGCCACAAAGAAGATCTGAGGGTCTGAGCATATCTCCTGTGAAGAAGGCTGAGACAGTTAGGCTTGTTCATCTTGGAGAAGAGAAGCATCTAGTGACATCTTATTCCAACCTTCCGGTATATAAATGGGTCTACAGAAAAGATGGAGAGGAGCTGTTCACAAGGGCATGGAGTGATAGGATGAGGGGTAATAGCTTTGAACTGAAGGGAGGTAAATTTAGATTAAGATATAAGGAAGAAACTTTACTGTGAGGGTGTTGAGACACTTGACCAGATTGCCCAGAGAAGTTGTGTATGCCCCCTCCCTGACAGTGTTCAAGGCACAGGTGAATGGGGCTTTGAGCAACCTGGTGTAGTGGAGGGTGTCCCTGCCCCTGACAGGAGGTTTGGAACTAGATGTTTGTGTTCCCTTCCAAGCCAAACCAGTCTGGCATTCAGGAATCGCAGATTCATAGAATCGCTATGATTTTCTTTCTCTGAATAGTAGGTTGCTGTTACTAATAAGAGAAAATTTACCTCCTTTGAATGAATAAAAAAAATATTAGAAACACTATTAGTCTGTGAGTAATGTGTGAGCTCTGGTGTCATTTTATTTCATATATTATGGAGAGTTAACAGCCTTTAGAGATAAAAGTTTCTTTGGATCATTCTTCAATGCTTTATTCAGCTCGAAATGATCACTGATGGTTGAAGCTTCCTAATCAGTTTAGGAATTCTCTCATCCATAAAGGCTGTTGCAACATTAAGAATGAAGAGAGCCCTTTTTTCGATTAATAAAATGTAACCATTTTGCTTCCATTATTTCCTGTTTTAGTATTCTTAATGAAACTGGCATTTAAAGGTGACTTAAAACAAAAAAAGAAAATTCACAGATTTTTTTCCCTCAATAAAAACTAAATACATTGTAATTTCTGGAGCTATGTCATTGGTTATGACTAATTAGTTGAAGCTTTGCCAAAAAATTTCAATAGATGTTTTCTGGTTCTGAAATTTTCAGCCATTCTTGCAGAAATATTTATTTAACGGTAAAAAAGTGCTATTTACTATTTGCTCATTATTGGTTCTGTGTTATTCTATAATTTAGCATATTTCATTCACCCAGCCATGCAGAGGAAATAATACCCTGTGCCAAAGATTGCCAGCGTGTCATCAAAAGCAGTAAACATTCAAAACAAACTGCTTATCATGAAAACTATTGAGGAAAAATAGTGTATCTGGTAAAAGGAAATTGGGATTGACTGGCAAATAATTTGCTAACCTTTTTTTTTTTTTTTTTAATTTCTTACAAATAAGTCTTTTTAGTTCTCATTCAGTGAAATATCTGGGGAATTATCACAAGACCAATTCACTACTTAAATCCCATATAATATATGAGCTTTTGCTGATATATTTTGGGCTGAATTGCAGCTCACTGTTGCTTAAACTAAATGGGTGATATTTCCAGATGGATCATAAACAGAATTTTGGGAAAACTTATTAAGTCTGTCCTAAAGATGTCTCACTGTTTAGGTTTTTGTACATCTCACATATCTGCTTTAAAATATTGTTTTGTGAATTATGTTAAAATTATGACAACAAGCTAGGGATGCTTGGACAAGGTTCAGTGAGTTGCTGACTCCACCTGAAGCCACACATGCAGCCTTGCAGCATTGAAAACTTACCCTGAAGGTTGCCTTGGGGTTGCCTTGAGCTAAACACTGCAGGCTTATCCACTCAAGTGTTTAAACAAATGAAAGCTGAATGACTGTGTTCTGAGAGTCATTTGTCATCCTATAATCATTGATCAACACAGAACTTATGATGGCAAATAATAGTCTCCATGGTCCAAAACACAAATGAGTTTGAAATCTGTAAGTTAAGCTTTTTTTTTTTTTTTGCTCTTCATCACTAGGATGCCCCTGAAAAATAGCGCTCTTTCAAGAATTCCTGCTAGGACTAAAAAATACAGTAGACAAGTTTTGAAGATTTAATAAACTGAAAGCAAAGGTACAAAGTATGCATATATGAGAATTTACAGCACTAAAAGCTGTTATAACATAGAATTTATATTCTTATAATAAGCAGAGACAATAGCTTAGGTACTCAGCACTGGACTAACCCAATTACTGTTCAGTGCCTTTATTTTTTTTTCATATCAGAAATATATGATTTCATCTTTGAATGAATATAGCAAAAATGGAGATTGGCTTTTAAAATATTTATATTTTAACTTTGTAGCCAAAGTCCTTTCTAATGAAATCTCTAAGTTATTACCATTTGTCAAAAAATCCGAACAGAAACACTTCCTTTCCACATACAGGAGATTATATTGATTTCTATATTTGGGATGGCATTAGACAAAAAGAATAGGTATTAGTTTTGATTCACTAATGTTCTTTCCGCCTCAATGTTATTTACTGACACTAGTCCCCCTCCAAGGGAGTTAGTTCTAGTTTTTCCTACAGTTGAATGATATTTAGTTTCTGTAATTCTTTCTGTTTTAACATAAGTTCTTTTGGAATTTCCTTCTGTTTCCTTTCCTATGCCACCATCTCTTTTCAATTCCTACTCTTTCTTTTCCTCAGACCAATTTTTATTTGATTGTTTTACCCTTCTTCTTTTTCTGAGAACTCAAATATTCCTCCTTAGCCTTACTTCTTTGTTTTGATTCTTCACGTTACAGGTTCTTTGACTCAGCTTTGGTGAGTGTTTCATTACAACAGTATATTCAGTCTTACCATAAATTAATCTCTTTCTTTAACACAGATGTGGTAATTATTTTAATTACTGGAAAGATAGTCTTTGCTAATCATTGGTGTCTCGCTGATACCAATCATCACCACTACTTGTCTGTCCCTTATATGTCTAGCATTAAAGTTTGTCAACTTAACACAAGAACAACAAATCAAAACAAAAGGTTGCCTGTGCCAGATTTCTCTGGAGATTTTTATCTAGGTGATGGCTACAACTTTCACTGCAAAGTGAAATGTAAATTGCCATAGTAGATTGCACAACAAAAGTTAGTTTCCTCAGCTGAGTCTGGAATGTGACTTAATGCTTGCTTATACTTTGTCTCTACTATGACATCAGCTCAAAATCTAATTCCAAAAAAGCAGCAGATTCATATAATCAAAAAGCAGTTCAAAACATGCAGGCTAGAAACACTAAGTATGTCTTATCAAAAAGGATTCTGTTTCAAAATCAGTTTAAAATGGACAGCAGTAGTAGCCTCAAGTTTTATTTCACAAATATTTTCCTTACTCATTTTTGACATGGACTATGAATTACCTGTTTGACTATCTGAGACATACATCCTGCACAACAGTTACTGATTGACATTTAATATATGGTTAAGAATCCTTCAAGGAATGCCCAAGCATTCTGGTGAAGCATACCGAAAACAATCTCCATGACCTTATTTTTGTCTTTTATTTTAGCAGTCATGCAGGGATAGTTGCACTTCCAACAATCTGATGAAGAAAATTCTATTTTATCTAAAGCTACTCTTTCTTGAAGTCAAAGAAAACGTGATTGTGAGAATAAATTATTTGATTATGCTTTTTAATAAAACCTTAATCTGTTCTGCATTTGGGAAATAAAAATGTACCATTTGCATCACCTATTTATCAATAGATTTGGCATTTGGTTTTACATGCAGCTCATTCTGGAGTTTAAAGAGCCCTAATTGTTTGAAAACAGGATATATTTGGTGATTTAGTTCAGCAGTGGAATTTTAAGCACATCAGGCATGGAATTTGACATTTACAGGTACTCTGGTTGAGGATTCTTGGATTTTCAGAGATTTCTTCTTTTTCTAGACAGAAATGCTGTCACAGTTGACTTAAGTTCTGTGTACTTGTTATTAATTTCTAGAATTATTTTAGATGATCTGGAGCTCCTGCTTGACAATAGTAACAACTGGTAAAGTATTAATCATAGATTTATATCAGTGATTTGACTACCTATACAGTGTAACCTGTAAGGAAGTACTAATGCTTCTGAAAACAAGATTAAAAATTGATAGAGTGCAACTAACCACAACTTTTCCTTTTAGTAATGCGAGACAAGAAAACATCTTGACAGTATGATGCATGAGTGACTTGATATACTGTTAGAAGGAGGTGGCCTTTGGAAAGTCATTAATACACATTTTACTTTAAATAAATACATTTTGAAAAAGAAAAAGAAAATAAAAAAGAAAAAGAAAAAAGGAAAAATGAAAAAGAAAAAGAAAAAGGTAAAAACTAAAAAGAAAAAGGAAAAAATAAAAAAGAAAAAAGAAAAATAAAAAGAGAAGAAAGAAATTGATGCCTTATGTAGATCAGTAGGCACTAGAGATGTCAGAAACTGGAAAGCACTGTTGAGATCTATCTCTTTAGAAATGCACACTATGTGATGCTTAAGTGCATTGTGTACTCTTAGGAAGACTGATGAATAAAAAGGCTTGCTCAAAAAAGTAAGACTTTCGAAAGAATAGAAAACAATTCCACTTTATATATATATGTATATATATATATATATGTATATATATATGGAGTTTGCAAAAGTTGGAGAGAAATACAAATATTTGTCACTGCCAATTTGCTTTGCCAACATTAATACATGGAGAAAGATCCAAAGTCAGAACTCTAATAGACATGAGATCATACATGTCTTGGTTCCAAAAAAGCACCAAACCAAACCAAAGCAAAACAAACCAGAACAACTCAAAAAAACCAACCAAAACTGGAAAAGAGGATCGATGAATATAAAAATGGGGGCTGACTGAACAACCAGATATTTGTGGTTGCTCATGTCATATGATTCTAACCTCTGATGTTGACATTCTGTTACTGATGTTACTTGGTTTCTCTGACCTGAAATTCTTCATCTTTATATATGTATAAAATGCTGCTATTCAGCTTATGCTTATGCTTTCATACAATAATTAGTGACTGCTTGAGAAGTGCTTTAGGATAATCAAGTGAAGAAGATATTGTGTACAGTGAACACATTTCTTTGCATTAAAGACATTCTCTAGGATGACATTGCTTTACAGGATTCCCTGTGGTACTAAATTTGGATCCTTCCCCTGTACTCAGCACTGCTGAGTCCACACCTGGAGTTCAGGTTTGGGTCCCTCACTATAAGGACATTGAGATGCTTGAGCGTGTCCAGAGAAGGGCTACAAAGCTGTTGAAGGACTGAGAAGACAAATCTTATGAGAAGCAGCTGAGGGAACTGAGATTGTTTAGTCTAGAGAAAAGGAGATGGAGGGAAGACCTCATTGCTCTCTACAACTACCTAAAAGGTGGTTTTAGTGAGGTGGGGATTGGTCTCTTCTCCCTGGTAGCTAGTGACAGGAGAAGGGGAAATGGTCTGAAGTTGAATCAGGGGAAGTTTAGGTTAGATATTTGGGAAAAATTCTTTACTGAAAGGTTTGTTAGATATTGGAACAGGCTGCCCAGGGATGTGCTTTAGTCACTATCCCTGGAGGTGTTTAAAAGAAGAGTAGATGTGGTACTTAGTTACATGGTCTAGTGTTGGACCTAGTAGGGCTGGGTAGATGGTTGGACTTGTCGAACTTGCAGGTCTTTTCCAACAAAAAACATTCTATGATTCTATATACAATTTCTGGTTCCTGGGCAGGGAGTTCAGGAGGGGAAAAAGATACGTATTCCCAATTTCTTTCATCAAATTTATACAAAGCCTTAATAGATGTGTTTGTAATTAGCTGGAATTGGAGTGAGAGAATACTAACAGAGGATGTAAACTATAATTTCTGGAAGTTCCTTTTAGTGAAATTATATTGTTCATTTCTAAGTAGATGTTTTTGTTTATAGCAGCAGTTTTACTGAAAAATAAAACAATGTGCACCTTGAGCATATGCTAACACATCCTTTTTATGCTTCTGAAGTGTGTTGATATAAACTAAATTATGCTTCATATAACAATAGGAATGATAAACAGCTTGTGGGTTAGGGAGAAGGAATAGCTGTACTTTAACATTTTTAAGAGTGCTACTATTAATCAGAAAAAAAGGTCCACCTCTCCAAATTTTCTGAAAAGATATGAAAACTTCTGTCTGGAAGTAAGTGGGAAAAGAAATGGTATAAAAACTTTTACATATTTTATAATAGTTTCTGTTTTCAGGGAAACTACTTTATTTCTGCTCACTACAGCTACACCATTAGGAGACTTGCTGTCAGGGAGGTGTGATATTAAGGATGGGATCAGAGGTGAACTGAGGGAGAAATACGAAAATACTCAACACTGAAAATGTATATGATATTTGAAATAGTATTCCGTGTATATTTATGGGAGCAGGTGATTTTTGATTACTTTTATCCTAGCTTTCATCTTCAGGAGACTGTTTCTGTGTGCTGGCTATCTTTGAAGTATGACATAGTGTGTACTGTTATAGAAAAATAAATAATATAAATATTAAAGCAAAGTATGGCTGAGTTGGCTGAAGCAAATACAGAAGAATTCCCTTAGGCTGTTATGAAAACTGGCACAAACAGTATTTCAGAAGAACTTGGTTGAATTTAAGAAGGGTTTTCTTTGGAGGCAGTAGCTCATGTCCCTTTTTACTTGGGACTGTTGTTCTTCATGCATCAGTAATGAATGAACAGAAAAAGAAACAATAGAGGTGACTGAAATTCTTGTAGCTCCTGGTAGTTTTTCATATCTTCAGAATTCCTCCATACTGACAACTGTAACAAATCACTGAGATCAATCAAGTTGACCTTACAAAAAGTGGAATTTTGGAGATGTTATTATGCAGAAAAACACTTAATACTTGTCATTTTTAAGTCGTTCCTGGAAGTGATGTGTTTCCAGGCCTTTTGTTTGGCATTTATACATCTGTAAAATATAAGGTATTCTTAACACATTAAACATGCAGTATACAGCCATAACTTATATGTTGGTTTGTTGGCTGTTTGGGGTTTTTTTGTTCACTTTGAACTAATACCTTCAATGGATTCACAGTTCTTCTGAACAACTCTGACAATGTATTTTAACCATACAGTGGAGCAACTTCAAGACCGAACAAAACATCGAGGGAAGAGGAGATATAAAGGAAGTATTCTTCACACAGTTCATGAGAAAATATTTATTTGTCAAAAGACAAATATTTCTAGTTTCTAAAACTTCAGAAACAACTGAACATATTGACAGAACAAAATCCATCAAACTATTCTAGAAAAAAATCCATCAATACTAGTTGATATATGTGAACTGCACTATATTTTAATGGGATCTTGGAGTGTGTTCTGGGAACACATCAACATAGTCTTTACTCATATTCAAAACTGCATATTTACTAATTGCTGCACTGAAGCTCAATAATGGACAATACCGACACTCTTTGTCATTGTAAACCTTTATAAGTTCTTTTATGATCATTTACATTTTCTTATGATAAGCTTACATGTGTGCTTTGGACCAAGTAAAGAAGGAGCTTTTGCTGGAAGATTGCTCATAGACCATGGATTTACACAAGAGATATATTTCATGTCTGTACTTTCTGTCATAGGACCTATATAGAGCTGATTAGTACACAGGCAGATTGTTTCTGGAATAAATGGAATAAAAGGACTGAAGGTAACGTGACATTTGCACATGTCATGATGAGGGATCACTGGAAATGAATCACTATGGAGAAGGAAAAAAAAAAAAAGTGGTTTTACGTGACAAGGTTCTGGTGGAGGAGGGGGGACTGCAGGTGTGGCTTATTCAAGAAGCAACTAGAAGCTTGCTGTAGGCCTGAAAGAGTATACACCAGCTGGCTCAAGGCTGGAGTAGTCATTGACCAAGGCTGAGCCCATTGGCGATGGTCATAGCACCTCTGTGAATCACATTTAGGAGGAAAAAAAACCTGCTAGCAGCTGCTTTTTGACACCAGAGAAGGGAGTGAAAAGATGTAAGGAGCTGTGCAGGCACCAAGGCTGGTCAGGAAGGAGGCGGGGGTGGGGGGGTGAGGCACTGTGGGCCCAGAGAGAAAGATCCCCCTGCAGCTTGTGGAGAAGGCCATGGTGAAGCAGGCTGTCCCTCTACAGCCCATGGATGATGATGGGGAGCAGAGATACAATCTGCAGCCCATGGAATACCCCATGCCAGCACCCATGGAGACACCTGAAGGACACTGTGACTCTGTGGGAAGTCCATTTTGGAGCAAGCTTCTGGCAGTGAAACCTGCAGCCATGGAGATACTGACCCACACTGGAGCAGGTTTGCTGGGGAACTTGTGACTTTGCGGCACAAGGCTGGAGCAGTCTGGGCCTGAAGGTCAGCACCCTATGGAAGAGATCCATGCTGAGGCAGTTGGTGAAGAGCTGAAGCCCCATGGGAAAGGACTCACATTGGAGAAGTTCATGGAGGATTGTGTCTCATGGATGGGCCCCCACCCTGGAAGAGTGTGAGGTTAAGGTGATTTTTTTATATATATATATATCAAGTGCCTATCACCATATTGATAAATATTCTTTGGAACCACTCTGACGGCAGACGTAAGGACAGGAGTCAGACTGTTGGTACATCAGTGCCGCTGCTTCCAAAGTATTTAAAACAAAACAAAACAAAAAAAAACCCAACCAGAAAAGCCACAAGACTGCTGCCAGCTTGCTGGGCTGGTGTTTAATACTGCTACTCTGTCAGGGTTGGAAGGAGACCTACTTTGAGTGACAACAGTTTGCACTGGCTTCTCAAGCTGAGCTGGAAGAGTGTGAGGAAAGCCGGAAGAGTGTGAAGAAAGCCCCCGACGTCCCACCCAAGAAGGAAAACAAGTTGTGAGGAGATGACCGAAACCCCCATTCCCCAATCTCTGCCTCTCTCCATGACAGTAATTGTGGAATCATCTCTCCTCATCCTTATCTTGACTCCTAAGACTCTCATCATCTATTTTCACCTCTGTTCAGGTCAAAATGGGAGTGATAGAGCAGCTTTGCTGGGCATCTGGCCTCCAGCCAGGGTCAAACCACCACAATAAAGAATAAGTTTGTTTCAAATATTAACATTTTGACTAACCTATTTAAGATTGGAAGGCAGTATAAACCACAATCCCTTCACGCCCTACCCCACCCTGCCCTGCCAGGTTTCAAGTCAGAAGACAATGACTGTGCAACATTATGTACAACACTGTTTCAATAATTTGTTCAGAAAATCACATATGATTCCTTGGTGATGGTTTAGAGATATATCTCAAATTGACTAATAAGACATCAGGAAAATAGCAGTAAAAATAATTTGGCTTGTAATATAACACTGGAAAGGCAAAGCAGAAAGAAAAACTAATTTTTACAAAAAAAAAAAAAAACAAAAAATCCCACCAAAGAAACCACCAAAAAGCCCCTTTTTGTGTTTATTTCCCCCCCCCCCCCCCCTTATTTAAATAATGACAGTTGGGTTTTGGTTCTGGGGGGGGGTGTGCGTTTGTGTTTTTCTTAAATAAATACCAATATTTTAGATTCTCTTAAAGAAGATAGAAAGGCTTTAATTTTAAACTTTCTAGGAAGACTCAACTTTCTATTTACAGAATAAAAGCTACCACCATTAAACATCTAGGGTAACAAAGACCTGTCTAGAATCCTTTCTATAAACGAGCCAAAACTGAAAGCAAGTTCTTCCTTTGGGGAAAAAAAAATAAAAATAATAGACTCTAAAGAATAAAATAAGATTATGAACCTTAGTGTACCTCCAAATATGCTGTACTCTATAAGAATTACACAGGTCTCACACTGGAACAAAAACTCCACAACTTTCTGACTTTACACCTCATCACTCTGAGACAACATTGAGACAGTATCTGTAAATCAGTTGTACTGCTGCTCACATTGCTGCCAGTTACTCAAGCCCAGACTGGTGGCTGAGGTAGTATTTATCCAGACAAAAAAGTTTCTTGAAATAAAGAAGTTAAAGGTTTGATAATTTGCAAATGAGTTTTGAACATAGAAAACCACAAACTACTTCTGATTGATATCAAAATCAGGTGGACAACAGTGGTAGCAGTACAAACGAATATGAAGAACAAAGCAATCTGTCATATACATAGCCAAGCCTGAGTTATCAATGACATTGTGTTTTTTCATGTATGGTGCACAGTTTTCAATGTATCCCACTCACGTAGAAACATGAGTTTCTTAACTGTTAACTGTGAATTAAGTCAGATCATTTTATTTATGTTAAATTTGGGGTTTTACACAGATGTAATTTATGGGAAATTGGAATAGTATTATGGTGAATATATATGACTCATCTCCATGTGGAGTTGCATTTGGGACAGGGTAAGAAGTTACAGAATTTAAATGGAAAACTACGCAGGGAAAAAAATGATAAATCAAGAACTTGATTCTTTGGTCACACAGATTATATCAGAAGTCTGCTTACCTTATACAAATCTATGGTAGAAGTAATGGAGTAGAAACAAATACATTTATCATATATATGTGGGTTTATTTATATATATACATATATCTCTTCACTGTTTCAAATAAAAAATTGTGCATGATAAAATCTGTCATATATAGGTTGGCTTCACACACTGGAATGAAGGCACAAAGAACTGTACTTGTATTAGGTAAAAAAAAAAAAAAAATAAAAAAAAAGGAAATAAGTGTATTTTTGTCCTGACATACTTGCAAAATGAGAACTGATAAGGGCAGTTTTAAAAGTCTTTTTACTGGTACACCCGGAATATCCAATACCATAAGCACAGAAATGGTTTAAAGTTTATCCCAGAGAGCATGCATATAACATCTGTTCATGTGTCTTATTTGGCACATTTCCTCAAGTGAGAAAGTTTATACAGATATGGTTTTGGTCACAGAGTAAGATAAACACATTTTGCCTTCACTGTTTAAGTCTTAGGTGTTTTGTAAATGTATTATGTAAAAATCTTACTACTGTTGACATAAAGGTCAATTTAATAGTCATTGTACTGGTGTGGTAACGCTCGCTGTATATGTCATACTCCCAACAGCTGCTGCTCAGATCTGTGAAGTGTGATTCACAGAGGAACAATGAACTTTGCTCTTAAGGGAGATGAGAAACCAAGTGTTATTATGCAAGAAGCTCCAAGGATAGCTTCGCATACCCTTATAAAATTATATTAAAAGTTGTAGTAATACTAAGTTTGTTTTAAAAAGAATAAAAGCGTAGAGATACTGCAAGTTACTCAAGAAGTGCCTTCATGAATCACATACCCTGAATTTTCTCCAGAACTGTTTCCCAAGACTGTGGATAATTGGGATAAAACCACCCGTCTTCTGTGAATACTGTATGCTGCAGGGAGATTTCTAAAGAGCTTAATTGAGGGTAACCAATTCTTCATGCTTTGAATAAAATCGTTTTCAGAATGTGCCAGTATTTTAAAACTGATGGAATGCCAAAAAAGGTTACCTTTTGTAACTGAGCTTATTCAGACACGGTTGATCTTTTTCTGAGATATCTGAGGGCATCTTTCCAGCACCTGTTCCCTTGTAGCATGTGATTATGTTGATTCAATCACTTTCGAGCACATGAAGAAAATTATTGATAGTTCACCAGCTGCTTTTTGAGAACAAATTTGGTCTTTTAAAAGAGGAGAGGAAGGGAGAGATCACACTTCAAGGTCCTTAACAGAATGTAGAATGGTGTCAAGCTGTGAATATTTTGAATGGATGGTAAAATAATTAAAAATCTAAAACTGGAAATAGTAGGGTGTTGTTTTACTTGTGACAACATTACTAAGAAATCCTTCAAAAATAACATCAAAAGTGAAATTTCTTGTAAATTATGTTCTGTTTCTTTGAGGAGGACTGACTCTTCGATTTTACATCACATTTCAAAAGCTACCTGTCTTACCTATTTGTTTTAATTTGGCATATATACACCGAAAAAGAAATTTATGTGATGAGGATAGCTGTTTAGAGTAACATCTCAGTCACCTGGGCCTCAACTCTCACTTTAGCCAAAACAGCTTCAAATCATAAAAGTAATAAGTGGCCACCATCTTCTGGATTCAGATTTATGTAAGTGTGATGACAAACTGCAAGATATTGTATCCCAACAGTATCTTGTGAGTCACCTTGAAAGAGGCAATTGCTCTTTATCACAAATGTCTGGAAATTCACAAAGAATTTCTGGCAATAGATAAACATAAAAGCACACACACAGAAAGCTCAATGATGTTTCATATTTGGATCTAGGTTTTGCAATGCTGTAGTTAGATCATAGTATAAAATATTAGCTAAAGTGGCAGAAGAAACATATTTTCCAAAATATAAATGAGATAGTAAATAAACAGAAACTGCCAGTTTTTTCTTCAGATATAAAGAAGGGAAGAGGTGTTTCTTTCAGGTTTTGGTATATAATGAGCTCTGAATCATGTTTTATAATTATCAGCCATGCAGTGTAGCAGGTAGTAATTAACTTCTCAGTAGAAACTTGAGTGAGATTCTAACATTAAAGAAAGTTCAACAAAAAACAATTTTGGAAAAAAAACCCTAAAGTACCAGAAGCCTAATTACAATGTCCATATCCTCTGAAGTGGCAATTCCTACACATTAGTATATAGTATAATATGCTATTTATATGAGCTTCCCTTACATTGAAATTTGATTGTCAGTATACAAAGTACAGTATGATTCTTTGTCATCTTGAAATAATCTTACTGCTGAAATTAGTTGTTAGCCAAACAGCCTGAATATCTTTTCTGAATTGCAGCCCTTATACCTGTCCATGTTCAGAGTATATTATCAGCAGCAGATATTTTCCGTCACTGGAGGCAGTAATTCCACCATTCAATAACTTCATGCTTGTGTAACTAAAGTTGTTATGTGAATTTTTAAACTAACACACCCATGCTGAAAAGCATCTTCAGTGTTTCAAGACTTTCTAAATGCTGTGAGTAGACAAAATAAAAAAGAATGCATTACTTTTTATTCACCTATTTTTACAAGGTATTACACTATCGTAGTTTATATAATGAATAATATTAAAATAATGGTATACAACTGCCATACCTAGAACAAAAGAAAAGATGTTTTCCACTTGAGTTTTATATGCTTACATTCTCTGTATAATAACCATGCAATAGGATATATGTAACACATAGTAAACCAAGAAATTTTAGTAAGGAAAAAAAAACAGTTGTTTTTTTTTTACTAAAATCAGTGGTCTTTATCAGTATCCTGTGACTTCAAACTGCTTAACAGGACAGTGAGGAACCTTCCAGTTAACCTCTGGAAATGTGTCACCTCACAGTTTCTCAAAGCTATAGACTTCCCCCCCGCCCCGAATCCTACGTATTTCAAATCATCAGTACTGAACTTCCCAATGAATAGCTAAATCTGTTAAATGGTAAAGGATTAAATAATAATGTATACTTCCAGAACTGCTTTATTAAACAGAATCCTGTCTTATGTGGGGGTGAACTCTCAGAGTCTATAGGCTATGCCATTTGTCCAACCACTCAACTACATGGGTGTAATGACTGGTTTATATATACAGTGCGCATATACTTTCATTTTATTCTGACTCTATAAGGTCCTTCACTTGGGTTGGGACAGTCCTAGCTACCAATGCAGGCATGGAGATTATGTGATAGAGAGCAGCCCCGCAGAAAAAGACTTGGGGGCAATGATGGATGAAAAGCTGGACATGAGACAATAATGTGCACTCTCAGCCCAGAAGGCAAATCACATCCTGGGTTACATCAAAAAAAGTGTGGTCTGCACACCAAGAGAGGAGATTGTTCCTCTCTGCTCTGCTCTGGTGAGATCTCACCTGGAGTACCATATTTTTCAAAGATTTACTACTTTAGAAAATGTATTTCCTTTGGAGCTCAGCTTTAGCAAAATACCTTAGAAGTTCCTCTGAGAAGTTTCTTCTTCTCTGACAATCCCTGTGCTCTATGATTATATCAAAGTATTACCTAAAAGTAAGAAGAGTTTATTTTTTTAACAATGTATTTAAAATGTTTGGGTGGGTGTTTTTGTGTTCTCCCCCCTTCCATCCCGATCTCTCCATAGACATATTTCCATTGCTGAACATTGCATTATAAGGTTACTCGATGTACAGATCCTAAAATGGGACTACAATTCCCCTCCTCTATTTAAAGAAAAGAAATTATACTTTCCCAGGATTTGCTTTATCCATAATTTTTGTTTTACCTTAGAGTTGAAAAAAAAGATTACAAAATCATCATGTTGCTTAAATAAAAAGTTGATGAACTCCAAAATGAGGCCCACAAAATCTGAAAAAAAAATCTTATCTGGAGATTTTTAAATCTGTTCTTTTTCTCATTAGCATCCACAAAATTTGCTCATGGGCTACTAGCATTCTGTATGACTACCAACTCACACCAATCTAATCCACAAAAGCTCGGAAGATTATATCAATTATCCAATTGTGATAGTAAGCTAGAAGTGAATTAAGTGGAATCTGGATATTAATAAAAAATTTAACAAGAAAAATGATTCAGAGAACTTAGAGGAAAATAAATTTCCTTTTTTTTCCAATTGGTAATCACATACAAGACATTTTATCTTGTGAATTTTGAATTAATATTGATCAAATGTCTGACAGATTACTGTAATGTTTTTTATTAGAGTTAATTCCTTTGTTGAATATTTGAGCAATAACATGCATTAAAAAAAAAGAGACTTAAAGATAAAATATACTTTCTGTAAATATTTTCCAAGCTTATTTAGAGATCACGGTTGTTGAAATCTTATAATAAAAAATACTATTCCTTTTTTCTTAAATTATTTAGGCTGGTGGAAAAAAGTCACTTTTCTTTTGAATAGAAAACCTAAAGATGGTTCATTATATGTTTACAAAGATCTGAAAGTTCACTGTTTCCAAGAATGGCAATCTCACTTTCCAGTCCTGTGTGTTTGTCTCTTTCTTTATGATGACTGTGACATTCATTGATATAGGTCAGATCAATACCAGGAAAAGCATTCCCAGACCAGAAATGTGCCAGAAGACTCTTTGTGTCATATTTGTCTCTTCACAAATCAAGAAAACACTTTTGGCTGTTAATGACTGAAGGAAACCAATGTTAACATCTTTTCCCATGCAGAGTGTGTTCTAAAAAGGTGCGTCTTTTCTTAGACAATATCTTTATAAAGATTGTAAAGATTATAAAGATTGTTATAAAATCCAACTCTCTGAAGCTTAAAAAAAGTACAGACTCTGTAAAGACACATGCTTTATTTTGTACTGTATATTTAGCATTGTTACTCGTAGTATAATTGCTATTAAAATCAGTAATTACAATGTTTTCCTTAAATGAATAGGAATGGACATTTTTAACATTGGCACTGTGGCTACTACTTCAAAAAAAAAAAAAAAAAAAACCCAAAAAAAGCCAAACAAAACCCCAAAACTAAAACCAAAACCCGAAGCACACAGCATAACACTGTTCTATGCAATAAATTCAGTATGGTCAAAATCCGTGTGTGTGATACTCTATACTGAGAAATACTATGATGTGAACACTGGTGATGTGATTGACATAATCTCTCCAAATGTGCTAGTAATCTCCATCTAAGTAAAGCAAGACGTATCTGCTAAAATCGGGGGTTGGATCCGATGATCTCTCCAGGTCCCTTCCAACCCCTAGGATTGTAGGATTCTAAGATTCTATTTAGGAACTTTTTCAAGATGCTTGGTTCTGCTTTTAGCAGGGAAGCAAGAAAAAGCTTTCTGAAAAGAATGCCTAGACTAAGGAAATTAATATGTGTGAAGCTATTAAGAGGTAATGGTCTTGTTCTCATCATAGGAATAATGGGGGGGATGGGAGGGGGAAGTACAAGACTAGAAATTAGAAAACAATATAGCCTTCATATTGAAGACTGCATTCTTTCTTTATGGGATGGCCAAGTTGATCACCTTATTATGTATGACTTGAATAAAATTTAACAGTATATAAATTCAGAGAATAAAACAAAAGTATAAAAAAATTGAGAGGAAATGTGAAATATAAATAACAATTATTTAACTAAAACCTTCAACTCCATCAATACTCCTTGAGAATCAGTTCTTTCGGTGTGACTCACTTTCCTCCATTTGTAACTCTAATGCTGCTAGCTCTGCTAACACTTGCCTCTGTTGATTTTTCTGAAGTCACTGCCACTGATACAATCATATAAAAGATTCCTCAAGAACATCGGCTTTTCAATGGATGTAGCAGAACACCTCCTGCTGATAAAGTAATCTTACTTCCCGCAGCGTGAAAAACGTTACAGCAGCTGAAGGACAATGGACATGTTGGTCTTTTGGGTATGATTACATCTGACTCGAATATTAAGGAAGAGACTGGGATATTTTGGAAGAGGAAGAAGATGCTCAGACTAACTTTAGTAGAGAAAAGAGCTAAAAAAGCAAGATATTTTTCATCACTTGTCTATCATTTTTTTAAAGAAAATAAAACGACTGCGACATTGTGTGATGTAATACTCTAGTATTCAAGGTTGCTAGTCTAGGTGTATCCCAATCTAATGATTATTATAAAATGTCTCCTTGCACTCAGCTTTTTCTACTATGTTTTGATTGCTGTCACAAACTTAGTAATTCTTCAGCTATTCTTCCAAGCTATTCAAAAAACTCTAAATAGGTCTCAGCAAGCTGGTTTCTATGTTACATGGAGTACCAGTAGCTGCAGAATATAGGTTTCTTTTGGTGAATTTCGTTAATTGTTTTGCATTTCTTAACTATTAAGATCACTTAGGTTAAACTGGGATTCAGCTGTTACAGTCTAAATGTGGTGGGTTTTGTTGTTTTTTTTTTTCTCAAGAGAGAGAAGTGAGTGGGAGGAGTGCACTTACTATTCAACTGTCACTGCATTGTGCTTTATTCTTCTTTTTAAGACCTCAAAATCATGTGAGGGCTTGATGGGTGTGAAATTAATTAGTGTTGCTGCTTTTCAAAATGACACTAAAATGTTTCCCACATTACACATGGGTTTTTTCCTTTAGATGTGTGACAATTAAATAGATGATAAGTATTTTACAGTTTTTCTAATTGAGGATCATTCAGTCAGGTTTAGAATAAAACAGAACAGTTCAGTTGGAGGGAGTCTACAATGATCATCTCATCCAAGTTCCTGATCACTTCAGTGCTGACCAAAAGATAAATCATATTATTAAGTTCATTATCTAAATACCTCTTAAACAGATGTGAGCTATCAACCTCCTCTCTAGCAAGCCTGTTCCATTGCTTGACTATGCTCTCAATAAAGAAATGTTTCCTGTTGTCACATCTGAACCTCCTCTGGCACAGCTTTGAACCATTCCTACCTATCCTATCACTGGATAGCAGGGAGAAGAGATCCGCACCTCCTTCCCCATTTCTCCTACTCAGAAATAATCATATGGGATTTATGCATGTTCATTGATATAATTTCAAGAATGGGATGCTGACAAAATTGAGGTATCTGTGACACTGGTCAAGAAATAAATTAATAGAATATGATTCTGATGGTATCTTCAGAACAAAAGTACACACCCAGTATTATTTCCCTAGTGATGGGAGTAAGGCAAGTAACAGCAAGAATGATTTTTCTGCCTCTGAATGTGGTGATTTTTAATTATTTTTTTTTACTATTTCAAGAAATATCTTAGATCAGATGTGCTCTTCGTATTTAGTAATGCTTAATAAAATTTTCTTTAACATAGCTCTCCAACCAGGCCTTGGACCTATTTAAACTTTTACAGTCAACAGAGAAATTGGAACTTACACAATGACATAATGACATTTCCTGGTTTGTTCTTTATTTCTTTATTACTTTCTGACACTTCACTTCTTTTTTTTCATTCACTGAGCATTAGAACTGTCTGTCATAAAACAAAGATCTTCCCCTGGGCTATATGGTCAGCACAGTGCCCTTCATTGTTTTCCATGTGGATTATTTTTCATTTACCAACACTACACTTCATCTGCCATTTTATTACATATTCATTCACATTCTTAAGGACTTCAAATTTTTCATAGTTGAATCTTGTCTTCATTGAACTGAATATACAGCTACATACTGATAAAGACTTTGTCACTTGACTGTTGATACCTTTTCTCAGGTTATTTACAAATGAATGTAAAAAAATTACTGCCAGCATAACTCTATGCTAAACTCACTCCTCTGCAAGAGAATGATGTTTACTTTTATATCTTCTTTCAATTATTTATTTAATTTTATATTCAGTATAATAAAACATTTAAGAAAGGTTAAAACCCACTGTGTAGCAACTGGGAGAGGGAAGAGTGAGAATATATCTGAGAAAAAATCCTGCAGAAACAAGGTTGGTGAAGAAGTATGGGAGGATGTGCTCCAGGTGCTGGAGAAGAGATTCCCCTGCAGCCCATAATGAAGACCATGGTGACACAGGTTTACACCCTGAAGTACGTGGAGGACCATGTTGGCACATATATCCACACTGTAAGTAGTGGAGGACCACATGCCAGAACAGGTGGAGAGAGATTTCCTGAAGGAAGCTGCAGTCCATGGATTGTCAATGCTGGAACAGAATCCTTGCAGTCACTAAGACCTGTGGAGAGGAGTCTACACAAAAGCAGGCTTTCTGTCAAGAATTTTGACCCCATAGGGGATCCTTGATGAAGCAGTTTATTCCTGAAAGACCTCACCCCATGGAAAGGTCTCATGCAGCCCATAGGAAATACCCATTTTGGGGAAGTTCATGAAGGACTTTCTCCCATGAGAATGCTGGAGTAGGGGAAGAGCATGAGCTGAGCTGAAGTGTTACAAACTGACTGCAGCCCCCATTCCCCATTCCCCTGTGCTGCTCATGGAGAGAAGTTAGAGAAAATGGGGGTAAATTTAGATCTGAGAAGATGGGACAGGGTGGAGGGAAGGTGTTTTCTGTATTTGGTCTTATTTCCCATTATCCTACTCTGTTTAACTGACAATCAATGAACCTGATTTCCCCAACTCAAGTCTGCTTTTCCCCCTTCATGACAGTTTTCAAGGCCAGGTTGAATGGGTCCTGACAACCTGGTCTAGTGGAGGGTGTTGCTACCCATGGCAGGGTGGTTGGAACTAGAAGATCCTTAAGGTCTCTTCCAACCCAAACTATTATATGATTCTATGATGGTAATTGCTGAGTGATGTCTGTGTCCTTACCTTGACCCATGAGCTTTTAGTTGCCTTTTTCTCCCTCAGTCTTAGTGAGAAGAGGGAGCAATAGAGTAGCTTGTTGGGCACCTAGAAGTCAGACACGATCAACCTACCAAACAAAGAAATTTTCTGGATCTTCTCTGGCATCATATTTATGACTTTCCAGTCCTCAGGTACATTAGCAGTTTTGAAGAAAGAAGTTACACACTACCATTAGTAATTTAGCTATTTGATCCTTGAGTTGTCTCAAAATCATTAAATGACATGTAGTTCTACCCATTTGCTTATTTTGTCAGTCTGTTCCATAACCCTGTTCACCGCCACTTCAATTTCAGGCACAATCTTTGCTGTGTCACCAATTAAAAAGGGTTTCAATGGAAGAACATCCCTGTTAAGATCAATGCAAAAATACTCATTTGACTTCTCTGTTGGTGGCTTTGATTTCTTTGAAACATTGTTTTTTAGCAAAAATGTGACCTTAGTTTACAGATTCCCTTGCAAAAGTCATATAATTCATCTGTTTGAAAAGATGATTATTATTTTTGGCTATCTTTCCTCTACAATTATTTCTGATATATTATTGTTTTTTACCTTTAATCTGCTAAACTTTGCAAAGTGTTCATTTTCTTCGTTTGAATAAAAAATGGCTGCTCAGAGCATAGCTTCTCTAATAGCTTCTTACCTCATGCTTTCCATGCTGTCTTGCTTTCATTACTTTGAAGCAACGATAGTTAACATTTAAGAAGCAATATATATTGGCCTTGTGCTTCTTGTATAGTCTTTCAATAATATCCATATCATATGTGCAGGCTTAAACTTTTTCATTATCCCTTTATCTATTTTTTAACAAGTTATCTCACTTTCATATGACAAAACAAGTGGATACAAGGGCAGTGGATTTCCTTTGTCCCTCTAGCAGATACACAATATTTAATTGCACTGCTATAAAATAGCTCTTCAGTCGTTGGTTCTTGTTACACGTGTAAATAATTGTCGTTGTGGTCGATGATAGCTGTTTAGTTAGACCTGGATAGAAAATTCTCTCTTTCAAAGAAGGAACATTAATTTAAAAAAAAATAAATATCTCAAGTCAGTATGTAACTTGAAAAGTTGGCTAGTCCAGGTGCTCTTGTGGGGCAAAAACATGGTAAATTAATATCGGTATAACCGTGCTTAGTAAAATAATATAAATTCTACTTGGAAAAAAAATATATACCTTCCTTTATTTTTCACAGCTACAGCTTCTATTTACTAATAAGACCACCTGAAATAATCCATAGTGCAGTTTAGGAAGGACAAGACACCTTGAAGAGGGATCTCAAAAGATTAAAAGATTGGAAAATGATTAATAGGAGGGAATCTAACAAACCCAAGTGTCAGATTCTGCACTTTGAATGGAGTAACACTGGGCACAAATATAAAATGGGAGAGGCGTGGCTGGAGAGTAGCCATGCATAAAGGAACCTGGTGGTTCTGGTAAGCAGCAGGTTCAATATGAATGAGCAGTGTGTCCTGGCAGCCATAAGGACAAGCGACAAGCTGGGGTGCATCAAAACCAGCATAACCAGCTGATCAAAAGAGGTATAGACTAATTTTCTTCACAGCAGCTAGTATGGTCTTTTTTTTGGATTTGTGATGAAAGCAGTAACACAGGGTTGTTGTCATTAGTGCTAAGCAATGCTTGTGTACTGTCAAGGACTTTCCTCCTTTTCACACTACTCTGTCAGCAAGTAGGCTGAGGGTGGAGAAGCAAGGGCACACAGCCAGGTCAGTGGACCCCAACTGAGCAAAGATTCATAGTATCAGCAATAAAAATTAGAGGAAGAAGAAGGTAGGGGGAAAGTTTAGAGTTATGGCATTTGTCTTCCCAAATAGCTGAATGAATTCCTTATTTTGCTATTCTTGTGCCCACGACTTTAATTTTATGTATTAAGCTGTCTTTATCTCAGCCCATGAGTTTTCTCACCTTTATCCTTCTGATTCTGTCCCTCACCCCACTGTGGAAAGAATGAGCAAGAGACCATGTGGTACTTAACTTCCCATTGGAGTTAAACGACTATAATTACTTAATTTCAAATTTTACTTTGCATTGTAAAAATATATTTTTATCTAAAAATATTTCTGAAATCTGAAAGCACTTGACACAAAAATACCCCCACAACCAAACCAAGAAAACAACAAACCACCCCAACATCTGTAGCCTCTATTTTTGCATTTATCATCCAAAACAATTTTTTCCACTTAACAGAGCTCTATAGTATGAAACCTAGAATCTTTTAACTTAATCCAGATAGACCATTGTAGACTATCCTTGCTTGTAGAAAACTACTAAATTCTTGTTTGAATTATAAGCCTTGTAGCCAGAAGCTAAAAGGAAAGTGTTCCTGTCAGTAGGTTTCTGATAAAAATTGGCTTCAGTCTACTCTACAGGAGACAAATCAAGAATTTCATTAGAGGGAAAAGATCAATGTATAATGAGTTTCAAATCTGGATTAAACGTGTTAGTCCCTCTTTTTTATGCCTCTTCAAGATGATTCCTTTAGAATGTATTTGGCATGATTACAACTACATCATAATCTCAGTTTAATACACTATTGTACTCTTTGTTATCACATACTTCTGTGAAATCAGGGTGAAATATTACAAAATGAAAAAGGAATTTTATGTTAATTTATCAGAAGTTGAAATGACTTTGCACTGTGCAAGGTTGCAGAGGTTTCAAATTGTAAACTGTGGACTGAGGCAGTTTTCCATGTGTCAGTGGTATTGATGTTTGTGGACCTTTCTTACTTGAATTAGCTAATGTACAGTAACAATACCAATATGCATAGTCATAAAATTTCAAAAACACATGTGGAAAAGGTTTAAGTTTATAAAACTTAAGCCCCTCCTCCCCCCATTTTTTGCTTACCATTTTTCTGAGAAAGAGTGCCAATAACTATTCTTCTTTGAAAACATATGAAAGTAATTAAATACACAATACACACATTTCAATCACTATAACTATTAAATCATTCTGTACAGAGGAGAAAACTTTTCCTGAATCCTATTACTCCCTTACAGTAACATCATATTATGATGTGATTTCTTGGGTGAGACAATGGTATTTGATGTTCAAACAGTTATAGAAACAAAACATCAGACTTTCCAAATTCAGACCACGTGTCAATGATCTGAATTAAATAATTTAATGGGTATGTTTTTGTGTGACTAGTGGTTGGTACCCCAGAAAATTATACTCAGGTCCCATTCAGAGGAAATTCTACAGGCAGAGGAATCCGATAAACTGAAATATCATGATAACATACAGAACAAAATGCAAATTCACCTGCGGGGAAATAACTCCAGTACAGGCTGGGGACTGATCAGCTGGAAAACCACCTCATGAGCTGTCCTAGCCAGACCATTAACAGCAGGTCAAAAGAGGTGATCCTTCCCCTGTACTCTTCACTGGTGAGAGACATCTAGGTGCTGTGCCCAGTTCTGGACTCCCCAATACAAAAGAGACATATACATACTAGAGTAAGTCAGCAAAGGACCAAAAAGATGGTTAAAGGAATGGAGTACATATCATACAAGTAAAAATTAACAGGATTGGGTCTGTTTAGCATGGAGAAGAGGAAATTCAGCATGTTTTTATCAATGTTGATAAACACCTGAAGGGAGATGTAAAGACAATAGAGCCAGACTCATCTAAGAGATGACTGAGGAAAACAGAGGAAATGAAGGGCACAAAATGAAATACAGAAAATTCCATCTAAACATAAGGAAAAAAAAATTCTAATGCTGTAATTGTGATCAACCACTGGAATAGGTTGCCCATACTGTCGATTTTCCATTTCTGGAGTTATTTAAAACATGACTCATTACAATCCTCCACAATCTGCTCTAGCATATCCTGCTGTGACTAAGAGGTTGGACTGGAAGATCTCCAAAGGTGGTTTCCAACTTCAGTCTTTCTGCAGTTTTGTTACATATCACTCTGATTATGTTGAACAGACTTAATGTATTTAATTTCTAGGTCTACTAGAGCAAACAAAAAAAATAATCATTATTCTACTCTATTTCACTGTCAGATGTCCATTCATCTACAGAACTGAGTTCTACTAAAATATGACATCAGAATGATAGGAGTTCCTTGGATGATTGATGTTTCCAGTGTATCCTCTTGCACACCTTAAAACAAAATTAAATGTAACAGTAATAACAACGCTGATTTGAAATACCCTTGTGTATCATAAGCATCTTCACAGAGTGAGATGACCAAGAGACATTGTCAATCTTTTTCAGCAGCAAGTAGAGGCCAGAGACAATACTTTCCCAACACCTAAAATTAAAGTTATATATTTAAAGAACTGAGTAATACTTAATATATCAAATTAATATGAAACTTTCATTTTATCTTGTAAATGAAAAATCCAAATGCAAATTAATCCTGGTGTAGTTGCTGCTTAACACAAAGAATATCCTTCTTCATCTCAATTTATCTTAGTCTTTGCTGCTTTGTATCTTCTTCAAGACAGACATTTCTTTGCATTCAAAGTTCAGCTACTAACCTCTGGAATGGAATCCTTGAATGAAACTGGAAGAATATTGATTAGTTGTGACATTTCAGTGAAGGCTAAGGAATGGAATTTCTAGTTTCTCTTGATATGAAGCACAGGAAGAAATTATTGGAATGTGCGTGAAAACATTTTATTACCTTTGGACCATTCTGTGGAATGCTGGGGAAACTGGATGAGAAAAAGCTCAGTTTTCCCCTCCTGAGAGTCATACACTCTGAACAAAATTTCTTGTGAGTCCAGAAATTGGTACTTCCAATGTGGCCTCTGTATCATTTGCATATTATTATGCAAAATGTACAGCAGATCTTCCTGATGTATGCATGTTAAGAAATCATGGTTTCTAAGTATTTTTCAGTCTCAAATTATATTCAGGGACATAACATGCAGGAAATTCTAAACCAACATGCTGTGGGCTGACATTATGAGTACTATATTCACAGTCTTCTTTTCCAAGAACTGAGGCTTGGTATTTTTGGCTTTTCTTTTCCACCCTTTTTTGTTGTTTTTCTTTATTCCTTAGTTGATACTTCTTAACCTTGATCAGCATGAAAAAGATCTTTATAGTTAGGTGGTTTTAGTCAGTGGATTCCTTTATATAGCCATTTGGTTTTTAATGCAGTCAGCAATTCTGTCAGCCCTTACCAAGAAGAGAAGAGCAAAGAAATATAAAGGCTTAGAATTAGTAACATATAAAAGAAATTATAATGAGTGTACACAAGGTGAAAATGCAAATCTTTCCTGCATCTTTGTAGATGAAGGTATTGGGAATCAGCGGTTAATCCATGGGGATTTCATTAATGAGCCAACAGGACTATAACAATTCAGCAGATATTTTATAAATACCTAAAATATGTTTATACATCTGTTGCTTTCTCTTTTGTGAGTTGTAATTAAAACAGCAATTTTATCTCTCTCGGGCAGAATTGTTTTGAAGGCAACACATGCACTGAGAAAGATAGAAGAGAATGAATTGCTAGGTTTAGAAGATTTGCTCTCTAGGTAGAAGTCATGCAGGGAGGACTGACTTTTCTGTAGTTTGAAGAGTTTTATTCTTTCTTACCTCAGTCACTTTTGCTCCATTATGTTAAGCAATCTGCTGTCACCAATTTGTAAGCTATTTTTAACAGATTTTTTTAGCTGTTTTCTTTTTTTCTAGAAAAAAAACAACAAAAAAGTCTAGAAACAGTCAAACAGAATGTTACACCCAGAGCTAAACAGCTAATGAAGAGTAATTTATGCTAGTATTACAGAATGAAAAACAGATACTTATTTAATATCTCAATAACAGTAAACAGAAAAGGTCAATCATTATCTTTCTTCAATATTTTTTTAATTCAGTGCTTGTATTTGTATTTCTCATGGTTCTTCTAAAAGTGATCCAGCAAAAGCATGGATTTTAATAGAGGAATTTTTCAGTATTGTTTTTTTCTTTAGTATGTAGTTCATTACACAGCTTCTATATCCCTTTGATATGATTTACATTTGCTCAAAATTAGAGGTTCTGTTTGCAGGCTCCCCTATAACAAGAATTGTCAATGTAGAAATTGGTATTGGGAACTTCATTATTATCTCCTCAGGTATTATATCTGCAAAGTTTGATTCAGAATACACAAAATAGAAATTCTCATCCAAAAAAGGTATTTAAAAAATAGCATCAACTGAAAATTAGATTGAAAACAGAAGATGCACTGGGAATAATTCTTTTATACATTTGCCTACATATTAGTCAGAAAAGTGCTTCCTTCTGCACATCTCTAACTAATACCTTAATTGCTTATTTCTGTCAAGAATATCCTAATTTAAAGTAACAAACTTTACGTAGAATAATATTCTTAGAAAATACTTTCCATGTTTTTGATAAAAAGTCTTTTTTTCTTTGTCTATTATCTAGTCTGTCATTGTGCATGGCTACCATTCTGTTATAGGTAGCTATGGGTTTACTCTGCCGCTGTACACAAACTACCTTCAACAGTGGTTCTGTCCTCACGTGTATCTTCATCTGGTCTAACAAATTCTACTTTAAATCTTTTCCTTATAAATGTATCCCTGCATCGTAATATTTACCTCAAGGTCTTTTTGGAGGAAAAGATATTTCAGGACACATACTGAAGAAAAATTCTTGCTTTACCTTTTCTTCAGGTTTGTCAGGTTTTTTGGTATTTTATTTTCACCCTTAGAACTTATCCAGATTGGAAATTGCAAAGTTCAACTGGTTTTCAATGATCAATTCCACTATGAAACTGTTAATCAGAATTCAGCAATTAGATAGGAATATACATTTCATAATCTTGTAACTATGACATGGCTGAAGGGATGTTCCTTTAATGTTCTGGAAATATTTCCTTTAGGAAGGAAACCAGGCATGAACAGAAATAAACTTTAACAAAAGTCCCAAAAAAGTTTAATAAGGAAGGAGGTCTATTATACACAAAGGTTAAATTTAGATTTTCTTGCTACTGAAATCTGTCACTTTACAAAGAAATGTAAATTTTTCTCCCAGGAAGGAACTAACTTTCTGATTTAATCTTTATTTTTAATGAGAACCAATTTCCTGTAAATAGCAACAATTATCTCTCCAAAACTGTCTTCTACCTTGATTCTGAAAGTGGCATCAGGTTTTATGTGCGTACAATATTTATATATATTATTTAGACATATTCCATACTAAAATGTTTCTGTTCCAGTAAATCTGAAATGTTAGTTAAAATGAAGCTCTAATCTGAATGGTGACTGATCAAATTGACAGTTAAATTATCTAACACTAGAACAAAATGGTAGAGAATTTGTCATAACAAATGTACAGAAGGGGACCAAAATAAAGATAACACAGTATAAAAAGAGAGAGAGGATTAAGATGGAGAAAGAAATCATAAATAAGATTTCAATTTCTCCTCTCTTCTCAGCACTGTTGAGATAGATACACATGGAATATTGTGCCCAGTTGTGGGGTCCTCACAAAAGGGACAGATGGATGTACTGGAAAGAGGCCAATGAAGGCCTACTAAGATGATGGAGGGAATAGAACATCTCTCATATGAGAAAAGAAGGACACAAGACACAAGGTACTATGTCCAGCTTTGGAGCCCTCAACAAAAGAAGGACATGGACCTGCTGGAGTGTGTCCAGAGGAGAGCCACAAAAAGGATCAAAGGGGTGGAGCACCTCTACTATGAAAACAGGCTAAGAGAATTGGTTTCCTTCAGCTTGATGAAGAGAAGGCTCCAGGGGGACCTTATAGCGGTTTTCCAGTACCTGAAAGGTGCCTATAAGAAAGCTGTGGAAGAACTGTTTACAAGGGCATGTAGCAATAGGATGAGGGGTAATGGGTTTTGTAGCAATAGGATGAGGGGTAATGGTTTTAAACTAGAAAAGGGGAGATTTAGGTTGGATATTAGGAAAAAGTTCTTCAATATGAGGGTGGTGGATCACAGGTTGCCCAGAGAGGTAGTGAGTATCCTCATCCCTGGAGATATTCAAGGTCAGGCTTGATGGGGCTCTGAAGAGACCTGATCTAGTGAAGATGTCTCTGCTTACTGCAGGGGGTTGGACTAGATGACATCTAAAGGTCCCTTCCAACCTTACACATTCTATGATTTTATGATTCTAAAAGGCTGAGTTGCGACTGTTCAACCTGGAGAAGATTCAGGATAGGTCTCGTGTATGAATACCTAAAAGGATGGTGTAATGAGGATGGATTCACACACTTTTCAGTGGTATCCAATGACAAGAAAAGAAGCAATGAGCACAAATTGAAACACAGGAAGGTCCATCTGAACATAAGAACATTTTTTTTTTTACTGTGGAGCTGACAGCACTGGCAAATATTTCCCAGAGAGATTCTGGAGCTTCTCTCCCTGGACAAGATGAGTTCCTTTCAAACCTCAACTGTGATTCAGTGATTTTTTGAGTATGTTGTAGTAGCTGATTTGGAACATAATTGTAAAATTTGACTCTGTTTGAGTATCATATGTCTAACTTCTAGTTTGTTTGTTCTGCTTTGAATTAGTTTTCCTTCGGTAATATTTTAAATAAGGAAAACTAGCATAGGGATGTCTCTGATGGTTTGTTGCTTGGGACTGTCACTGGTACTCATCTTATTTTGTTCATTTGTTTTTTGGTTGTTATTTGGGCTTTTTTTAAGCTTTTAAAACTCTTCCTTTATCTGAGTAAGAATTGAGTTTCTGTTCATTTCAACTTTATCTGAAACTTTCAAGTGGAAGGTTACATGATTGGTATTCACCTTCACCACCTTGAACATCTTTCCTCCTAGCTGTGAGACTATTAAGCCCTGTGCTTCTCAGGCAAGGAAAACTGAACTCACTCTAAGCCATCCCTTTTCTTTTCTTTTCTTTTCTTTTCTTTTCTTTTCTTTTCTTTTCTTTTCTTTTCTTTTCTTTTCTTTTCTTTTCTTTTCTTTTCTTTTCTTTTCTTTTCTTTTCTTTTCTTTTCTTTTCTTTTCTTTTCTTTTCTTTTCTTTTCTTTTCTTTTCTTTTCTTTTCTTTTCTTTTCTTTTCTTTTCTTTTCTTTTCTTTTCTTTTCTTTTCTTTTTTTCTTTTCTTTTCTCTTCTCTTCTCTTCTCTTCTCTTCTCTTCTCTTCTCTTCTCTTCTCTTCTCTTCTCTTCTCTTCTCTTCTCTTCTCTTCTCTTCTCTTCTCTTCTCTTCTCTTCTCTTCTCTTCTCTTCTCTTCTCTTCTCTTCTCTTCTCTTCTCTTCTCTTCTCTTCTTTTCTTCTGAAGCATTATCTGCATATAGGTGACCTTTCAGATCCCTTCGAACCCATTTCATTCTATTATTCTGATTATGTATAGATGGAAGGAATATGCATAAACTCACTGATCAGCATATACCTTCTAATGTAATAAGGACTTTTCTACATTACTTTTCAATGATTTTTAATTTTCCAGGACAGTGAAATAGATATTATGTACCTGTTTTTTTGCCGCTCATTCAATGGGCAATGTATTTTGCTCTGAAAAGCAAAGTGATTGTAGGCAAGAAAGAAGCATGGAGATTGGCATTATAACCTTTTTCTTTTTTTCTTTCCACAAGTTTTGAACAGTTGCTTAATTTGGAGTCTGGCTTTCAAAAAGTTCAAATCATGTACAATCATAATAATTTAAAAGGTAACGTTTATATTGCATGTGTAAGATGTTGCTAATTAATAATTTATTCTCTTCTTCCACAGTTCTTGATTTTTTATTCTTCTGTTTGTTCTGCACTTGGCTCACCTCTTGTGCCAAATTCTGAGCTCACTTACAATATTTTTCTGATAGATCCAGACTCCTTATTTGCACTAGAAGATATGAGAAAAAAAAAATAATCTTGTCATGGTTCATTTGCTTTCTCTTTGTTCCCTGAACTTCATGTTTATTGACTCTACACAGAGATACTGCTGTTTACATCTACGAACTTTTAGATCCCTTTTCATGACTCTTATGGTCATTACTCTTCCCTTTTTTCTTGTCTCTAGCAAAGTGTTGCCATGCATTTGTGTACATGATCTACACAAATAGCTTTTCTGGATTTCTTTTATGTCACTTGGTGCTTTGTTTTTTGTTTTAATTGCTTAATCAGAATTGTCTTCATTCTTTCCCTTCTCATTTTAGCACCCAGATGTTACTTAATGAATAACCTAATTTCATAAAGTCATTGACCTGCTTTTCTAATGTAAAAGGTTTTGGATCTTTCTGTCATCTAATATGCATAAATGTATCTGTTTCTTTCATTAATATTTGACCTGTTTGACTGTATATTTGGTTTTTAGTTTTCATTGTTTGCTTCCCCCCCACACCAGCTGTATTCAATAGAGGGTCTAAAATACAAACTAAAATCCTGTGTTATGTCAGTTGATGAAAAAAGCACAGTGAAATATCATGTCTTGTCTGACATAAATCTGAGATTAGGATGTCTAAATGTAAATGCTTACATTTGGAGGTCTCCATATACTATAGATGCATAAATTATTATCATAGTCCATGAACACATACTCCTATTAAACACAAAATCTAAATCACTTATTCCCAAAATAGATACCTAAAATACAGGTAGGCACCTCTGTTCTTCTCATCTTGAACTGAATCCTTTCAGTTATAAGTGCTGAAGGTGTTCCATCTTTGGTAGTAAGTGAAACATACTTTATTGCAAAAAGTTAGCAGCATTCTAGAAGTAAGAAATACAGTGTGGATTCTAGATTTTTCTCAGGACTTTCCTAATTCTGGTCTTCAAAATTATGAGTGTTTGTCTGAAATGTAATAGAGAAATAAGAAGCACACTTTCTTTTTTTGGGAAAAAAATGTCTTTTGCTGTTTATCTTCATAGCTTCTACAATGAGGTACCAACTTCTTCTAAGTGCCTCAGTTACACGAAAATGGTGCATGAAATTTTTCATATATGTCCAATGCTCTAAATGACTGTCAACCTGCATATATTATCTGTCATAAAGACTCTACTAATTTCATGTAGCATATTCAGCAGACATTGAAAAAAAAGAACAGATGATGCTCAGACTTATTAATGTTGCTACCTTCCTTCCATTCTCATGTATCCATTACTTGATTATTTTTGTCTACCTGCATGAACATTTTACTCTCTGAATTTAATTAATTTTAACATTAATTTCCCTGTGAACTTCGTCATGTTACCTCCCACAGGCCCTTTAATAGTTTCTGTTATATGAAGAGGGGTTTTTTGTTTGTTTGTTTGTTTTTTTAATTACTCTATTTAATGATTCTAAGTTCTAGTCCTATTAAGGAAACTAATTCTATGCAAGGAGATGAGCCTATTTTGTTTTGGGCAGGTGCCAAAACTTTTTTGTGGAAGGCTGTTATATCAGACTTCTCAGCAAGAAAGGAGCAAGGAAATTAGAGTGTGGCTGAATCTGAGATGAAAATTAGCAATTTTGAAAACAAATCTCTGATAAATACAACAAGGATTTATGACTAAATTTGCAGGCAGCACAGATGGTATTTGATGACACTTTCAAGAGGAAAAGTTTTGGGTTTTTTTAAATGTTTAAACATCAACTTTACAGGTTTGGGATTATTTGAGAATACAACATTCCTATATGTATGCAGTCACTGCATCTGCAAACTGACAGATCCTGTTGGCAATCTGGAAGATATTTCAAGCATATACTGTATTTTCAGATTAATTGCATTTGCTTTTCATAGCAAAGCAGGTTAAAGATCATGAAAGCTGTGTGTAAATACTGAAGGGCAGAGTTTCTCATCTCAAGCTAAAACAGTTAATCCACCTTTAATTCTAGGTCTGAAACATTCAATGTAAATTTTTGTGTATATATCATTATAGAGGGGAGAAAAACCCAACAACCTCAATTTTTAAATGCTATTTACAGAAGTAAGATCCACTTCCTTCACTCTATTTCCTACTTTCAACTTGTATTATTCCAATAAAAGTGTTTTCAGAGCACTCTTATATAGTGTGATTTTAAGATATATTGGTTAGATCAGTTTCAGACAAACTGATTTTGTCGTCTAAAGAGAAATCTAAGCATAACAAAGGATATTACATGTGAGGTCCAGAAACTGAGATTGTTAATTCATGAAGAAACTATGTTTTTTCTAATTCAGAGGGTGTTTCAAATATGAAATCAATAAAACACCTTCTTAGGTTTATATCTCTGACATGAACTGGACTTGAACTTTAGGTGTTATTCTAGCATGTGATGTTTCCAGCATTTCAGTTAGGTACCAGCAATCAGATATATTGTTCAATATCTTTCATTGCATCTTCCTTCTGATTTTTTTGGCCACACAACTGACACAAACTTAATTAATTTCCGGGCCACCTATACATTCATGCCTCAGTTAAAATAAAAATTGACTGCATTTTTGCTGCCTACAATTATGGTTAAAACCAAGAAGGGATTTTCTCTTTTACAGTTAAAAATTTCTTATGTTATTAAACTGTTGGTTCACCTTATTTAGACCTAATGAAATAAAACACAGACATAATAACATATTATTATGGAGGTGATGCTCCCCCTCTACTCTGTCCCAGTCAGATTGCATGCAGATACACATACATTAAAGGATTTAATTGCATTTCCTTGATTTTTCTTTTCAGTTCATGTATCTCTGAGGTATGAAAAATGAAATATTGTTAACTGATGAGAAATTAATTTGTATTAAAGCTGATTTTTTTTTTGCTATTACTTACTAAGCCGAAACATGCGGTGGTGACATACATGGACAGAAAAATAGTGGCCTTTGTCATAAGAGAGATATGTATATTTATTTACCTAGGTAGAATGAGGACTTCAAAGGAGAACTGAAAAAAATTGGGTTTGCTTGTTTTCATATTTTTAAAATTAAGAGCATTAAAAATATAAAGATGGCTTTTATTTATAATATTTACAAGTAATTTAAAATTTCAAACTGAACAAAGCCTGAAGACTGGGATAAGGAAGGGCGTAAATGAATTTAGGAGGGGAAAAGTTCATTTTCAAAGGACATAATTAATTGGTTGCCTTGGGGCTGAAACTAATTAGGAAAGTAATATGAGCTAAAGACTTTTTTTTTTTTTTTAAATCTGTGTAATATTTGGTCTGCTCCTCATGTTGTTTTTCTCAAAAAAAAAAGAAAGCAAAATATTCTGTGTGCTTTTCCTCTACTTTGGCCAGACACTGTTGTATACCATTAAGAATCTCTTGGGCAAAACATCATAACGTAATGAAACTAATCAAACCAAAGACATACACCTGGAAGTAGCACCTCTGACATCAATTCAATGAAAAGCTACAGCTACATCAAGAAAATAAGCTTTCATCCTGGATTTAAAAGCTAAATCAAGCTGAAATATCTTCACAACAAAGGCGTTCCAAGGAGACAACATATAACCGATGAAATGTCTCACTCCTACAGCTCACACAAAGGTATTGGGGTGAGGGGGTAGGGGGAGGGGGGAAAGCATCAGTCACGTTTCCCTGCAATGAGCAAATAATCAATACATTCACTTAACACAAAATGAAAAAGAATAAAGGTATCTTATTTTAACTTATTTTGATATAGGTAGTATGCAAAGCACACTTACTTAAGTGAAGATGTCTTACAGAGAATAACCTTGCCAATAAAGATGCAGAGTTAAAAAATAAATTAAGCATCTCTAAGACAGTGTAGATGCTTAGTTTCACCTAATTTAATATTTTTTACTATTTAGATCACACTCTGTGTATTTTAATATTTTGTTTCTACACAGTAAATCAGCATAATCACTGTGTTTTGAAATTAGCTTAATTTATGATTATCAGGAGTTAGTATATATATGTATATATTTTGTAGGCATTTTTAAAAAATATTTTTATTTTCTTGCTATTTTTTCTATGCTGTACTTCTCATCTAGACTATTTGGTATTACTGACTAAAGGACTTTCAGCAACTTACTTAAAAGCAATTAACTTCTATCTCTCACTTGGCTTTTTTTTGTTTGTTTGTTTGTTTGAGAGATTATTTTAATGAGGCGGGTTAAAACAATTTATTTGTTGTTCAAACTGGTATGTAAAATTAGAGGCCTTTGTCATCATAACTATTATGTTTCTAAATAACACAATAATTGAATTACCCTTCCATTAATATGTGTTATGGTAGGGAAAGGTGGGAAACATTAAACATTTTGCTCAGATCTCTCTTTTACCCCCAACCAAAACCAGCACATCAAGTTATCCTGTTAAACAGTTAAGTTAAACTTGTTTCAGTCATGCCTGTAAATGTAAATTAAGTCATTATTGTCTGTCTCTGGAATTTTACCATTCAGTTTTGATTTGGTTGGAAAAGGAAGAAGATGATTATTATAATGAACCTCAGACTTCATATAATTATTAGATTTAATGTTATAAAATTAAATCTTTTTAAGTCAATTGTATCTATTTCCATGTAGATATTTCCCTATTCAATGTCTAATAGATCATAGAATGGTTTGATTTGGAAGGAACCTCAAAGATCATCTAGTCTCACTCTGCTGCCATGGGTTGGGATAGCTTCTACTGGACCAGGTTGCTCAAAGCTCTATCCAACCTGGTCTTGAATAATTCCAGGAACGGGCAACTTCTCTGGGTAACCTGTTCCAGTGTCTCACCATCCTCACAGTGAAGAATTTCCTCCTTATATATCAGATAAATCTACCTTCTCTCTGTTACCCCTTGTCCTATCACTACACTCCCTAACAAAAAGTCCCTCCCTATCTTTCCTGAAAGACCCCCTTTGAGAACCAAGACCCCCTTTGAGAACCAAAGGGCTACTATAAGGTCTCCTTGGACTCTTCTCCTCTGAAGGAAGAACAACCCCAACCATCCCAGCTCATCCTTTTAGAAGAGGTGCTCCAGTAAATTGTGAAAATGGTTTGTCAAATGCTGAAAAGAGTTTTTCACTTTTTCCAACATCAAAGATGAAAAGTCCTGAAGCAAAATATTGAGCTGACAGCATTGCAGTAAAAAAGTATTTCCTTTTGAACACCCCTGTGCTTCAGCTTGTGCCCGTTGCCTCTGATCCTGTCACTGGAACCCTATGAGAAGAGCCTGGCTCTGTCCTCTTTGCACCCTCTTTTCAGGTATTTACATACATTGATGAGATCTACCCTGAGTCTTCTCCAGGCTGAACAGTCACAGCTGTTTCAGCCTTTCCTCAAAGGACAGATGCTCCAGTGTCTTCGTCATCTTGCTGGCCCTTTATTGGACTCCTGCGTGTCCATATCTCTCTTCTACTAGGAAGCCTTGAACTGGACAAAGTACTAGTTTGGCCTCCACAGAACTCAGTAGAGGGGAAGGACCACCTCCCTGGACCTGCTGGCAACATTCCTTCTCATGCAGCCCAGCATCTTAGTTTCTAATTAAAATTTGAAACAGTCATTTCCAAAGATCAAAGAATCAGATATTCCAGGGTATTTGTCTTTGAATATAAGACATCACTTGAGCTCTGGCCTTTAGTTTGGCATTATTGTACCTAAATAAGGAAGCACAGTCACTGGGTTTGACCTTCAGTTTCTTCCCACATGAGTTCAATAAAATGTATAAAATTTCTCCAGCAATGTGTTCCAATGCAAAGTCAAGCAGGTCAATTCAAATCACAGATAGTTCCTGCATTTTACTCTGGGTGAAAACTTGCAACACATTCTCACATCTAAGATAGACACTTGACGTCTGCCCATAAGGTTGCCTCCCCTCCTTTATACTCTACCCCACTCCTTTAGAGGTACCCAAAGTGGAACAGGAGCAGCAGATCAGGAGAGCAGTTTTCATACTATGAGCACTGACACTGCCGAGAGCATTGGCAAACCGCCGCACTGAGTTTGCAGCTGGTTCCTGTCTCAGGTAGCATATGGCAGCTCCAGTGTCTCTTATATCTGCCTACGCTGTATAAAGACATAAATTCCACCGCAGTTTCCTGAGTTGCCCTTGTCCTAATCCAAAGAGTTTGCAAGCTGTAATGAGTTTCTGCTCAAATTAAGGGTACTTCTTATTAAGAAGAAACTTGTTGATCTTCTAGTCCAGTCTATATTATTCTGTGGTTTGGATCACTAAATTAGATCACAAATATAAATTTAAACATATATCTATATATACAGCTAAAGGTAACTGCAAGGTGATTGAAAGGCAGTAAGCTGGAAGCACATTCACTCTAATGCTGAAGATTTCCCATACACAGGTAGCTCATATCCTGATGGGTGATCTGCAGACCAGTCCTATGCTATGTTTCAGAGGTGGGAATTGTAGGGAAGTGAGAAGAAAATGAGTTCAAGAAGAGACAAGCTGACCTATGCTGATCCCAAAGATTAAACTTTCAGGGGAGGCAGTCATGATCAATAAGGTTTACCTGTTGGAATATAGAATTTCGATCTTATATTTAGATTTTGGATCCTATGGATTAATATGTAAATAAAGTCTTAGCCAAATAATAAAGAAATTTTGTTTCTGGTTTGGATTATAATAAAGGAAATTATTGAAGCATGTATTCAAATATTTTTGAGCCCTGGAACTATAGTAGGGGAGGGAAGAGAACAGTAGAGATTAGGAATGATTATAGGTTTTTCAGCTTTTTCTTTAGGCATTCACTTTCAAAAACATTATATTTAAATGCTAAGGACAGTTACTTTCTTCAGGGAAGTACACAGATTACATAAATTATGAAAAATGCAAGGATACATCTGTGAGTAAGAGGATGTCTGACTGAACAGTGAATTGTATTTGTTCCTTCTGGGTGAACTAGGAAAAAGAGGTATTAAATCCCTGTTTGGGAGAACAATCTGACCTCATGGATGCCATGACAATTTTCTACAGTCCTTTCATTTATTCTTAGTGTGTACATTAAATAGTGGTCCTTTATACCTTTCTTTTTAAAGCACTTTCTAAATTCAAGCTGTTGCTAATGCGATTACAGGGAGTATGAGCACACAAGGGCTGGTTTCTTATCCGCACAGTTGAATTCTATATACTCTTTCCTCTCTTTCATTTACATGCTGGTAAGTATGTAATTCTTCACTTCTCTTATCAAGCATATGAGCAAGCTATAGCAAAATCTTATGCAACATGCACAGATCTTCTTCAGCAAATCAAATCTCAAGTCAGAAACACAAATGATGAACTGGAAAGAGAAAAAAACACTCTACCAACAAAAAAAAGGTATTTTTCACAGTTAAAACATGTAACAATCTTTTTCTTCACATTAACAAAGAGGAATTGGAAAGGATATATTTCTAGTGACTGGAAAGATGAATTCATTGGATGTGGGTTGGGTTCTGATATTGATATATCTTTGTGAAACTATTGAATATTTGAGGGAAATTTTCTCTGTTTTTTTCTTTCTCTTCCCCTGCTCTTTCCCTCTCTCATATTATATGCAGCTTGTTTCTTTTCCCTCTACTTAACCAGGTACATTTCTATTAATTAATTTTTGTTCAGTTTTCACTTTTTGATATGTATTCCTAATACATATATATATTTAAACTATATTTTTGATCTATTTGATTAAACACAACAAAACTATTTAACAATTTGAATAGTGTAGAGAACTCAGAGCATTACACACTAGCAATTTGCAAGAGATGACATCTGTAAGCAATGTTTTCAAACATTGTTACAAGTTGTTGGTCTTTTGCTCTACACATCATAGAGCATAACTTCAAAATAGTATTAATCAGATCTCCCACTAATGAAAACTGTTCTGGTTTAAGACAGAGGAATTCTGTATCCAGACAAAAGTTGGTAAAGTAGGTGAAGCACGTTGTGACTTTGAAGACATCCATCCATCACTTGGAAAAAAAACTAGTTGGTAGAGTGCCATGAGACAAAGCCTTGGAGGGAAGAGGGGAGAAAGAGAGCTGGCTAGTGTTTAAGGATCATCCCAGCGATGCATCAGAAGTCAGGCAAAAATGCCAGAAGAAAAACACCAAACCAAACCCACCAACTAAACAAAAACCTCTAAAAAACCCACCTGGAGAACTACAGGCTGGTCAGTCTCACCTCTGCGTGCAGCAATATCATGGAGTAGATCCTTCTGGAAATTGTGCTTAGTCACATGGAAAATAAGGAGGTTATTGGTAACAGCCAACATAGCAATTATGCCTAACATATTTGGTGGCATTTGATGATGGGGTTGCAAAACTGGTGGACAAAGGAAGAGAGATAGACATCATCTACCTGGCCTTGTGCAAAGCATTCGATACTGTCCTGCACAACATCCTTATCTCTAAATTGGAGGCATGGAGTTGATGGAAGGAACATTCAGTGAATAAGAAATTGGATGGATGGTCACACTCAAAAAATCGTGGTCGCCACCTCAATGTCCAAGTGGAGTCCAGTGACAAATGGCATTCCTAGGGGGGTGATATAGGGAGCAGTGCTGTTTAACATCACTGTCAGCAATATGGACAGGGTTTCATCCAGCTGGTGCCCAGTCACTAATAGGGCTTCCCAGGGTTCCATTTTAGGGCCAGTTATTTTTAACATTTTCATAACAACCTGGACAAATATATCATGGATTGTAATTGCAGAAGTAGTGGCATCTCTGCATGTTCTTATCCTCAGAGAACCTCTACTTCACCTAAATGTTTATAAAACTATTTGTAGGATCTATTCTCCATTATATCACCAGTATATTTTATTCTATTACTTGATGGAGTAATCTTATTTTGATTTTACATTATTTAATCAATTTTAAAATAAATAATTAGAAACATCTTACACATTTTTATTGAAAGATACATAGTCTTCAAACTAATCAGTGAATGAACATAAATATATCTTTCTTCACATTATAACTAACATTATGCTTGAGGTCTTACACTGTTGTAATCCTTATTCCTTTCATAAACAATGAAACATTTTAAATTGCCTGATTTCTTTTTATGTACAATGCTTAGCTATTATTTCTAAGAAACTTAATACAAATAGCACTAGCATAAGAAAAATGGGTATTCTTTAATTTTAAACAATGTTTTAATGAATGTAAAATAGTAACCTATGTTACAAGATGCACTCTCATCAGCACATTTTATGTTGAAAACAGTTAACATATTAATATGTCAAATTAAAAAATATGGATTTTATTTCAAAGCCCTTAAAAAGCTGAACAACTATTTTACAAGTCTTTAGGTATATAACTATGAAATAGGGTTGTAAGAAATAGTATCTAATTCTCCATGACATCAGAAAGAATTTTCATGTTGGATTATTTGAAGTTAACAAAAGGTTTCTTTCTACGTTCAAGTAGATATTTTAAAAAATATCTGACAGTATTCCATAAGAAATGGTCTTTTTATTGTGAATTTATTTACTAAAAGAACAAAAATTATTTCCAATCAACATATGGAGAGCAGTAAAAGTTAGTTTTTAAAGTTATTTAAGGCCATTGCTCTTTTAAAACTAATCCTGATTGTCAGAAAATCTTTGCATAAGACTAGATCTCGCACAAATCTATATTTTACTTATAAAATACATTGCTATATATGAACACAAGGAAATATAATTGGTTTTAATATTTAAATGACAGATTCTCAAATGAATGCAGAATTGAGATCTACCTGCTTATCAGCAGTGACGATTCAGTTTTTAATCTGTGCTGCAAAGCTTTTTCTATCATCTTTTCAACAGTTAATCTCCAAGAATATGTTGATGCTCCGTATAAAAGCAAACTATTATGTAACCAGTTACACAGTCATCTGGTTAGAAAGAGCATCAAGCATGGTCCATGGGATTTTAATTGCACAGATTAACTGATAGGAAATGAGACTGTCATGGCTTAAACTAGAATTAAACTATCAGAAAAAATTGTCTGTGTTACTTTAACTAGAAATTAGGGATATTCACAAAGGATATCACAAAGAATATTTCCAGGCTTGCAAAGGAATAATTTGTGTTGCAGTTCTTATTTATTCTAATAAATGCTTGGTAGAGGGAATGTCAACAGTTAATAACTACTGCATATTGCCATAAAAAAGATTGGCTTAGAGAACTCATAAGTGATTTGTGTGGAGTTTAATCACATAAAAAGTGTATACATTACTCACAAACAAATTGAATCACTATAAAACAGTATTGCAAGGACAAGGATATCTACATGACAGACCTAGAGGCTATTCCAAGGCTGCCTATATAATTGTCTGAGGAATTTGCCAAGGAGACAGATGTTGCTGACAGAAAATAATGTTCCACTCCTTGGCATTTGGTTATAGCAATGGTCAATTCTAAGACAAAGTTCAACAGCAGTCTTCATTCCCACACAACTCTATTTTATGTCTAATAAAGGTGAGCACAGTTGTGTTTTCATAGTTGTGTCTTAGACAAATTCCTACAGGAATTCTGCAGCTCTCGGATGCTGATTTATGCACACACAACCCCTGCTCCTCCCCCAAAATTCCTTAAATTCTGCTATGAATCTAAAATGTCACCTGTACAGCACCACACAGACTTTTAAAGAATGGCACCTTGAGAGAGCAGCTTTAGCAGAATCATACTGATGTTCTTAACTCTCAAGTCAGCAAGTCAGAACTGGCAATTTCACGTTTGTATTTTTGGTTTTTATTCCTTGCAGAATCCCAGAAAAAATACTCTCTTGTTTTCTACTGTGTTTGTCAAGTAGGTAATTTAGAGCAGAAAGTTCTGTTTGTTCTACCATGTAAATCTTGGGTAAAACATCAGCTGGAAGGGTGAAAACAAACTGTAAACCCAACATGCAAGATCCTATATGAGAATGGAACATGTAGCCAATGCACAGGGTTTAAAATGTAAGGTGCTGGTTAGCTGGTGCACAGCTGGTCTAAATCTTCTGACATTTTGAAGATAAGAAGGGCAAAGTTGGCTCTGTGTTGAATGCACGGACAATATGTTTATTAGTGAGAGAAAACTGAATATCACTGAGAGCAGGACACCCACCGCAGGTGTTGGGTGTTGACCAGAAACACTCCCAGAAGGAACACCATTGTAAAAATATAGGAGGTTGTCTTTATGTTGGCCTTATACTGAAGAGTGAAAGCCAATGAAGAATTCAAGATGGATACAAAGCACAAATCCAGTGTAAACAGTTGTTGTTTATTTATATTTTCATTTGAACTATGATTTTGGTGAGGGATCTGTGGGAAAGGGCAAGGGTGGTAAAATGTCAAATAAAATGCAATGTCTGTTGCTCATACAAAGAAAATAATCCTCGCTATACAAAGACTGTGGTTAGTCAAAAACGTGAATACCACTGCTCAAAAAGTCAAACTCACATCAGGAATTATTAGGGAAATAAAGAACAAAACAGAAAATTGCATTATGCCACTGCAACCCCCTTTTCTACCCCCAAAATCTTTCACAGAATCACAAGACTGGAAAAGACTTTTAAGAACATCAAGTCAAACCATTCCTGTCCTATGCTAAACCATATCCCTAAGTACCTCATCTACCCTTTATTTAAACACATCCAGGGAAGGTGACTCAACCCCCTCCCTGGGCAGCCTGTTCCAGGCCCTGACAACTCTTTCAGTGAAATTTTTTTTCTAACATCTAATCTGAACCTGCCCCGGTGCAGCTTTGTGCCATTTCCCTTTGTCCTGCCTCCTGTTACTTGGCTGAAGAGACCGTTGCCCACCTCTCTACAACCTCCCTTCAGGTAGTTGTAGGTGGTGATAAGGTCTCCCCTCAGCCTCCTCTTCTCCAGACTAAACAGCCCCAGCTCCCTCAGCCACTCCTCATATGATTTGCCCTCCAGCCAACTTCGCCAGTCTGGTTGCCATTCTCTGGACTCACTCGAGAACCTCAATGTCCTCCTTATGGCAAGGAGCCCAGAACTGGACACACTAATTGAGGTGTGGTCTCAGCAGTGCTGAGTACAGGGACACTGTATGCTGGAAATAGGACAGAAAAGCAATAAAATACAGGTTTGTAAAATGACAGATGGCTTTGAAAAGATAAACTATACGTGATCCTTACCTAGTTTTACTGAAGAACTGAGGCAGATTAGTAAACGGTTAGGCACCAAGTTTAGCTGGTATATATTCATGCAAGATAAACAAAACTGTGGAACTCATAGGCTCAAAACTATTCAAAAATTCATGGAAGGAAAAGCTTTTTTGGAAGCTGTTGTAGCTCAGGTAACAGCTGAGCACCATGAAGCTTCTCTGGCAAGACTAAGATGAGATTGGGAGAGGTAAATAGCACTTACAACAGAATACACACAAGGGTGATAACACAAGGCACCTTACAATAACCAACCAGACACAAAGAACTTCCTGAAGCCCCTGCACCAACCCAGCCCTCCCCATCTAGCCCCATTTTATGGTGAGCATGACATCACATGGTATGTAAAACACCCTTGGCCAGCTTGGCTCTCCTGTCCTGGCTCCATGTGAAAATTACTCTACTCTAGATGAAACCAGGATAGAAGCTGAAGGTTTATGCTTCTCTTCTAGCTGTCTGTTTTTCTCAAGTACATGCTGAAGTCTCAGATTAGAGAGGCTAGACCTTTTCAGGTAGTCTTAACTTCCTATTATGTCATGCACCTCACAATCTACAATAAAAAAGGATCACCAGGACTAGTAGGATAAAATATAGTATTGCTTTTTCATTGCTCTTTTCTTAGATATTATTTATAGACCCTGATATTTTGGAAATCAAAACTATAGTATGACTGGGTTAACCTGAGAAGCTGCTTGTAGAATGAAACCGGGACACCTTCATATTAGGAAACAAATCTCTGGATTAATGATGATAATGAGGCCTTACCTTGCTCTTCTCTGATCATGGCTCTGCCAAATTGAAGCAAGTCTTCTGTCTGTCTCAGAGTGGGTTTATAACTTGCAGTCCTTATATAACAGTGCTCTCTGCCATCCCAGTGCCATGGGCTGTTCAGAATTTAACCAGCCTTTAATTCTTTTGACTATGTGGCCCATGAAGTGGTTCCTAAAGGAAAGTCTTGAGGTGAGACAGGAGTTACCTTGGGAGTAGTCTGTCCTAAACAGGTTGCTGTAAATCCATTAGGGCTCTGCACAGTCATTTGACTCTGGATCTGAGCATTAAAATGGCAAGACAGCTGGCAATAGCTTAAGGCAGCTGTTCGCTTCTCTCCCTTCCTGCTGCCAGTACAGGTGGTCTCTTGAAATTATTTTGTTTGTTAATAAACATATAATAAAATTGCATCCACTTGGTTACATTTGGCAAAAATCTAATACTTCTGTCAGTCTTCATCAATCCCCTGCCATTCATAATGTAGCAATAACTAGGGACTGCATTGGCAGGTACCTTGCTCTGTACTTCTGCAAAACAGATTAGGTATGTTGGATCAAATCCTGCTAATGCTCAAGTCTATCTGAGTCTCTGAACTCTTTAAGGCACTGTGGAGAGTATGGGTTTAGCTTAACTTTTTAGCTTACTCTTTTGCAGTGTCACCTAGAGGTTAATTTCCAAGACACTTTGTCCAAGATGACTTACTGGACCTCTTACTGGAAAGTAAGCAGTGCTTAGTCTCATAGATTTTGTCTGCTAAAAATGAAATCAGAAATGTCTACTCACTCTTCACAAATATTTGGTTAGTTTTTCTTTGTGCATCAAAGGAGGCAGACCAGAGTGTTTTTTTAAATTAAAAAAATACTGGAATATGTGTTTTATTTCTTCAGTTTCCAAATGACCGTTAAATTGTTTAGCATGGTTCTTCTAATAATTTCCCTCTGATGGCTCCATTTTATATGCCTTTGGAAGTTAAATCTAATTAGAATAGTTGTAGAACTGTTTGGCATATGTCTCATAAAATTCTTTACTCCCTGCCATCCTCCATACTTAATACTTCCTAATTATCCCTGAAAAGAAAATTAAAAGGAATTGACACACATACCAGTTTTCACCCGAACACAGCGGAGGCCTTCACAGAGAACCATCCAAAACCATACTCACAGAGAATGAATCAATTAGTTTATAAAATATAGAAAATGTGGGGAGTTTTATATAAATTACACACAGGCCTTCAGATTCTAAAATATGTCTTTCTGCTTATAAATATCCTGCATAGGACAATTTAGGTCAAACCCTCTGTACATTCTAATAAACATGAAGTTTCTACTCCTAAATTATTGTATTTATATATTTGTAAAAGATTACATTTAGTTTCAACAGAACGTATTCTGTAGGAATGAAAAAGCAACAACAAACAAAGGAGCTAAAATGAGGTACTGACTAAATGAGTAACTATTAACTTCTCAGTTCTACAGAAGCTGAAATTTTCTAAGATTATAATTTTAAGCTAAAACAGAATTAGACTCTATTGCTCATGATCAGGAAAGCGAGAACGGATGTTTTAGTCTCATTGTTAAAACTGTTTTTCCTCTTACAGATTGAAATCTTTTAGAGGCAGTAAATATATTTTATATGTGCATAATGGTTTGCAGTTTTCGTTAACAGTTGAAATGGTCTTGCTTGGCTTGTCTTGGCTAACAGCCACACTTCCAGCTAGCTGTTTACTCACTCCCCTCCACTCATCAGAAAGGGAGAGAAAATATGAAAAAATTCTGCAATGAGAAAACTCGTAGATTGAGATAAAGACAGGGAGATTGTTCATCTGTTAGAACTGCTGGCAAAATGGACTGTCCTTGAAAATATTTAATTGTAATTTATTGTCAATTCAAACAGATTCAGCTGCTGAGGAACAAAAAGACAAATAATAAAACAGTAACTTTCCTTACCCCTTTCTTCTCAGCTTCATTCCTTCACTACCACTGAATGGTGCAGGAGAGATGGGGATAGCGTGGTTAGCATGCAGTGGTTTCTCTCTGCAGCTCCTTCATCATCACATATTTTCTCTGTTCTGATGTGGTTTGGCATGGCTGGCACTGAATACCAGCCATGGGACCATGGAAGACCTCCTGTTCCAGCCTCTCCTCTGGCTTTGTTGTTCTTAATGTAATTTCTAAAAGTTTTTTTTTCCCCTCTTTTTCTCCCTTTGAGCTGCTATCTGGCATTTCTTAAATGTTTTCCCAGAGGTGCCACTAGCATAAGCAATAGGCTCAGCTGTGTCCTGTGGTGAGTCCCCTCAATCTGGGAGTCAATCTACCACTCCCTTTTACTTGTTAAAGATGAAAAATAGATTTTCTGTCCTTTTAAAACACTTAAAAAATCAGTTTGTTATGACTAGAGTATGTGCCTTCCTACTGCTACTCAAAAGAGGATTTCCAGCAATACAATAAGCCATGCCTATCTAACTGATTATGCAGAGATGAGATGAAACTGATTGTACATATGCAGCCAAATGCAAGAAGCAGACAAAAATTATCATTACAGGCTTGTACAACATTTTACACTAGTTGATATTTCACAGGTTGTGTTTGTTTTAATTGAACGTGTGGCTCCTTTAAGATGTTTCTGCTTAGCTCTCCATCTCACCCTTGTGACTACCATTCTGGCTACAGTTAACAATCTTTCTGAAAGAAAGGAAAAAATTCATTTTGAAGGTATGTGAGAGTAAATATAATATATATATATAGTCTGGAAGTAATATAAATGAGCTATATAGTAAATTATAACAATGACAGTGTTTATATCATTCTAACAATGACCTTGTGTTTACATAGAACTTCTTTCTTCTTGTTTAAATAAAAATCACAGTCCTTAAAAACTTTTGATTTTTATGTATGGAAGATTCTTCATCTTTGCCCAGATAATTCACACAGCATAAAAAAACCAGATCCTTCTTTTAAACAGAAATTTTCAAACAGAAATACCATTATGAACTGAGAAATAGAAATAAAACAGCATTTTCTAGCTTTATTAGCATTTGGTTAACTTGATAATTTAGCTCTGATGCTACAGTTGGGTCTGCAAAGTTCTTTCCTTTGTACCTTATTATTCCTCATTTGCCTCACTTGTTCTTGCCTTTACATCCTTGTTTCACACACTGTCACTGAAGTCTTCTTGTTTAGTCCATCAATTCCTTTATATTCCCACCTCAAATTCATATATCTGTACATTGTGAGTTCCTTCGCCTTTCGTAGAGAAAACTCTCATGTGAATATGCACAATTCATTCGAACAGACAATGACCAAAATAAAGTTATTTTCCTCTCCAGCACAACCATCTACTTAGAAAAACCAGAAGGTATTTGAACGGCTTCTATTATCACTCTGGATGGGCAAAATGTTTTCTTACATAAAAAGTAAGCAAGAAGATACTGAAAAGCAGAAACAGGAAAATCCAAAAACAAGGAACAAAAGCAGGCAGGGCAACAAAAAAGTAAGGAAGGAAAACTAGTGTTGGGAGAAAAATATTAACATTAGAGATGTATAAAATAAGTAGTGTTGTATAAAATGAGCCATTCTCTATGGATGCTTATTTTGCTTTTACAAAAGCAAACCAAACTTATTATACAATATGCTGAATTGGGTGGAACCCATAAGGATCATCAAGTGTAGCTCCTGGTAACTCCTTATGCAGCGGAAATTAAAAGCTAACCCAAACCACATCTGTAAAATAAAGCTTATTGTTAGCTCTTATTAATCATACAGCAAACATGTATAATAACAAAGTTCTTTATGTCATCTACCCCAGCTAGAGCAATGTTGTAGTTGGCTGTTGCACCTATCTATAGTTAAGTTCTTTGGGTATCGTGAGGTGTAAAGTAGAACATACTAACCTTGTAAATACCACAGGGAACTTCCCTCATCTGGTTTCTTCTGATGTGAGATTTCTAGATCTGAAAACAGCTTCTGCTGAGGAGTCCCTGCTTTCAAGGATTTCATCCTTATAGGATGCACATATTGTTTTCTGGAGGGAGAATAAAAAAAGGGTAAAAAAATGAAATCTATTCTGATCTTGAGTGACAAGTATTTTTCAGTTCATTTTTATATGTTCAATTCAAAATCAGCTTTAAGGTAAGGTAAATTTCAGCAACCTTGAAGTAGGCAACAGTTTATATTTACTGCAAATTCAGTGAAGCTAATTATCTTGGTTCTGCTTTTTGATTCAGTTTGCTTGAATTTAGTGCATGTGTTTTGTTAAGTAGACAAAGAGATAAATGGGTCACTATATTTATCACTGCTCATTATTTTTTTTTATATCCATGTTGAATAGTGTAAGTTCTGATTACAATTATAATGTTTTTATGCCATCTTGGTAGTAATTGACTGAAAGACACAATTTGTGCTTTGATTCCATCTGTTAAGTAATTGATGATCACAAACGATTTCTTGATAATGTTTTTAATGTCAGTTCTTCTTCAAGTATTTGGAAATACTTTAATAATAAGCTTTTTTTTCTGGTGTGAAAGTTTATGCAAGTTTTTTCTACATTCCTTTATCTCTTTGTTTCTACTTCTATAATTATTCATTTTATTTGTTCTCTTTCCAGTTTACTATATGTAAAATTGCCATCAAAAATTATCTTTCTTTTCCCTTTTTTTTTTTGGTCTCTTCCATTACTACTGATACATAGGAATAACTGCATGTATCAATACAGGCTGGGGGATGGCCTGTTGGAGAAGAGCTCCATGGAGAAGGTCCTGGGGTTCCTGGTGGATGACAGGTCAACCATGAGCCAGCGGTGTGTCAATGGGATCCTGGGGTGCATCAGGAGGAGTGTGGCCAGCAGGTCAAAGGAGGTGATCCTCCCCCTCTACTCTGCCCTGGAGAATTGTGTACAGTTCTGGGCTCCCTGTTATAAAAAGTACAGGGATCTCCTGGAAAGAGTCCAGTGAACGGCTATGAAGATTATTAAAGGACTTTATATCTTATAAATGTTTATAAATATCTCAAGTGTGGGACACGGGGAAATGGCCAGCCTCTTTTCAATAGTCTGTGAAGACAGGACAAGGGGCAATGGCTGCAAGTTAGAGAATAGGAAGTTCCACACCAACATGTGGCAGAACTTATACACAGTGAGGATGACAGAGCACTGGAAGTGTCCATCTCGGGAGATACTCAAGACCCATCTGGATGCCTACCTGTGCAATATGTCCTAGGGAACCTGCTTTGACAGGGGGTTGGACTCAGTGATCTCTGGAGATCCCTTCCAACCCCTACAATTCTGTGTGTGATTCTGTGTGTGATTCCAAATTGCTCTTTATAATCTGACCTCAGGGTAGCATATCCCCTTCATATCAGTCACAAAACTCTGTAATAATAGTTCCAAATCCTTAGCTTAGTAGAAGAATCCATCTCACCAAGTAACAATTTCCCCAACATTACTTACAGTAACATACTCAGAAAGGATCAGGTAAACAATTAACAATAGTTTATAGCAAAGACAAAAGTTCATTGAAGAACATAAGAGTTCATAAAACAAAGTAAACCAAGAAAAATGTAGTGTTATTTTTAATTTTTATTGCTGTCTGGAGCTAGAAAAAAAAAAAAAGTTTGTTTTTGCCACTATTAGTAACAGTATAACCTTTCAAAAGCTCAGAAGTCAGTCAAAACTCACATCTTCTGTATTCTATGTTGAAGATTAGAAAAAACTCAAAGTATTTAAACAGATTGGAGTTTTATCTATTGTTTTGAAGCAATATATATTCTAATTCTCATCAAAATACTTTCACATTTGTATTGCATGAAGAAACAAATTCAGTAAGAGGTGAAGAAGACAACAAATCAAATGAAAACTCCTTCAAAAATAATATCATTTCTATATTTCACTGTTCTGTTACCTACACAGGAATCAGTTTTCTTTCTTGCCTAAGTTTAATGGGGCTTTTCAGTTAAAAGTCTTCCCAACTCCATTCTTCTTGAGAAGGGTTGTTGACTTGGATGCTGCCCTGTGGAACCTGTTCTAGGTGATCCTGCTCTGATATGGGGGGTTGGACTAGATGATTTCCTAAGGTCCCTTCCAATCCTTACAATTCTGTGATTCTGTGATCCTATGATTTAAAATGCAAAGGGACGTGGATAGGTGAGCACAGAGCTAGGAAGCAGCAGTAATTACTCGGAAGGGTTTTTTTCTACAATTTTAAAAGGTTGTTTTGTGTTTTTTTCATGTTTTAATTAGCTAATTTGGACTATTAGACTCTTAGAATATTGATTATACCCACAATAAATTCTTAACCCCATGTGGGGTATGCTCCCTTCACCTGTGACAATAATTGGTACCTGCAGTTTTTGAGGGTAATGTATATGTTATAAATGTATATATGCACATGTACATCAATGCATATATGTATATATTAAGAAACCTCTTTCCAAAAGAGATTCAAATTGGCCACAGCTCTCCTGATTGTCCTAAAAAAAGGTAAACTCACTTAAACAAAATGTAGCTAATTATAGGTTTTATTATTCTTACTGGGGAGTGGAAAGCTCCTGTATATAGATAGGGAAATAGCTCTAGTCAAAAGAGATCAAATTCTGCCCTTACTTTTAACTGAAAAGCCCCATTAAACTTAGGCGATTGAAACAGTGAGACTAGAACTTGGCCTCCCTAGCTATGCAGTTAATGTTAACAGTGGCAACATTGTAGATAAAGTGCATTTTAGTTCTCAAGAAAAATGTTAACTGTTCTGAAGACTTCAAAGCTGCTTTATGAAGCAGATCAGATAGCTCAGGAGCAACAGCAGGGAAGCCAGCTCAAACTGATTCTGTCATTGTGCCTGAGTATGAGTGTGGTGGGACTGCTTCAAAAGGTGAGGGTGCAGTTCAGTCTTTAAACTAGGGCATATTGAATTATTTATTGCAGTTACTGAATTATTTATTTCTGTTCACAAATAGGCTTTGATTTTTATAAATGTATTTGGCATACATCATTGCTTGATCAGATTAGCAAAGCAAAATCTAACTTTTGGGTGCCTCACCAAAGACTGAATCTTGCAAAGTGCTAAGACTTGCCATGAAATTTTTTGTGACATGGCATTTTTGCTCTTTGAATAATTGAATCAAGGTTTCAGAAGAATGGTGAATGACAGAGAAACCAGTTTTGTTTGCTAACAAATCTTCACACACTAATACAGATCATCCTTGAAGAGTGATGTCTCTGATATTTATCATAATGGAAATAAAATTCTGGTTTCTTTTTTGTAAGGAATAGAAAGAGGGCCAAAAATAAAGTTTTAAATAAATGGCTATTAGAAATCTGAATTGGGCTTTATCAGCTCCACATAAATTTTATGTCAAGTAAAAAAGAGCAAGAAGAAAAAAGAAAAAGAAAAGCTGCATCCTAGTCTCACCTAGTTTGGAATTCAAAACCTAGGCAGAATGCTGCATAAGCCTGCCTGCAACTTCACAGCAGGACAAGCTGAAACAATTCTTCTCTAATTTGCTTTCTTTTTCCACATACATATTTTTCTTCACCTATCTTGGGTTGTCTCTATAATTCATAAGATCCTGTGGTGAGATGATTTGTCACACAAAATTGAGAAAATATATATGTGTATACATATATACATCTGTGTTTTTGCTAGTTTATATGTTAAACCCCTTAGGGAAAAGCATGATAAAGACTAGAGGTTACATAAGGCAGAGGGCAGAGGTAAAGAGGGAGATAACCATAGTAGCCAGAAATTACTAGTTGATATAAATGGATCTGAAGTCTAAGTTTCATACTGTCTTGTTCTGATCATTTTTTTTTTTTGTTAAAAAAGGACACAGTAAGTTTTCTTGAAACAGTGAAACAGCTACCTTTCATATGACTGCACAGAGCTTTAAACACTAATCCAAGAAATACAAGACCTACTGCAGTAATAAAGTTCTGTTTTTTGTGTTTTTAAATTATATCTTTTTTAAAACTTTTTTTTTTTCCTTTTACAGCTTCAAACTTAAAGAAAATGAATGATAAATATCTGTCATGGCAGTGCGTGGGATGTAAATGTACTGGTGGTGGAGAGACTGGTTGGAAGTGATAACTGATGCCTATCATGGAAGCAAAGAACCTGCTGCAAGGACAGTCAAAAGCCTCCTCATTACCATTATGTTATATCTTCTTTTTCATATTATAAGTCACTGCTAAGGACTATTTTACCTTCAATTGAATAGGAGAGGGGAAGTGAGTGTAAAAAATAATGTGTCAAGGACATGATTTTTATTAACCCTGAAAATTTGGTGCTAAGTATGCATGCATTGTGTATGTAACTGGTTTCACGCTAATCAAAGTTTGGGCCTATTTCTGAGGCAGTAGCATATTTCATTTGCTTGTTGTCCAAGTAAAGGATTTCCCCACATCATGCAAAAAGACATGGCTACCAGCTGGGTCTGTACTGTGGAAAGATTGGTTTGAGACATGCAAGTAATATAAAATTTATTACCTTGAGCATAATGCCACATAAATACAACAGAAATCTTTCTCTGTGTGTATAACACAGTAAATATGATCTTTGACATTTATAGTCAAAGGCTACAGGGTCTGCACCAATCTAGAAGTACAAGGTGTCAGTGCTGTTCTAGACTCACTTTGACCATAGGTGGGCTGATCTTGTTATTATTAATGATGGTTTTCTGCTTCCAAATTAGCTAATTTGGACTATTTGACTGTTGAAACATTAATTAATTAGTTCCAGGTAAATTATTATTTCACTTTTGCTTAATGAGAGTTCAGCTGAAAGAGGGGGCTTCATACTGAAACCAAAGATGTAGAATTGTCAGTTCTCTTTAATGTGTTACATCAAAACTGAAGTTATACAAAACAAAAATTTCTTTTGAAAACCTAAGGTCGAAAAAAATGCTTGAGCAAGCTTGAGGGATGGTATAAAGAAACATACAGTACACTACAGAGAACAGAGACATGAGACACTAATTGTTTTCACTAGATGTTTTCAGGTATCTTCAATTCTATGACAGAGGGGCACTACAGAAAACAGGTTTACTTGGGACTTGTCACAGTTATTGTGGGCCTTTACCCTCCCCCCCATTAATTTCCTACTTGACTTAAGTTCTGCATAATTCCTCTAAACATAATGGTAATAGTTTAGGTTGAGACAAACCACAACTGGTGTTGTAACTCAGACTATTAGAAGTCCCAGGAGAGACCAAGTCTGTGTAGAACATGTAAGTTTCTGAAGCTCTCTCCTCAGCTTCAAAGAGTTTCTGTTTGTATCAGTTGTTCCAGAACACTGAATAAAAGGGCCATTGTTGTTATCCAGAATAACATTATCCACAGGCTTTTTTCTAGTAAGTAGCATATAACCTTTTCAGTGTTATCTTCTTTTTATTATGATGTGTACACTTTATGCTTTTATTCTTTTCATTCTCTCCCCCATCCCTCTGGGGCAAAGGAGAGGGAGGGAGGGAGAGACTGTGTGATGCTTAGTTGCTGCCTGGTGTTAACCCATGACAGTCTAAGCACAGAGCCATAAAATCATAGAATGGTCTGGGTTTGAAGAGACCCCAAGGATCATAGAGTTCCAACACCCTGCCACAGGCAGGGCCACCAACCTCCAGGGCCCCATCCAACCTGGCCTTGAACACCCCCAGGGACGGGGCATCCACCACCTCTCTGGGCAGCTTTCTCCAGCACCTTACCACTCTCACTGTAAAAAACTTCACCCTAATATCTAATTTAAATCTTCCTTCCTCTAGCTTTAATCCATTCTCCCTTGTCCTGCCATTGTCTACTATTTTAAAAAGTTGATTCCCCTCCTGTTTGTATGCTCCCTTCAGGTATTGGAACGCTGCAATGAGGTCACCACACAGCCTAGCCCTTTCAGTGATAAATTATTTTTTTATTCTGACCTGTACCTACAATTGTCAATTAAGGACATATCACTATGACCCAGAGGTTGAAATACATGTAGGTAGTTTTGATTCAGGTCGAATTTCTACCTTTAATAGAAGTTGGGAGCAGGACTTTTGAGGATCTGTTTTCAAATTCCTTGATAATTTGATCCTATTACTCATGCAACAATATAAGACTGAACAATAATGGGGAAAAAGGAAATTAAGTGTTTTGATGCTTAAAGTACTCACTGGTCTAAGTTCTGGTTTATAGGGAGAGCTTCATAATTGATATTTACCTTTAGTCTAATCTCTCAATCTACTTTTATAGACAGTCATTCTAGGTTGGGATTCAGAGCCATTTAGGTTTCAGGTTCTAATCAACTCATAGAGGAATCTATCTGACCAGAAACAGGCTACAGACTGTTTACTTACTACAGGGCACTAACTTTAGTCATTGGACACTAAAGGTACTCTTGTGAATGCTTTCCAATGGTTCATTTCTTTCCAACAAATGAAAATAGACACTGATCTTTTAGTCAGAAGGAAGAGTCAAAAAGACTTAAGTATGTGAAACACAGTGTGCTTCACACTGCTAATTTATCCACAGTTAGATTTTACTAGTTTCACTTGAAAAGAATAGATTCATGCATCTTATGTAACCTCACTAAAATGAACAGTATTAGAGTATTACTATCTGTCCTTGGCCAAAGAGACATTTATAAAACTTGAGTAGCTACATGGCTTTACCCAGAAAACATAGACCAAACATTCTAATTAGAATCAGATCTGTTTTCATAACAAAATATGTGAACCCCCTGCCCTTCCCCTCCCCATAGTCAGATCATTTACAGAAAACAAACTACTTTTTTTCCTTAGGAATTTATCTGTGCCTTATTCTCCATCTGATGTTAGAATTCTCTATTTGAAGAATCATAAAAATGTCCCCAATTGTGATGTGATAAATATAGAATGATGATTTTCAAGTGGGAGATAAATAGGAGTAGCATATCAACTCCAGAGGAACAAACATTCTGTATTCTTATAGATGTTCTTAGAAACAAAGTTAAAGAATTAGAGATGATAGTTTACTGGGACAGCAGAGAAAGAGAGATATAACAATAACAGGATTTTATAGCAAAATATACAAAACTGGTGATACACAATGCAGTTTCTCACCAAACCCCACAACTCAGGCCATACAGCTCAGACTGGACCGTCCCTAAACTGCACATGTCCTGAAGCCATGTGCTCCCCACCCCCCTGCACCTCCCACATCAGCACCACTTTATGCTGAGAATGACGGCATTGGCATGGAATAGCCATTTTGTCCAGCTTGGGTTACCTGTCCTGGCTGTGTCCCCTCCCAGCTTCCTGAGTGCCCCCCTTCTCATTAGCAGGGCAATATGAACAACTGAAAAATCCTTGACTACATGGCAACAACTAAAACATCCGTGTGTTATCAGCACTGCTCCGGTCCTAACTCCTGAACACAGCATTCTACTGGCTGATAGAAAGAAAATTAACTCTATCCTAGATACTATTACAGTAGTACAGTGATTTTAAGAATGGAGAACTATCCTTTGGGACCTTATATCCCTGTAATGTATTGCAAAGAATGCTATTCTGTATGGATTCTTTAAGAAAAAAAAACCTAATATTTTCTTAGAGGTAGGACATACTGTTTTGTTTGCCCTTTGGAGTACAGGCAATACTTTTTACTTCACTAGATTACTTTAAAGCCCAGTGTGAGAGTATTTTTACATAAACTCACTACGCAGAGAAAAAGAGACTAGAATAGGCACAAACACAGGACTTCTCAGGACTATTCTGTGCCTGTACTGTGAATACAGAGTCAAGGAAAGGAAATTAATTGCAGAACTGGCATCTGAATGGCTTGAACTTTGATATACTTACCCCGAGCAGACTAATACCAAATCATTATTTACATAGATGTAGCTCTATCAACATAATTGCACCTGTTTCATCATAAAATGTTGTCTTTCTGTGAAGTTGTTTTAACCTGCACTACAGTTTTACTAGTTTGGACTACTGTTTTCCTAGGGAAGTCTTCAGCATGCTTCATTTTTCAATGTAAATATAATTTCAGACATAACTTCAAGATTGAAAGAGACAATTCAGATAAAGGAAAAATAGAAGAACATTTCACGTGCATCAGAAAGCTATTTCCTTTGCTGAGGTGACAGAAATGAAGGTTTTCTTCCTTTTGTCACACATCACATTTGTTCATGCTTACCTGTTTTCAGATGGAATGGGAATTGACAGAAGTTTGCTTTTCTAAATTTTAGAATTTTTTTACTGGCAAAGTTTTTTCAACTTTATTTAGAAGAAACAGTACGGTATTCCTGGCATTTCCACTGAAAAGCTGAGATAATATTTAGCTTTCCTAATACAGAAAAACTTTACATACTGTTTTTCCCAGTCTAATAAGCTGCGTAATGTCAAATCGTAGCACTACTTTCAACAATTAATTCTTATGGAGCATGATTAATTATTCCTGATCTGATTTCCTTACAGATGAAGGCATAATAACATCAGGGAAAGACTAAAAGAAGAGAAAGAAATTGAAAGTATATTAATATTTTTCAGCACCAGTTCAGAATATATTTCTTTCCATCACATGGGCTGAGGATAACAGTGAGAAAGCTGCTTTAGGTATGAAACTGAAATTTCATTATAGATTTAAATCATAGGTCAGATGAAGTGCCAGACAGTCAGATTTTATGCAGGTATTTGTGTGAAGTGGTAGAAGCTAAACCTGCACTTCTTGGTCTCACTTCACTATTTATAATGACAGTCAGTTTTCTCTACCAAAACACTTTGATATTTTGGAATTGTCTAGAAAATGCATATATAAATACAAGAACTTTAAGGTAAAAAGTAGGGAATGGAACTATATTTATTAGTAAATCACTGTTGCCTTTGTTATCAATGATTACAAATATCTAAATGATATGCATGAGTGTCACAGAATCATAGAATCATCATAGAATCATTTGTATTGGAAAAGACCTCAATTATCATAGAGTTCCATGACTCCTGCCATGAGCAGGGACACCCCACTCTACTAAGCCAGTTTGCCCAAAGCCCCATCCAATCTGGCCTTGAACATTTCCAGGGAGGGGGATATCTATAACTTCTCTGGGCTTCACATTAAAGAATTTTTTCCTACTCTCTCAGCTACATCTACTTTCCTTCAGTTTAAAACTGTCACTTCATGCTTTTGTAAACAATCCCTCTCCATCTTTCCTGCAGGCTCCCTTCAGGTACTGGAAGGCTGCTGTAAGATTTCCCTGGACCCTTCTCTTCTCCAGGCTGAACAACTCAGTAACACTAAGTCTATCTTTATAGAAGAGGTGCTCCAGTCCTCAGATCACCTTCATGGCCATCTCTGGACTTGATCCAACAACTAAACATCTTTCTGATGTTGGGGGCCCTAAAGCTGAATGCAACACTCCAGGTGGGGTCTTGCCAGAGCAGATGGGAAGAATTGCTTCCCTCAAACATCCAGTTAATTCCTTATCCACTGAGAGGTCCATCCATCAAATACATGTCTCTGATTTAGAAACCAGGATGTTATCAAATACTGTGTACAAGGACAGATAGATGATGTCAGCTGTACTTCTCTTATCCACCAGTGCGGCCACCCCATCATCAAATGCCACCAAATTTCTTAGGAACAGTTTGCCTTTAATTATTGACATGTTGGCTGTCATCAATCACCTACAGATTCCACGTGCCACATTTCCTGGAGGATCTGCTCCATGATCTTGCTGACCAGACAGAGACTGACCAGCCTTTATTTCCCCAGGTCTTCCTTTTTTCCTTTTTTTTAAAAATGGTGGCTATGTTTTCCCTTTTCTAGTCTGTGGGAACTTCACCAGTTCATATCTGTGAATATGATAGAGAGTGGATTAACACCTTCATCTGCCACTTCCCTCAAGACCTCTGGATGTATCTCATCAGGTTCCTTGGACCTGTACAACTTCCGGTTCCTTATATGGTCTTGAAGTGATATCTACAGTGAGCAGTTCTTCATTCTGCCAGTCCCTGCCTTTGTCTTTTGAGGCTAGAACACATGCTGTTGAAAACTAAAGCAAAAAAGTCATTGGGTATCTCTGTCTTCTGCGTATTCTGGGTAACCAGTCATCCCATTTCATTCTAGAGAGGGCCCACATTTCTTGTTACTCTGGATAACAATAATGGTCCTTTCATTGGGGTTCTGGAACAGTTGATACAAACAGAAATGCTTTAAAGCTGATGCCAGAGCTTCAAAAATTTCAGTTTCTTTTTTAAGAAATTACAACTTTAGGAAGAGCCCCTTATAGATATTATCTGAAACAAAAGTTCTGTACTTACAGGTAGCCAGTGATAATGCTGCTGCTGGTATTTCAGTGTTCCTGAATCTGTAGATATTGCTCTAAGAAATGTCAAAGGCAATATGTGCCTGTTAATTTGGAACCAAACAATGGCAATATACATGTTAACCTTGACAGTTCATTGATTATGACAGTAGGCATGAAGGTGCTGAAAGACCTCAGAACATCTGCAGTGACTGACAACTCATTCTGACACATTCAGTAAAGCAGAGCTTGGTAACATAACCTTCCTTTGGCACCCTGCAGCTGGGGCACAAGATGAATATCTATTTGTGTGGAGTGTGAGTAACTGAGTAAAATGTGTTAATACATTAAGATCTCAGTGAAATAAGAGTTTCTAGTGTTAGTTTGGTTCTCTCAATAATAGGATAGGCAAAAAGAAGGAACTTGTCTTTTGTGACTTCATGAAAAAACATGCAAAATACAAAACTAACAAGTTTTACTGTAAAGATCTCTTGAAGTCTGAGTTCCCCAGCTGGAGGGAACTTGATTTTTAAGGCCCCTTCCAACCCTAACCATTCTATGAGAATATAAACATATCTAACTACTAAATGCTGATGTCGATATAATGTACATTTAATTGAATCAATGTAATAATATATGTTATTGTACACTGTATAGTATAGCATATATACGCACACTTACCGTACCCACATGTATATTTTGTGGCAAAGTGTATATTGTTTAGCCCCAGATGGCAGCTGAGCACCACACAGCTGCTCGCTCACTTCCTGCCCGCAGGGGGAAAAAGAGGAGAAAGAAAAAAATATTGGAAGTCAAAGGCAAATTTCATAAGTTGGGATAAAGACAGCAAAGGGAGGGAAAAATAACAACAGCACTTATAGCAAAATATATAAAACTGGTGATACACAATACAGTCGATTCCCCTGCCAGGTAAGTATAGGGTGAGGCTCAACCCCTGCATTCTGGATGTTTAGACACCCCACACACACATGCAATGATCCCCCACTGACCCTCACCTGAAGTCCTATTGACACACACGCACACACACATACATACATACATACAAAGAGACTTCAGGCAGAACTTTTAGATTCAGTGAAACATATTTTTAATGTTTTTGTTGTCAGGAGAAAAAGTAAATTTAAAAATAACCTGTTGATATATTAGTTTCTATATCTTCTGATACTTAATCTCATGCCATTAATATTAATATTTTCTTTATGATAAAACATGTATGAAATTAGCAAATACAACAAAAGTAAAGAATATGGTTTTGTGGATTAGAAATAAAGAAATGAAGAGTACTTAATAAACCACCAATCTAACAGATTGTTCAGACCCGGAAGCAATTTTATTTATGCTGTCAACAAAGCAAATTATTCTGATTTATGTATTTTTAGAATAATTTAATCTGCCTATTTTATCAGACATAAATTCAAAGATAAACTGCAAGCCTATAGAAAATCCCAAAGCATAGAAAACTTTTATGTAAGTGCTAATCAAAATGCCTCTTAATAACATGTGTCTTCTTTGCATAATTTCTTTCTAATGGGACATGTTGTAAAATAAAGCACAGCTTAGGTCTGTAGCAGAAAGGAAGCTTATTCATCTAGAACACTTGCTTGAAGTGTAGAGATAGAAGAACTGTTCTTAATATTTACATTAAACACATAATTTCTAGCATATTGTATGAATGCAAAAAGATTTAGATTATTTATAAGCCTTTGGGCTTCTATTGATTAAAAATATTTGAATGGAGTTTAGCATAACATGATTAATATTTTTTATCTTTTTTAATGAAAAACTTGTCTCTATCCACAAGACTTCCCCGTTGGATATTACAGACGGGAAATAAAAGTTAAAAAATGATGAAATAATTAAAAGTGTATGACTGTTCAAGTGTATGGACCGAAAGAGAGGGCAAGAGTCTTGGAGTGCAGCTGTTTCCTGAATCCACCCTGTTACACACATTTGACAAGAAAGTAATATATAGATGATCTGACAAACTGTGGGAAATTATTATGGATGGATTATGTTCATTTAAATCTGGGTATCTGCATCTAGCCTTCTTGCCTCAAGCTCCCACTGTAATCAGTGAAGATTCAGTCAATAAAGTTTCAGGAATGACTCATCTGGCCCTGAAGTTGCCATTAAAAAAGAAAGGTCAGATATATAGTGTGATGAATTATGATCATTTTCTTCCATTAAGAAGTAAAGAAACTACAAAAAACCTACTTCATATTTAGACATCACAATTGTAGATATCTAAAGCTAACAATCACATATCCATTAAAATAACATGAAAGAATACGAAGTACAAATTGTAATCATGGACAAAAATAGGATCTCAGCATCTGAAACACTTTGGCCATTGCAGGTTGCCATGGTTTATAGAAAGCCCATTCTACCCTAACTGCCTAAACGGTGCTAAAGTGTAACTACTGTTCACAGTGTACCTGAATCAGAATAAAGGTAGTCATGGTTTCTGATTATTGTAAATGGGACTTTTCAAGGTAGAAAGCAGCATTTTATTTTTTTTTCCCTCAATGAAAACTGAATATTTCATTGTTGTCTGATTTACAGTTATTTAAGGTCTATGTTTTAGGATTTCCCAGAACAAGAAAAAAAAAAAAGATACCCATCCCAATAAAGAAACTCAAAGTTTGTTTCCTTGTTCATGTGTGTATTTACTTTATATGAAACATGAAATTTCTAATACAGTAATTGAGCTGCCTACTAAGTGGTAAAGTTAGTCACTGTAAATCACTTTGCAACAGCCTGGGATCTGGTCCCGTGCTTTGAGTTTGACTTTGCATTTTCAATTAAGTTAAATTATTAATTTAAAAGATGCAGAGGAGATTATTTGCTGACCTAAGAAATCATTATCAACCACAACATATTTTGAAAGACTGGCAATGCCATCAGGCATCCCTTGTGCAAAGTATTTTATTAATTGTAATTATTGTCATTCAGCCAGGCACTTGCAGGCTGCTCTATCACGAGTATATTCTTTGACCTAGGACATGACTGTTAAATATGCAAGTCAGTATTATGGAAGATGTGCATTTACAGCATGGTTGAGATATATGAGCATAGCTGCCTGTGCATGGCTCTGAAAGCCTAATCAGTTTCAGTAAATCTCTCACATTCAATTATGGGTCAGTACGTGCAACTTCTATTGACCTCCCTATTGGAGAAAGCTAATAAAGTAGTTATGTTTGTGCAGTTCATAATACTCTACCATGGGTAATTAGAGTGAAGTTTGTGAGAAAATACAGAAATGGGCAAACAATTTGGATATTTCAAGACCTAAATAACATTAATTTATATAGTAAATTGTAATTATATTGTAGTGTAAAAAGACTACTATATATGCTGCAATTGTTTTAATCAAATATAAGCTGTACTTTGTCTTTCTGACTTCGAGAAGAAGGTCAGTTTCCTACAAGTAGTGGAAAAAAATTTTGCTACAGTGAGCAGAGGTTTTATTTCAGACAATCTTAGTCAACCTCCTGCTGGATCTGAAGATAAGCTGTCAACAGAAGGGGATGGATGGATTCATAGAATATACACTCACATTAGTAGAACAGTAGATATAAACTCAGAGAGGTGTATGTTCTGCTTCCAAACCTGTGTGGAGCAGACCACAACCATGCAAGTTAGCATTGTATCGTCAGGGATGTTTCCAGTTGGCAATTTTTTGGTTAATGGAAACATCCACAAGAAGAAACAAAGGGATTATATGACATTACTATAAATATCTACATGGAACTGAGGCCTGGAGTTGCAGAATAGAAATGTTATGAGGAAAGAGTAAATAACTCAAGAGCAAGAGCTGCAACCACTCTGCAACAGTGCAGAATTTTAAAAGTAGTCATACTAAACTGACCAGATAAAATACGCTTATGACTACATCTGACTCATGAAAAAATGTGTTAAGAAATGGGAGTGAATCTGAGTTAATGGAATAAATACACTTAACAAGCTCTTTAGAAGTGATTCAAAGAAAGGTGTGGCACAAAAAGAAGCATCTGTGAGGACAGTGATAAAAAACCCCAATGCTACACCATTCCAAGATCTGCTACAATGAGTCAGACATTGTCAGTCATAAAGGGCAGTTGGATTCTTGCTTGCCATCTGGTTTGCATAGCATAATTGTCATTCCACCTTCATTTGAAACATACTCAATGAGCCTTTCCTCAGACACTTTCGTGTCACAAGCATTAGAAATCTTGCAAGTCTTAGCCTTTGCACAAGGTATATCATATTTACATATTTTAAACCATATGGACATTTCAATTAAATAATTTAAAATAGCATTTAATGAAAATATAAGTGGATAAACTATGTCTTAGTCTACCAATCTTACTCATTGGATTAAGGGAGAAAACCATAATGTCCACAATTCACAATTTTTCAGGTTCATTGCACTGAAGAGTGCTTCTAGGATATAGTGTCTAATTGTTCTTTCTTTCCCCCAGTAATTTTTATTTTATTATAATAAGTCTTCTTTCAAAAATGAGAGCATATATTCCTGTTGTAAATGTGATACATAATTTCATACATATACTACAGTATGAAGACTATGAAATCTACCCACTTTTTCCTGACAGACTGTGAAGACTACTGTAGATTAATTTTTTTTTGGTTTTGCTTTGTTTTGTTTTCTTGACAACAGAAATAGTGTATACAATATATAGAGCCTGCTTTTTGCCTTACTCAAATAGCATGTAGGCCCAAATTTTTAAGTGTATACTTTATAGATAAACTACAGCATCATTAAATTAATAGATTGCAGTGGAAATTAACTGTGAGAGAAAAATCACTATTATTTCAAAACTGTGATAGAAGTAATTATGTTGTTGCATGCCAGGATTAGCATTTTAGACACATTATGTGACTATAGAGCTAAGGAAGTTTGGGTTGTTTTTTTTTTCTTTTTTTTTTCCCCCAAGAGTTACTATAACTGCATAGAGATCAATTTGAATATTGTAATAAATATTCCCAGGATATTTCACTCACTAAAGCAAAGTTGACTATATTAGTGTGTTTATAAAGAAGAGAGACTTGTGTATACTCCAGAAGTTTCAAAAAGAAAAACTTCTCAGACTTCTGCAAACAAAAGAATCTGTACTGAAATTTTTCAGAATGTCAGTTCTAGTAGGTGAATGCAAATTCCTCCCTGAATGTTTGTTACATTAACAGAGACTTCTGCTTTACAGTACATTAATCTCAAAGGTAAAAGGGAGGTGTTTACATCTCATTCTCTGATACTATCATAGAAATGTGAATCGTAGAACCACAGAATTTTTTCGGTTGGAAGGGACCTCAAAGGTCATCAAGTTCCACACCACAGCCATGGACAGGGACACCCTCCACTAGACCAGGTTCAAGCCCCATCCAACCTGGCCTTGAACACTGCTAGGGAGGCGGCATCCACAACTGCTCTGGGCAGCCTGTTCTAGTAGTCACCACAGAATAAAGATTTTTTTTTTTCCCTGATGTCTAATATAAATCTCCCCTCTTTCAGTTTAAAACCATTACCCTTTGTCCTATCACTACACTCCCTGGAAAACACTCCTTCTCCATCTTTCTTGTAAGCTCCATTTAGATACTGGAAGGCTACAATAAGTTCTCCCTGGAGCCTTCTCTTCTCCAGACCTAACAAGCGCAAGTCTCTCAGCCTGTCTTCACTGGAGAGGTGCCCTAGCCTTCTGGTCATCTTTTTGCCCTCCTCTGGACTTGCTCTGATTTCTACTGGAATTTGCTGGTGTTGATTTGCAGCCAGAAATATCTAGCAGCTCTTTTTTTTATTTTCCAAAATTCTAATGAAACAGCAGATTCCTGAAAGAAGTGGTTTTGGAAATGATACAAAATAAATGAAATATCATATTAAAAAATATATTTTTCAGCTGGCTGTAAACTAGCAAATGGAGTAACCTGCAAAACCAGGAGCTGATACATTTGCAGGTTTAAAATGCTTCTATGGGAGTGGTCATTTGAGCAGAAGTATCACATTCTTTCTGCAAAGAACAGGAGCTTTTAAGAATAATTGGGATGCCTCTAGCAAGGTGTATGTGCACGCTGCATATCATCACACTTGGAATATGAGTTCTCATAAATGTCTTATTTTGAAAGCTGAAGACCTAGAATAGCCAAGCCCTAAATCTTCCTTTCACAGAATCACTAAATTGGAAAAGACCTTTGAGACCATCAAGTCCATCGAGTTCTTTCAATTGCAGATTATTGTTGCCTAGTCCCAGATGCTATTAATTATCCATGCTTCCACTTGTATAAGACTTCAGGCTAAACTAGAAGTGACTGTTTAAGTTCTTTTAGCTATTCATCTAACCATTTGGTTCTGTACAACATAAAATTCCTGTAGATTAAAACCTTTTATCTCCTGAGTTTATCTACTTTTTGTCTGGCATAGCATTAAGGGGAATTGAAAAATCCTGACAAAAGTATTCTAAAAGCAAAGCTTACCTGGTAAAAATAAAGGCAACATGAAAACAAAAGTTTGGAGGTGATTTTGAAGCAAACATTTAAAAAAATGGCCTTCAGTGAATACTTTCAACCTCAACATTTTCTCTCAGGTGCAACCTGACTTTGGAAGCTCCCAAAATTCCAGCAAGAGCTACAGCTTCACAGGCAGATGATTTTTCACTGGTGATACAGGCAAGTTAAATACAATACCTGAAGATATTGAGATGCAAGAAAGAGAAGCAGAGTTATCCAAAATTTATATCTACTTATGGAAATATAAACAGAGAAATCACGTGAAGATTCTTTGCTTAACTATACGAAAGTGTGCAATCATTTCAGTTCAACTTCTGATCCAGACATGTCACTCAAAATCACTTCACATTTGACTTCATCTGACAGTTTTTATTGGCAATTTGACAGTTACCCTTAAAAGTGATCACTTCACCTCACAGTTCAAGTTTATCAGAAAAGAAATCTTTTGATAGCTCTGACTGAGCTTGTTTGAGCTCTGACTGTTCCAGGGACATCAGAGGAATTACATTTCAAGGTTATAAATATAGACACATATATTCAAAGATCTATAAAAAGAATTATAGTGAATAGAAGATATCAATTCAAATGTGATTATATCAAATACTCTAAACAGTATACAACTTGAAATGATCTCAGATGTATTTTGCTGGTTAATAAAATCGTTCATACATCATTATTTTGATTTGCCTCAACTTCATGATGTTAGAGAAATTGACTTCTTTATTCAGGTGCACAGTACCGTGACATATTAAACCTTTTTTTGACATTTCTAGAAAGAATAATGAAAATTCATGGATGGGAAATATTGTATCTTTCATGCTTATTTAGAGTGATGCAGCATGTGTGAATTGTTGTTCTACTACATTCACCTTTCACTTCATGTGTTACAAATATTACAGGAGACAGATATTTTCATACATTAATTAGCAATTAAAAACCTTATAAATAAAGTCAATTCATAAAGACTTGTCTTATTAAAATGCAAACTATTATTCCAGATGACTTTTAAATAAGAAATGAACAGAAATGCTGAAGACTGACTACTAACCATGCAAGAACATCTTCAAAAACAATTTGTTGAATATTAATGAACTGAAAATGTCATTTCTGGTCCAATTACTACAAGTAATTAGTTTTTTTTTAATTATGGAGGAAGTGGAATTTTAATAAGGTCAATTTTACAATTACAGTTTTGAAAAAAAATCCTAATTGTATTGTCATCGTCTTATATAAAAAATGGAATCAACTCAATAACATCTGTTGAATTTAATGTAAATAAAGAAAAAAAAGTGCTGTGCTAATTCAGGAGGATGTGACAGTTTTAATGAGATAAGGTTTAGTTTTAAAGACAGAAAAGATTTCAGTTATGTATTAGTTTTGGTTAAAAAAAAGCCCTGATGCTATTACATGCAAAAAATATTTTCATATAATTGATTTAAAGCACTAATGTTAAACCTTTTTTTTTAATATTTGCTATGTAACTGCTAAGTTTACTAAAATCAAAATATTTCTTAACTTGAGGAGAGATGCTGCCTTTCACTAATGTGTGTTCTAAACTTCCATTTTTGTACAAAGGGTTGATGATTTATTATAAAAAAATAATTAAGTCAAGATTGTATTATATCTGGAGATTATAAAACTCAAGGGTCAATGCCTTACTGCACCTTGTTATTTAGCATTTATATTTAAGAAAATATTTCAGTACTGAGTATTTTCATGTGACTTTAAAGGTTGCTTGAAATTCATTTACCCCTTTACACAGAGTGTTAATTTTATTGAACAGTTTTAAATTTTTACCTTGTATTAAGCTAGCCAAGATGCAGCTAACATTGCTATTTAAAGCTAAATTCTCCTAACCATGTACAATGTCTTCTGTCGCAAGGTAGCAAATGCACACCAAGTATCATACACGCAAATAGAAATGTAGGTCCCCAAATGTTTTTATTTGTATGCAAGTGATCATTCTGTGAAATGAATGATTATACAGGCAATATATCAGTAAAGACATATCCTGGGATTTGTAAGTTTTGCTTGAAAATTTACATTGTTATAGAAAATCATCAGGTCATGAAATCTATGTAGCATGGTTTGACCCCAGTTGGCAACTAATCAACCCACACAGCTACTCACTCCCCCCACAGTGGGATGAGGGGACGATCAGAAGAATAAAAGTGAGAAAAATGATGGGTTGAGATGAAGACAGTTTAATAAGTAAAGCAAAAGCCATGCCTGTAAGCTAGGCAGATCAGGAATTCATTCATGACTTCCCATGGGCAGGCAGGTGTTCAGCCATCACCAGGAAAGCAGGGCTTTATCATCATTGTAATGATTACTTGGGAAGACAAATTCCATCACTCCAAACATCTCCACCCTCCTTCTTCTTCTCCCAGTCTTATATAATGAGCAGAACATCATATGGTATGGAATATCCCTTTGTTCAGCTGGGGTCAGCTGTCCCAACTGTGTCCCCTCCCAACTCTTTGTGCACCCCCAGCCTACTCACTGGTGTAGTGGTGTGAGAGGCAGAAAAGGCCTTGGCTCTGTGTAAGCACTGCTCAGCAGTAACGAAAATTTCCCTGTGTTACCAGCACTGTTTTTAGCACACATCCAGACTCATTATAGCTACTATGAAAAAAACAGCATGCTATGTAATTTAAGCTGTAGTTTGTTTGTTTGTTAAGAAAGAAAAAACCCCGAACCACAAACTCAAAAATGTATAACATTTGATTGAATGGATGAATGGCAGAAAAGAAATCCATAATCTTCGAAATCTGTATTTCTTCTTTATGAGGAATACAGCTTGTTTAGGAGGTAATAGCTTGAAGATACCCCAAAGTGTTTTCTAGTTATGGAAAATGAAATATTAATATACTGGTCAAGCAAAAAATTCTGATAGGCTAAGTAGGCTAAGAAGAAAATGTTTCCAGCTCTTATATTTACAAATAACATTTCTTTAAAACATTAAACTTTGATAGACAATTTTATTGGACAGAGGCATGTTGTTTTTCATTTAATTCGCAGTATATCCAGCAAACTATTTTGTCTCTTCTTTTTTGTTCTCCATTTTACATAGGTAAAGACTTCTGTCACATATTCCTTTAGTCTCTGTTTAGGTCCTTCATTCTTTTCCAGTTTTCATTTTTTCTTGTCATTAATTATTATTACTTAATCTGTTCAATTTAAACCTTTTTATTTTTTTCAATATGAAATTGTCCAGAGCAATGGCACAGCTGGGACCTTTATGTTGATATATAAGTTTTCTTTGTTTATGTTTTGGTCTTAACCTAGATTCCTGTCCTATGAATATTTTGCAGTACAAGTTCTTAATTTTCATCATATTTATTTGAGTAATGTCTTAAATTTTCAGTATGATATCCTCCTGTCATGCCTTCTGAAGTTCTTATAACCTTTTAATGTTTAGTATTACCCATCTTCCTCATTCCTAATTTAAATATTAAATTTACCTTGCCCAAAACTGATCCCTGTAGAAATATGTCTGACATATCTTATAACCGCTGCTTAACTTGAAATAGAAGTTTCTCAGTTTGTTGCACATCTTGTACCATCTATACAATATTTTAGTTATTTGCTTATGGAAATATCAAATAAGAAATTATCATTAGGTTTATTATCTGGCAATATATAATACATCCAACATTTGTTCTTTCAGACAAAAAAAAATATTTTTTATAGTTCTAGAGAAGAAAAACAATCTTACTGAAATAAATGACTACTAGGTCAAAAAATAACAGATCAACATTTCTCTGTAAGAGATAAAGGAAATGGATTAAGAAACAAGTCTAAGAATCAGTAACCCATAATCCCAGGATTATGTTCAGAATTTATCTTGCAAAGATAGCATTTTAATTAAAGATATGTAAACATGAACTTAACCAAAATAATTTTCTACTCTCTCTCTCTGTGAGCGCATCTGATATCCACATTCAGTTATCCAATCTGATGACTTCCTCATTAAAATGAGGATGAGGGGTTTTCTGAAATACAGCTTTGATGTCCTCTAACCATGAAACTGAACAAAAGATCATCAGCAGCGTGCTATCACAGCTTGAAACTTGCTGTTCTTTCGTTGTTCAGCTGGGTCTAAGGTGGCATTACAGCAGCATCAATTTCAAACTTTGTAACTGAAGTCCATCTAAATTTGTAACTGCAGATAAACTGTTCAACAGACCTGATAGTACTTTCCTATTGGAAGTTCAGCTTTCTAAGCAGTCATTGATATATGACAGTAAGACGGCAAAAGGAGATGAGGGATGGATGGGGAAGCAGAGGGAGAGTCAATGTTTTTTTTTTTCTTTTTTCCTTTGAAGAAAGGGTAATAGGAAATCCAGACAGATTTCTCCATAGTGACTCCTCATGTATCACAGAGACAACAGTTTACCTAATATACGGTCTAAATGTCTGTGATTATGAACCTGGGCATTTTACAACCAGGATACTTGACAGATATTAAATTAAGAGTAGATAATAATTTTTAGGTGTCCAGAATTTTGTGTGTGTGTGTGTGTGTGTGTGTGTGTGTGTGTGTGTGTGTGCGCGCGCTCGCCTTTGTAGCCCCAACAAATAAGATCATAGAATCATAGAGTGATCAAATGTGTAAGGTTGGAAGGGATCTTTAGACATCATTAAGTCACATTGCCATCATGAGTTATGCTAAAGTAACACTAGCCACTTTGCCTTGCATGTGACTGCCTGAACTACAATGTATGCATCTCCACCTTTTTTTAAAGATTAGCAGGTCATTACTTTATTTGGGGTATGCTGGTTGCTTATGTCAAATATTTGATATTACAGAATGAATCATAGAGTCACAGTATAATATTGGGGCTGGGAAATCAGCATGAGTCTTCTCAGTCCAGTGAGATAAAATGAGGAGAAAAAAAAAAAATGGGAAGAAAGAATTATAAAGACAAGTTAACTCAGACTTAATTGCATCTTTGCAAACGGTAACACTATCATATCTCTTTACCCTGTGCTGTAATTATCTTGTTAAAAAAATGACACGGAACTTGAGAAAAGGCTGACAGTAGCACAACTTTCTTCAAGAAGCAGCCAGGAGCTCTCTGCAGGCCTGACAGAGCAAGCACGATCCACTTCAAGGCCGAAGTCGTTGCTGACCAAGGCCAAGCCCATCAATGATGGACACAGCTCCTCTGGGAATCACATTTAGGAGAAAAAAAAATACACAAGCAACTGTTTTTTGCGACCATAGGAGGGAGTGAGAAAATGTAAGAAACTGTGCAGACACCAAGGTCAATGAAGAGGGGTAGAGGAGTTGCCCCAAGTGTCAGAGAAAAAGATTCCCCTGCAGCCACAGAGAAACGCATGGTGGAGCGGTTGTCCCCCTGCAGCCCATGGACAAGGCTGAGACCCCACCTGCAGGTGGAGAGGCTCCATGCTGGAGCTGTTGGAGACATATAGAATACACTGTGACCCACAGTGGAGCAAGTCTCTGCCAGCACTTGCAGCCCATGGAAAGAGATAGAAACACAGAGATGATCAAGAGACAGATCCACACCAGAGCAGGTTTGCTGGGTGGGACAGGCTGTGCCCTGTGGAGAATCAGGCTGGAGAAGTCTGGGCATGAAAGACTGAGACACATTCTATGATTCTATGACTGCACCCCAAAGAAGTGACCCATAATGGGGCAGCTGGTGCAGAGCTGAAGCTCTGTGGGAAAGGACAGGACTCACATAGGAGAAGTTCTTGGAGGACTGTCTCCTGTTTGTGGGACCCCAATGTACAGCAGGGGAGGTGTGAGGAATGCCCCCCTGGCTAAGAAAGAAAACAACTCATGAGGAACTGACCAAAACCCCCATTCCTTGCTCCTCCCAGTGCCACTGTTCAGGAGAAAGAAGGGAGAAAAATCATGACTAAAGTGAAGTCTGCTAAAAGGGAGGGGTGGGAGGAGGTGCTTTAAGATCTTGTCACATTTCTCATTCTCTGACTCTGGCTTCACTGGGTATGTAGTGTAGTAAATTAGAGAGTTTTCTTTCCTTTATTCTGTGTTGAGTCTGTTCTGATCATGAAGCTGATTGCAGAATAATCTCTCCCTGTCCTTATCTTGACTCCTAAGCCTCTCTATATATATTTCCTCCCCTGTTCAGCGGAAAAGGGGAGTGACAGAGTGACTTTGGTGGGCATCTGGCCTCCAACCAGGCTCAAACCACCCCAATAAGAGACACCTTTGTGTCTCTACATATGCAAATATTCATATATTACAAACAAGATTCACACTTTTTAGGAAAAAGATCTTTCTGAATATAATAAAAATAATGTTATACTTTATATTCCAGTAGTATTATATTTTTATTCTGATGTCTATGAGTAGTACTAGATTTTATAGCTGTACAAATCAAAAAATATTAATAGCTAGTTGTAGGTTATGCAGAGACTAGATTACTCCTCTTATGGAGACACAAATTACAGATTTTGGCAATACTGAATTAAGATTGAAGAGAAAACGGAATTCTTTCCCTTTCAAAAGCAGAGACCATTTTTTTATTTAAACTCAAAGAGAATGACACAAGTTCAACTAAAAATACATAACAGTCTTACGTAACATTAATTTGGATAATATAAACCCATAACCGAAGTATTAGAATCCAATCCTTTTCTTGAATTATCTTACTCTAGACTTATCCATTGTAGATCAAGAAAACAATATTAAACAATTTAATCTGCCAACAGGAGATGGAAGTGTGCTGCATTACACTCAGACTATACTTTATTGTTTCTATCTGATGTTTACATTCCAGAAAGTAGTGATTACTTTCCTCTATCCAAAGTTTCCATCACGTAGAATTATTTTTTATAATAACGAATCCCACAGTAGACAATTATCTTGAGCTTTTCCTGTCTAGTTGATTTTCTAAAAGTCTTATGAGATATTCCGGTCTTGTAAAATATTACTAGGATCAAAGAAAGCTAGGTGCACAAGGTACAGAAGGCCATACAGTGTTGCATACTAATGATGGAAAAAATTTGTGCAGCCAATGTTTAAACTGCAAGTCTAAAATGGTTATGTTCTTAACTTTACTATTAAAAGTTATATTACTTTATTAAAGAAGTGTTAATTTGACTGACAGCCTGTGCAGGACTGTAAGGTTCTACTTTGTAATCTATGAAGTTACATTAAGGATCATAAGTAAGTATTATGTAAGCATATTATGCAAAATACAAATGAAATAAGGAAAGTCAAAACCACTAATCAAGCGAGTAAGAAAACAGCAAGAAAAAAAAGCAATGAAACAAACTATAAAAGAAAAACACCACTCATCCTCACAGAAGAAAACTTTCATTTGTCTCTAGAAAACGTTTTCATTTGTCTCTAGAGAATTTGTAAGAGTACTCCAAGAGTTTTGTATTAAATACTTTAAAGTAAATATTTCTAATACTCATTGGAACAATAATCTTTACTTCTTTGTGGTCAATGGCAATTTCTCACATTGCCAGGTAACAGCATTGATGATTATGAGAACATGTGTTATTATCCAGCTGTTCTCTTTTTAAATTATTATAACATGCAGTGATGACTGCCAAAACTAGTGGCTGCATTCCTGCTGGGTTAACCTCTTGAATGAATATGCATAAGATTGTAATCTTGCAATCCATTTATGACTTAAACCATCATTTGAAGATAATATCCAGGAAAAATAAATCATTCATTCTCTGGAGATAACGGAAAGGGTTAAAAGAACAACAATGTGAAAGCAACGCAAAACAAAATAAAGCAAAAAATACCCAAAATATGTAGATAAAAAATGTAAATTGTCAGATTTCTAATTGCAACTGAGTTTTAGAAAGTATTTTCAGCATTACTTTTATCATTCTGGAACGTTTTTTCTGAATGTCCCCATTTTCACACTACATTTCTGGTTTTGTTTTTCCTAAACTGACAATGATTTTTGGCATGCTCTTCTTCAATATGAGGATGGTCGATCACCAGAACAGGTTTCCCAGAGAGGTAGTGGAGGCCCCACCCATGGAGATATTTAAGGTTAAGTATGACGTGGTTCTGAATGACCTGATCTAGTGAAGATGTCCCTACTTACTGCAGGGGGGTTGGACTAGATGACCCCTAAAGGTCCCTTCCAACCTAATGTATTCTACTGTGACTCTATGATTCATTCTGTAATGTCAAATATTTGGCATAAGCAACCATCATACCCCAAATAACGTAATGACTGCTAATCTTTAAAAAAGGTGGAGATGCATACATTCTAGTTCAGGCAGTCACATGCAAGGCAAAGCATAACTCATGATGGCATCGTCATTAGATGATATCTGAAGATCCCTTCCAACCTTACATATTCTATCATTCTAAGATTCTATGATCTTATTTCCTGGGGCTACAAAGACGCGCGCGCGCACACACACACACACACACACACACACACACACACACACACACTAAGTCTAGCCTTGTGGTGCTTTGGTGAAAATACCTATTGTATCTATATTCTATGTTAGACCAGGGGGCTCGACATGAAAAATTTAGAAGCTGTTCTGCAAAGAACATATAAACCCTGGCAATATTATGCATTTGGTCCAATCAGACATGGGATTTTTGTAGTATTTGCAAATGTCAAACTCCCTTTGTTATAATGAACAAAATAATTTATAAATGCCAAAAGCACTGAAGTTTATGGCTGAACCTTCTTAGAGGACTTTTGTGACGTGAGATTGCTTTATCTTTGGGGATTTGTTGTTTTGCCTTAAGCTATGCAGTATAAACTAACTAATCGTAATTAATACTGTTAAATTCTGGTGATAACTCTCCATTATTTCTTAGGGTCAAGATATGCAAAGCACAGACAGTAATTGTGTTAATAACATTGTTTCAGGCTGTACTTGTAATTAAACTTAAAACAGTGTCTGAAAATGTTTACAATGATTAAAATAATATTTGACCTAGAGTTTCAGTTTATGAAGTTTTTGAAATGGAACCTTATTTCCTTGAGATTTAATTATAATGTGTATACATATTCATATCTCTCTGTCTAAACATATTCATAAAAAATCCACTGAGATTTCAGTATTATCTTCTTTATCAGGGCACCTTTTTATAGCATAAGCAGCAGCTGCTAATAGCACAAATGCAAAATAGAAATAAAATTGCATGTTTAGAAGCTTATCTCTCTCCCTCACACATAAACACAATGTATACATTAATAGCAAACATCACAATAAAATTCATTTTTATTTTTTTGCATTTAGATTTACATTTTTAAGCGTGACATTGGGGGAAAAAGGGAAATTAAGTGCTCGTATATGACCTTGAGTAAGGTTTTTGACTCACTGAACTAGTGCCATATTCCTTAGTAAAATCTTTAACATGTTAAATTAATGGATACATTCTAAAGTCATATCCCGGAATGGATAACAGGTTTCTAGGGAACCTGTACCTGGGTTTGGATAAGTATGCAGGAAGCACAAACAAGAACTTTATTGTGGATTTGAACACCGTGTTTCAAAATAGCTAAAATCCCATTTGTCTCTCAATTTAGATATTTTAGAGAAGGATATAGGTTTGCAACTTTTTCTAATGCAGGATCTGTGATTCAGAATTCTCATTTAACATTAAGATCTTAGTTAGCTTCTGGTTAGAAGGGGTGATCAGGCTTCATGTTATTTATTTTTAATATTTACTTAAAGATAGATACTCTTTTATATGACTTTCATGTGTCTTGGACTGTGACTAAGAACAACAGCTAATTCAAACACATTTCTTCAGGAGAAAAATCACAAAAACACAGACTCACAGAATGGTAACACTCCTAAACACTCCTAAAGCACGTTGCATAGGATTGAATTCAGGTGGGGTTTGAATATTTCTACAGAAGGAGACCGCAGCTTCCCCAGGCAATCTCTTCCAGTGCTCTGTCACCCTCAAAGTGAAGAGGTTGGTAGAGAATTTCCAGATTTTTTTCTTGTTAAATTAGAAAAATACCTAATAAAGTAAAGAAAGAGGGGAAAAAATAGGATACTTTAAGCAATCACCATATTTCCACATCCACCCTTTCTGGTATTGTTTTTATTCTTCATGTACTGCTTACAAAGTCAGTAGCATTTTATGAATGTGGTACACAAACTTAATAAATAAGAGGTTATAATGGAAACAACAATAGCAAACCAAAAAATGAACATAGTTTCTTTGTTTCCTTCCATCCTTTCTTTTCTTTCCTAGAGGAAACTGACAGCAATATTAAAGTGCAGTAGAATTTAGAAGCTTTTTTCAGCTACAAGATGTAAATTATCTTTGTCCTAAAAGAATGGAAATAAATGCTCATTTAGGCACAAAAGCAGACAATATCTTTAGAGTTAACTATAACCTTAGTAATGAATTTTGGTATTTTATGTGGTCTCATTAGTGCAAATCTATGTTTTTAAATAAACATATTTTTCAGATTCTTACATAGTGGGAAAGCTGACTCTAAGTAATACATAAAGACATTCATTCCATCTCTTAAATAGTAAAAATCATTAAAAGAAGAGTATTAGGATGCCATTAACTGTTGAAGGAACCTAGTTTATGCAAGGCTGCTAATTTAGATGACAAAATTAAGCAAGATAAATACTCTAAAGTGCTATCTAAATAAACTCACAAAGTTTTAAACATTTTCTTTTCTCTTTAAAGGTTTCCTTTTTCCCCTTTGTCTAAAGAAGATACCTCAAAGGCAAATACTTCACTTTTAAATTGCCTAATTGCTCTACTAATAAAGAAGATGCAAATCTAGAACAAAATAAAATTGAAAAACTAAAAAGCTGAAAGCTTCTCCAGTAAAAAGCAAAGGAAGACTGACCATTGTGCAGACAATAAAGAGGTAGAAAAAGATGGGAAATTAAGGTAAAACACTTAAACAGTGTGAATGCAAATTTGAGATTATTGGGGGTTTGTCCCTATTGCTTTTTTTCTCTCTGTGATTTTGATCTCTTCATTAACTCTCACTTTTGGACCACAGCATATGAACCTTTTAATTTTTACATTTCACAACTTTCCATAAAATGGATGGATATCCTAAATTTTTTAAAAGACATATCTGTTGAAGCACAGTTCACATACATATGGTTATAAATAGTAATTTCTAAGTACCAGATAAATCTTATAGACAGAGATTCTGCAGTATTTATTCTGCTCACTCTCCAGTACATTAACAGCCTAATTAGCATGGGCAATGTTTTCAGTTGATGTCTAAAAATCATCCTATAGTGTTAGGTAAACTCTGGTGTACTATTAAGTTTAAAAACTTTTGCTGTTCATTTAGTAAAGGATAGACAGTTATTCTGACAATAATGGTGTTTCTATTTAGTGAATGTGTATAACGTATTGTTACAGTTGTTGCTCATTTGAGTTGCTCAGTGTTACTCCATATCCAGTCCTAATCTATGCCCTAAATAACTCAATATATACTTCTTCCTGAAGATTCATTATCCTTAAAGAATAACTGATAAGGAGTTCTTTGATTAAAAAATTTATCTAGCAGACAATATAATTCTTCTTTGTTTTTCCACATTGAACTACATAATTAGAGACAGTGGTGAAATTATGATAGAATTTCATTTTGCATAACAATATTTGTTGTTTGATAAATCTCATTGAGGTAAGCTGTTCAAAATACCAACCAATTACAATTGCTAACTTATCTTCAGTACAGAACAAAAAGGTAATTGTTTTGAATGCTGACAGGTTCACAGATATAGTTAAGGTTAATGCAAAATCATAGACAGAAAATGAATTTCATAATGAAGCATGCCATAAAAGAGAAACCAGTATAGAATGTAGTGTATAATATATAGCAACATTAACCTAGTGAAGGGACATCCAAAGAGTTGCTGAGTGCCTAGGAGTAGCATCCTAGTTGTTCATTTTAACTAACTCATTCAATGCGTGACCTTGTGTTACTTCAGAGATTAATTCTGAATTAACATTAACCTGTAAGTGTCATTGAATTGGACTACAGTCAGAACAATCTCAATAATGAAGGTCTAAGCTGTACTAACTTCATATTAAGGTTTTACCATCTGAGCACAATCAGTGATAAGATGATTTTTAAAATATTTAATTTTAAACCAATTTGCTTATTAACTGAATTACCCACAAATTTAACTAGCAGAAGGATTTTGTTCAAACAGCGGGTCAATATAAAAAGATTGCCAGAGATATGATCATTTTTCTCCCAATAAATTCTAAGCTGTGAAAGCCCTCCAAAATCCAAAGGCTGTAGTGACTTCAGTGATCTCAGTAACTAAATTCTCAGCAGGGTTGCTAATGTCACTTTCCATGAAGGTTAGACAAACACTTATGACTAATCACTAAGGTGGGAGAAAGGTTTTAAATCTTCAATTCACTTGCACTAGAGAGAGGACTGGGAATTACTTTTTTGGTCAACAACTTGCAGTATTCATATGTACTTTCATATGCAATCATACTCAATTTAAAAATCGTATCAGTTGCCTATTCACAGTACTCCAGCATATCATTATTTCAATATTTCCTTTTACAGGAAATTCACACTTTTTTTCTTGACTAAAATCTACCTCTGTTCTTCTGCCAGTGCTGTTCTTCATCCTAAATTATAAATTTCCCTCTTATCTTATGCCATCTGAAAGACATAGCAGAGTCTTTCCAAAGCTTGTTTTTTTTTTTTCCCCCCTGATATTTCTTACATGAAAGAGCTCTTCATTCTCTTGCTCATTTTTATGATGTTGTAGAGTGATTAGTCACCAAAAGTAGACAGTGTGTGGTAATTGGCTTCAGAGTAAGACATGTAAATATGGGTGTCTATATGAAGGTGAACTAGCTGCCTAGCTCCCATTGTAGCTGATGCAGTTATAGATAATGCAGTCACTGGATCCAAACAATCAACTCAACATAAAGTAAACTATTAAAACACAAACTATTCATGTACAAATTAACAGCTACTGGAATTTGTGATGTACTAACACATGAGGCATTGCTTTCAGCTGCTTTGCTAAGAACTAGGCCTTTCAGGAGCACCTTATTTGCCAGTCTGCAGTAGAAGTCTCAAATCCTCTAGAGCATCTCAAGTATCACTAGATACAGCTGAATCTTGTCCAGTTTGAGCTCTTTGGACTCCATTATATCTACTAGCTAGACACATATTGTATACAAGATGAGCTGAAACATTTAACTCTGGAGAAGCTTCTATGTGTCAGGTCAAATCCTTAGTTTGTGAACTGAACCTTTCTAGCATTTGAGGCAGCATTGGGAAAAAAATTCGCCTGATATGTATTGAGCTTGAGCTCTTATTTGACTCATATGGCCTTATGTTGCTGATTCACAAATATACGACAAGTGGAAACACCAGTTTTTCTTGTTCTTTTTTGTCCTTAATAAGAAATCAACTTCCTTACTAGTGTGTATAGTCTGTCCTTGCTAAATATGTGACTTTATCTTTTATATTGTATCACTTTATATGCCTCCTGTGTGCATATACAAAGCTATTCCATTCTTATTGCATAACATCCAGTTCTCCTCTATAATAATGCAATTTTCCTTCACATATATTAGCAAAAAGCAGATGAAAATATATCGCATGAATTAATACTCAACTTCATTTCTATGAGGAAAGAGTGCATACACTATTCACGAAGGCTGACAATCCTATCTATTCTTCAGCTATAAACTCATCAAAAATCTGATATTTAAGACATAATTGGGTTTGGGGTTTGTGGGTTTTGGGGTTTGGGTTTGTTTTGGGGTTTTTATCACACTTTTTTCTCCACATTCATGTGTCTAGAACAATCATCTCAAACTTTGTAAGGCATACTGAGTCGTATTGCATTTCTCAGAATATACATAATGTGTACTTATATTTAGAAGCACTTGCTTATTCACTTTTAACTTCCAAAAAGTTCTTGGATGATATACTATCCAATAAAAAAAGTGTGGATGACTTATATGTTAAAGTATTTGATTTTCCTAATTTGTTTCTAGTTACATTTTATTATGCTACAAAAAGAATATTTTTAATTTGCATAGATTGTTCAATAAATATGATTACCTATTAAAGGAGGAAGAGGAGGAAGAGTTTAATTGATTTCAATTACTTAGACTTTGTTTTTTGGGTCAAACACAGGTGACAGGTGATTTTTTTAAAATCTAAGGTCTTTTTTACTGTGTCAGGGAAGGCAGTGGGCCTGCCAGCAGCGTGACTCTCCCCACAGAAGACATAGGCCTTGACAATATCCTCAAGTTCCCGTGAGACAGGAAAGTTATTCATACTGAAGGGTTTTGGTAATCACATTCAGAAAACACTGCCTTGAAGGCAGGGTTACAGACTGCCCTAAACCAAGAAGGAGTTGTGGGAAGGTATTTGGGAGTAAGTGAACATGTCATGAACCAGCCATAATAAATGGTCGACACAGCAGGTGTGCAGATAGTTTCAGACATCAAAGGTAAACTCACAGTGCTTAGCTATGAAATATGCTTATCAGAACCTGTATATTTACCAATCATTCACCTTGGTGTGAACAGTGTGTGTAACCAATTAGCAGTTTTGTAGTTGCCACATTTGCAGTAACAAATGTATAAAATCTGTGTGTTTTCTCTCAATAAATGGTTTCACCTTAATTCATACCAAATTGCGTATTGCCCAACACCAATCTCTGCATATCTGAATGTGCCCTTATAATCATACACTGATATTTGTTACTAGTGAGCAAGAAAAGTCTAAAATATGGACATCCTTCCCTTCCCTTCCCTTCCCTTCCCTTCCCTTCCCTTCCCTTCCCTTCCCTTCCCTTCCCTTCCCTTCCCTTCCCTTCCCTTCCCTTCCCTTCCCTTCCCTTCCCTTCCCTTCCCTTCCCTTCCCTTCCCTTCCCTTCCCTTCCCTTCCCTTCCCTTCCCTTCCCTTCCCTTCCCTTCCCTTCCCTTCCCTTCCCTTCCCTTCCCTTCCCTTCCCTTCCCTTCCCTTCCCTTCCCTCTTCCTATTCCCTTTACCCATTCTCCTTACCCATTCCCCTTCCTTTACCCTTATTCCTCTCCTTCCATCTCCCTCTTCCCTCTCCTTCTTCACCTATCCTACCCCTCCTCCCTCTTCTCCCCTTTCACCTTTCAATTAAAAAGAATTAGGTCTTTCTCAGTACATGATTTTTGTTCCTGTAATTCAAATAATACAATATATTAATCATTTGCTGCAAAGACTCCTTTAGAGTCTCCCATTTGAGAATTTTTTCCCAAAGTTAGCACAGGAGCCATGCAAGCTTTGGGATAGGAAAAAGAAACTTTTAATTCCTCCTTAGAGTAAATTTTAGCACTAGAGGGAAGACTTTTGGAGGTTGAAGGACTTTTTTTTTTTTAACTGGATCAACATCTGGAACTTCTTTTTTTGTTTGTTAGGAGGTTTTATGGTTTTTTTTACGGAAGACCAGTGTGCATAAACGTCATTGGTATCCATATGTATTTCACGTGTTTATGTGCTTATTCTGGCATGTCAGCAATACATCAAAAAACACATTGAAGGCAAAGTAGGGAGGGAATACTGAGGAGCACCTTTTTATAACAGATGTGTTGAGTTACTTTGAAAATTTACTGTATTGGCAAAGGCCTGTATATATACTGAAAAGAATCATGCCTGTTTATTACTTCTCTTTCAGCATTCAAGGCACCATAATTGTTCTCAATCTTGCGGTTTGGAATAAAATGGAGTCCAAGATACATTTCAAGGATGACTACATTTTGGATTTGAATCACCTAAGTTAATGGACTGAAGGAGGCTTATATCTTAGTACTGATATCAAGTTCATTCTTTTGTGGTCATTTATTCTCATAACAATCTTTATAGCACCAATGTCCCAAGCTCACTTTTCTGTTCATATTCAAAAGATAATTTAGTTAATGAATCGTAAGAGATTCACATGAAATTCATACTATATATGTTCCATGAACAAATCTGTTTTCTCTCTGTTCTATTATGCATGAAAAATGATAGATGATTAAACCATCCCAAATCCCCCTCATTTTTAAAATTTTTTTCTAGAAAGAAATTTTGATTTTGTAGATAAAGCAATATATACTGCTATAGTGTGTTGCCATATTATCAATAGTAAGACTTATTTCTATCCAAATACAGAAGAGAACTGAAACACTATGCTAGTAGACCAAAAAGAGTGAGACGTTAAAAGAATATGTAAATGTTTTATCACTCTGTGTTCAACTAAAAAGTTCTTATAGTTTACCTGTATTTATTTACGGCTAAGTTGTGAATTTCGTCTTCCTTGAAACCAAAGCGAACTGCTTTGTTCGGCAACTTAAAAATTGATATGGACATCTCAATAATATAAATGTATTAATATTTTATTACTGACCTAAATTACACATTTTATTCATACATATAAGAGAGAAATAATTCACTCATTTATCACTAATAAAACCATGAATAAGTTTCATATCTAGCAATAGCCATATAATTATATTTTTAAGCTATTAATAATGATAAATTTAGATATAATGGACTTATATGAATACAGATAATGAAGTAACATTTCCTCAGATTGTGTGCATATACTACTCAAGCTCGGAGTCTTTAAGGAGTTTCTAATGAGGAAAGTAAAAATATAGCTAAGCATATATATTCGTTGTTTATATTTTTCTTTAACATTTAGATAGAAGATAAATGCCTTCAGAATCCACAAATAAAAAACTTTCAGAGTCAATTTTGAAACAAATTCCTCATTTGGTTCTTAACTTACATGTATTTAAAGATAACTTGGAAAGGAAAGCGTGAATTCGGACTGCTTTTGTAACTAACTTAGAAATCATGACATGCTCAGAGCCATAGAAAAAAACAGTAAATAAGTACAAATGGACTTTCAAGCATCCAGAATGGTGTACTAAACCACGAGATGAGGCTTTGAAAATTATGAAAATGTGTTTGCTCAAATTATATCTAGTATTTTTATATATTCTAGAGCCCTAAGTTAGATATAATATTGTATTAGTAGTTTGAAACATTATCCTGGCATTATCTTTGCAACTTTTTTTGACAATTGGTTACATGTTTGGCCTTAGTTTTGCAAATTTTTTACACAGAACCGAAGGATCAATTGCTATACATCATTTAGTAGAAAAACCCTGTCAAACACAAGAAGATTGGAAGCTGTGTATCAATATTTGCCTTACTTATATGATTTTAAACAACATCTCTCTATTCATTAGGGTGAATTCATAGTATTCTTCATACAGGCCCTTCCATGGATCTCCAACATCACAGAATGTGTAAGGTTGAAGGAACCTTTAGAGGTCAACTATTCCAACCCCTCTGCAGTAAGTAGAGACATCTTCACTAGACATGTAACTCAGAACCCCATCAAGCCTGACATTGAATTTCTCCAGGGATGTGGCCTCCACTTCTTGGCAACCTCTTTCAGTGATCGACCACCCTCACATTGAAGAACCTTTTTCCAAATATCCAACCTAAAACTACCCTTTTCTAGTTTAACACCATTACCTCTTGTCCTGTGGTTACATGCCTTCATGAACAGTTCTTCCCCAGCTGTCTTATAGGCACCTTTGAGGTATTGAAAGGCCGCTATAAGGTCCCCTTGGAGCCTTCTCCTCTCCAAGCTGAACAAGCCCAACTCTCTCAGCCTGTCTTCTATCATAGGAGAGGTGGTCCAGCCCTTTGACCATTTTTGTGGCCCTCCTCTGGATGCACTCCACGAGGTCCATGTCCTTCTTGTGTTGAGGGCTCCAAAGCTGGACACAGTATTCCAAGTGAGAACTCACCAGAGCAGAGGAGAGGCTCAGAATCACCTCTCTTGATCTTCTGGCCCCACTTTTTGTGATGCAACCCAGGATGTAGTTGGCCTTCTGAGCTGCAGGTGTGCACTGGTGGCTCGTGTCTATAACATCGGTAAACTCTGAAGAAAAGCAGAATTTAGGACAGCAAAATGTTCTTTTATATTTCTTAATTATTAATATATGCAGCAGAAGAAAGCTGACTGTTGGGAATCGTGGACACAGATTTCTCTACCCTCATGGCATGTGGTTATCTTAGATTTGAGAACTTCACTTCGGAGAAGGAAATTTCATCCCATTATCTATAAAGCAAGCAACCAACCTTTAGAGACAAAAGTAGATGAATAAAAGTATAAAAAGGTAGTTAAGATCATTTAGGTGGCATCTTATTCAGTGGTTATGTCTTGAAGGAAACTATAAGAGACAAATATTTTTTTTTCATATGCTGCACATAATTTCTTATGATTGAGTTCTATAACCCTTGGTGATAAAGAATATGTTGTACCAGTTTTTCTAACAAGCCAGCATTTGTACCAATTAGTTCTACTAGAACAGAATTCTATTTATGAGTGCACTCAAACATGACAGGTATACTACTTTGATTTTGTGTGACTTAAATGTAGCATAAACACTCTTAAAATCACATCAGAGCAACATTCCGTGAATTTGTTGTGAACTGCCCTTTTCAGCTGTGTTAAACTTTGCTAGAGATTGCAGGGAGAAGTTATATTCTTCAATGAAAGGACATTTGCCAATATACGCGAACTCTAAGATCTTTAATTGATGGAATTTCTTGAAAAGAATAATAACTGTTGAATATTTTTACATGAATCATTGCAGTACAGGCCTTGCACACTTTTCTGAACGCTCATAAGACTTCCAGAAATAGTCCCTGAGTGCACATCCTTATTCCAACCATTTGCCTGGTGGTTAAGTGACATAAAGTTATTACTGTCACTTTTTTTACTCATAGTAACATCTAGCAACAAGCAAGTTTGTTATATAGACTTCTGATAATATCAGTGATCTCAAGCATTACAGCTAGACTTTGATTGCTGCTTGCATCAGGCCTCGCAGGTAGTTGATCTAAGAAAAGATTTCAATAGCATAGACTGAATGAGTGAAGTATTTTCATTCAGAATTTTGGCCTTCACGGGAAATTCTATTATAGTACAAGATTTTTCTCCATCTAGCCTCTAATGTCTTTTATTTATTGTTAATGACAGTTTTCAGCTTGTAGCTACTGCTGAAGCATGGGAATTGCACCTAAGATGTTCGAAAAAACAGGTGTCTGCTTATCTCATATAAATGTTGTGGATGGAGATCTGCAATGTTGGTGTGAGAAGCAGCCAAAGAAGGGAGCCTTATGCAGCAGGACAGGTGTATTTTAGCTAGAGAGAATGGAATAAACAGAATTTTGAAGGCCATGGTGCCCAGAATGAGACCTTTTGCTTCATTAACTGTAAAATTGATATTAAAGTTAACACCCTTGTATATGTTAAGGAGCAAAAAGGAGTACATGCTAAATATATATGACTGTAGTACTCAGGTCTCCACCAAAATTAAATGTCACTGCTGGGAGGGAACAGCTAACGTCAAGTTATAAAGGGTATTGAGAAAGTCAGTCCCAGGAAGGAAGAAAAGAAGACTCTGAAAGGACAGTCAATGGGATGTGCTCCTTCTCCACCCAAGAAAAGGATACCTTCCTGGTAAGCAATTGAGATTTCACCTTTCTGGTGAGAATGCCTGGGATTGTATTTTGCTAGTGTAATTATAATCATATGTTACTGCTATTGCAGCAAATGCATTTATCTACAGCAATATTGAACTCTTTATATCTGTTGCTTTAAAAAACTTTCCACTAGTTTCCACTTTGCAAAACTGTCTCAGTGAAGGATCTTTAGGGGCTCTGACATGTGGTTATATATATAATCCTTTAAAGATAAACCACTGACCAAGTCTAGGAGTAGGACTGGGCCGAGCCACTCCTAGTCTTCTCTCTGAGGAGTTTAGAAAGCAAGAGTGTCCTTTCTGAGCCTCATGACTCAACAGGAGCGTGTCCCTCATCCACACATCAGACTCACAATGTTTATGTGACATAAAGAAATAAAGGCATAATTATGAACACACTTTCCAATTATGCGATTTTCTTTTATTTTAGGAGCTCTGGTTAAGGTATAAAGGTATGATCTAAAATATCTAAATTATCTAGCTATTTAGCTAGCTATCATCTATTAAATATGAATATCATCTCATTGATTCACTGTGAGGAAGATATAGAGACTTTTATTTAGGTCAGAAAGACATAGGAAAAAATAAATTGTGATCTTCTAATTTATCGTTCTACAAACAGAAGCATATTAAAAATCGATCATGAAATTCCAACAATTTTAATATCTTAGTTTCATGACATTCTTTTACAAACAACAGGAACCATTTTCCATGCAATCAGTAGCAAAACTTGATATCAAAAAATGTGTTACGAGACGCAGAGGAAAAAAACCCAAACCCACTAATTTTTTTTAATAAGGCAAATTACTCAAATATAAAATTCTTAAGTAAAAAAGTTTTATTTTTAATTAGGATGTGATACATACCATTAATATAAAAATTATCAGTAATGAGCTTTACTCTATATCCTGTTAAGACATGACAGCATGAATATTGGTAAACTTGTGGTCATGGAAACAAATTGCACATTATTACACAGCTGGACAATAAACATGCTGCAGGGTAGCAAGTATTGTTTTTTTCTCTAATTTAGACTTTCATTTGCAAAGCACAGTGGGGTTTTTGTTTGGGGTTTTTGTTTTGTTTTGGGGAGGGTTTAAGTAATTAGGTAAGTGGAAAACACACAAGTAAAATAGGTAAAGTAGATATTTAAATAAAATAATTTTTAAAAGTAATATATCTGGAATCTGAGTTTTGGCATTGTTAATACAACAAAGTGGCACTGAACACCATAGCTAATGAAAATATTAAACTATTTGATAATAGTAAAGTAATACAAAGACCTGAAAATGAGACTGAACAAAGTATCTATAGCAGATACAGTAATTCAATGTACTATTCTACTATAAACCAACAAACCTCTGGGGTGTAACTTTTTCCTTTTAACCAGGGAATATTCAGTAGTTATAAACATCTCTTTTAACACAACTGGCAAAAGATATAAATTGATGGGATGAGCAGGGGGTGGGAGTGTAAATGGCACACACCAAACCAAACTAACAAATATTCTGTGTGAATTTAATTAAGCAAATTGAGTTGCTCACATCTTCTAACAAAGACAATTTGGCTGAAGATTTGTTTCAGCAAATCCTGAAGTGTTTGACTTTCTAATTAAAGCTATAAACAATGTGCAAAAATAATGTATTCCTTTAGAAGCTATGCTGCCTACAATTTTTAAAGAATTTGTTAGCAGTTCCTGTAAATGGCAAACCTGATACTCCCACTTTCTGATGTCATTTTCAGCCTCATGGGGGGAAAAGAAAAAAAACGCAAAAAAACAAGAGAGAGGGGAAGAAAGAAAGTAGAGACTTTATCCTTTATTTTCTCTAGAGCCCAGGGAAGGTTTGGAAGTAGCCACATATTGAGATCTTTCCCAATCAAAACTCTCAGCAGGAAGCAAACATATTGTGCGGATACAATACTTGATGAAGTATCAAGAAGAAAGGACTGTATAAGGAAGGATAGAAATCTCTCTGGAGCAAATCATTTACTGTTACATCCTTAAATGTTTACTGGGCAGATGAATTACCTTGGGCAACATGCTCTAGGTGAACCTACTTTAGCAGAGGTCCCTCCCAACCCCCACTGTTCTGTGATTCAGGGTATTATTATTGTTATTATTGTCATTTTTGTTATTGTTTTTATAATAATAATAATTGTTGTTGTTGTTGTTGTTGTTATGATGGTGATGGTGATGACGTCTGCCAGTTCCTAGAAGCTAACCTTCTTTCACAGATCCTGAACTCAAATGTGTACAGCCCTAGTTAAATGTTTCATAGGTAATTTTCTAATAGAAAGGGTCACCTTGTCAAAACATTTCTAAAGTTAGATGCCTAGGTAGCAAGAAAATTCCCTTTATAATTGATGGGGAGAATTTAATACTTCTGAAGAGAGATAAAACAGACTTACAAGATAGAAACAGACAATATGAGGCTTGTCACAACTCTATCTGGGAACAGTTCCTTGCATGCAAATTAATTAAATATCTTTTTATAATGGGAGAAACACTGTTGTATAAACTCTGTGCATAGCAAATGCAGAAGGTAAAGGAGAATGTGCAGATGTGATTGCAGACTGATAAGGGCAAGAATACATCATGGCACCCCGGTCACATTTCATTTTTTTATCAAAAAAATGATTTAGCATAAAGTGCATAATCTTTTCAGAGGTCAGAAATCATAATTTCATATCACTGCTAAATATTAGGGCTGAGAGATGATTGCTTCGAATCTGCTTTTCATTCAGCAAACGGAAATTGGGAGTACACTTATCTATGAGACCTCACTGTCCACTAGCATGTTTTTTGTGATAGGGTTGCAGGGCCTATTAGATCAATGTAGGCCTAGAGCCAAAGATTTAATACATGTACAGACCGCAATATCATCATAAGTATGATTTATTTGTTCACAAACAGATATTTAGCATCATTTGAGTTGCAGTAGATCGTCAGAGAAATCTCACGTTATCCACAAAATTTCTCAAGCTCCAGGAGACCTGTATTCTTCTAGGATGGCAGCTAGAGGTCAGATAGGACAAATGAGAGGATCTCACATGCCACCAGTTACTATATTTATATAACTGAATTAAGCTCAACATGTCAGCTCTATTTCAGTGAAATCAATATACTGATAACTTTGTTAGATTTTAAACAATAGCTGTCAGATAGGACTCCTAAAGATTTAGAAGGATGTCTCTGTATGAGTCAGAAAAGACTGACATTAAACAGGTAGGGAACGTAGAGGTGTATATTTGTTAGGTGTTAGACAGAAGTGTACCCTAGGAAGCATAAGGGCTAATCAGGTAGAGTCTATTGACTTTAGATATATAGGGCAGGAATTAATTAAATCTTTATTAATTGACAATTTAGACAATATTTTCACACATTTCTTTGTATGGAATAATTTGCCTTTCAGAGCTGGTAAGCTTGTCATAAGAAAAGTACTCTATAAGGTGGTTAGTTATTTTTCTTACTGAGCCGTAGGATTGTCTGAAGTTCTGTCATAAAATTTCTGCATCTGAACCAGAAAAGAAAAATAGGGAGGTTAATGCCGTATTTAAAATACAAAACAAAACAAAATGCCAAAGAAGCAGAAAGGTATCAAATGAAATGTAAATTATTAGATAAATCCATTGAGAGACACCTAGTAAAAGTGTCCTAAACAGATCTAAAGTTATATATCTTTTGGATTGATATAATACAATTAAAGCTTCTATCTAATTGTACTTCAACTTGAAATTGTACTACATATAGAAATTCAAAATTACAGATTACATATTAAGTTTATCTGGCTGTGCTTAGTATTTGTCTTCTGGTCTTTAGTGACATGTTTTCTTAAGGAGTATCTAAGTTGAAAATCAATCTCCTTAGTAACTAGCACTGAAGGAATTAATACTGACATTACAAGAATTGTAAGAAGCAAATTCTCTCTGGCCTAGCTCCATTTGAAGTCAAGGAAAGAATTGAAGGGGAGAATGTGACAGCGGTTACAAATATAATTTTGTATTATTTTATTTTCTTTTAGTTTAAAGGTATTATGTTCTATAGTTTCTTTTTTCCATACCAACATAATATATTGCAAAGAATGGTTTGTTTTTCCAGGCTTATTTTTGCAGTCATGCAGGCCACCTTTAGTATGTTAGACTTACAGTTAGTACATATATTTTTCCACCAGTAATTATATCCTGCCTAATTTCTGCCTTTTTACTGCCTTTGCACTTATAATGTACAATTTTTAAAACAAATTAAAATAAAGAGCAATTATCCTGTTACAATAGAGGTGTTTCTTCTTAATAAGAGCAAATAGCGATGTTAAGTGATGAATCTATGTCTCCTAGAATCTTTTAGAACAGTTGTTTTCTGCCTGTGTTGTGGTTTTGCCCCAGCTGAGAGCCAATCCCCACTCAGTCACTTGTTCTTTAAAAGGGAGTGGGAGGGGGAAGTTGGGGGTGGGGTGGGAAGAGGGAAAAAAAAAAAACAAAAAAAATTAATATCCAAACAAAACTAAGGAACCAAAACCTCGCGGGTTGGGATAAGGATAGTTTACTAGAAGAGCAGAAAGAGAGATATAATAATGATAAAATATACAAAACTGGGGACACACCATGCAGTTTCTCACTGAACTGAACAACTCAGCCCATGCAGCCCAGAGCCATCCCCAAAATCGCACGTCCTGGAGCCTCCTGATTCTCCTTCCACCAGCCCCCCTTTATGCTGAGCATGATGTAATTGGCATGGAATACCACCTTTGGCCAGTTTGGGTCACCTGTCCTGGCTGCGTCCCCTCGCTTCTCGTTAGTAGGGAAATATGAACAACTGAAAAAGTCCTTTGCTGCTTGGCAACAAGTAAAAACATCAGGATGCTATCAGAGCTGCTCTTATCCTGACTCCCAGACACAGCATTCCACCTATTGCTAGAAAAGAAATTAACTCCATCCTAGCCAAAACCAGGACAGCCTGCTTTTCTAGCATTGGGGTGTGGGAGGATGGGGTGTGGGGATGTAATTAAGCTTGTTCAGGTACCTTCTTACAAGAGTTCGGCAGAGTGGGATGGGCAATAAAAGGAACTTTGGGAAATGGGAGTTCCCTGCTGAACATGGAAGAGGAGCTGGTACCAGAGCAACTGATGTCATCTCGGCTTTTTCCTTCACATTGGTCTTTACTGGTAAGAATTGCATTTAGAAGAGACTGAAAAAAAGACAGACTTGCAGGACAGTCAGATTTAAAGCAGCCCTGAGGAGAAAGACTTGAGGTATTGGTTGATGTAAAATTCAACATGAGACAGAAATGGGCATACAAAGCCAAGCATATCCTAGGCTACATCAGACAGAGTGAGACCAGCAGGCCAAGGGAAGGGTTCTCCCTCCCTCCTCTTCTCTGTTGAGACTCCACCTGGACTACTCTTTCCAGACATGGGGTCCCCAGTGCAAGAAAGGCATGAATCTGTTGGAGCATGTCCAGAGGAGGGCCACAAAGATGATGAGAGGGCTGGAGGACCTCTCCTGTGAAGAAGGCTGAGAGTTATTTTCAGATATTATTCATTCTGCTTTGGTTTATTCACAGATTTTTGTTTTTTAAATTGCCTGATATTATTTTTAATTTTTTTTTCCTTTTTGAGAGAATGAGAAATTTCCAATAGTGAAATGTATATTACAAAAAACAGTGGACAAAATATTCACTGGGCTCAGAAAAATCTAATTAAACTAAAAACATTTGTTTCCAATTTATTTTATTCTCATGTTGGATCTTCCCATAGATCTAATTTTTCTATTTACCCTCTAGCTTTTCAAACATAAACTTAAGGGAATAAATATTGAGATTGTGACCTTCAGATATACAGAAGAGCATGTAAATTTTGATAGGCACACATTACATGTAGATTCAGATAATTTAATTCTAAAATGACTTCTATTTAGGTATTTATAAAAATTAAAATTAAAAATTAATTTAATTATCATTAATTTCAGTTTTAAGTAAGGCTTGAAAAATAAAGGCTTGGCTATTAAATCTTTGTGCTTTCTGCAGCCCTGATTCAGTTGAGACTTTAGGTGTGACACAGATCTAAGATTGAATCCTAGTACATATCTGCCCAGTAACATGAGAGCACCTAAATTTCTTAATTTGGCAAGCACTGATATATCTGCCCTTGCAGATTCCAAGAGGCATTAGTCTTTCACTAAAAGATGGCATGACGTAAGGTCGTGGTCTAATCACCTTCTGCTGGTCTTATTTAACTCATTATTAGCAATCATCAACCTGGTGGTATCAACTATACATATGATGTCTTCAGGAACTACAGTTTGCATTTTTTATCTCTGAAGTGCATGTAAGAAGGGTAAAACACATTTTATTAAACAGATCCTTTTTGGCTAGTCCTCTAAAGATGTTTAGGAATAGAAATTCTTCTTTCTGAATTGAAAATTTGTACACATATTGTACTCATAACTGAATTTGTGCTCATAATATTGCTTCCATATTTACCTTTGCAAACAGTGGGGGAAAAGAAGAGGAAAAAACAAACCCCATCAAAATCCAGACTATGCTAATTTGCAGATTTCATCAGTTCTAAAGGGCATCTGCCATTAAACTTAAGACTTTAAGATAGAAAAGCATGCTTCCTTTAGTCTGAGGGAGTAATCAACAATTCTTTTAAGTGCAGGGGCCATCATCAGAGATTCACATGCTTAGCTTGTTCCAAATGTCTGAATTATATAGTGCAGAACTAAAGGCAGAATTACCCCCAAAGGATGCCACTTTAGGAGTCTCTCTCTTTCAGTTGTGGCAAAGTGATTCATAGTTTAAATTAAGAACTTCTAGAACCCTGTGGGGTGAAGCTACTTCATTGGCTTCTGTGATTCTCAGAAGTAATTTTTCTTTCTCTCAGTCTGTGCTGTAAAATCCATGGCAGACATAAGCTTTCACAGAGGAGCATGAGAACAAAACTGAAGTTAGGAAAGCTGTGAGAATAAAATTGGAGGGTGGGGGACACCAAACATCACTTTCGTAAACCATGCAGAAATCTTCAGGATAATTTGCATATTTTCCCCCCTGTTGATTGATTAGAATTTTCATTTCCAGTATTCCTCTGTTTCCTATATTCTACCCATAAAAAAGAGCATGTGCCCACTTACCTTGTTGACAAAACAGTGCACATGAAGACTGATGTGTTACATAAGTTCTATGACAGTATTATTGGAGAACAATGGAAAACATATCATTAAGTTCTGTGTTTTGATATAGTCTCCAAAAGAAAAAAAAAAGTGTGGTAGAGCTGTTGAACTGTATATGAATTGTAAAATGCTATTTACAAAATTTGGACTGGACAACATCAGTAGTGTACTCATAGTGAAGAAAAAAGTTGCACAAGACTGGAAAAAATGCCTACTTCCCCCCACCCTGGCTTTGTTTTTGTCACTTTTGTCAGTTATTGTGCAGATCTTCCCTTCTCATCTTCATTTGGCACAGATGATCGTCATGTGGTGTTATTGAAATGGGGTGAAGCTAATGACTTTTTTTATTATTATTTATTTTTGGTAATAACATCATTGAAAAATCATTTCAGACAAATAAATTCCCAACCTCAAGTATTCAAAAACCTTGTACCAACTATCAGAACTGGATGATTCTAAAACAAGAAACCTGATTTTTGAAAGAAATAATCCTTGTATTTGTCACCTGATCTTTTCAAAAGCTTGCTTTTCAACATTTCTGCACATTATTTTTTTGTCTCAGAGGAAAGTTTTATTTTGAGAAAGTTAAACAGAGTTAAAATGGCATCGTGGAGTTTCAGAAACTGAGACTTAGAGCTAAAAAAGAGGGATGTAATCCTAACACAACTTTCTCAGCATAACCAGTTCATAGTGTACTTATATTTTTATATTTCTCCCTTCTACACATTTCTCCTTTATTATCTTCTGACTCAGTATTTTTGTCTATACCACCCATTTCACACCATAACTTTATCCTACTTTGGTTTTCCTTTCTGCTTTTTCTTCTAATATGACATAAGAAAAGCTTTTAAAATATGTTTGCTTTCAAGCACATGGTCCTTTTCTTTCCTTGGATGCTGTCTGATCCTTCTCCTTAATTTCACAAAATGTCATTTTCTTTGTTTCTCTTTTGTCTACCTGGGCACAAGCCAATGTACTGGCTTGACATTAAGTTTCTGCATTTCTGCACATGAACTTCAGTTCCTGGGTTTTTTTTCTGAAAAACTGCGGGTCAAAGTGACGCTGTCTAACAGCTCTGCTGCATGTTTTGCAATTGGAATAATTGTCAAAAAGCAAAGATCATTCCTCCTATTTTCAGTGTTGCAGAAATATAAAGCAATTTTCAACAACAAAAATACATGCTGTGAATTATGCTGTTGATTACTGAACTATTATTTTTCACTTTACACTTACTGTGGAACCACAAAGAAATTATCCTTTTCCTATGCTGTTCTTGGTTAGCCAGAAGTGTTTATGGCCAACACTTTGTAGTGCTTGGTTAACAGCTGGATTCAATGAACTTAAGGATCATTCCCAGCCTAAATGACTCTGAGTTTATATTGACTCCAGGTCATGCATTTAGGCCAAAATTCACTCAAGCTTTCCTCTTGTTAATTTGTAGAGACTGCTTTTGAAGTACTAATGTTATTGCTACGTTGTGACTGTGACTGTTGCACCCTTGCACTACCCAGGTAGATTCAGGAAGCCACCACCAGCCCTTTTGCAGTCTGAGTCATAGATCTTAGTTGGAAAATTAGCAACACTGTTTTCCTACATGAATTATTCATCTAGATACTTCTGTATCCTTGCATCTGCATAATAAACAACCTTAAATCCTATCATTCATTTCTTTCAAAGGCTGTACACAGCTTAAGATATTATAGAACAAAATTTGGGCAAATTGTGATTTCTAATACATTGCTACCTAAAAACATTTAACAGTGTTTCTTTACAGACCCATTTAACTCGATAAATATTTCAAGTACTAGCTATTAATACAAGGCAGACCAGCCAAAATTAGATCATCTGCCTTTAGTGAAATGGTAGTTAGAGTCCAAGGCATTACCATTTTATACTGTGATGAAAATTATGTTACTGCTAAATAGAATATTTTAAAGTTTCACAACGAAGATGTGAAAACTGTGGGTACCATAGAATGTTTAAATTTTCTTCTAAAAGAAGTAAATGAAACATTGGTTTCATAGTTATTCAAGACCTGAATCATCATTCATAATGTTTTGCTCCAAGTTCTGACTCTTGGTTTGTAAGCTTATGTGGTGACCATGTTATTATGTTAATATTTTTTCTGTCTCTACATAAAATTAATATAATCCATTATCTCAAATTTTTTTTCTGAAAATTATGAAACAGTAGTCAAAATTAAAAGCATTGATTTCCCCCTCCCCCCCCCAACATGTTTATAAAATGATTGCTCAGTAAGTTATAGTGTAGTATATCATGACTGACAAGTTGGGTGGCCTTCTATAATGTTCCTAAATAAAGGAGGAGCAGCTGATGTCATCTACCTGCACTTGTGTAAGCATCTGACACTGTCCAACACAACATCCTTGTCTCTAAGAGACATGGATTTGATGGATGCACTACTTGATTTATAAGGAATTGGCTGGATGGATTAATTCAAAGAGTTGTGGTCAATGGGTCAATGTCTAAGTGGAGTGCAATGTGTGCTTACCGCCCTTAAGGCCATCAGTATCTTAGACTGCATCAAAAGAAGCATGATCTGCAGATTGAGGGAGGTGATTCTCCTCCTCTACTCTACTTTTAGGACCTCACTTGGAATATTACGTTCATTTCCAGGGTTGGGGGGGGTGGGGGGGTGGGGGTGGGGGTGGGGGGGGGTGTGTGTGGCAAAATAAGGACATGATGTTCTTAGAGTGAGGCCAAATGAGGGTTAGAAAAACGATCAGAAGGACAGAGCACCTCTACTATGAAGGCAGTCTGAGTTGAGCTTGTTCAATCTGGAGAAGAGAAGGCTCTGGGGACACTATATAGCAGCTTTCCAGCACTTGAAGGAGTTGTAAAAGAGAACTGGAGAGGAAATGTTTACAAGGGCATGAAGTGATAGGACAAGGGTTAATGGCTTTGAACTGAAGAAAGGTAGATTAAGGTTAGATATTAGGACAAAAATCTTTACTATGAGGATTGTTAGACAGTGGAGTAGGTTGCCCAGAGAGTTTGTGGATGTCACTTCCCTGGTAGTGTTCAAGGCCAGATTGAATGGGGCTTTGAGCACCCTGGTCTAGTGGAGGGTGTCCCTGCCCATGGCAGGGGGGTTGGAACTAGATGACCTTTGAGGTCACTTCCAACCCAAACTATTCTCTCATTCTGTGATATGTTAGGAAAAGCACACAAAGCAAAATAATGGAAAAAGATTACATTATATTCTTAGTGTCTCCTTTGAAGAGATAGAGTTGTCAAGAGGGGTTAGTCTTCTACTTTAGTAAGACAAAAAGACTTGCTTGGCAACAAACTGTGCCTCCCTAAAGTATATTTGGGAGATTGGATAAGCTATAATCAGGAAAATTCCGAGAACAATTTCACCCTCACTAACAATTATGCGTGACTATTCGGGATGAAAATACTTCTGAGATTATTTCAGATATGTTCAGACACCAGCTGTCAGCATATGACAATCCCTAAACAATAAAATTGGGATTTTAATGAAGAATTAAAAGAATAAAAGAAATAAATTTCTAAATTATACTAAATACTAAACCAGAAGTTTTTAACTCTTTTAAGTTTTTTTCTGATGGAAATTTGCCTTTTGAGCCTCATATTAACCCTTAAAATGGCCTTTAAGGATTTTTTTAATATTCTTCATTCAATAATTAAACATAAGACAGTATCTTTCAAAGTTATTCTGTTGTCTCAGCAGAGAACAGAGCCCTGACAATGTTCTATGCTTTGGTTAAACATCAAGGAATGATGGCACATCATTATCACAGCACTTATGGGAAAAGAAAACTTATCTTCCAATTCTGTGTGCATAACCACTGATACTGATACGGAAATGGGAAAGCTGTGTGTAACAGGCTACTTCACCTTTCCCCCATTCCCTGTAACATTTCCACTTGCATGATTCCTGGCTTTCTTTATATCAAGAATGATTTCACTAAATGAAGGGCAATGGAAAACTTCTCAGGAAGACGTAGATATACACATAACTCATGGATAGAAGATCAGTCATCAACAGCATTAAAAATCAGGACTCCTACTCACCACTGCCAGGGAAATAGGCAAACAGCTAAGCACAAGGCAGGATTGGCTGGGAGTTTGCAGTACAAAGCTGTACCACTATAAAGGGCCATGTGTCTGCTTCAATACTTTGTAGCAGAGGCAGCTTATTCCACTTTCCTTATTGTCAAGCTTCCTTTCTTATTACAGTGTTTGCTGAAACTAGATTATCTGAAATAGTATATATTTGTTTAAAAGTGTAAATGAACAATCTAAACTTGCTGTAGGGACTTATGGGAAGATCCTATTTCTAAAGAATGATACTCATTAGAAGCATTTAAATGTCTCTTTGTATTTGTAGATTGGCAAAGAATGTATGTTCATTTCCCTAATTCTTTCCACCCGAGAATATGAAAGCTCTTCAGAAACTTGAATAAAGCCTCATTGCCTTATGTGAAGTATGTAAACATAATTAACCTCGTATAACTGATAGAAAAATTGAGACTTTGGGAAAACTGTCTTGAACTAACGTAGTGGGGGTGAAATTGGAGTCTATTGCACACTTTTCTACATTAATAAGCTCTAGCACTGGTTTTTGTTGAATATTTAATCCTGAAACTTGAAGCCGAAATACCAAAGTTTGATAGCTGATATAAAGACAAATTCCATGTGTTTAAAATATCCATAAATTAACTTTAGCAAAATCCATAAACATTTTTAATTATCACCAAATAACAATATGCTATCATAAAAAGATAGGAAAGCTGCCCAGGGTGATTTAAATTTCAAAAATGACTAAACTAGGTATCTTCAGTTTGAAAGAAACAACTCGAGGAACCTTGAAGAGGCTGCTTTTCAGGAAGATGTTGATCTCTTCAGTGCCCTTAAAGGTATGAGACACTCAAACAGTGAAGCACCCTTAATTCCTAGATTATTTTGTTTACTTGACATTTAAGTCTTTGGACCAAATAATGCCTTTTTCATATAATGGTTACACAGTGCCTGCCTTAGTGGAATAGCTATAGTGAAAATGAGTAGCACAATACAAAAATATGGCCTTTAATCAGTATGTCAGATTCTTTAAAATCATATCAGATTCTTTAAAAATATTTACTATTTCATCTTATAGTACTAAACATAATAAGTTTAAATAATTATTAACAGAGCAGTAATAAATGAAATAAGAATGTTGCACCTTATAATCTTTAACATTAATACACAGTAATATTTTTAATTCTAAGCTCTAGTAATAATTTTTATAATCAGAAGTTTCTGGAACAAAGGCAGCATAACACTTTCTGTTGGATGGCTTTTTTGTAAATTAGCCTATATAATTATCTCCTTTCCCACTAACTTTGTTATTTAAAATTCATATGATTTTTATATCAGGTTCAGCTCCATCAGAGTATGAGAATTTTACAATTCATACATGAAATATTAACCTGTGAGCAATGCTATATTAACAGAGCCCTTTGTACTGTATGAAGACTAAATTATTAATATTAAAACAAAAAAAAAGGGAAAAATAACCAGCATGAGACAGAGAAAACTATCGTTTTATTACGGCATTGACTTTTTAGGTACAAAGCGTGTTCTTGCTGCTTGTTATTTATTCTGTTTCAAACAGTTTAGCTTATGTTTAAAATATAAACCCTTCTTTCTTTCTAATTAGAGGGAAGAAACCTTTAGCTTTTTTTTCTTTTTCTTTTTTTTTTTTTCTTTCTTTCTCCCTTTTTAAGCATCACAACTCTGGCCTTCTGTTGACAGAGATAACCTTTCCTTCATGAGATAACATTAATGTAACATTCTTCTCACTTGGAAGATCTTTATGCTTACAGATTGCTGTAGACTGTATTCACCTGGAATCCAGCTGAGACATGATGCAATACACTTGTTCTCTGGTGAAAGTCATAAACCCATTATGTGGTGAATAAATATCAGAGTGATATTATGTTCCATAACGGAGAAAGCAGATGATGAGTAAACATTTTTAGCATCTTCCACATAAGTAGCTAATCCTGGTGTAGTTCCTTTTTTTAAAGAAAAAAGTTGTATGCTTATGAGTTGTGGGTGAAGTCTATGTTTAATTGCCATTATAATTTATGCTCAAGCATGGAGTACTTAGGACTTGAGGATTTAATTTGCTTTTTTTTTTTTAAATACTTAAACTACTTTAAGTATTCAGGTTATTAAAATTGTGTAGCCATTTGTTTTCAAATATAAACTGAACTCTGAAATGTTTAGATTCAGTACTTCATGTGAAAGATCATATCAGTTTCAGAGTGAGCCCTTTTGAGTTCTTCACATGCTTGCTCACATGTAATATGCTTCGTAGGCAGTGGTAGGATCATTAGATTCTGAAAATGCTACTTTTTTCTCTTTTTACAGAAAAGGATTTACACAAAACCCAGCAGCATTTCCCTAAACATTTTGAGTATTCATATTCTGTTAAACTTTTGATGCTATCTATTTTTTTTTGGAGAAATTACAGTTATATTAGCAATTAAATCTGTGACCAAAAAAATACAAAGGAGGAGGAGGGAAGAGAGAAAAATATATATATATGATTTCTTCCCTCTGAGAAATTGCCTTGGTGGCAATTTCTTAGCGTTCCTCAGTGTCCAGCATTGTTGTTTCCATAAGCCAAATAAGCATCTTCAGGCTTTTCCCAGGTCAAGAGGAAAAGTGGTGAAAATCCAAGGTGCAGTTGACTCTTAGTTGCATGTCAGAGCACAGGCAGGTAGCCTTTGATAATGATCCTGACAGTAACTTGAAATCCAAGTGTAATGTTTTATTTATCTTTCTTACAGCAGATGGAGAAGTAGGAAAACACTGTCATTAATACCATTTACTCCCATCAGTTCATCACCATGATTTTAACACAATTATAAGGAATTATTAACAGTGGCTTTCTACAGTGGACATGTGCACTGTAAGGACATCAAACCATTGAGTATATCCTGACCAAGATGGATAAAGGTCATGAGAAGACTTCTGAGAAGCATCTGAGGTTACATGTCTTGTTCAGCTTGGAAAAGAGAAGGCTGAGGGGTGACCTCATGGTGTACAACTTCATCAGGTGGGCAGCAGATGGGGAGGTTCTGATCTCTTTCTGGTGACCAGCAATAGGAAATAGAATGAAGCCGTATCAGAGGAAGTTCATATTTAAACTTAGGAAAAGGCTCTTCACTGAGAGGATGGTTGGGCAGTGGAACATATTCCGCAGGGAAGGGTCATGGCATCAAAGATCAAAGAACACCTCTGGATGAGACTGAGTCATATGGTTTAGTTTTAGCTCATCCTGCAAGGATCAGGGAGTTGTACTAGAGGATTCATATAGGTCCTTCCCAAATTGAGATATTCTATGATTCTATGTCCTAAGACTACTTACTTACTTCTATGCTGTCACTCAAAAAACCCCAGAAAAAAATCAGAAGGCATTTACACATTATACACTATTCACACAGAAATAACAAAAATATCAATTTACAATAATGAAAAGTAATTTTATTAAAATAATAAAGGGGTGTTTATGAAGCAAAATTCATAATATATTTTTAGAGATTCTTTTTAAAAGAGGACAAATGCCTCAGCACTGCTTTATTATCAAAACAATTGGTGTATCGGTTAGAGGGTTGAGAAACAACAATCACAGAGAGCCTGCATAGCAGAAATATAGTATCCACTTGACTCAAAGAAAAAGCAAAACAGAAACAAAACATGAGAAATTTTTTTTTTTTTTTTTTTTTTGAAACTTAGTGGTCCTGAGTTAAGTTTGCGTGGGGAGGGTAGCTACAGAGAAAAAACAGAGCAGCACAAAGACTTAATTGTTAGGAGTGGACTTAATCCTTTTGAATTTGAGGAAGGTCCAGTAGTTTCTGCAAAAAAAAGGAGTGGTCCTGTGAAGTTTGTGTGATAACAAAGGACTGAAAGTACTCGAGGGGAGCACAGCACTGTTAAAGTGTTCATCATACTCCATCTACAGCTTTCCTAGGGCTTATAAGAACTTTGCACTTAGACATTTTAGCTGGAGACCACAGTTGCACGACAGTTTGTGAACTTACCAGTGAGTTTTGACAAAATTGAAAAATATATGTTGTCCAATGTAAAGGTACTTGCAAGCCAGAGTGAAAATTTATGGTGGAAAGACATTATAAGAATACAAGACTAAGGAAGCTGAAGTAAGCTACCTGTACATTAGCCCAAATTTACTGCATAAAATCTAGGACATTTTTATTCTGTTGAAGTCCCCCTAAAGCACAGGATTTTGAAATCCAGAATCAAGAGGTCAGAGTTAGAATTTGAATAAATTAGGAGCAAAACAAATTAAGTTATGGTCTCCAGGTTCTGACTCAGACATACTGTATAACACAAATGTCCCTACAGTGTGGGTGCTATAAGCATGAGGCTTACTACATAAGCAAATAGTGGGACAAATGGAAAATGTGAAATGGAAGGGATGGTATAGTCATTTGTTTCAGTAAGTTCCCAGCCTATTCATGTAGGCATAGCTCTAACTCCTTCAGTGGGAGGATAGAGTAGCAAATCTTAGTATTAGTAAATCTCTACATTGTTTTGCTTTTAAAACATTAACATTTTAACTCAATGTGAGGATATTACTGTGGAGAAAGGTTTATTACTCCCTGAAGAAATATTTAAAATGTGTGGATATAAGAATGTCTGGAACCTCCAAAGTCAGGCTTGTGGTTCTTTACATATTTTTTCTACAAACAAATGTCCTCTGTTCAGTAATGTCTTGCTAAAATGCCACTGTTCAGAAAGCAAATTCATCTGTGAAGATAAAAGTAATTTTCTAGCTGACTACAGCAAAGTTATGTTTGCTCCATTTGCAGGCTATCCAAACATGTTCACAAGGACTTCGAGATTGAAGAACACCTGTTTATACTTTCAAGATCTACATGAATTTTGTATACCAACAGACTCATTTAATCAACCCCATTATCAGCAGAGGTGAATCATCCATCAAGATATACTTTTTTACTCTCTTGCATTACACTGTGTGCAATCCTGTAGAACCTGAGCACGATGTATTGTCCTTGAAATGGCATTCCTTGTGAAATCTTTTCTGTAGCTAAAGCAATTTGCAGAAAGCTACAATCTGTTATTTCTTTTGCAAAGCAACAGTATGGCTACAGAAAATCAAGAAGATCATTTGTTTCAATTTTAAAAAGGTTTTATGCCACAGGAAATACCCATTAGTGATTTCCACAGAAGAACACTAAATGACCTGCTGAGATATTTCTACCACTTCACACTACCATATCAGAGTAGAAGGCTGGGGCTGACTTAACATGAGCTAAGGACAGTTCTTAAAGAAATTCTAACAAGTCTTTGACGCTGCTCTTAAACGTATTTGTTAGAGAAGTCCATCTCTACACAAGGCATCAGAGGTTCTTACATTGTGAATGCATGTTTGCACTGGAAAGGAGGTGGAATAAAAGCATAATCTGGAAGACCCAAACAAACAGAGATTGACAACAATTCAGTACCTTTTCTGTAGTATATGCTTTCTCAACACCTTTTCGTGTAAGAGAGAAAGCCCTAAAACACATAGTTCAGAAGTAATAGAGACACTGTAATAGGTAATGGACTTAAGTCATGTAAGGTGCTCTGTTTACGCAAGATAAACCAGAGAGCTTGTGGCTACTATTCCTGCAGTAGCAGAAGGTTGCTGGAAAATTGACATTTGGACATTTGTCATGTCAGTTATTTTCTGAGATGTTTACATAATCACAAGATTCAGAGAGGCAGAATTTAGCGACAGCAGGAGAGAAGTAGGAAACAAAAATGTATGAGAACTATGCTAAATAACATTGCATTTTTCAGCTTTTCCAAATGTAGCTTTGTCCATGCAGAAGGCTGTTTCCGTTTAGTAGGTTGTTTGTCAGACTTGATCTCCCTTTGGGTAGCTATTCTGGGAAAGTTAATGAGAAATAGGTAAAACATGGTATTACAGATAGGTGACCAAACTGTTTCACTGCTGAAAAGCAAATATAAAATAAGAACCATGGCATGTCAGAGCTTTCTGGTTTACAGATACAAGGTTTTCTTTCTTGTTGAAAGTTATTGTTGACAAGAGATTATGATCTATGTATGATTTGAATTCCTATACCAAAAGTTGTATTTTTATATATTTTTCTAGAATTTGTAGGCAACTTTATGCATCCTTCTAAGCTTTTTTTTTTTTCACTTTCTAGAAAGGTTTTTGAGCAGATGTATTATTCTCAGCATTTAACACAGTTCTGAATTGTAAATTTAACACTTTAATAATAACAAGGACAGGTACCACTATATTAAAGAGTGTAAATCCTGAAGTATTTACAGGGTGGCGGTTGATTTTGTTTTTGTAATATAGCAGAAGCTTTCCAGAGCAAAGTTCAAGCTATGTAGAGTACTGCATTCAGTTGTTCTACAATGGAACCATGGTTCTGATTAAATATTGATAGCATAGTGTGTCAAGACAAGAGAAAACAGTTTTTTAATAAGTACACCAGAGTGGAATGGTTTGTATCTTACATCTGTTGGAAAAATTAGACACTGAAGAAAAGTGATCTTAAGCAACATTTGGCCAACTTCCATTTCAGCCCTACTGTGCCAATTCATAGTAATACAGACAGTATGTTTTCATGCACTTCGGAAGTCCATTCAAATACAGCATCATCAAGACAACATTGTAATCCAGGCGTATTATTGAGGATTGAAAGCAGCATTCTTTAAAAAATGCGGGGTGTTGATGGTGGAAAAGACCAACATATAAATGTTATGACATCTCTGTCATACTTAAAAGCATTCTGTGCTGGCAAGAACCCCTAAAATCATAGAATCATAGAATCATAGAATGGTATGGGTTGGAAGGGACCCCAAGGATCATAGAGCTCCAACCCCCCTGCCACAGGCAGGGACACCAACCTCCAGAAAAATAAATAAATAAATAAATAAATAAATGTTTTTAAAAATTGCTTCACAAATTAAGTATTTCAAATTATTTCTCAGTTAGTGGAAATCGACGTCTGCAATCACAGCAGTTTCTTAAAGCTTATACAATCCTTTAGTCTCCCTAGGAACAGTAAATTTCTTCATTAGTAACCTAGGAAAAATAAAGCTTTGGAATACAAAATCTCTCATTTAAAATGGTGTTTTAACTGATATAAGGTTGACTTATAACTTCGTGGGCAAACTTCTTTTTCAAGCAGACTTTTTCCTTTGACATCATTACTTTTAAAAGCAGAATTCAGGAGTGTACTATAAAGCTGTTTGGTCATTTTGAAATTATTCACTATCTGCACAAGCACAGCAGCAAATCAGTTTTTGTTTAGAACATGAATATCACTATGCACAATATAGAATCCAGCAGGTGTTTGATATGAATCAGAAGTTGTATCTACTTGAAAACATTTTACCCCAGGAATTTTGTTCCTCTTCTCCAGTACCTCTCTGGATTTAATCTACATTTAGTACATAGCAAACCTTTAAAACATTTTAGGTAAATAGATTTATGTCAGCTTAGAGACTGTTGGGCCAGTTTCCAGCACTAACTGGACAGAATGAGAATGACTCCCGAAACAGTAAAAATGTTTAGAATATGCACTATTGCTTGCACACTGTGTTTTCGATTGCTTTTGTTCACACAGCAGCATTCCTTCTCAGCCACATCGTGTATCTGCTGTTCAAAGTTTATGATAACAATGCAGATGCTGTGGCTCCTCAAACCCCCATGACAGGCAGCACAACTGAACCAAGAAAACTACCTATACCAATTTCAGTTTCCCCTATATAAAAGAAGAAATACACAAAGAAATCAGTCTTGTTAATGAAGGATGATGGTTAACCAGGACCATCATGAGAACAAGAGCAAAAAACAGAGGTCATCACCTGATCCCTTTCTCTGAGTGAGCTGTGAGATACGCAAAAAGATTTCAGCCAACTTTTGGGTGAGTGTTATCACTTGGATGCTCCAATATTGGGATAATAAGTCCAGTAGCCTGGAATTAAAATGCAGGGAGGCCAAGCATCTGGGATCCCTATCCTGAGCATACACTACCTCCAGAGAGGATGTTTTAAGGATTCAAAAGGGTACCAGTGGACTTTTGAAATAGCTGATGGGCTTTTGAATAGCTTTCAAAATATAGGAAATTGAACCCTGGTCTACTTTGCCCCATCTCAGAGGACCCTTCTGTTGTGGGGTTGCTGGTCAAAGAACTACAGTTGCCCACTGCTACCACAAGAGTGCACCAGTGTCAAAACCACACCAACTGAGACTCCTTGGTTCAAATCCATAAACTGATTTGTCAACTAGAGTCAGGAAGTGATCAACAGAACTTGCTCACCCTTCAACACTCCCACATGGCCAGTGTAGAAGTCCTGTGGACAGTGGAGATTTACAGTAGATTCCCATGGCCTGAAGGAAGTCATGCTGCCCATGAGTGCTGCTGTGCCAGACATGCTGGAACTTAATACAAATTGGACTCAAAAGCAGGTAAGTGGTATGCCACAATTGATACAGTTAATGTATTTTTCTTGATTCCTTTGCATGCAGGCCACAGTATGCTTTCACTTGGAGGGGCTGCCAGTACCCCTGGAATCAACTGCCTCAGGGGTTGGAATAGAGCCCCACCATCTGCAATGGACTGACCGACCCAGGCTGCATTAGAAAAGGGTGAAGCATGGGAACACCTGCATCATTGTATGGGACAACACAGTAGAGGAAGTTTCTGAGAAAGGGAATAGCATACTGAAATCCTGTTGAAAGCCAGTTTTGCTATAAAATGAAGGTCAAGGGACCTGCACAGGAGATCCAGTTTTGTCTCAACCCAGAAAAGTCCAGTCTGGAGAGATTCGTTGTTATGCCCAGAGTGAGATTAAGACACAAACTAGGTCAGATGCCATAAACTAAAGCAATTTAATTGGTTAGCTCAAATACACATAGATGCAAGAGAAAGAAGGAGAGAGTGAAAGGAAAGAAGGAAAAAAAGAAGAAAAAGTGCAATAGCTACCATCACGGAGCTGCAGCATCCTGTCAGTCTCATTTGTCTTCAAGTCTGGTGGGGAGAACATTCCATCTGAGGCTGATCATTTCTGCTCTTTTATTTCCTAGCCATTGTGGGTTTCTGGAAAATGTATATTCCAAATTACAGTCTCTCTCACTGTGAATCCTCTCTATCATGTAACCTGTAAAAAGAATGATATTTTCAATGGGGTCCTGAGCAGTGACAAGCCTCTGAACAAATTAAACATGAAAATGTCCATGCAGTAATTGTCCCATTCATCTGGGAATGACATAGATGGTACAGAATATGTGGTGGGTAATGTCCTTGGTTCAGCTAGGACAGAGTTGATTTTCCTCAGAACTTGGGATCGGACACAGCAAAGAGGTGACCCAAACTAACTAAAGAGGGAATTCCATACCATATGATGTCAAACTCAGTATAAAAGGGGGCTAGTCTGGAGGGGGTTGAGCTGTACAGGCTGACTTGTACAGTTTGGTAAGAAACTGTATTGTTTACCTTCAGTTTTGTATATTTTGCTATAAATACTGTTGCTGGGTTTTTTCCCACTCCCTTTACTGTCCCAGTAAACTGTTCTTATCCTAACCCACATGGTTTACCTTTGTTTCCTCATTCTCTTCCCCCCCCCCCCCCATCCTGTCAGGGGATAGTGAGCAAGCGGCTCTGTTGCTAAACTATGACAAGATTAAACCCTGACTGTGCGCTTATGCAGAAAATTGATCACGTAGCATAACTTTTTTTTTTTTGAGAAAATGTCAGAATTAAAAGCTAAGAGCACAGTCTCAAAGCTCACACACACATACAGACACAATATTTCACCATTTCTACAAGAAAAAACTTCCAAAACAGCATTCCTAATCTCCACAGTTTATGATACCCTGTTTTTCTTTATCTTTTCTTTAGTTTTTTTTAGTTTATTTTCTCTAGTTTTCAGCATTGTTTATAACTATTTGTAGGACAACAAATAAATATATTATTCTGCATTTTTTCTTGTTGTTGTTCCTATGAATGTTGTTATTATTATGTGGGACACCTGGCATTCTAAGATATATGACTGTATTTGCAAGTGGGGTGAGTAGGAGAGAGAACACATTTGAATACAAAACCAACAGCTGAAATATGTTCTAAAAATAAAACAGGGACATATGGAAGATCCTAGGAAATAAATCCTTGTAAAAACTCATAGTTTCTTTAGGCCTTTTGTCAAAGATTAAATATGTGTTTGCTTTCTAACTTACAGTGAATTCATATTCCATCATTATTCTACCAGTATAATAAGCACAATGAAGAGAAAAGTTTGTATACATGTTTACTTCTGCTGCACACCAAATTTTTAGTGTCCAACAATCACGTTCAGATACTGCAGACTTGTATGCAGAGATGTCCCTCTGAGTTTTCACAGTTCCAATCTGTATATGAAGAGGTGAAAATATGTAATTAAAATGCCCCACAGAATTAAAAATAATGGCAAAGAAATTCCTATATGCCCAGAAGAAACATCAGTTTTATAAAAAAATGAAGTTCTTTCTATTACATATTTTTTAAATGTTCTTATTACTTTGAATATATTTGCAGCCCCCTAATGTAATAAATTATATATTTGAAGACATAAATGACTCTTTCTCAAGAAATTTTTAGGAAGAAGTGAAAAAAGGATAGTAGATGTAAAGAAAAACTTTAGCTGAGAATTGTTCCCTGTATCAAGAATATATTTATTAAAAAAAAAAACCAACACATTCTTTATTTTCAAATGTGAAAACATAGGCAGTATTTACATTTGTTATTTTCCAGTACTGAACAGATAGGAATGTTACATGCTAAAAAACAATAGTATTTAAACATATTTATTCGTGAATATTTGTGCTAATTTGGGGAAGAAAGGGGTGAGGGATTGTTATTGTTTAACCCAGCAGGCAGCTAAAACAACCACATAGCTGGTCCCACTCTCCCCTGCAGTGATATGGGAGAGAATCAAGAAACCATGAAACTCATGAGTTGAGATAAAAACAATTTAATAGGAAATAAAAGGATAATAATAATAGTAATAATAATAATATACAAAAGAAGTGATGCATGATACAATTGCTTACCACCTGCTGATTGATACCCTGAACTGGTGACTGCTCTCAAGGTGTGGCCCTCCCTGGTCATCTGTCCCCAACTTATACATGGAACATAGCATCATATGGTATGGAATACCCTTTTGGCCAGTTTGGGCAAGCTGTCATGGCTGTTCTTCCTCCCAGCTTCTTCTGAACATCCTGCAGAAGGCTCATGTCTCCTTGATGGTAGGACCTGGCAAGCTGAAATGTCCTGGTGTTATAAGTACTACTTAGCAACAAGTAAAACATTAGTGTATTATCAATGTTATTTCCATTCTAAATCCAGAACATAGCATGATACCAGCAACTAGGAAGAAAATTAACTCTATTCTAGCCAAAACCAGGACAGGGATACACTTTTGTTTTTAGCTATAGTGACAAAACAACATACCTCTGACCCAAGTAGTGTCTTACTCCTGTTTAGTCTTACACTCACATGCTTTAAGAAATGAGGAAAGGAAAAAAAAAATCACATATTCTGGGGTTTACAGTTTGTTAATTTTCAATGCTAAGTAAATTTTTTACTGCCAAGTTATAAACCTTGAAATATAGGGTTTAAATGTAAGTGCTGCTACAACCTTGAATATAACTGAACAAATGACACAACCATAATTATGCTCTGTGAGAAACATAATAATGTATCCTGAACTCATAATTTGGTCATTTATTTTCCATAATGTCATTTTTACTTTCTCTTTAAATGAACCTTTATAATTTTATAAACACCACGGCCTTCTCACTCTAAAACTTAGATTGGCCTTTCCTTTGTTAGCACTGAACTGCTTAGCTATGTACATCCTCCTTCTCTCCTATTACTTCTGCAGTGATTTGAAACTGTGTGATATAGAAGTCTAAAAACCAAACTTCCAAAATAGATTACAACTCCTTTAAGATGAAGCTTCATATTTCCCACATGCTTGACCTAGCCACCAAATATTTTTCTAAGAAATAAAATAATCAAATTTAAAACCAATTTGGAAAAAAAATCCAGAGGCCCAAACCTTGTTTTTCTTCTTTTTTTTTTTTTTGCTTCAGCCAACTAAAACCAAAGCACAGAACAAACCTAGTTATCACTTCCTTCCTTAAATCATGTCACCAAATAAAAACACCCTTTTCAAGGGGATTAATATGATTTCAATGTGATTAATCAGTTTGAGAGACATCTATTGATCTCTCCTAGAACCTAGAAAATTAGAAACCATACCAGTACCTAATACTGGGAAGATTGCAGTCTTTAGGATGCTGCTTCTACTATAGAGACTTTATAGTCAAATTTTTAAACTCTCACATTTGTCTCATTTGTTTGTCTTCACTTTTGTAATTTTGGCTTCTCAGGCACAATAATGCAATTCAAGTTGTACTTAGAGAAGTAATTAGATCATCTAATCTGACCTGTATAAATCTCTCAATGAGATTTGAGACCATCAAATCTCTTTCAATTACGTTTTTAATGCCTATGACAATCTGTTTGTCATTAATTATAAACTAAGAAATTTTGTGGGGAAAAGAAGTCTTAAAAATCCTACTATTCCCAGTATTTTTCACTTAGCTCAGAAGAAATTTCATTTTTTTAAAAAAAGAACTAAGAAGTCATTTATTTGAGCAGGTATTTGTCTAACAATATTCCCAACCACCTTCTCCCCAGAGTGTAACAACACCAAATCAAAATCAAATACAGTTGGTCCCCAAAAGATGCTTATCTGAGTCTACACACACTCCTTGTCCTCTGACAACAGTGTTGACTTTAGGTATTCCTCACTTCATACACACCAACTGTATGTTCCTCACTGTGAAACACACCTTTGTTTGTACCACTACAACTGTTTGCAAAGCTATATTATGTATCTGATTAACAAAACAATTCAAGATAAACAAACCTGTGAATAGTAGTCCTGCAAAAAGGAAATATTTGTATGTTATTCTGTGAAAAAAATTCAAAACTTATTACAGATTTAAAGGACTTAGAACAAAATATATGTGTCTCAATTTTCTTCTTACTTGAAGCCTGTGGAAACTTCCTAGAAATATAAAGTTTCTTCCATTTCTGCAGGTGTTGTTATACATATTCCCAACAATTACCCCAAAGACACTGTGCATTACTCAACAGATCTAGAGATTGGTCTGAAAAGGTCTAAATTACAGTGTTCACTTTTCATCATGCTTTTAAAGAAATGTGTTCTCTGTTCAGGCAAGGTAATTTTTTAAATTATCAGAACACCAAGAATGCCAGTCTCTTTTAAATACATTCCCAAATCCATCTGGAATAGACTGAAAATTTTTAAGCTTTTAAAGCTGTAATACAGTGAACTAAAATAAATACACAGTGTTTAATGAAACGTAAATTTGTCTTCAAATGTTTTCTCTTCCATTACTACCTAATTGGATAATGGTAATGTGGTCTCAGATTTTATTTTCTGAACTTCAGAAACTTTCATTCTAAACCATAAGCAATCTACATGAGAGGAAAAAAAACCCACAACAAAAACAACACAACCTCCCAAAACCTCCCAACCCATTAATAAAATAAATAATAAGAAGAACATATTTTAAAAGCCCAAGCCACACAACCCCCCCCAAAGCTGACTGAAAGGGAGAGATAGGAAAATGTCTACAAATTTCTGATGGCAGGGAGCAAAGCACATGGAGCCAGACTTTTCTCAGCCACACCCAGTGGCAGGAGCAGAATTAATAGGCATAAATTCAGGAAAATTCCACTCAACCTCAAGTAAAATTAACTTACTGTGGTCAGCGTATGGGAAAAGATTTATTTACTTTTCAAACAGTGGAACAGGTTTCCCAGAGATTTTTTCATGTCTCTCCCTCTTTGGAGACATTCAAAACCAAACTCAACATGGTCCTACATCAAGCAGGAGGCAGGAATAGATTTTCTTAGGGGTCCCTGGCAACCACAGCTTTTCTGCAAAAAAAGCCCAGAACTAACACATTCACAGCGCTTCTACCATGCACCTAGTTACCAAGGTCACTAGAATTCAAACATTTTTTTCTAAATCTACTACTACCTCTGTAAGAAGAGATTACTGATCTGACGGTCTCCACCTCAAAGAATTCATAAAAATGTAAACAAATATGAATTAATCTTTCCAGTATATGGTAGTGGTATTATCACTGCCTAAAAAAATAAAGACTAGGCACAAAGCGAATTGTTGGCCACCTCTTGGAAAGGCAGTGGTACAGCTTCCCCTAAAAGCTCTTGAGAAATCTAAGCCCTACCAGAGATCTCTCAAAGGTGAATGCAAGGAATGAGGAACATTTCTTGAGGCTACCAGATTTCCCAGAATTGGGTGCAATATTGTCATCAAATAAGGAGAGCAAAGTACAGAAGAAAGGTTAAAGCAGATGGTTTTACTGCATTCAGCATGCTATCTTAAACAGTGGTTATCAGTAGACTAACCACATGAGAAAAAAATTAAGTGTAGAAATCCTTTCTCAAAACAGTAAGTCTGCACTTCAAAAACTCATGAACCAGAGATAATACCTTTGTATTTAATACCTATTTCTTGCATCACTACCTGTTCATTCAAAACTTTTTAATTAGAAGTTACAGTTTTGATACGTCTATACTGTGGTATTCATAGAAGCACTTGTGTACATCAAAAAAGTAATAACTGTTTTAAAGTTATCCAGTCATCCACATTTTAAAGTGTCCATGCATCCATGGTTTAGGAAAGAACATATAGACTATAATCCAAGGTGGAAAATCACAAAGAATTTGCACAGTGAAATGAACTGGACAAGTAAATGCTGTAATATGTATTAAGGACCTATTTTAGACACTTCTACAGATTGCATAGAGTGTTGACAATGGTGTCTGATGTTTAGTCTGATTTTACATAATGAAGACAGAAATGAGTTTCTAGCACTCTTGAAAAATCTGAAATAATCACACTTAAAAAAACCCCAAAAAACCACCTTGTTCTTTTCCCTTGCCAGTATGTGAAAGGACCTTCCCCTTCTGTCAGTATTGTAAAAAGCAGAACAAAGCAAACTAACCTAACTTTAAAATTTTTATGTGAAGGAAAAAAAACCAAAACAACCCCAATGATGTCCTCAAGAGAAGTAGAGGGAGACAACTCTGAGACACAGAGTGGCTGTTACATATCAGACATTAAGATTATGACAGATCATGATTATGAAATTTAATATAATGCTAGCAAATACTGTCTGATCTATTACAAATAGCGTTTGCATTTAAGCAATTACTTTGAAAAATTACTTAACTGAAGGGTGGGATGGTGCTTTCAACCAAAGCAAATCCTGTCTTCCTTTCCATGAAACTGAAGATGGTGATGCTTAGAGATCGAACTGAATATGTTTCATCTTGTAATTTTCTTCTATTGTTTACATTATTATCATTACATTGAATAAAGATGGAACCAGTCAATTTATAATGGTTTACATTTGTATTTTACACACTAATTTCTAAATATTGCCATCTTTTCTGGATTTTGAATTTTTAGCATACAAAGTGTTTAAAATCATGTAACCTTACAGAACCAAAGGGCAAAAGTCATAAAGTAAAATATTCTATGAAAACAAATTTACTACTAATTTATTAAAACTAAAGCATGACCATTTTATCATATAAGTAAGTCTGACTGTCTTCTTTCTGAACATTTCTTAAATGATTTTTTTCTTCTGGAATATTTACGCTTGCAAAAGTTTAGAACAAATCTAGGAGAAGTGGCAGCAAAATAAGACAAGTTTATAAAAACAGCTTATCTCTTGGCAACATTGAAAAATATCTGTTCAAATTTCAGAAGACTTCTTTGAGGTAGAATTGTTTCTTAGAAAAGTTAATTAACTTTTAGTTTACTTATTTGTACCTTTGGTAAAAATAAAACATATTTGTCTGCTATAATTGCACATCGTTAGACTTGACGTTGGTCTCCTGCAACAAGTATGACTTAAAATGACTTTCTGCAGTAACCCTGCTAATGAAGTTCATCATTTTACTAATTCTTTGCTCCACTTGATGCATGTGAAAATAATTACAAATTTTCTTATCTCCACATAAGATAATAAATACACTATCTCAGATAGGAGGAAGGCAGAATGCAAGGTTTATAGGAAGGAGATGGAACTGGAAAACTAAGTAGCAATTTAGCTATCATATTTAGAAAGACATATCCCATCACAAATATTTTTGAAATAAATATTATAGTTGACAAACAAAATAAAGCAGAGTTTATCTTATCAAGTTCACAGAATCACAGAATCACAGAATCTTAGGGGTTGGAAGGGACCTCAAGAGATCATCGGGTCCAACCCCCCTGCCAAAGCAGGCTCCCTATCTCATATTATACAGATAGGCATCCAGACGAGACTTGAATATCTCCAGAGAAGGAGACTCAACCACCTCCCTGGGCAGCCTATTCCACTGCTCCGTCACCCTCACTGTGAAAAAGTTCTTCCGCATGTTGGTGCGGAACTTCCTATGCTCCAGCTTACAGCCATTGCCCCTAGTCCTGTCCCCACAGACCACTGAAAAGGGGCTGGCCAAATCCCCCTGCGTCCCAAGTCTAAGATATTTATAAACACTAATTAGGTCTCCCCTAAGCCTTCTTTTCTCCAGGCTGAACAGACCCAGCTTACTCAGCCTTTCCTCATATGGGAGATGTTCCAGGCCCCTAATCATCTTCGTGGCCCTTCTCTGGACTCTCTCCAGGAGATCCCTGTCTTTTTTATACCATGGAGCCCAGAACTGGACACAGTACTCCAGGTGGGGCCTGACCAACGCAGAGTAGAGGGGGAGGATCACTTCCTTCGACCTGCTGGACATACTCTTCCTGATGCATCCCAGGATCCCATTGGCTCTCTTCGCCACCAGTGCGCACTGCTGGCTCATAGCCAACCTGTCATCAACCAGGACCCCCAGGTCCTTCTCCACAGAGCTCCTTTCCAGCAGGTCATCCCCCAGCCTGTACTGATACAGTCGGTTGTTCCTCCCCAGGTGCAAGACTTTACACTTGCTCTTGTTGAACCTCATCTGGTTTCTCCCAGCCCAGCTCTCCAGCCTGTCAAGGTCTCGCTGGATGGCAGCGCAGTGTTCCTGCGTGTCAGCCAATCCTCCCAGCTTTGTATCATCAGCGTACTTGCTGAGGGTGGATGCTATACCCTCATCAAGATCGTCAATGAAGATATTAAACAGGACTGGACCCAACACCGAGCCCTGGGGAACACCGCTAGTCACAGGCCTCCATTCAGATTCTACTCCACTGATCACGACCCTCTGAGCCCGGTCCGACAGCCAGTTCTCGACCCACCTCACTGTCCACTCATCTAACCCTTGTTCCCTCAGCTTCTCTATCAGGATGTCGTTGGAGACAGTATCGAAAGCTTTGCTAAAGTCAAGGTAGACGACATCCACTGCTCTCCCTCCGTCCACCCAGAAGTTCAATCAAACATGTAATTAGTGGAAAATGACAGAAACTTGGAAGATAAGCCATCCCAAAACTGAAGAACATGGAATCAATTGTCCTTTAAGAATGTGGATGAAAAGCTAATGAAAGCCATTTATATCCCACTCCTAACATATAAATTACTCAATTATGATGACTATGATGAAAGCTAAACACGTTTCACTTTGGGGGGTGGGAAGGGGAAAGTTACATTACGGTATCACATGCAGGAAATACTTTTTCTTGTTATTTTTTCCCACTGTCTCAAAAACGTATGTTTTAAACAGAGTTAAATTTCTGAAAGTCTTTCATGTTCCTTGAGGCCACAGGGAGTGCTGGATTGATCAGAACTGCATTCACAGTAGAGTCTAACCTACTGCAGTGTAAATTCATCCTTGGTTCACTACTGCTTTCAGCTATGGGAGGCCTAATGGCACTGATTGAACAATGACCTGTTAGTGTATCACAAAAGCTTGGAACTGGATAACTAAGGCTCTCTAAAAAGTCTTTTATTCTAACTGTCTTATATGGCTTAGTGAGAGCTTAAGATGTCAATAGAATTATGTGGCCAAAAGTAATGGTAATTGGACTAACACCTAAGTGGGGGAGAGAGAGGGAAGGAGAGCGTATGAATCAAAGGGAGAAAAAGAGAGAGAAAGAAAGGGAGAGAGAGAAGGAAAGAAAGAGGAAGAGTTTATTACAGAATCACACAGCATTGAATACAGAACTAGAAATGCATGGTTTAGAATTATTTTCAGTAGGTGAATGTCCTGATTAATCTATAATACTCATAATAATATTATCTTATGGTAGTCAACCAGGAAAAAGCCCACATTTGTTTGTAAATGTATACCTTTGGATTATAGTTATTAAAAAGTTGAACCATTCTGCATTCTTGTTATGTCATTGTCCCTCCTATTAGACCTCTGCATTCAGCCCTCACACCTTACAGTTGATTTCAGTGAAGCATTTCAGTCTTGTGATTTTCATTTTTCTCCCTGTAACTTGTGTATTTCTGGTACTTTTCTGTAAGTTATCTGTCAACTCACAGTTGAATTAAAGAACCCTCAAAGCTCTTATTTAAATATTCCAAGTGAATAATTTCCAGCTCACTAACAGGGTTATTAACAAGTCATTCTCACTATAGACTGCTCTATGGAGTATTTGCTTAGGGATACTATGGGTACATTCAAATATATTGAAACTTTTAACTTACTAAATGTGGACAAGGTTTTCCTTAAATAGAAACATCTGCAAAGCAGAAGAGTGCAATATGCTCATATACAAAGAAGGCTACAAAAACATAAATTTGGATCAAATAATAGACATGAAAGGTCACAAATTGTCAGCAGTGGATTCTTCTGTTCTTCCAGCATCTTCTGGGAGAATATTACTGAAACTGGTGCTATTAGCAATAGCTTCAGCTTCAGCTTCTGTAAGATATAGCACTAGAGAAACAAGGCTGCATTATGCTGGAATGGAACAGGTATATGCACTGCTTGAAACACAGTAGTTTGTGTGGTCCTGTTGTTTTCAATCAAAACCGTGATTGTTGTAGAAAGACATCTGCATGTCAAGTTTCCTTTTCTTTTTAAAGCATCATAAATCCTTCAGTAGTGTGCCCTCTCATTCTACTATATACCCCTGCATAAGTGACTCCAGTGAGGGTGTATCAATGTCTGGTTAAATGTATGTAAATATTTCACTGCTATCAAAACAAAGACAAAACCCAGAAAATCTACAAGCCTTATTTTTTCATTAAAAAGAAAGTCAAATACATACATAAATAAATCTGATTTTCTAAATAAATATACCCAGGAAATAAAAGCCTGACAAAGAGAACATATTTTTCTAATAGTACATTTTCCCTCTGAAGTTCACCAAGATTTGAATAAACAGAAAAAAAAGAGTAATTTTACTATGAGACAACTGTTCTTCTGAAAAAAAAAAAAATTGAGAGTTACCAACGGAACTGATAATAGGTTTAGTTCCATTTATAAATGAAAGAAGAAACTGCTTCCACACCCTTCAGCGCTATGAAAATATGTTGCACTAGAAAAACTGCAAATAAAGAAAACTATGCAGTTTATTACTAATGTAAAAAAATTATTCTTTCTTCATGTTCACTATATTTCTTCTGTGTTTTTATAGCTATATGTCAAAAATGTTGTTTGTAGGAGGGTAAATTAAAACTTTTAATTACAGTAATATGAATAAATTATTTTTCTACTCTTTATTGTAACATAGATGCAATTAAACATATGATAGTAATTATTCTGCATGTGTATTTCATTTGCTTACCAAGTAACTACTCTGAATTTTTAATAGTAATTTAAATATATTCAAATTTATCTTCATAAAACAGTATTGAAAAAATGTAAATGTTTCTGAGACTTTTCCTTAAATAGTGTAACAAAGTAATCCATGCTTCTAGCCTAAGTTTTTATCCTTTAAATGTATCTATTGTTGCTTTCATAATTAGTTTTCATATCATTACATGTAATGACTGAAATGTAATAGTTGACTGGAGAAAATTATTGTCGTTTAGAAAAAAATTTCAATAGGACAGATATTCGTCTTCCTATAAATAAAAAAAGGACATTATCAAGAGATTGTAAAGATTCTTTTTTAGAATAGCATTGATTCCATATTTGATCTAGTTAAAAAAATTACTAGATTTTTTAATAATCTTTAATAAACTGAATAATGATAAGATTTTTTAAAGGATTTAAAATTAAATATCTATTTTAATAACAATTCAAAATATTTCATGGCATTGTATTTCTGATATAGTAGACATTAGTACATAATATTTTGATATTGGATGCAAGTCGTTTTACTGCCTGAATACTAAGGTCTGATAGTATATAGAATGTAAATATGAGCTAGTTCCTCTTGATTGTATATTTCAGAATTAGTTTTATTTAAGGTTAGAAGTTGCATGGTATAGCAATAATAAAGAGATATTATCTATTGTTTTTTTTTCCCTTTTCAATTTTTTTCACTGATCTGCACAAATTAATGCATGTTGTTTTAATTATTTTACGTAATAAGGGCATATTTATGAATCTATATGATAAAATATATTATGTGAATTTGGAGTGAACTATTGTGTGAAATACTTAAAGACAATCGCTGAAAAGGTCTGTATGCCCAACAGATTATTAAAATTGCAAACTTAGTTTTCCATTAACATTTTCTATTTTGGCATCTTAAAAAGAGTGGAAGTTGATTTCAGCAGAACATCCTGTGGGGAAATTAGTTCACTTTGCTAAAGTATCTTAATAATTACAGTGACATCAAGGTTAATTGCTTAATCTGTATTGCCATAGTGCAGTCCTGTAGAAATCCCAACACAATCTGTTCTATAATTAGTGCCAGAATATCCATATATAGAACAAGCTGTAACCTAAATAAATAAAGAATAGAACTGATATAGTTAATAAATAAGTTTCATTGAAGTATGTGTGTGTGTTTTGTTTATATGCCTATATGTGTAAGTATATATGTGTGTGTGTGTGTGTGTGTGTATGAAAAGAGGGGATAGATTGCAAAAATGAGAGCTCTTACAAATATGGTATATTAAACCCTTGAGGTGATATAAACAGCTGAGGTAGAAAATAACTTCAAGCAGGATGCTTTTTCTCCCCATTCTTTTTCCAGCTCCAGAGTACATTTGCTAGCCAACACCATCAGATTTCCATCAGGTCCAATTTTCATAATGTAGTACATCACAATAGGTAGTGTCTCAGTCAAACTATGCTTAGTTTCTAAATAAGGTGAATGGAGTTTTGTCTGCAAAATGTATCAATTAGGATGATCCATTTAAGTGCATTCAAGTCAAATGTACACACATTTTGGTTTTATTCTTCAGGGCTTTAACTGTTCAGGTCCTTCATGTTTCTTCAAAATACCAACAACTTGAATAACTCAGTTGAAAAGGCAAAATTTACAGAAATATCTAAGTTGTCTATAAATAACCTAATGTTATTTAAGTATTTGACAGTTAAACATTCTATTAATGAACAAAATTGACTTTATATTGCCCCAGTGAATGTCATTAGTTGGCATATAGTTGTTGTATATGATATTTGTGTAAAAACATAGTATTGTAAAACATTCTGCAATGTCTGTACAATAAAAATATTGTGTTGTACAGTATTTTACAATATACATTTTAATCACACTGTGTTGAGTATCTGAAGTTCTTAATGATGCTGAACCTCAAATACAGTAATGCATAGTAAAGCAATACATTGGCTGTTATCTTTTTCAGAATTCCTTTTCAGGAATTATGAACAAGGTCACCAAGATCAACTGCATAAATTAGAGACTCTTAGAGAAGAGAGTGGCCAGAAGGTCAAGGGAGGTGACTCCCCCTATGCTCTCATGAGACCCCACCTGCACCCCTGTATCCAACACTGGGGTGCTCAGTGCCAGAAAGGTACTGAAAAGTGGGAGCAAGTCCAGAGGAGGACCACAAAGATGACCAGAGGGATGGAGCACCTCTCCTATGAAGACAGGCTGAGAGAGTTGGGCTTGTTCAGCCTGGAGAAGGCTCCAGGGAGACCTTATTGCAACTTTCCAGTACCTGAAGAGCGGTCCAGAAAAGCTGTAAGGGGACTCCTTATCAGGACATTTAGTGACAGGATGAGGGGTAATGGGTTTAAACTAAGAGAGGGTAGATTTAGGTTAGATATTTGGAAGGAATTATTTACTATGATGGTGGTGAGACAGTGGAACAAAGTGCTCGAAGAAGCTGTGGCTTCCCCCTCCCTGGCAGTGTTTAAGGTCAAGTTCGATGGGGCTTTGGGCAACCCGGTGTAGTAGAGGATGTCCCTGCCCGTGGTCAGGGGTTTTAACTAGATGATCTTGGAGGTCCTTTCGAATTCAAGACATTCTATGAATCTATGGCATCAGAGTCATGTGAGAAGGGAATACATCACACTGAATCTCTCACTTGTTCAGCAATGGTATTTAAAAGAAATAGTTGAAGAAAAGTGTCTTTTGCACTATATCATCACTGTTTTTCATTATTCTTATTTTAGGGGGTTGGTTTTGTTGGGGTGTTTTTTGTTGGTTTTTTGGGGTTTTTTAATGTGTGTGTTACTAGTTTTGTCTATGGTTTCACAAAGCTGGCCAGTCCAACATACAAAGTTGAGATTATTTTTCTTCATGTTGAATTTCTCCCATCTGGCATTCTTGTCGCATTTCATTGCATCCATTTAATTAGTTTTGGTCTTTATTCACTTTAACTTGCCACATACATTTTCTATATGTTGATTCCTAAATGCTTCTTCATTTTTGTTTTATTGCTTTAATGTGCAAATACTCTTTTATTTAATATGCAATGTTTCTTTTGTGCATTTTCTATGTTGGACTTCCTTCTGAATGCCCTAAATGCATAGTTATTGTTTTCTCCATGCTGTCAATAGAAACTTAGACTCTCTGTGCTTTGCTTTTCCCATGTCAAATAAACGATGGTCAGAGTTTAAAAATTAATTGAGAAGAAAATTGTTCTACTTCATCTTAGGGGATAATTCCAACAATATCACCTATCACTGGTCTTACAGTTTTGTTTACACTGGCAGATTTTGTTAATACATGTTTCCATGTGGCTTTATTGACTATTCAAATTCTGAAGATATGCCACACCAAGACAAAACGTGGTGCCCTTCATAACTCAGGGTGATATGATGGTTTCCTTCCTGCTCTCTGCACATTTTTTGATCCTGTAGGTTAATTTGCACATCGCTGCTTCATATTAGTCATCAGTCACTGATGAATACTTATTACATCCAAGGCAGAAACTGTGAGTCAACCTGAATTAACTAAAATGGTTTTCAAATAACCAGTATCTGGAGACAGAAAACAACTGGATGTGTAATAGTCAGGTGTATAATTGATCCTATTTTCAGAAGGGTTTTAAGACATTCATTAATTATTTAAAAAAAAATAAAGTACCTTTTTTACAGAAATTAGGATAAATCACAACCACAACTAATCTCAAATATGCACCTCTGAAAAATATGGCAATGGAACAAAGCTTGTTCTATCAATCTTTATTGTAAGTTTTGTACATGAGAAGTGTAACATAAAGCCTGTATCCTTGAAAGAATACACTTCTATATATCTTAAGATACACATTCCATTAACAATGTTAAGCCCATCATTCAAATGTTGGCATCATTGTGATAAAGCCTGATGATGTTTTGGTTGCTTTAGATCCTGCAAGTTTTACTTCAAGGGAGTTGAGGAGGCAAATTAACCCTAATTTTACAAAGGGGAGAAATCTGTCCTTACTGCTTTCAAATGCATATTCTCCAAAATGTGGTAATTAAATAAGAAAATATCTCCAATAACACATACTTTAAATTATACCATATTTAAATATCCAAATATAATTTTCATTTGTATTACCAGCCTCTATCATTGTTTGTATTGGTTTGAGTAATTTTGAAGACATATACCTTTACATCATATAGATGTCATAGATAAAAAAAACTAGATATGGAAATTCTTTGTTTAGTACTTTCCAACATGGCAACTTTTAAAATAACCAATTTAAAAGCAATATCTAAGACTACCATGAAGTAAAATATAAAATGAGCAAACCCTTAGTTTTTCTATATTTTACTTAGTTACTGCCTCTTATTCAGTGTTTAATCACCTCCAGGGAAACAGGAATCAACTCTCCCACATCTTGCAATAGTTTTCATTTAAATGGTTTCTCAGCTAAACACCACTTTAATTTTGAGTATTCATACCACACAGTGGGAATTTATTCAATTTACAAAGCATTTCCATAACAGTTGAGAAACTGTTGTTGAGAAATTTCATATGAATCTCTTTAACCTCAACAAAAATCCTGTTCTTTCAATTCCCTTTAAAAAGGCATTTGCTAACCTGATAAGTATATTTTGGCAGTCAAACTGCAATTAGTAATCTGCAGTATTATCAAAGAAGAAAGCTAAGAGTTAGTACAGCAGTGAGTCTATAGTTGCATATAATTGCAGCTTTCTTTTTTTCTGTTCCACACGAGTCAAAACAGAAACAATTTGCAAAAGACTAGCAGTCTAAGTAATGTCCTAAGCTTTTTTAAAAGCATATTTTAACTTGCTTGTGGCTCATTAATGCTATTTGGTTCTCCTATTTTCCTCTCCTTGTCACCATAGATACTGTTTAGGAAAGTTTTATAGCTCATAAGATAGGTAGTTACTAAAAGGAAAACTGCTTTTTAGCTTTGTTGGTTATGTACCACAATTTATTAAACTCTATCCAAGTGCACAGATCCATTTGGTTTGTGTTCTTTAGCAAACCTCTTTGGTTTTCTTTCAATAGTATATATACAGCAGAAGCTGACGTGGGATCTGGTTAAATAAGAATCAGACAGTCAATTTTAGACCTCTCTAAGCTGACTTGATAAGAGGCACCTATCATAGTTTTTTTCGAACTGTGCAATGCTGTGTGATTTCAGATTTCAGTAATAAACCGGGAGAATGATTTACTTATTTTTAAAATACCAAAATATTAGATGATTAAAGATTGATTGCTCTCTGTTTATACGTAATATAAATCCCTGTTCATATTTAACTAGCACTAGGCAATTTTTAAATTGTTTCTCCCCCAGAACTGTGATGTAAAACATTAAAAATGTGTTTACAATATACTTCAGGTCATTTTCACTGTCGAAGATATCTGCTGTTAAGCTTTAAAAGGTCACATAGTCTTGGCTTCTCTGACTTAGTCAATATGGACTACATGTCCCTGCATCAGAATAAACAGCTACTGCTGCGTCTTCTTTTTCCAGATTAAGTACCGTGTTGTTCCTGATCTCCTCTTGCATCTGAGTCAGGTCTTTTCCCACATTCATAGTCAGTACTTTGGGTCACCAGAATGACTGAAATGACAAGGAGAACACTGGAGCAATGTCAATGCAGTTGTATATGACTGATTGGACAACCTCAGCAAAAATTGATCTTCTCATCACCACTTTGAGTCCACTAATGTCATGTTGTTTTTTCAAAGAGACTTAAGCCTAGTTGATAGACTTATTCTTAGGTATTCCATTCTAGTCTCAGAGGGAGTAAAGGGTAGGGTGATAAGCAAGGTCACTGGCTATTGAGCTGAAATTAATTAAATGATGAATGTCCTTTCAAGGTAATCATTATCATACAATTATTTAGGTACATTTCTGAAGGCCAGTATGGGGGAGGCACAGATTCATTGTTTAAGAGATTTATTTTACTATAAAACTACTATAAAGAAAGAATTTGTGACGTACAAATTTATTGCTATACAGTTTATCCTTGTTTGTAAGAGGAAGCACGCTCATTAGAGGTACAATTTAATTTGAGTATTCAAAACCAATGAGATCAATTATTCCTATTTCACCGATTTTTTTCAAGGTAAATTATGAAAGGCAACATAGAATATGTCCTCTGGTACCTTCTTCACTTTTAAGCAAATAATTATTAGTTACAGACAATACAGGGGACAAAACTGACATCAATTTATCGTCTTGCATATATTTACACTTTCCAAAACTTTTTGGGATATAAAAGTCTGCCAGGAAAATGTAACCTACAGTATGATGCAAAAGAAATAATTTAGACTTAAATTAAGACTTAGTCAAAGCATGCTAAAACTGACAGGTTCAATGAAAAACATAACCATTTTCTCTGACACTTTTTTCTTTAAGAAATAAGGAACTGTTATTCTAAACCATGTAATTGAATAGTGTCTTTAGAATAATATTTTTTAAAAAAATTTCATGAAAACAGGTAAGAAGATAAAGAAAAGAAACATTAAATATTAAAAAAAATTAGAAGAAAATTCAAGTTAAATAGGAACTTGCTATTATTTAAAAAAATTAAAAGACCGCAGCTGGATTTCAACCATACCATTACAGGAGAAAAAACGAAAGAAGACGTATACAAGTAAACTATTTGAAAAATGTAAGTGGAAAAAAGACCTTATAATCTTTTTTCAGATATATGGCTGTATATTTAAAACCCTAGGCAAACCAGAAATAGTCCTGCCTCATGCAATTTTAACATGTAGCATTTAACCTTTTTAACCTTTAAAGACTTATGTGCTGTCAATAGAAACAGGAGAAAATACTGGTGTAAAACTATCACCTCCACATACTTTGTCAAGTTGTTCTCTCAATTTTAATGTTAAGTTTATGATTTTTAAGATATCATATCTCTCAGCTTTGTTGGATAAGTTCCTTAGCAAAAAAGAGTTTTTGAGATGTTACAGAAGCTACTAAAAACATGAGTTACCTTGCAGTAACTATCGGTGCTACAGCAGTCCCTGTATTTTTCTGCCATTTACAATACTGCAGCAGGAAAAAACCTTCACTAAGAATATTTTGAGCACTTGGGCATATATATATGCTATGTACGTAAGTATTGCTATATGTAATAATATTTAAAACACATTCTTTTCTAGGTTATTGGAATATTTAGAGCTCAGCAGGGAGGAGTCTGGGGCTGAAGATGTGTTTTATTGTTGGTTTAATTTTGTGTGGTGAATAAATAATCATACAAGAAAGCTGGTTTTCTCTTTTTTTTATTTGCTTTTCTTTTTTACCACCACGTCATTTCCCTGTAACACAGGAAAGTGAGCTAAAGTTGTGCAGCTGTTCTGAGAATTCCATTCTATACATTGTCCTGGTTCTGGCCAGGCCAGAGTTAACCTCCCCAAGCAGTCAGCCCAGGTGAGTTGAGTCAGCCCGGGCTGTTTTCCAAACCACCTGACATCGGTCTCCCATAAAAGGGGCTGGTCTGGGAGGGATGCTCCTGGGTGCCTCAAGGGCAGTCTGAGTGTTGTTGGGGTGTTGGATTGGTCCTTGTGTTATGTTGGTACTTTTTGTTATTGTCAGGTCTATAAGGTAGTCTGTTATCACTGAGTGTAAGTGTAATTTGCCACGAGCTCTTATTGTTCCCCTTTAATGGTGCTTCTGTCAGTAAACTGTCCTTATCCCAACCCAAGGCTGCCTAGTCTGTTCCTTCCCTAGGAGTGAGTGAACAACCTGTGGTGCTCAGCCACTAGTTTGGGCTGAACTACCACAACATTCATAAAAACTCTACCAGTGCTATTAGAAAACCAGTAGCTGAAAAAAAAAGTCTTGTTAACTTTATTAAATTGCAAGGACATCTACCATCTTAATAGCTTTTACTGCCGAGAATATGTCACCTACAGTGTGATATAAAAGAAAATATTGATCTAAAATATGATCACGCAGTACTTTGTTGACATTAACAAGTTAAATGTTTTGCTGTCTTTTGTTCATGTAGCACTGGCAAGTGTGAACGCTGTTTAACCTACGCATGAGTTGATGTAACCTTTTAACAAGGAACCAGCACTACAAAGACTGTCTAAGGTTCTATAACAAGAAATTCATTGGACTAATATAAATATATTGTTGAACTGAATTTCCTGAGCTTACTTTGCATCACTAATTTTCTCCAAGTCAATAGAAACCAGACTCATGGTCATAAAGAACTTTAACCTTTTGTCATGAGAAATTGCTTTTGATAGGCTTGCTGTAAAGGTACATTTTCTGGTTCAAAACCCTCAGCCTACTTACCAGTTTTTCCCCTTCTCACTATTGGATAACTGAAACTATGCTTTTCAGTCATTTTTCAATTAATTTGAATGGTGCAACAGAGATTTCCAAACTTCTAATATCTGACCTTATCAGTAGTATTACCACTAATTTTTGCAGATTCTTTTCTCTCTTACGATTTCTCACCAGTAGTATTTCAACATCATGAAGAAATATAAAACTAAAAATTATCATCTAAAATACATGTTGATATCTACAGGAAGCCTTTTGCAAAACACTGAAAAAGATCTGTAGCGTGAGGCTTAATTATAATCTATGATGTCTGCACTGATTTAACCCTCCTGGTTTTGTTTTTTTTTCAGTCCTCTATTAATTTCTTGTGTTTCTTTCATTTGGATCAATCATTCTGATTTTTTGGTCCCACTTCATATCAGTTTTTCAGAAAAAGACCTACAAACTGAAAATCACTTGGTTAAGATGATAAAGTTCTAACATCTGCTTCATTATTCATTCAGTATAGATGTAAATTTTATATTTGGAATTTTCATGTTAAATTCTTAGCCAAAGAGCTAAGGAAAATTTGACTAAGTATTTAAAAAATGTAAAAATCTGTGTGCAGTTATAAACATAATGTTTCCTTTTTATTTTAACTTTTCCTAATATTTTTATATACGCTATCAACGGTTATAAAAACTGGGATTTTGTTGGAGGACAACTTTCTTTATATTTTATTCTTGTTAGAAATCACAGAATTACATATTATAGGACTTGAGGGGAGCTCAAAATATCACCTAGTCCTTATCCCTGTAGTTCAAAGATGAGCTCCTTAGAAACGAACTTTCTATGGTGATTGATGTATAGTACTTAGAAAAAGCTTAAAAGAAGAATTATGACTCCAACCATATTTGTGATAGAAATATAAACTTCATTATGAGGTTGTCATGAAAAGTTTTCCAGTAATAGGAAAGGTCTATCTTCTACACATCAAGGCAGAGATCAGAGATCACAGAATAAAATTTATTTTCAAGGTGTTGATATTCAGCAAATTGCTCATCTTCAGAAGAAATACTGCTAAATATGTAATGTAAGTGTGTATTAAGTTCTCATCAATAACATCTGGCATATTGAAAACAAAGTAGCTATTAGCATTGCAAGTGCGTCAAAGCGGGATTTTAGTGAAGAATGATACACTTCCTTTTAAAATAGTTTCATATAGGATTATTAGACCAATAAAAAACACATTTATGATATTGACGTTTGAATCATATGTTAGAGCCACAACACCACCTTTTCTAACAGGATGATTTACAATGTAATACATTATAGTAATTTACAGTGAGTTTATTAAAAGTGGATTTAAAGCATAGGGTGTTTTTGTGGAGTTTTTTACAATGCAAGAATGTCTCACTGGAAACTTCTTCCTTTGAGAAAACTTGTTATTAGTCTTTAAAATAATTAGATTTGTGAGAATTTATATGACATCCATATAGGATAGAGATACAAGATGCAAACCTGACAAAATTGTGAGGTCCTTTAAATCCAATATATTGTGCTTTTGCAACAGTATGATATCAGAATAACTATTAAAAATTTCATCATTTTCAAAAGGTTTATCACAAATTAAAATAATTGCTGTACGACAGCAGTGTGAGAACTGCAGTGGCAGACACAGTGGCATACTCTTTTATAGTTTGACTTAACAAGGATACTTGGATCTGTAAAAGTTCCTCAGGTACATATTATGTTACTGTCTTTTCTGGAGAAAGGCCTTGGTGGGTTCAATACAAAACCACAAAGCAGATCCCTAAATCTCCAAGGTGGTAATATTCTCAGGGAATCTTACAGTAAAAACAGGATAACTTTAGAACAAGAAGTACTGTTACAGTCTCATTAAAAAAGAAGACAGAATAAAATAGAAACTTTTTATTATTATTCCTTTATTCCCGTACTTTAGAAAATTCTGGGGTTTCTTTCACTTTTTCAACTTCAAAAGTCACTTATCAGTGAAACTGCGGGCAATGAGCTGACTTTTAGTGTCTAACAAAACTTACTAAACCACAAGCTAATATTTTTTATCCATAATTTCCTCTTCTTTCTATAAATCCTTATTGGCTACTGCACCTTTCCTAGAGCTCCTAGTGTGGTACTCTGGTGGGTAGATATAGCATGGCCACGGTACTGCATCATAAAAATAGTCAAAATACTGTTTTATTTTTATCTTCTTTTATTGTTAAACTTAGGTATCCTTAAAATCACATTTTGGGGAAGAAAAACTTATCAAAACATTTACATAGATCTTTGCCACCTTGGAAATTTTTCAGTTTTTATAGAATCTTTTTTTTTTTTTTTTTACATCCTTTAGGACTATATTATAACACTAATTACATTTTAACATTTTTAGGTATACCAAAATATTTTAACACTAATACACAGTAAAGTTATAGTGTTGCAGGCATGAACTTAGTGACATTTCAAATGATTTTATTTAAATCTATTTGTTCTTAAAGTACTTAGTGCTTCCTCTTCGTAAATGTCTATAAATTTTCAGAAACCTAAAATTTTCTGCACTTCTATTTTCTCTGTGAAAAAAAAAGAATTATTTTTTGTAACAATACTTTTTTTTTGAAAGGGAAACACTAAATATGTTTCAATTGTGAGGAGCATAGATATTGTTATGAGCATGCCTTAAAAAATTATAGGGTAAATAGAGCCATAAATCTTTCAACAAATTTCAGTTATGCTGATAGAATCTTATCTTGACTAATTAATGACTAAAGATTATTGTTTGCTGCTGTAACATTTTCTAATATTGTTAAATGTAGCTACATAAGATATTGAGTAAAGAAAATGGTTTTGAAAAGGAATCAGTAGTAATATTCAATAACTAGTAACGAAGCATTAAGAATCTCTGCTCTTCTAAAAAGCTTCTCTAGTTTATTCCAGTAGATATCTACAGCAATCCTTTTATCCCCTACTTTGTTGTTGGTCTTTTGTTGCATTAAAAACAAACAACAAAAAAACCCCACAAACACACAAACAAAATAATCAAACAAACAGCACCTCCACCCCACAAAAAAGCAGTTATGTTTAAATTAGTCAAATTCAAAGCATTTATTCAATATGATTCAGACCTAAACCTCAGAACTCAGATTGTCCTAGATCTCTATGAGGTTCACAACAGGTTGGCTGAGCTTGCAGTGCTCACAGACCTCCTTTTGGGGTGCTTAACCTATGGAGCAGCAAAGGTCTATCTCAGGGTGCATGTCATACTGTTTAGTGAGATGGTTCAACCACAGTTAGACATCTCATTTCACTCTGAAGGAACTTATTCCTCTACAATTAAATTTAACTCAAATGTTTAAGTTGACTGAATATATTTAGGTATTGCACCCACCTAAGTTACAGTTCAGTCCTCTGCAGACAGTCAGTGCTCAATGTTTAAAACAACAAAAAAAAGTGATTGATGACAAATATTGGTAAATTCCCCAGTCAAACCCTGTTCGTCTTCTTAATCCATAAGACATAATGTCCTTGTAAACACTAGAAGACAAAAAATATCTATTTTAGGAAAATACCCAATATTTAGAAAGAATCCTGTTAGTGGAATCAAGTAGGTGAATGCAGCATTGAGTGTGGAAATTTTCATAGATATGATCTCTCAGGAAATGGAATATGAACTAAACAGTTTCCTTCTGAACTGTGGTTTTAGATCAAGTGGAAAAAAGTAATCCTAGAAACAGTCTGTAAGATTCAAAGCTACCTCAATTGACAGAAAAAATATAACTGCAATTCTCTTAAAAATGATAATATTGTTCTTACCAATACATTTCTAACTAATCCAAATATTCTTATTTACTAGAAAGTGGTTTGAAATCAGTCTGTTTCCACATCACCAAATATATCATTAGGGACTATTATAACTGGAGTGTTTTCCATTTATTTCATCACAGAAGCATTTCATTTATTTTGCCTCAGAGAGAAAGAAACAGAACTGCTGCTGACATCACAGCAGGGTTGCTGTCTGTTACTACAACACTAATTTTTGAAATAACAACTCTGAGTACAGATTTTCTAATTTTTTTCAGGGAAAAAGAAGAATCTTTAGAGGCAAAAAGAAATATTAGTTTTGTTTTGCTCCAAGATGCTCATCAAACACTTGCTGCAGATATAACAGTAGTTAATTACTACACAGAAAGATTTTATCTAGTGTAATATTCATCCTCCGCAGTTTAGTCATGTTTTCCAGAAGCTGTCAGTAATTGGTCATAAAGAAGTAGGTATTAGAGAACTCTGAATTGGAACTTTTTCTAGTAAGCCTGTGAAACAAGAGACAAAGCAAAACAGCAACTGAAAATTACTAGCAGCAAATTTCTGTTTGATGCGAAGCTGTGCTACGCTATTGCCGTGCCACACTACACTGTGTTACGGTGTGCTATGATACCCTGTTAGTCCATGATGATACCTCTGCCACATGACATGATGCCAGCTGAAAGCCAAACTGGCTGTTAGCTAGATATTAATGTTGGCATTAATGTTTGTTCTTTAGCTGTCTTAATCTCAGCACTACTCTGAAGCTATGGAAATCCATAAAAGAGCCGAAACTCGTACCCAGACACCGTGTACTATGCTGAAAGGAGAAATATAAACATAAAGTCATATTGATATCTATTGTCGGTACACACTACTTATTATCTATGAACTGAAGGCAGTGTGAACATTGGGCGGGCGGGGCTACAAGATGGCATGTAATATTGCTTAAGTTAGTGTAGTGGCTGTCACAACCCTGCATCAGTAATTCCAACACAGAAGGGAACGCACGTAGGATCACAGATTACTGTATATGCATCTGAGGTCAAAAATTGGCTAACTATTCTGATCACTTGTATGTTCATATATATGGTATCCTTTTTGCAACAAGCTTCATCCCAAAATGCTTCTCTCAAGCTTGGATAAAAGGACATGAAACAAAGCCTAGCTGAACTGGTCTATAAGAATTTATTGTCACCTGAATAGTAAGGACTTCAGTGGGGCATTACAGTTATTATGTACATAGATTTTGCAATGAGAACCAGAAGAACAATAGATTACATTGCTTATACATATTCTTAACAAAATTTCATACTTAATCATGATAATCAAATCACACATGATTATAGAAAAAAAAAATAAAAAGAGGAACAAATGGAATGGGTTTACTGCCTCTGCAAGGGTATTGGTAGTACAAATTCAACTGGTCATGCTTTAGAGAAAGAGCTTTTTGAAGCTGACGTCCCCTGCCAGGAAAGCACAAGCTTTACATTAGGAGAAGGTGACAGGACTGAATAAATGGAACATCAAGGGACTAGGAATACACAGCAAATAGGCACAGCTAGGAGGTCATTTGGAAAGAGAACCAGCTGGATGCAGTTGGTGTGAGGGCACAGTGACAAATCTATCATCTGTCCACCAGCAGCGAAAAGACACAGGAGACTGGCCTGACTTCAAAGCATACCTGTTCTAGTAAACAGTTGGAAAAAGGATAGCTGAACTGGCCCACTGTTCCCAAAACCATCCTTTTCTTCTTTCTTACTCCTTCCCTTTACCCGTCTCAATTTTTCATATTACCTTACAGGGCTTCACTATAAGCAATGCAAAGTTACTACTCAGTAAGTTGCATAAATACCTGCTAATACAAACTTTTTAAATCAGTTGTGATTACTTTGTTTCCAAGTGGTTGATGGGAATTTCGGGGATATCTTCTTTTCTTGAAGTTTCAAGGACAGTCCAATACTAACTTACTGAAAAACATGGTGATGATAAGAAAGAAGGAAAAAGAATAAAGAAAATAGTCTTTGTGAGCCTGTGTTTAAGGACAAGTCAACAGATTTTTTTTTTTATCCCTCAAGTGTTTTTTCTCTTTTTATTTTTTTTATAAATTTAAATAATAGTAAAAACATCAGCCTTCTTGCCCTAGCTCAACATTCATAAATATAGCAATGTGCTTGTGTACATATATTTGGAGGAAATGTGATCAGTACATACATTATTATTTATATTTGGGTTTTGCCCTCTGCTCTACATCTTCCTCAGACTGTCCTTAAATATGTCATTTTGAAATTCTAGCTTCTTCCATAAATGTTGTGACCTGTTGACTTGTCCTATGATAATGAATTCTCAGTGAACACCACTGACACTCTGCCTCTGACATAACTCACTGTGTCTGTATGATAAGGACTGTTTCATGGGTCGTGCTGAGCATGTGATTCTGTGGGGAACAATTTTAAGTCATTTTCACAATCCATTCATGTTATTAATAATGTACAATCTGGCTCCTTTCCTCCAAACTGGATTTCTGATGATTTCTGCCTAGTGAAAAGGACATTTTCTGGAGGGAAAATCTCCCTCTATTATGCATATTTTTTGTGTATATTTATCTTGAAATTTTTATTTAATATGCATTTGGATATAAACCTGACCAGTTGGAAGTCCATGAAGGTTATTTTTTTTCCCCCAGAAGCTTCAGTGGAAGCTTCTACAATCTCTGCTGCCCAAACAAATTAGCAAAATGCTTTGTTACAAAACACCAAAGGGATTTGGGAGCACATACCTCTGTAGGTTTGAAAGCTGTAACTAATAAAATATAAGACACAAGGTAATTCCATTGAAATTACATGACTAACTGCTTTTTGGATTATGCTCTGATCTAGAAAGAGCATTTTTACGGTCAGAGAAAAGTTTGTCTTCCCCTGTCCTACTAATAAGTGTTTATAAGTGCCCTAGGAGGACATTTTAGCAATGTAAACAGTGATCCAAGAGAGGTAAAAAAATACCCAAAACAAAACAAAACAAAACAAAAAACAAACCTGTCAGGTCTTCCATCATTTAACCATTTCCTGTAACTGTACAGTTTGGCTGCAGCAGTGAAGACAGACAACTATATATTCAGTCCTTTGCAATTGTCTTGAAAATTTTCTTCCTTAAAGAAAATATAATTTTGTGTTCCTTAAAAGCTCACATAGTGTCTGTCGTATATAGTTCTTCATCAGATGTGTGCTTCAGGGGTTGTGAGCATCTTAGGTGATACATGTTATTATTAATGATCCTTGCTACTCACTTGTGGGAATTGTCTTTATTTATGCTACCAGGCATCTATTAGCATGACAGGACTGGCGGACAGCAAGTTTAACAGGTCATAAAATCAACAGCTGCAAATATAACTCATTTATCATATCCATGTCAAATTTGTCAGAACCACAATCTTTCTGGAAGCAAGAAGAAAACACAAGAAAGGTTAACAGATTTAAATTGCTGTTGAAGCCTTAACAAGTAAGCATGTGCAACAAAGAACTTATGTAGCATTTGCAAAACTTTGACTGTACAGTGTAACTGAATAATTGATTCCATATTTACTATAACTGCACCCTATTGTGCAAGCATTTTCAATATGAATAAATGTTCTAAGTGCTGGGCCCTACACTTGGGTGACAACAATGATGCAAGCTTGGGGAAGAGTGGATGGAAAGCTGCTCAGTGGAAATAAGATTTAGGGGTGTTAGTCGACAGTCATATGAATATTCAGCCAGCAGTGGGCCCAGGTGGCCAAAAAGGCCAACAGTGTTCTGGCTTTTATCAGACATAATGTGGCCAGCAGGACTAGGCAGGTAATCATCCCCTCTACTCATCTCTGGTGAGGCCAAACCTCAAATACTGTGTTCAGTTTTGGGCTCCTCACTACAAGAAAGACACTAAGGACCTGTCCAAAGAAGGGCAACAAACCAAATGAAGGGTTTAGAGAGCAAGTCCTGTGAGGAGTGGCTGAGGGAACTCGGGTTATTTATTCTGGAGAAAAGGAGGCTGAAGGGAGACCTTTCCATTCTCTACAACTACCTGAAAGAAGACGGTAGTGAGGTAGGTCTCTTCTTCCAAGTAACAAGCAATAGAACAGCAGGGAAGTTCTCAGGTTGCAGCAAGGGAGGTTTAGATTGGGCATTAGGAAAAAAATTCTTCACTGAAAGGGTTTCCAGTCATTGGAACAGGCTGCTCAGGGAAGTGGCTGGGTCACCATCCCTGGAGGTATTACAAAACATGTAGACTTGGTGCTTAAGGACGTGGTTTAGTAGCGAACTTGCTAGTGTTAGGTTAACAGTGGGACTTGATCTTTTCCAACCAAAATGATTCTAAGATTCTCTATAGATGTGGAATTGAAAAATTTGCTGGTGTGGAACCATGAATTGAAAAGCTCATTTAGGATCTGATCCTGTGAAACTCAGAAGAAACTCCGTAAGTGGTTAGTGCCTGTTTAAATTTCTTTGAGAATTAAGAGGCTCTGTTTATCATGAAAGATAGTATCTTGCAGTATCAGATATTAACAAGCAATGGTTCTGACAAATAAGTCTGATATTAAAATGTAATTAATACTAGCTTTCTTCTTTCTCTTTTTTTTTTTTTTTTTTTTTGCAAAACTCAGTTTGACAACATGAGAAAAATATCTTAGGGTGTTCTGAAGTAAACTCTTATGTGTCAAAACTACACTGTTCATTTTCACTGTCACTATGCTTAAATATTCAATATGCTACTGTGACTTGTTGCTTCTCCACTGACTGTTATATTGTCTTAACTTTAATTAATGATGAAAATGAAAAGTAACTATAATATGGCACAATACAAAGACAGGATATTAGATGCATCAATCAAGTATATTTTATTTCACGAGTATAAACAATTTTCTAATTTGCAATTCTAGATTTGCATGCAGAGGATCAAATTAAAGAATAGTTGTGAAGAGGAACTTAATTTTTGAAGCTCATCTCATCAATAAATTAAGACTAGGAAAGAGATGCACAGTATTCACAGCCATGGTATGATTGAAAACTACATATATTGAGAACTAATGCATGTTACATCACTTTTATAATATCTGTGAAACTATATAAGGCAGTATTGATGTAAATAGGATATATTTATGGAAAAAGAAACATAATTAATGTGACACTACATTTACCAATAGATCATTGAAATGCATTTATATAATTTCTATTTAGTTTTACGGCATTTGGGTTTTACTTGATGGATGATTCAATAGATGGATACATTCAATAAGAATGTCTGCCTTTCACGGGAAATGGAAGTACCAAATAAATAAGTGGATGTTCATGTAATTCTTCCATTTTGGTTAAAAATTAAATAAAAATCCTATAATATACTTTTGATGATATTCTCAGTTGAGTGTTTCTCATTGGGAGCTCATAAACATAAATATCATCAAAAATCTAAGTTAACTATGCCTGTATAGTAGATTTAAAAAGTCTAGAGAGTGCCAGAATATAAAACCAGAAGTAAATTCACCTGAATACTTAATACATTGAAAAGACATTAAATTCTACCAACATTTCAGGTACATATGAGAGCTTCACAGGATCTTTTTTTTTTTAATTTGGTATATTATTGTCATTTAAGAATTTTTATGGAAAGATAGTGTCATTAAACTTCTGATTTTACTACTGATGTATCCATTTCAGAAAAAAATATTCAGCATATGTATCTTGAGTTTATCTTCTCATCTCTGCTTCAAAATTTGTAAAGATTTTTCTTTTGTCAATTTGATTGTATTTCCATTGAAGTTAAAGTTTTCTTCTCTGCCTGTCTTGTGGTTTAACTGTCATTGGCAACTAAGCTTGACACAGCTGGTCACTCCCCCCACAGTGGGATGTGGGACCAAATCAGAAGAGCAAAAGTGAGGAAACTGATGGATTAAGATAAAGAAAGCTTTATAGGTAAACCAAAAGCCACATATGCAAGCCAAGCAAGACAAGGAATTCCTTCCCATTGTCAGGCACTTGTCCGGCCATGTCCAGGAAATTAGGGCTCCACATACTTAACAGTTACTTAGGAAGACAAAGGCCACCACTCAAAACACATACTCCTCTTCCTTCTTCCCTCAGCTTTATATGCTGAGCATCATGTCATATGGTATGTAATACAATATCATATCCTGATGTCATATGGTATGGAATACCATATCATACCCTTTTGGGTCAGCTGTCCCAGCTGTGTCCCCTCCCAAGTCCTTGTACACTCCCAGCCTAATCGCTGATGTGGTGGCGTGAGAGGCAGAAAAGGCCTTGGCTCTGTGTAAGTGCTGCTTAGCAAAACCACCCCTGTGCTGCTAACAATGTTTCCAACACACATTCAAAATACAGCCCCATACCAGCTACTATGAAGAAAATTAGCTCTACCCCAGACAAAACTATCACAATCTGTATTGTTTGTTTTCAACAAAATATCTTTTGTTTAGTTTTTTTTAGTTCTCATTTCTTATCTGTGTATTCCTGGAGTGTGGTAACTTACATGCTCTTTTGTTGAAGTACGAAATGTTCCCAATTGGCTCTGTGTAGTGACCTGAAGTCTGTTTTTTCATGAGTAGGTGCTTGTCTGGTTGGTTGTTTTCTTATTAATTTGCAGTTATTTTTGCAGCATTCCACAGACTGATTCTTTGGTTGAAGACAAGTAAGGACTTGCAGATTTTGAAGAGAAATCTTCCAGCCCAACAAGAATTCAGGTGTTCCTTTTCACTGATGAGTTCCCTCTGATAGCTTTTTACTTGACAGTTTTACTCTTGTTTGAGACAGCAGATATTCACTGATTTAATGACAGAAAGCTTTCCTTTTGTGTTCCAGCAGCTGCAGCCTGACATAGAAACAAAAAAGTGATCCTGCATCTTCCCAGAGCCCCAAGGAGACAGCAGTCAGTGGGTCTGTGAAACTGGAGGGTAATCTACCTTCAGAGTGACACTGTCCTTTGGTGGTCTATAGATCCAAAGAAGAAAAGACTAGCAAGGAAAAGGGGATCCACAGAAATCGTGCTACATGAGTCCCAGCTTACTGGCAGGGCAACCAGTAGACTTTGCATAAAGCCTTTACAGGTCCCTGAAGAGTGATTGTAGTACAGTGTGTAAGGCAAGATGTAGGAGAGAGTTGCTGTGCAAGAAAGGTGACGGTCTCCTTTCAGTCAAGCATGATAGGAGAGTATTTCTCCTAAGTCACTACAACCACTATTGCTGAAAAAAAACCCAACCTCACGCCATAGCATTTCATTCAAAAGTTTAAACTTCGAGGTGATTGCAGGCTGAGGCTTACTGACAGATACTCCTGAGGCTTACTTCCATAGCAGAGATAGGGAAGTACTGATTCCAAATTATTTTGCTCACTCAAATCATGACCATTTACATATAACACTTCCTTGCATTTATATAACACAGTGTCACCTCCTGGGAACACACACAATACACCTTTCCTTCATTAAAACTCTAGGTCTTAGAAGGTACCTAATAATATACAGTTACAGGCAACTTTTTAATATTATTATTCCCTTAGAGTGAAGCATCATGTTTTTATCTTCCTCAGCATCTCACTTTTCTGCAAAGGCATTGAAGCTGTTGGGTGACTATCTCTGTTCTAGGTCAAAAAGGCTAAAAGATTTAGTCTCCCTATGGGCAGTTTAAGCATTATTGTAAGTTTATTGTGAAGTTTTAAAACATTATTTTACCTTTTACATTTTCATTCTTGAAGAATAATTAAATGTTTTTATTGTCTTTTCCAGCTTGAGATAGATCAAGGTTCTAAAATGGTAGATTTTTATTGTGAAACTTTCATGTCTTTCAGGGTTTTGGGTAGATTGTTGTGGGGTTTTGGGTTTGTTTTTTTTTTTTTTGTGTGTGTTTTTTTTTTTTAAACAAAACTATGTCAGGAGATGATCACACAGATTTTTAGAAAGTACATTGTGTTTGCTTGCTCAAAAATTGTATTTTCCACATAAGGAAAATGCTGAAAAATATAAATAATTGGTTTATTTAAGATCTCTTTCTGTGAAGTCCACCAAATTGATTCCTGACCAAAAAGATCTTTGGAGATTTAGGGGGTTTAGTATATTCTCTATTCCATAATATTTCTAAATGCACTATCACACTCAAAGAATTTATTCTTAAATATTTAAAAATCTGTTTCTTATGCAAATTTCTGTCCAAAATAGTTTGAAACAATGAGACATGTTTTCAATTTTCTAGTGATGTTCTTTTTCACTGAAATAGACTCACATATCACAAACTTATCATGAGTCCAAGTCATGTTTTTTCTGTCTATAGTCAAGTTTATATGCTTTTGAATTTTGTACAGTCTGGAATTAGCAAATATTCTTTAAGTATACTTAGAAAAATAAGATATAGGAGAAATACTTAATAAATTGAAGGGTCTACTGAAAAAAATTAATTATATTTTAAACAAAATTTTTCTTTTTTAAAATATCTTTTATTTTTCTACCTTCAATGTTAGCTTCTGTTTTTCCTGAGGTAGAGCAGTATTTAGAAGAGAGAAATGAAATGAATACATACTTAAGTTCATAAAGGTTTGGCTGGTCAATGTAACACGCTGGTCTCAGGCTGGTGCTCTGTGATTCACTTCACTGCTATGCACAGAAGTGCCTGAGCTGAGAAAACACCGAGAAGAGACAAATGAGAGAAGTTCAAACAGTCATGACAAACTGATACATAACAATAAAGAAGCATCCCTGTGTTTCCTCTTAGAAACATTTTCCAATTATTGTAAATCTGACTTAGCTAACAAAAGAAAGACAAAACAAACCAGAACTAAAACAAATATCACCTCAGTTTCTTGGTGATGAGATATTTGAATTATTTTTTTAACTGCTGCTGACATTAGTTACAATTAAACTGAGGTATATTAAGACAAAACAAAGTTTAAGCAAAATAGATGGGACAAAATAATTTATTTTTTTCTTAAACTAGCATAGCATAAATGTGTCATTCTTTACATTGGCTAAAACTCACACACATCTGGTTAGATCATGATGTTGCCACATATAAGCAGGCTATTCAAACTCCAGTTCTCTTCCAACTTAACAGATAATATCTGGTAGCAGTAATAATGATAGTAATAAGTATGGGTGATGTGACTTTTTAGATATCTTTTTAGATTATTTTAAAATTTTAAAAGACTTTTTAATTACTTTAAATTTTAAAAAAGACTGAGACATTCAATGTCATTAAACTCAGAAACTCTTTTTAAATGGGAACTTAAATACTCATGGCGATTAGAGCGAGCATGGAAAATGGCTATGCAGGTGTCAAGCCAAGGCTATTGCCTGGTGAGTCCATTTTGCAACCACCTTGTCTGCCACCACAGTCATTAGTCTAACTTGTGCACCTGGCCTGTCTAATTGCACTGAGCTATTTAGAGGAGGGGCTACAATTTCTGGTTGTTATGTTTTTACAATACACAAGAGTCTAGATTCATAGGATACATAGGATCTAGACTCTAGGTCCAGACGTAAAGACCAGACTTGATGGTCTTTAAGGTCCCTTCCAGCCCTAATCATTCTATGATTCTATCATTTTGAGAGCTTTCACCACCTCTGTGAAATAGAAGTATAGAGAAAAGAAAAAAAAATAATAAATGTTGAAAATATCCTGCATCCATGAAATTTATTTTCCTGACAATAACAAGTAGTTCTGGAAGGCTCTGAAACACCCAACAGCTTGGCAAGGCATTATGCAGAATGAACCTGCAGTAATGAATGTTCTTCATCTTCTTCATAAGTTACATGTAACAGGCAAACATGAAGAAACACTTTACAGAAACAAAAGAATCTCACCTGGTTGAGGACTGTTGGTATCTCGAACAGAATATTGCCAAGACAAATAAGAAATATCTTTGTCTCTTTTACCCTTTTCCTGTGAATTTGCTTCCATAGAGTGACCTCTATGACTCTTTAGACATGTTCTCTCAGCAATACCTCATTACCATTAGAGAAAGCACCCCAAATCCCCCCTAGATCAGGTATTCATATCATAAGAACAGCAGGTTTGTTCTTCTACAATGACCAGGCAAAGGGATGCTCAGAAAATATCTGTACAAAACTGATCACAGGATTTTTCTTCTGCCTGTGTTACCTTTTATATACTTTTCCTCCATCCCAGGTTCTTTCCTTTTGCCATCTTCATCCACTCCCAAAGAAAAAAAAAAACAAAAACCACCTGTGTTTACTCTTTCTCCATTGGCTTTGGGTTTGGGGGTTTTGGGTGGTTTTTTTCTTTGTCTGCTTGCTTATTTTTTTCTGTTGTTTGTTTTCTTCGTGGTTGTTGGCTTTTTTTACTCACTTCTTTACTTATTTTTTAAATTTGTAAGATGTTATTTTGGCAATTTCAGTAATCAGACAGAAATTCTCTCAACTGCTCTTCCTGTTATCCATTGCGCTTCTCATTTCTAATAGTCTCGTATTCTGACATTGGTTCTCTCTGCCTAGGCAGCCTAGGCAATATCTTTATTTTGCTTCTACTTTTAACAACATTTAACAGCTTGTGCCATTATCTTATTAGTGTAGCTACAGGTCAGGATTGACTATCTGGACACATACCTAACAACAACCTATTTAATATTCTACTTATGAGTACTAAAAGTACTTATTTTTTTGCCACACTTATCAAAGAATGGACCACGGTTTCCTTGGAGAGATAAGATAAAAATTGTTAGAGGCAGGATTTAGAGGTTTACTTGAGTTGCTAATATAGGTGACATCTATGCTTTTACATACACCTCTTTCATCTGTGACTAAACATGTTTCTTGGCATGTCTGAAGAGCATTTCTCCTGCTTGATTAATTTGTGTAATGGAGATGATGCCCATCAATTCAGAATAAGTTTGTTTCAGGATTATTTTCATGTGTATGCTTTATACAGCTACAGAATAAATGATAAATGTACATAATCCAAATAAATAAATAAATAGGAAAAATGAGGAGGTATGGACCAGAGAAAAAGAAAAAATCTGACATAGGCTTTTATTTTTCTGCATTAAGATCAAGCTTCAAAAAAATAATCCTATATTTTTTATAATTTACTTACAAGTTCTTGTATACCGTACAAGCAAGTTAGTAATTGTCTCAGGTGCAATGACAGAGGATGTCATTTACAATGATTGCTAGCATCCTGTCACTTCATTTCAATGCTGTCAAAGTCAATTATCTATAGCAAAGAGGCTAGATCCCACTGTCATTGACCAGATGCAACTGAATTGAGTAATATAAGTATCTGACGCTAGACCTCAAAGCCTTGGAGCCAGTTTGCAGAATTCAAGACCTTCGTGCTTAATGGAAAAATATTACTGTAAATAGTAATAAACTGAAACTTTGACAATTAAGGAGACCACATAGGAACTTTATGATCCTGAATGCTTGTTAGATTGACAATCTACTGTCCAATCTCACAAACAGAAGAGTGTGTATCATCTTAACTTTCAGAGATATTTTGTAACTGTTTGATTGTCATTTATCATTGAAATATTAAAGAGAAATGACCAAACTGGTGCTAGATTAAACACCTCCATAAAGGTGAATGTATTAATGCCAGGAAGGTAACAGATCCATAATTTATTAATGTTTCTTGCTCGATAAAATATTGCAGTATTTTCAAAAAGGAGAAATAATTGTATGTTGAATTGAGGATTCATTTCTAAAATAATTGTCTTATTAAGATGGGACCAACCTAAGACTTGGATGAAATATTTGTGTTTAAGATTCTGGCTTTGACAGACCACTTGTATAAGATTCAAAAATTCTTGTCTAGGTGTATGCTTTAAAATATTCCAGAGGAAGCTAGAAGCAGGGGAAAAGTAGTGTAAAAGCATACCTGTTTCCTAATTTCAGTGAAAAAATATATTGCAAAGTTCGTAAAACCTAAATTTTAACCTTGATCCTTAAAAGAATAATTTATAATTCATGTTTGGCTTTGAATGTCCATCCTTAAGAAATACGCGGGAAGCTTTAGATGAAGAGAAGAAGGTGGAACACTGAAGGTGAAGAGGTTATATCTGAAAACACAGGTGTGACTTTTTCTCCAACTGTGTCTCAGGTGTATCTCCTGGAGAAGCATTTTCCTGCTAAGGGATTTGCACCTCTGAATACCTTCCAAAAGCATGACACTCATAACCTTTTTTTCTTTCAAATACTTAAATAGTATTTAATAACACGAAAAAATTCCTTTAGTTTAGAAGGTACATGTATGGTCCTATTTTTATAATTTAGGTGTTAGTTGAATACTCATATAAGGTACAGTTAAAATGTCTTACTCTGCCTGAGGGACACATACACAGATCAAAGGCATTCCCGCTCCTTTCTTTTAAAACCGTTCCATTTTTCATGCAATAATCAAAGATTGCTGCACCAAAGATAGAAAGCAAACAAGGGAGAGAATATGCATGTGTGTGACTTTTTAGCTTTCTGATTAGAGCTGTCACTCAGAAGCAAGACATTTGTGGTTTAGTTTCCACTTCAGTAGCACTGTGGGTTTCTCACTATTACATTATACAAAATAATGATACACAGGGATTAAACCTTACATTGTCTTTCTGATCAGAACATACTAAAGCAGAATCATTTGAAAGTGAGTTTCTTAAACCGTAATTTTGAGTTCTAACTCTTTAGTTCTTGAGTTAAAAAAGTGGTGACACTGCTATGGAACATATATTGATTACATCTTTCAAACAACATAGGACATACATAAAACATTCAGGCAATGTAGAAGGAAGTTAAATCTGTAGATCCTGAGGAAGCTGGGAATGAGTTAGGTAATGGTTTAATAAGATCTATTAATGTAGAATTGAAATACTGTTTGACATGCCTAGGAAAGATATCAATAACTCTGCAGTATAAAAAAGTCTCCTCCAGGATTCAGTGCCATTGAATTACGGGTGTGAAGATGGCAGTTTTGTACATCGATGACCAAAGTTAGAATAAAGAGGAATGTAAATGCCTATATTCTTTAGTACCCTTAGCCTTTATGTTTTTAAAAATTTTAAAACAAAAAAACAAGCAAACAAACAAAAAAATCCCCACACAAAAACCAACCACCAAACCTGAAACCTTTCAGCTCTGATGTGACAACCATTAAAATGATAAAGAGTCATGCCCTGTTCATTTATTATTATACAGCAAAAATCAGTGGGAGTTATTCATGAACAGTGGTAAATCTATGTTGTGAAAGTTGATAAATAAATAAACCTGTCTGCTTAGCTGGCATGCTTTCTGAGGTGATGTTAATAAGAGAACACAATAACAGAATAGACTGATATGTCACTTTGTTAAGTGTGGAAGACAAAACAGGTCAATAAAAATAAGAAAAGAAAAAATCTAGTAAATTAATCTTAGGAAAGATATTTTTCCAAGACAACATCAGAGAAGGTCTTTATGCCAGTGAGCTCAAAATCAATGAAGCAAACCAAACTGGAAATGCAGAATGAGAGTTTGAAAACAGAATGATATTCTGAAGTAATTTGCCTATGAATAGATAATCAGTAGGGAAACTGATCTCTGCTCTAGCCTTGTGTCTGTTGATTTTGTAAATTAGAGGCTTGACTGAGAACACAGCTGCCAGGTAAGCAGAAGACAATGGTAAACACAGAGATGTGGACCCAAAGAAGCTCTAGTAGCCTCTAATAAGCTCAGAGAACTCCCCTTGAGCCAAGGGTGTCTGCATCCTTTGCTCTAGCTGAAACCTAATTAGGCCAATATAAAATCTAGGCCAAGAGCACAGTTCCCACAGTATAGCTAACAAAGCAGACTTAGTAGATGCAATAGCTCGTACAGTAGAGCGCAAAGTGGTCTCATATCAGTTCAGATTCAACATAAACATCCTCAGTTCCGGTGGTGTTACACCACAGGACAAGTTCCCCAAGCAGGCATTTGATCTGTTACCACTTCCAGGGTAGAGCTTCAGATGTGCAGTTCAAGGAAGCAAAGATTTTTCTGTGCAGAGAGAGAAGGTTCTCTGCACAGTTTTAGACAACCAAGCCTTTATTTTTGATGAGTGTTGGAACCTGTACAAAATTACTTAGAAAATTTTTAAATAATAATAATCAAACCTCAGACTCACACATTCCTAGAAACACTAGGCAGCTAGTTGGCCTAGAAGGTAGGTCTTATAACTACATACAGAAGAGCAAGCTGAACTCAAAAATGACACTTTCACTGCTGAAATACATAAATGTGGTGTTTAATTCATTAATGCTTGCTGTTTCTCAACTGAATATACGGCATGGTTTTCCTCAACTGCTCTAAAACAAAACAACCTGAATTTGCCATTGTCTTCTGTGTCTGAGATTGCTTCCATGCTTACTTCAGAAGTGAGGAAGAAATAAATGAATGTTGATATACATTAGCTTTTCAGAGTTCAAACACACCTTTTATTACAGACCCAGATGTACTTACTCCTGGCTTATATCAGAAACATCATGTGTATCAGGACTAGGGAAGGTATTGTCTCCCTGTACTCAACACTGGTGAGTCCACACCTTGACTACCTTTCTCAGTTTTGGGCCCCTTAGAAGAAGGACATTGAAGTGCTGGAAGATGTCCAAAAAAAAAGATGTTCAGCAGAAAAGCTGGTGAAGGATGTAGAAAGCAAATTCTGTGAAGAGTAGCTGAGGGAACTGGGATTTACTCTCGAGAAAAGGAGGCTGAGGGGAGACCTTACCACTCTCTACAACTACCTGAAAGGAGGTTGTAGTTGGTCCCTTCTCCCACATAACAAGTGATAGAACCAGAGGAAATATCCTCAAGCTGCACCAGAGAAAGTTTAGATTGGGCTTTAGGAAAAAATTCTTCACTGAGAGGGTTTTGAATCATTGGAACCGGCTGCCCAGGGAAGTGGTTGAGTCACACCATCCCTAGAGGTATTTAAAAGGCATGTAGAGATGGTGCTTAGGGAAATGGTTTTAAGTGGACTTGTTAGTATTAGGTTAACAGTGGGACTTGATCTTCAAGGTCTGTTCCAACCAAAATGCTTCTATGATACTACAATTATTACTGCCCCACTGCTTCCATTGGAAATGATCAGCTAGTGCTTTTGTAGAGTCACTTTAATTGATTTGGGAACATGTTTTTCAAACGAATTTAGTATGAGTTTTGAAAGGCTCTTAGAATGTAAAATCATGATATCCAAGAAAGAAGATTTTTTTTAAATATCCACCTTAAAAGTTGAAAACAGAGGCATGGCCTCATAAAAATTAAAACCAAAAATATTCCAGACATTTTCTTTCCCTTGAGCTTCAACCTTGAATATATATTTTGTGTGTCATGGTTTCAAGGTACTACAAAATAGTGCTATTGTGTATAGGAGTTCTAAAGTGCATCATACGTATTTCAAATTCTTTATGTTTTAACAATTAAGTTTGCTAGCAGTGTTGTCCCTTACAAACTGGTAATATTTCAAATTGCTATTTGAGAACAGTGATTAAGTGGGCAGGCAGTGGTGGTGGGTATGGTAAAGAAACCATGAAAGACTATAAGCCTTCTGGAACAGCAGCTTCAGGTGAGGGGTGCTGCTATAAAAGGGAGAGAAGGGAAGGTACTGTACGTTTTATCCAACCACGCCAGTCACCTTTCTTTAGACAACTAAATTGAATCCAAAGTCTCTGTCTTGCAAGGTCTTTCTTGAAGATTGAGAAAGTAGAGTTTTCACTGTCATGTCTTTAAGACACTTTAGAGTACAAACAGAAGCTTGGGCAGAAGCGGATGTCTTTCTGTGATGATTAATTTTAAATGTTTTATATGCTGGTTAATATAGACCTTTTATTGAACTACCAGAAGTTGTGGAGGGCTTTGTCAAGATCCTAGGATATCTCCAGAAACTGTGACCTGATTAGTCTTTCAAATGCATCTGTAGGATGGCCGTCTATGAGGAAATATTCATTTCTCCTTGTATACTGGTGTGCTGTATTTGATAAAAACATTTTTTTAGACTTTCATGCTCTTATTTGGAGTTCTTAATGGTGACTATAAAAAAAAAGAACATTTTTCTTTACAAACAGGTAAGTAATTTCTTTATGCATAGATGTATTTATAACAAAATATTAAGGTGTATTCTTTGACTTGAAACAAAATATTTGGTTTCCATCTGGGGAAAAATAAAGCAGTAGAAATTAAATTGTAAGAATTAACTTCAAGAACAAAAAGCAGGAAATAAATTTTTACCAATCACCTCACTAATTTTAAGTATTTTTTTCCACCAAGGAAAAAAGAGTTCATGTGAGGTATTTTAACCTTATAATAACAAGATTTTTTGGTAAGAATGTCTCTTATATTTATGTTTTTATACTTTGTATTTTAATATTTAATCATTAATTATGGACTAGAGTCCCTATATTCTAACTGCTTTGTGATCCCAAAGATAAAGCCTTTGCAAGGCTTCTAAATTTCTGGGCTTATGAACAGTAATGTTGTCCTACAAAGTGGAGGAACTTCAGCTTTCCTATCTGTGATCACCTTGAGGCTTGAGAGCTCAGTAGTGGAGGTGAAAGCTGTCATGTAAAAAGGATGTTGAAGTTGGGCCTAGGGTATCCTCAGCATGTATACTGATCATTGAGTTGGGGCAAAAAATGTGTCACTGAGTTTTGAATTAATTTTTCACAGCCAGAAATGTTCAGGAAATTCAGCCTACATCAAATGACAAACACTTGTGTGTAACACCTTGGGAAATTACTTTCATATCTTTGTGCTGCATCTCTTTAAGAGGCTCTCAAACACTGAATTACACATTGTTCAGGCAAGTTAATGATTTAACAAAGTATTAAATCCTTTTCTTTTTTTCCCCCTTCAATAAGGGAATCCTTATAGCTATGTCCAACGAATTAAACAAAGTAATTCTGCTTCCATAGAGTTTTGTACCTATACTCAAGCGCCCTATTTTGAAGGAAAGATGGATGCACAGCTGTGCAGTTCTGCACTTCCCATTAGCTCAGAGGATCGTTTGCTGCAGTGAGTAGTGTTAATAGGGGAGGAAGGCAATAGGAGTACTTTTGCCCACTCATCTGTCCCCAGTGCTATGCACCTCTAAATCTGTAATGGTTTGTACACTAGTGATACCTGTTTTGTTGTCCTCTCTTATGCTGAGGTCTTTTTGTACACTGTTACTTCATGAGATAGTCCACCATATTGAGTAGGTATGTTGTAGATGTGTAATTCAGATGCATTGATTTTCATTATTTAATCTACATTGATTCATTCCTCCAAGGATATTTTAATATTCTATTGTTACCCTATTTATAGCATCTTCTGTAGCATTATTGTAATAATATTGGGCATTTAGTACAAGATAATGCTTTGCATTACCAAAGAGATTTGCAAACATTAACTGATTAATCAGAAGCATTATCTGTAAATGTAATTAATATGTAGCTTTTTTCAGGTTGTTAATAAAGAACATACTAAATACAATGGGAATATATGCAGATTTCTACAGTGCTGTAGTGAATACTTTGCAGTTTATCTCTGTACAGGGTGATTTTTTTCTTCATCTTTACAGATATTTAGCCAGGTTCAGGCCCATAAAACTATTAAAGTGATGAAGAGTTTTGCCCACTATCTTCTATTTTGTGTAAAGTTCTTAGATTAACAGCGTTAAGACTTCTCTAGATATGTATATGTATTGTATGATATGAGTTGCTTTTTAAAAAAAGTCTCATTACTTAAATAGGAATTGAAAATGGTTTACTGAAAATAACCAAATTGGAATCTCTCTTACTTTAAAAACTATGAAGACTGCATTGTGTTCCATTCTTTTAATCTTTTTGACTTTAACCATACATAAACTGTACTTCCTTGAGCATTGATTTCAGAACAGTTGACTCTTTAAGCAAATGATTATGTTTTAATATTTTGCTAGGTTATCCTTATCTTTGTGTCATTACTCTTATGTCTTTGTTAACAAACATTTCTGCATGTGCTTTGTCACTTTCTTCATTTTTTTGGTTCCTTAATTTTCTTTAGAATTGTTCATTTTCCTCTACTACTTTTAAATATATTTATTCCTGTCAGACTGCTAGTCTATTCCTTCCCCCAGTATCCCCTTAGATGTTCTACCAACCCATCACTCATTAAAATCTTTGCCTGGACTTGAAACAAACATGAAATTTTCATTTAAATTACAGGTTTTTTTGTCCCTAATACCATGAAAAATCTGGATTCCTGGTCATAATGATAAAAGAAGCTTTCCTACCTAATACAGAGTCTACTTCATTTATTAATCTCATTTTATATAGCAGTGTAAAATTACTTTCATTCCTAACTGGTTGTTTAAAATGAATCTTTTATACGGGGCACTGGGTAATCCTGTAGCAAAGAGATTTTTCTTATTCTTCTTATACATAGACGTAGGTATAGATGTATATTTATACATATAATAGGACTATTACTCTCACATTGTCATCCCAACCTTCTAAGCACATTCTCTGTGGACAGTCTATTTTAACAATCTATGTTTAATATAATTAAATATTTATTAAAAACTTCATATCATTATACTTAATAATCAGTTCTCCAATAAAAACATCAATCCATCTATACTGATATAATTTTAAATGGAATATTTTTAGTATTTTAGTCCTCTGAGCAAATGGTTTATCTATATTCAGCAACAGTAAAAAAACAAACAAACAAACAAACAGAAATAACTGGCAAATAGAGAATAAAGTCTCTGCATCTCAGATGAATTTATTTTAGCTTTCTTTTGCAATATTTTCTTCTAAAATCATTGAGTCTGTTATTTTCTGAATACATGCTTTTAAGATTGAGTGAGTGAAAGAGGCTAGGGCTGGTTCTGATTCATAATGTACTTTGAAGAGAATGGGTGAAAAAATAAAACTGTAAGAAGCCTGAAAGCTTGCATACATACTTCTCTGGACACAAACTTTGTTTCATAACTTTGCTCCAGATAATCATTACAGAGACAGAACATGCCCAAAAACTGGGGCAAGATAAGGGGGAGTATTTGAAGATATTATATGACCCAAATAAAATTTTGAATTTAAAAAAAAAAAAGCAAAACCCACTATAAAATCAGTGTATCTTCACTGTTATAAATGCCTGTTTCTATGCAGAGTGGAACTAAATGATGCAACAGACAAAATATCAGCATTATTTATCATTAATGCTATCCCATTGAAGAAAAATAATTTTGAAAGTCATGACAGGTGTTGTTCTTTAAATGACAAATGCTGTGTAATTAAGGTCTCCATGATATAAGTAATGTGAATAATTTGGTTGAGAAGAACTGTTAAAATAGAATTAAATCTGAATGCTTAGTTCTTGAATAATTAGTTCTTGAACTTAAAAGAAATACGCATTTAATTTTTTAATATATTTTTGTTTTGATATAAGGACAGGAAAAGAAGGTTATAAGTAGTGTCATATTAAAATAGTTTGAAATTCTCTTTTGATTGTGAAGTTAAAATCTGAGAAGTTCTTCAAAATTGGCATACTTATATTTTATAGTGAGCCATATTATATGTCATACTATCATAAAATTTCATAGAAATTTTGATTCACAAGAGTTAAAGTACACCAATATGCAATTAGGATTCAGAGTGAAATCTTTGAAGCTATAAAGAACTTTGTTTCTTTCTGCAGTTGCATGTATACATAAAACTAACTCATGGAATGGAATTATTCTTAATTATCCATAATGTGTTAAATTTAATGGTTTAATCACAATAATTATTATTATAATTAATTACAATGTATTTATAATCATTTTGAAATAGTTATTACCATGTATTAAATTTTGAAAGTTGTATTTCAGCTTTGTTCTAATTATACAAAGACACCAGCAATACGTAAAAATCTGTTTAAGTATTACAATACTGGAGTAATCTATTTAAATTATTATACTTAATGCAGCATTGCAGTAGGTAGACATCTCACAAAATCTTTAATTTTGTATTTAAGCATATTTTCATATGCTTATCATTGTATATTCATCAGAAAGAACTGTTTTGGGTGGCGGTTATTTGTTATGTAATTTAATATAGATACCAAAAACTTGTTTCAAAAGTGGGTTTGAATTTTACTTATTTTACCTGTGGATAGTTTACAAATATATGAATGATATTTTATTATCTAAAATGTGTTTGGTGTATTTTTCTGCTAAAATTGAGAGAAAAAAATTAAACATATTATGTTTTATTTATGTAAGGTTCCTAGAAATTTGCCATCCATTAAGTGTTAACCATAGAGTTTGCTTTTGTCAGCAACATATGACTTTGATTTTTTTTATTTGTGTAATTATAATTAAAATAGCTCCAGAAGAGAATACAATATAATGATAGTGCAGGTTGTACCTGTCCAAAAGTTCCATAAGCCTTCTCAATTGTACACTTTAAATAAAGCATTCTGTACTATGATCTTGAATGTTAAAATGAGTAAAGAAAGTAAAAGTTAAAGTTTTATTTTAAAGAGTTATAGCAAGATTTCTACCCATTTTAGGAGTAAGAAATTGTTCTCCAGGGTCAAATTGTATCCTGTTCTCAAAGTGGCCGGTCATGTATTCTTAGGGAAAAGCAAAAAACAAATGTGAAAATTCTTCATTCTATTTTTTAAATTTATTATGTCTAAATCGGAGATATATGGATTTGATGGCTGGAATATTCAGTGGATACGGAATTGTCTGGATGGTCGCATCTAGAGGGTGGTGGTCAATGGCTCCAAGTCCAGACAGAAGATGGTGACAAGCGGAGGTCCTCAAGGGCCTGTGATGGGTCAAGTGCTGTTTCATATATTTCTTGATGATATTGACAGTGGGATTGAGTGCACCCTTAGCAAATTTGCTGATGACACCAAGCTGAGTAGTAAAATTATTGTGCCAGAGGGACGAGATGCCATCCAGAGGGCTGGAGCACCTCTCATATGAGAAAGTTTGGTTTGTTCATCTAGGAGAAGAGAAGGCTCCAGGGAAGACCTTGTAGCGGTCTTCTAATACCTGAAAGGAGCTTATAAGAAAACTGGAGAACTGCTCAAGAGGGCATGTAGCAATAAGATGAGGGGTAATGGTTTCAAAAGAGAAAAGGAGAGATTTAAATTGGACATTAGGAAAAATTTCTTCTATGTGAGGGTGGTGGATCACTGGAACAGGTTGTCCAGAGAGGTAGTGAAGGCCCCATCCCTGAAGATATTCAAGGTCAGGCTTGATATGGCACTGACCAGCCTGATCTAGTGAAGAAGTCCCTTCTTACTGCAGGAGGGTTGGACTAGATGACCTGTAAAGGTCCTGTCCAACCTAACACATTCCATGATTCTGAATTCTTTTAAAATAGGGAAAAAAAAAGGGGCAGATGAGGTACATAGGGATATGGTTTGCATAGGATGGGAATGGTTGGACTTGATGATCTTCAAAGGTCTCTTCCAACCTCGTGATTCTGTGATTCTCTGTGATTCTGTGACTCTCTGTGATTCTGTGACTAAAAAGCAAAAAATGGGAAAGAAAATTAACTTTTCCATTTCAGTCATCAGTTTGTAACTCTAAGCTGTATCAGTCTGTTTTTGTGGTTGATGAATCTTGGACTATTTGGTTTATTTAGGCATAAATTACTCAGGATTTATCTAAATTATGAGCCCTCATGTCCTGAAAAAGACACTTGGTGAGCCAACATATGACAGTGAAACTCATTGGAAATAATTGCAAAGGGTTTATAACTAAATGAAGAGTTAAAGTAGTTCACAATGATATATTCTAAAGAATCTGTAATCACTTGACCTAAGAATCATTGTGGATTGTTAAATAATGACACCTGTGCAATGCAAATTAGGATTAAATATAGGTAAATAAAAAATGAGAAATTAAAATATTTCCATACTGGAAATACGTTCAGATTATTGCATTTAAAATTTAATAAAATGATGGTGCAGCATCACTTTGTTGTGAGAGGAGGCTATCAGAACTGAACAGAAAACAAGACAAAACACTGAAAGAAAAGTAGATATTGTGGTGTGATGGGACAACTGTAGTATTCTGTTTAGAGAGACAAATAAGCGCTAATGAATATTGCTAAGGATGTAATGAAGGTTCAAAATGAGATTTTTCAGGAATCCTCATATACCAATGAGAAAAGGGAAGAGGGAGACAAATCATAGAAAGACATTATACAAGTTTTTTTGAAGGGCAGAGAAAAAAAAATTTGAACCTCTATCTACTATGGTTAGAGACAGTAGATTATACAGGATACATGAATTGTCTGTCTCTTGACATGTCTCCCTGCAGACATGTCTTGACAGACATAAGACAACAATCTATCTGGTTTTGCAGCAGCTGTTCAAAAATGTACTGGTGTAGATGTTTGGACAGAACATTGCTCTTTTTCTGTTTCTGAGCATGGAGATGGCTTTCTGTTAAAATGTGGCAATTGTTATGTTCCAAACAACAAAATCAAGATCTTTTCCATATCAAGGCAGAAAGATACCCTTTCAGAGATGATCGTCTCTGCAGAAGGAATATAAGCTAAGAAAGTTGAGGTAATTAGATTGTAAAATGCATGTCTATGTATATCCAACATATAAAGAAACAGAAACATAAATTCATATAAATAAAACCACATTTTTCTGAAAGCAAAATAAAAGTTGTAAGTTATAAAGCAAAGCAGAAATACTGGTTTGGTATTTCTCAAATAAAACCATTACACAACTGATTTACCTAAAGGTCTTTCAAAGTGGGAGGTTAAAATGTTAAAAACACTGAAGGATAACTGTGCTAGAGAAACTGTACTAGATAACTGCCAAGACTAATTGTTTTCAGAGCAGAGTTAGGAAACTTTACGGTTAATTTTGTGGAAATTGCTGTGACAGTAGTTAGCAAAGTGGTTGGTTTCTTTGTGACAACAGTGGTGTCAGCTCATGCTTTTCAAGTCTGTTTGAGCTTTGATTCTATGAAGTAGAAAACCTCATGGAAGTGGCCATTGCTTCTGTGTATGGTACAGATAAATGCAAAAATCTTGAGCTGACTTACATGCTTACATACTAACTTCAAATAGATCATTTGCTTTGCATAGTAAAATAGTATAGTGTTGGCCCATAGTATTCCTCCTCCTTGAGGGAGAAGTAACATATTTTTATGCTTCTCTTACTGGCAAGTATCTTACGGATCTTAAGTTGGTGTAAAGGAATACGTTATATCCTCAGAATTTAACCAAGTGTAGTAACTCCAGTTAGACAAGTCAAACCAGAGTTTAAAAATACCAAACTGTGTTAGCAGAAGAGGAGTGTTGTATGAATACTGATGAGATCACACCACAACTCTGAGAACCACATCTGTCTGCTGGCATGGCCCACTGAGCAAACACTCATGGAAGGAAAGTATTTCAGAAAAATTCTGGAAGAGATTGGAGCCTGTGCTGTTGTGCTGTTTCATGCTGATCTCTTCACTTCAGTGTATTTCACTTTTTTTCTTGCTCCATCCATTTCCCTCTATGTTTAACTTCCATCCTGCAAAGAAACTACAGTTTTTGCATTTGCAGATAGTATTAACCTCTGTATCTGCATTGACATCAAAAGCACAATTTATGACTGTGGATATTGCCCCAACGTGGGCTGCAGGTAGTAAAGTTGGTGTGTTCATTCTGGCTGCCATCACTACACCAGCACCTACCCTGACCCACCTACACAGAGAAGGGATAATGGAGAAGAAGCATTTGTATACATCAATCAGCTTCTTTGTCCATCTCTGCAGCCAGCAGGAAGATTGTTGTTACACCACCAATGTGAGTCAGATCACCTAATGTTCAGTTCCTAGTTTGTCTTGTCTTAAAGGAACATATGTCTTTCTACTGACTGAAAGAAGTCCAGGAAGAGATTAGTATGTGTTAAAGTTAGTGAAAACAATGCCAAATATTCTAACCAATTTTTTATTGAAATCACATAAAGCATAAAGATGACAGTTCTGGAATATTTTGATTTCTCACTGAAGTTGTCTTGTTTGCATGGACCAGGGTCACCAAAGTATCAGACTGTGTTCTTGCTGTGCCTAAATGTTTCTTTGATATTGTTGATGTATTTACGCAAAACAAGGATTCATAATTTGTCACAGTTTTGATTTCTCTCTTAGCAAATATGAAATTGTTAGTGTGTGTTTTAGGTTACAGAAAAGTGCATTTTAAGCATACAGGATCCGTATAACTATTGCAATAATATGCTGCTTAAAAAAACCAAACAAAATTAGACTTAGACTGATTTCATCAACGACTTGATATGACATAGCTTTGAATTCCAGCGATTTACACTCTTTAGCAAAACGCTAAGCTTATCATGGAAAGTCAGTTGGTTACAAGTAGATTCATTGGTATACCACGGCTAGTTACAGAACAGCCTAGAAAAGGCTTGTAGGTTGAACTCCCAGATTCCATCTTCTGATCACAGATTTTCCTGCAGTCTGTCTTCCAACCAGCTGTCACACAGCCAGTAGTGTATTACGCCAGTTTTTGGGCTGTGATAACTTTTTTGCATGGCCACAGATGGGTGATGGATGGTTCCTGGCACAAACTCCAGATGATTATGTATTAAAAAAGATAATGATAATTACCTAAGCATTTGGGAGCTCTTCTTTCTCCTCTACTTGCCAGAGGGTTGAAGGCAGCTCCTGATCACTGTAACTGTGATGTGCCAGATGAAAATTCTTTTTTCCCTATTATACAGTTGTTTTTCAGGGCTTTTCTTCTTCATCAACTTTAATTTAAAATATTATTTCATAGCATTCAATATTCTAAAAAACATACTTTCTCCCTTATGTCTAGAATGTTGTTATTTACTGCAGAGTTCTCTTGAAGCAGGTTTAAACAGCTGCAGATTAGTGTTCTCCCAGCCATACGTATTGTATCATAACATTTTCCTTTAGAAAGCAGAGCCATTGACTGAGCTATAGTGATGCCTGAGCAGCATATTCTTGTTGATGTTACTAGGTGTAAAGTCTTTGAGAAGTAGTGATGAACAATCATAAATTTTATGTCCTGAAAAGTAACAGTGGGATGATTTTACCAAAACAAATCCTCAATGCCTTTTATAAATGTCCAGTGGCTGTTTAAGTTATGACAATTACAAATATATTCCTGTTCAAGTTATAGTTCTGTTTGGTAGAAATACTCGAAATCTCTAACAGCTTGTCAGACATTCATTTTAACAGGATTGAATAAGATTTCAGGTTCTAAAATAACCTGGTTTTCACCTGACAGTTCACCTTATTGAGAACTCTATAGGTAGCATGTGTCTAACTTTTGTTATGTAAAAGTTAGACATCAAATTCACCTTGGCCACAGGTCTTGTCTCCCTACATGGTAATATAGGGACACTTCAATAAATCAATTCATGTGTCTGTTTCAGCAAGATAAATCAACCCACATATGCATTGATTATAGGGGCAGACTGGATTCTCACCTTCTAAATTTAATAAAGAGGAGTCTTATACCTTCAAGGAAAACATTTTAAAAAGAATAAACCTCCTGAAAGTTTTACTAGTGAATGCTAGTGAGGTTTATGAAATTTTCTTTTACCTATCAAGCTCCTTACTTCAGTGTTTGGGAAGCAAAAGAGAGGAGTGAAAGATGGTTGCTTTCAACAATATCTTGTCTGAGTTTTCTTTAGCAAATCGTTATCTCTTATTTTAAAGACACTGTGACCCAAAATGGTATATTTTTGTTTGATTTCCTTCTTTAATGAATACTAGTTCTAGAGACTCACAGCAAACAATATACTGATGTTTTGACACAGGAATCTATTTCTCTTTGAGTACATAACAGCCCCCAACCCCACTATCTCCCCCCTTAAAAAAAACTGGATTAAACCCAAAAGCTCCTTTGGATAACAACAGCACTGTGTGATTGTCTCCCAAACTTGTCAAACACTATCAGGCAGTTAAGTGAGAATATTGAATTAAGTAGAATTCAGACATAAAATTTGGATTTTCCTTTGATTTCCAGATAGATCAGTGGGAATTTTGCCAATAAAACTTTGGGAGCAGGGTCTAGCAACAAACCATAAACCCTTTTTGTGACTTTTTAAACTTTCTGTTCAAGATACTTTTAAATGTAAAGTTATAGTCAGATATAGTTTCTCCTCCCCCACATTTTGTAATCACTCCTTAACAGATTACGTTTCCAGTCACTCATTAGAAAAAAGGAAGTCTTGACAGATGTCCTTAGACAGTGTGGTATGGCAAATAAATCTGACACTCCTGTTTTTTCAGATAAATGTGTCTACCAGATATAATCTTCATGTGTGAACTCCCTGTCACCAAAGAATCTTTTTTGACACAAGGAATTTAAAAATAAATACATACATACATTTAGGTTATAATTATATAAAGATTGTTACTGTATGTAAGGTATTTAGACATTACTTCAGGTAGCAGATTCTATGAGGGGTTTTTTGCATTGTTTTTCACTAAAGACTGTGCTGTGGTATCCATTTCGTACTGAAAGATTTTAATACAATAGAGAAAATTCAAATGTATCAAGAGGTTAATCTTTTGACTACAAATCTATGTTTTGATTGATGATAGCTGTTGGAGAAATATGTAAAAATATTTTTTTTACTTGCTGTCTTACAGCAAGTTATTTTTCAATATGTCATGTACATAAATAGAAGAAGTGACAGTTACCTTAAACTTGCACATGGCTTTTTAGCACAGTTCTTTACCTCACTTGAAAAAAGAAAAAAAAAGGAATTTTGTCTGTGATACTCTTAAATAATTATTCTAACAATATTTGAATCAAATTGTTAACTCAGTTAACTCAGTTAACTGCCCAGCATTTACTGTTAGCTGGACCGTGTATTGCACATTCAGAAATACAAATGGATGGCACTTTTGTCATCTGCTATGACGAAAAAAGTCTTTCCAGTGAATTATCATGGAAGACTGCAAAAAAAGGATTCTTGTTGGCTTTTTGAGGTGTGTTTGAGGACTCTAGGCCCGAATATGTTTTTCTGTTGTCATAGCTCTACACAGACTTCTTCAAGCTTAATTCCAGTTTCATTCTTCTTTACCTTGTGCTTTGAGGATGTCTGAAATCAAGAACCTAACTGAAAGCCAACAGAATCTTTCAGATAGGAGTCAATTAACATATATTCCTGATTCCTTGTGTATTCCTTTGTGAGTCCATCATCATCATTATGATCAGGTTTTCTGTTTGACATATGTTATGACACACTAATGTACATTATAAACATGTTGCACATTAACCTTAATGGCACTGGGTCTAGTATGCTAACTGATGACATTAGGCAGATGAAGTGCCAAGATTACACCATTGAAAAGACAACAGGATAACATTTTATTTTAATAGCATTTTAATTGATGCTTAATTATGTAATGGAGTTGTGCATAGTGCCCAGTGGAAGTGTAATGCTTCCTCTCAATGAACGCTATTCAAATTCACTATCACAGAGTATGTGTTAAGCTGCATTTTCAGCTGCCTGCTGCTGCCATTGGTAGAAAAGTGTTATTGTGGAGAATCACAGGTATAATGGCAATAAGTAAGCGTTATCCCCTTTGTCTGAAGAGTCAAAAGCTAAAGTCAACTTGTTCCAAATGATCCCAGATTTCAGCATGGCTGTGAATTTAGATTTACTTTTTTTTTTTATGAATAGTAGTTAGTCAATTTATACAGTGTGAAATATTAGTGAAGCATACATCTTTGCAGCATATTAAAAAAAAGAGCCCATGAGGCAAAAGAAAAATGCTTTTTCAAGAGCAAATCCCACTTAGAGTGCTAGATTCACAATATGACTTCTACCAATGTCAGTTGGATTTTGCGCTATGCAGAAAAGAAAGGATGAACATAATATGATCAATGAAGAGAGAGAAGGTCTATTAGAGCAGTCTAATATATTCTAAGCTATCATAAAATATATCTGTATCATAAACAATGCCCATTTGACTATAGTAAGTACTAGAGTCTACCAAAACCAGTCTCATGTCACCTGAGACAATGGGCCTTAGGATTAATAGATGTCATGTCATTTCATGACCATACATTTCTCTCTTCTGATCTGTTGTAGACCACATCATCAGTACATTCCCTGTGTTATTCTCTTATTAAGTTACAAATTTGTATAAAATCTTGTTTGTAAATATTCCAGACTAGCAACTATTTTTCCATCAAAGAATCAATGATAAATAATCCAACACCTAGACTGGTTGACCCATAGCTGTTAGAACTTTGTATTTTGGTTTTAATCTGTAATTTGTTTACCTTTAGACTCTAGTCACAAATTCTTGCTATGGCTTCCCGTGCTGCATAAAACTGAGCATTTCTTTACATTTCAATTATGTACTATATAGAGTCCACATTATTATTTTTGTCACAAATACATTTGTCAAAAATATTCTTATCAATTGAAATAAATAGTTTACCTTATGTATATATAAATACTGTATGTACACATCAATACTGTGTGTGAAATTTGGTCTTAAAAATTATGTAGGAAATATGCCATGGTAGGAAGAATTTGTGTGGTCTTTGCTGTATCTAAGTGATATATTACTACTAACTGTTTAATTTTAAAATATTGATGCAAATAGTGCAAAAAGTCTTAGTCCTTGTCAGGTGAGGGGGGAAGTAAGAGGTAGAGTTGTGCTAGAGTTGTATTGATATCTTTTTCTGCTTTTAAAAAGACCCAGTCAGTCAAGCAAACACAACACACAATAAAGGTTCTGTGCTCTTTTCTAGTACACTATCATTCTTTCTACTGTGGAATCTCAACACATTAAGTTAGTTTCTAAATAAAAGCTTGTTACTGCATTAAATTCATGAAAAACAAATCGATATAATACTGCTTATAATGACTGTGCTTTTTTGTAAATCAACAAATCTTCTATTAATTAACCAGTGATTAAAGTCAGCTTGTGAAAATTAATCACAGCCTGGAAAAGTCATTTGTCCTTGTGAGCTTCATTAGGATAGTGTTTGCCCTTCAGGCAAGAAAGCAGCAAGTAAATGCCAAAGAATGAGCTGATTAAACTAGAGCTGCAGTGAGCTGTTTGCCAGAGACCCAGGCTCCTCAAACACACCCATTACTAACTTAAAGCTTTCTGCAGGTTGCCTTTATAGCAGGGAATAAAACAGTGAATGAGGATTCCTCATAGATCCCCTAAACATTTCAATGTAATCCATAGAAAAAACACGTTGTACTGCTCAAGGTGTCAGACAGATACGCCCAGAAATGTTATGAAAGTGGAAATCTGTTAGGCAGTCCAAATGTGTGTAGAACATTTATTAAAGTAAAATTTCACCTAAAACTGAGCAAATCTTTTTATTTCATTGTAACTGCATAATAACATAACATTGATTAAAGTAAAAAGCATTATTTTTTTATTCATGCCTACCATACTCTAGCCCTGAAGATAATGGTTGTGTAAAATTTTAAAATGGTTAATTCCCAAAGTCTTGTGAACAAATTGCAAGTTTTCCAAAAAGTCTTAACTCACTGAGGTTAAGGAACAACAGAGTCAGTCTTCTAATTCCTCATTACAAACACTTAGACAAAACATGCAACACAACTTTCTCTTTAATGTTTCTGTCATCTTCACTGATCACTTGATAAGACCTCTACTGTGTACTGACTTGTTTAAATGTTAGTTTCTCTGACTATGCATATGACTGAAACCGAGCCAAAGACTACTGAGTCATGTCACACACAATAAACTATATTGAGTATGTTATGATTTGAGGGTGAGAGCAAGAGTAATGGGTGATTTGGGATTAAACATGTAACTGGATCATTGATTTGTTGTAGTCCTTAGGCAATCATTTTTCTGTAGTCTGTATGTTTCTATGACAGACTTAATAGCAATATGGAGAAATGTGATGACATAATAGATTTGTTTCCATCTTCTAGTGATTTTTTTATAAATCTCCTGGATGTTAACCTTCGTTACAGAAACTTTAAGATTGAAGCCTTCAATTGATACCTTAATGAAAAATATTATTTTAACCACAAAAGGAAGACTAAGAACTTGCACAACTTTGGAACAGAGTAATTTCAAATATTTTTGGCATTTTAGAAATAGTACAGTGTGGTGAATTTTGTAGAAATCACATGCACAAATGGTACCTGTGAATACTCACTTTTCAAAAGGTACATCCAAAGACACTGAAGGAAAAATATACAGCAACAACCAAACTTGAAGTTTTTCCCATTCTAGTGATGACATAAGAAACCTTCCTTTAAGCATTTTAAACAGCATTCATTTTTAGCATAAAGTTGTAGTCTTTATTCACATTTTGTGAAACTTGTAACTAAATTCTCTATTTAACCCCTGAAGGAAAAAAAAGGCTTGTTCTTCTTGAATAATTAAATGTTTAATGAATGTCATTCTTAAACAAAGTGACTTCTTCACTTTTCTAGTGTACCTGCTCAAAGAAAGGAAGGGAAAGAGAGTGAAGAATTTTTTTATATGATTTTGTATTTCTATTGTGATTTTTTATTAATGTTTATGTAATTCAGATGTCTTTAATATTTATTTCATTTATTACTTCTGTAATCCTATTTTAAATTATGAGATTCAATAAAATCTCTCGACAAGGTTTAAAGACTGCTATATTGCTACCAGGTCTGTGAAACCCCACTGAAACTCAAAGGATTCCCCCAAGGTGTAGGAGTTATCTGTGCAGATGCATTGAGTGATTAGGATTGGGAAATTATCTGAGACTTAAATTGCTGGGAAGGATTAATTGCTTGCTGTTAGAATTACCAATCAATTCATAACCAGGTCAAATCACAAACGAACATGATGTTACCATGAGAAGCACAGGGACAATGTGTCACTCTCCTCCCTTTGCATGAAAGTAAAACCATGAGGGAGGACAGAAAACAGTCCTAATACAAGTCAGGAGAAATCTCTTCTCTTCTTCCCTCTTTGCACTCTTACTGTGTCTTTTCTGATTGATGGATTCAATCTCTGGTGGGTTAGTGGGGTCTGGCACTGTCCTTGTAGCTGTCTTTCCCATCTGTCACCTTTTACAAGCACACTGCTAGACTAATAAGTTTCTGTGCCTATGGGGCTGCTCTGGCTTCAGTAAAGCAGTGCTTATTTAATAATAGATCATGTATTGTAGATAATTTAATAATGGAGATGTTCCAAAGATGCTCAGACATATCTATTGGACCAACAGGGTACTTGTAAAGAGAAATGGATTCAAGTGGATAAAAGGTAATGGGGATAGCCAAGAACCCTCTTGATCATGATGCAGTGAATGAAACAAATGCTTAAACCTTGGGGGGAGCTGAATAACTCTTCACACAGCAAAATGACTTCTGAATTCTGGAGTTTTTAATCTTTATTTTCTCTTTGCACGACCTTGAGGGTTTTTTGGTTTTTGTTTGTTTGTTTGTTTTTTTAATCTTTGTGAAGTCTATATAAAGAATTTGTTTTATATTGAGGAGAAAACCAACCAACAAACACAAGGCTGTTTTTAGCTACAAATGCTGTTTTTACCACCAGTAAAAAAGCAATCAAAAAATAACTCAAAGTCATCCATTGCCTAATGCATCAAGCCACTGATGGTAATAGAGATCTTACAAGGAATATGGCACAAGGGATATGCTATTCAGAGTTTGATTTTAACCTGTAAATTGAAAACTCTGAAATGATAATGATTTTCCAAATGATGTATCAAATAAACTGCTTCATTCTAAGAGAAAGAACCATAGAGAGCAATAAAGCTGTAGGTTCAGGTTATCGGGTAGACTTTCAAATTGCAAATGATCAACTCCTACCTATAAAGCAAACAAAAAATAAATAAATAAGCATAGCCAACAGACAGACACAAATACCTTAATTTGCTTCTCAGTTATCTGTATTATGAAGTTGCCATCAAGTTTCTTCACCACAAGAGCAGTGAGGAATAAGCTGTCTTGAGATCTCTCTCCATCATTAGAGGTTCTCAGAACCCACCTGGCTAAAGCCCTGAGCCACTGAGTCCAACCTCAGAACTTAAGTTTCTTAACGATTAGTTTTCCTAATGTAAGTTTTCCACTACAGATCCTGTGAAACAATCCATGTAAAATCCTTTATCATAGTCAGAAATAATCTGAAAAAGAGATTAAACAGTGATGCGATAAAGGTTATGGCTGAGAAGATTTATTCATGCCAATAAAAATTAAATCTGACTCTGAAGAGATGCAGAATATACCAATGGGCAAATGGTAACCAACATCTACAACTGCAAGGTTATGCAAATGGGAAAAAAGATAACACAAAGTGTACATATGGATTAGTGGTCTCTAAATTAACTTTTACAATAGAAAGAGATGTTGAACTCACTATAGATCTCTGAAAATACTTCTCGGTGTCGAAATGTAAGCAAACTTTAGGAATCATGTCTGGAAGACAGAGCAAGGTTTTATCATGGTTTAACTCCAGGTGGCAATTAAACACAATATGGCTGCTCACTTACCCCTCCCCCCAAAAGGGATGGAGAGGAAAATGGAAAAAAAAAACCTCATGGGTTGAGATAAAGACATTTTAATATGGTAACAGAGAAAGATAATAATAAAAATAACAATAGAAATAAAAATAAAAGTATAAACCGAATGATGCACAAATGCAATTGCTCGCCATATGCAGAAGGGGAAAAAAGAAAAACAAAACCAACCATGCCCAGACTGTTTCTAAGCAGCAATTGCGCCTCCCAGATAGTTTCCCTAGTAATATCTGGAGCATGACATTATATGGTAAGGATTGTCCCTTTGGCCAGCCTGGGTCAGCTGTCCTGGCTGTGCTCTCCCAGCTTCTTGTGCATCTGGTAGAAAATGGGAAACTGAAAAGCTGTTGTCTTAGACACTTGAACTACAAAGCAACAGATAAAAACATCAGTGTATTGTCTATGTTATTCTTGTAGCAAATCTAGAAAACAGCCCTATATCAGCTGCTAGAAAAGAAAATTAACTCTATCTCAGCCAAAACGAGGTCACATGTTTATCTTCATGTTATGTAACTCTACCTTTGATAAACAAAAAGGTGTTTTACCAAGAGATTATTCATACAATGAAAATAAAGTAATAGATTGCTGAGAAATTTTATATTCCTGGCATTATCAAATCTGTTTTTAAAAATCTTGGATTCTTCCAAGATAAATACAAACTAAATTTTCCTAGAACTGCTGAATATTTTGTGGTTTTTTTCATCCATTCTGAGGCTACTTCTTTCATTCAAGGATTTTATCCTCTTGGCTATTCCCAGTGCTTCACCCAGTGTGAAAATGTTTTGGAAACAGTATTTTCCCCAAAGGAAAATGCATTTCATCAACCTTTAGCTGTATCTCTTATACACAATGAGCCTGTCTCCCAGGGGTGTGCAGCCTGGAGGTAATTTTTATATTTGTATGGGTTCTTTCCTGCAAGGGTGTATATCACACAGAAATCCAGGAGGAATTGTCAGCTTCAGAGTGTACCCTGTTTACTTTTTTTTTTTTCAGGAACTTTGCTTTTCCTTGAACAAACTCAGGGACTTCATTTTAAGGGTGAGCAGCACATAGGAATTTTATAGCAATGGAAAAAAAGTACCAAATTAATTAAGAGTCAAAGGTCAGTGTGCATTTTTTGTCCTTAATGTGTCAATGAATTTTCTTTAATCATTTTTCTTGATTATTCTCTCATGCTCTGAACTAGCAAATAGTATCTCTCTTGTGATTTATGGCTAAGGAAAGGAGATAGAGAAAATAAAGGCAACTCTCATCACTTAAATGGTTATTTCATTGCAGTATGAAGCAAGAGTTTACTATATGGTTACCTGAGAACTGTGCTTTATTTCTCATCAAATCTTTTGGTTTATCCAGGACCTGAACTTGTTGCAATATGACACAAATCATCTCATGTAGCCTTATATGTCAAACATAGCAACACCCAAAGAGAGTAAGTTTGATATCTGGAAAGGAACCATGAAAGTGGATGAAAAACTCTAACATGCAGTGGGAGGAGACTCCTAGTACAGCCCACCTATTAGATAAACTGACAAAGAATTGTCTTTCGAAGAAAGAGGTCATCAGGAGTCATTTCTAGCCAGCTCACAGAAATTATTCCAAAGAGGCAAAGGTGGAATTTGGACTTCCTTGCACATGAAAAAGTGCTAAAATTGCTCTGACAGCAACTGCTGTCTAAGTAAGTCCATAATCTTGAAATGTTTAAAATGCAGTCCTTTTCCAAAGCTTCATATAGTGAATGTGGTGAGAAGAAAGGGACAAAGATCTGTCAGAGACTGATGAGAGTTGATCAAGGGACCAAGTACCCCCTTAAAAGCACCTACATGAAACCCCTTGTGCTCAGAAGCAGCTGCTGATCTCGTCCTTGCCTCCTGGATTTTTGTCTAAGTGAACGGTTCCTTTCCTCTTATCTGTATTATCCCCTCACAGATTCAGCAGGGAGTACGGAGAACAGAGCTAGAGAGGAAATAACCCCCAGGTAGGAAAGTGGAACAGAAGAGAGAATTCCAAAGCTCAACTCCTAAAAGGAAAAGTATTTAAGGGAAAAGAAGCAAGTAAAAGATACACATGAGAGGGAGAAATTCAAAGAAAAGAACATACACAGGTACTATGGAACAGGAAGTAAGTTATTCCTAATTTTTTACTGGAAATATATAGAGAGGTATTTTTGGTTAAAAATAAAATGTTGTAAGTCTGAACTCTAGAAGGACAATGCGAAATTTGAGATTGTCATATAATCTGAATTTGTTTTGTCCATACAAATACAAATTCAATCCATACCTTCATCTCTCAATAAATAAATACAATTTTTGCCTACATGTTTGACGGTTTTATGGTTGTTTCCTCCCTATAGTGCTTGTGGTGGGGGAAATATGAAAAGAGAAAATGTTTAGGTTCTTGCTGCGGTTTAGCCCCAGCTGACAGCTAAGCGCCATGCAGCTGCTCACTCAGTCTTACCAGCACTGGTGGGATGGCAAGGTGACTTGGAAGAAAAAGGTAAAACTCATGGCTTGGGATAAGGACAGTTTGCTAGGATGGCAAAGGAAGAGGAAAATAACAACAGTACTTACAAAAGAATATATAAGGCTCACCACAATTTGCTCACCACTTTGCACCTGATTCCCAGCCTGACCCTGAGCAGCAGCCTCTCACCTGGCCAGCACCCTATGTATGCTGAGCATGACATCACATGTTATGGAATACCCCTTTGTCTAGTTAGGGTCAACTGTCCTGGCTGTGTCCCCTTCCAGTTTCTTGTTAAAATTAACTCTGTCCCAGCAAAAACTAGGACAGTCTTTTAGACCACATTTATAGAATGAGGAAGAGAGCTGTTGTCAAAGGAAAAGCCTCTCTTTGCATTAAGCTCATACTGATTACTTTGCTCTGGATCCTCATGCTATTTGCTGCTTCTCCATCTGCAAACCCACATCCCTTCTGTCAGTCTCTTCAACTTTGTTCTTATCCTGCAAAAGAGGACAGGCAACTTTTTTAAATTCTCTTTAAGACCTGTGTGCCAATCATCAATCTAGAAGACATACGCTTACTATTCTCTGTCCTTGTTCCTGACACTCTAGCTATCCTACTTGCTCTGAAAAGAAATTGCAAAGACAAACAGACTAGCTTTTGAAGGCTCATGCTCTATGTGTGTTCGATTCCTTTGTAAGAGGAGGACATGTGCACACAGGTTTTAATAAAGCTGCTTGGACCTGGAGCAAACCAAGTACAGATGGATTTTGAATAATTAATATTCCAAACTTCAAATCTCAACATGAGCCATTTGAAATTTTCATAGGCTGAAAGCTTAGCTAATTTTGGTTTGAATTTTATAGCAAGAGTAGATTTTTTTTTTCCAAATAATTCTTTATCACAATTTCACAAATTCTGTTATCATAGTTCCAAAGACACCATGAAGTTTCAGGCTATTGCTACTTCCTTTCTAGAATGGTCTTGTTTCCAAATCTACCTTGTTATTACACTGGACACTTCACATTATGCCACATGCTTCAAGAGTGAAAGCCAATATACTGTCATGAGTGAAAGTATAAATGCATTTATTTAATTGAAATATGAATTTCATGAAATTAGCTTTTCTGTTTGGAAAGAGGTATCAATGAAATAATTATGTACCTCTTCCATCTGTGTCTTGGTGCTGCCTGGCTTTAAAATTATTCGGTGCTCTGTGTAATTAGCAGACTCTCAAATCCAGACAACTTCAATGATAATTTACTGGAACTGAAAACTAATCCCAACGATGTGTCTACATTAGCTTTATAGTAGTTCTGGTCAGGGGTTTGCTCTTCAGGCATATTCTCTAGTCATCAAATTTTCCACGATTTCTTTCAAATCACAGCCTCAGACCACAAAAACTAAAGCAGAAGACACTACAGAAAAGTACTCCACCATTGCACTCAGTGAGCACTGAGGAACTAAGCATTGTCAAATAATTCTTAAAATATCCTGTTATGTTATTACTTTTTCTTTTCTGTATTAAAAATGAGAAGAAAATAGGGCACATCTGGGACAGAACAAGTGAAGCTTGATTGAAAGCTACCAAGGAATTAATACTAAAAAGGAGTAAAAAACCAGGGTTTTCTGACCTCAGTGTTATTCTTATAAAACCACAACAACCTCTTTTATAGTTTTCTTGGTAGGTAAATTAGCAATGTGAGATCAGGTTTCCTAAATACAATGTTTGGATTCTCATGAAATACTCAGGCAAAACAGCATTCCTGTAAAGTGCTACTGTTTTTTCAGACTAGCATACTTCCAGAAAACAAAGTTTTTCTCTTCATTAGCTTTCTATCAGATATCTCACCTCTCTTATTGTCTTCCAAGTGTCCTGTTCTATTAGTCCAAATAAATACCATTTGAGCTGGAATTCAGCTACCTGTATTCCAGCTGCTGCTCTGACAACTGTCCAATGTGTGCTGGCATTCTAATCCTGAAATCCCTTTGCATTTTGTTGTTTAGCTTACAAACTTTCTGATTACATTAAAAGAAATCATGGTTCGAAAAACATGTAGATAGACACAGTGGTGGGGAGATAAGCATCTATCTTAAGATCCAGTATATTTCTGAGTTTGGTAAACCCATGCAAATTTACCATGGATGAAGTAAAAGTCAGAAAAAGCTGAACAAAAAATCAAGGTTTTCCACTTTCTATGGTAACTTTGTAATAATCTATATTAATAAAAATATGTATAAACACTTACATTTATATATATTATATATATATATATATACATGCATACATGTATGTATATGCATATGCAGAGCTGTTGCTCTTGTCCCCAGTGGAAGAACTGGAAGTCTGGATGCTGAATGAAAAAAAGATTTTCATTGCCTACTATTTTTCTGTACAGCTAGTGGAAGCAGAGACCTAACTTCTGTGATCTGGATTGCCATGTCAGAAACATATCTTCTTGGTTTTCTTTCATTTCCTAGTATTCTTATTTCAAAAAGCAATAGTAATATCTCTGATTGGAGTTGTTTGGAGTTAGTCATGGTGAGAGGGAGGAAGCATATGGGATGGTGGGATGTTTTTCTGGTGGGGTATTTTTTCAGTAAATGAATCAGTTTATTCTCCTTCCATTGAATCCTTCCATAAAGAATCCAGGAATTTTGTAGGAAAAGTTTTTTGGAGATGGGTCGTTATAATTGGAAGAGATTGCATCAGACTTGGCTTCCTTTAATCTACACTGTTGCAATATTATCTGTATGCTGTAAAACATTAGTTTAATTTAACATCACATAACATATTTGTTCAACCACCTAGAACTTAAAACAGAAAACAAAACAATACACCTATGGGAATTCCATGTGAGACTCAGAGAAAACGCAGACCAAATAATACTCCAGGCTGATGTCACTAGTCCTTTCTACAGGGGATATATTTAAATATGTGATATGAACCATACTCTGAGCAAATACAAGACGGAGAATCCTTAACAGCATGGACACTGCTAAGGCAGCTTAAGCAAAGAACTCAAAGGCATTTACCAAATATGGCCAGTCAGCACCCTTTATAATGGAAAGAAATAAATGACTGAAGAACCCATAGGTTGCTAATGTCATTCCAAATTAGGTGCATGAAATGTAAATTGTTTCATGGACCTGATTAACTCTAGGTATGTTTTTTTCTTTCACTAACAATAAAGAGAGGATGAGCAGCCTAACTCAGTCTTTCCTTTAATTATTAAGGTTGTTCAGTAACCTGCCTATCAGCACCTGCTATCAATAGAAAGCTTCCCCAGTTTCTGGTCTTACAAAATACTCTGAACATATTCTGTAAATTATTAATTGCACCAGGCAAGCCATTAAACAGCAGATAAATATTCAATTTATTTGTCCTCAAGGAGTGAGTGCTTGCTTCTTCCTTATTAATGATAAGTTCCACAAAAACTCCACAGTTTGTTAGCTGTCACAGGAGGTTGTACTCATCTTTGCTATTACTTTCAATTAATAAGAATATATATATAATTTACTTTGTCTCCCAGTAAGCATTATCTTTCAAAGGTTGTTGTGACTGCTATTACCCTGGCAAATATGTCACATGAAGAAAATAAGTAGTCATACTAAAACCAACAAATAAAAAATTAGGAAAAGTCAACTTTGGCATCATCCAAGGAAAGCAAAGCAACTAGAAGCACAATTCCTTTGTCTAAATTGATAATCCATTCCTGTTTTGATAGTTACACTCTCATTTTGGAATTTACTTTAGTATAGTCATCAAGGTGCAGTAAGACAAACACGGTACAGAGGATGCAAATGTCATCACAGGATAAACAGAATGCTTTTGTTTTAGCAGTAGTTCAATAACTGAAACCAAATCTATATTTTTTTAATAACTGGATCCCCAGAAGCTCCTCTGAAAAGAAACTAAAGAGACAGATATATATTCCTATATAACAGTATATTTTGTATCTCAAACTGAACCGAAATTATGTTTTTATGTATTGTGCACAAACCACAGAAAACATGAGCGTAACAAAAAGCCACAGAAAAGGTATCACACTAAACTATTGCTCATCGTGCAGTAACCACTAAGAAGTGATAGATGTGATTTCTTTCCTGATAATGAGCCTACTGAAACTAATATATGAGAACAGGTTTTTAGTAAAGAAACAAAGAGAACTGTTTCAAAATGAGAATCTTGCCTTTCTTACACGTTCATATTTGAACATTTTTGCTGGAAGCTTTTTGTATTGAAACTCTTATGTTTTTATTTTTCTTTTTCTCTTTTTTCTCATTTATCTTTTTTTCTAGTTTCCTATTTTCTCTTTTCCCTTTTTCTCTTTTCCCTTTACTCTTTTCTCTTTTTCTTTTCACTTTTATCTTTTGTCTTTTTTTCTTTCTTTTTTCTTTCTTCTGTCCCACTTCCCCAAGTTTTGGATTTATAACTTAGAGATCTACAAGAAGATAAAATAAACATGCCCAGAAAGATGTTGCTATTATGATAGCTTATGTCTTTTGTGGTTGTCTTCTCTCAGTATCTCCAATTTCTTCTGTTTGCATCCTGTATAAGCCCTTGGCTCTCTTTATATTTTCATAAATGTACATAGCATTTATTTTCCCTAAATTATACATAGAAAAGTCAGTCACCACATGTTCTGTTTAGAGTTACTACACACAGAAAAACCTGAAAAAAAACCAAAACAAACAAAAAGTATGCCTTTTAAAAAGATCATTGAAACCTCAGAAAATTCTCAAGACAGCTGAGGTAAGTCACCTGCTGGACATAGAAGTCTTCATTGGCTATACTGTTATAAGTACTTACCAGTTTATTGATGTAAGCACAAGTAAATTATATTTAAGACTAACTTTCACCAGCGTTCATTGATATGAAGTCCTTTGTCAGTTCACCATGTTGGTAAATGAACAGAAAAGCCTACAACCAGGTGAGAAATTCTCTAAAGAGGGACGATTATAGTAATAAGAAACCAAGCAGAAACATTTGCAAATAATTAGGTCCACCTACCATTTTAAGTAATAGCAGATAGCAAAAATCCTGATACAATATAGGGAAAGAATAAGCCTGGTGTTCTTGGAAGAGATTTATGTCTCAGAAGAGAAATGTCCTTCAGTAAACAATCATATCAACTGTGGAAAATGCCATGGCATTGAAAAGATTTAGATGACCAAAGCAGTAAGGAAAGGGGAAAAAAAAATCAGACAAAATGCACATAGCTTTGAAAAAATAATAGAAGTACTCTTCATACAGGTCCTTCCATGGATGTCCAAAGTAGAATCATAGAATGTGTAAGGTTGAAAGGGACCTTTAGAGGTCATCTAGTCTAACCCCCCTGCAGTAATCAAGGACATCTTCACTAGATCAGGTCACTCAGAACCCCATCAAGCCTGACCTTGAATGTCTCCAGGGACAGGGCCTCCACTACCTTTCTGTTCCACTGATCTACCATCCTCATATTGAAGAACAATTTTCCTAATATCCAAAATAAATGTACCTTTTTCTAGTATAAAACTGTTATCCCTCTTCCTATTGTTACATGCTGTTGTGAACAGTTCTTCCCCAGCTTTCTTATAGGCACCTTTCAGGTATTGAAGGCTGCTATAAGGTCTCCCTGGAGCTTTCTCTTGTCCAGAAGAGAGAAATATATCAGAAACTCATTAATTTTCTGGTATTTCTGTTAAAATGCACTGTAATGACCATGTTACTAGCTACTTATTACTAGATCTTTAGTATAGTTGCATTACTTTGCTGTCAGCTATACTGAGAACTGTTGTTTTACCTAACAGAATTGACAGCTTTTTTTATTCGGTTTATAATTTAACTAGGTAGTACATGGGATTGCTACTCTCCCTCTGCCTTGCTGCTTTCAAACACCTCAGGTTCCACTCCTATTGGCAGGATCAGCAGATTGGATTCCCAACACAAGGAAAAGGTTTAGGTTGCTATGCATGAAAAATTTGGTTTTGTTCTTGTTTTGCTTTACTTTAGTGTGTATGTATTTACCATTGAAAGGATCCAGTGGGCATATCACTTTCACATGCTTCTACTACATAGATCAAAACCCTAAGTTCAATACTCTAGTAAATCGTCCTAGATGTGTTTTATTATTGGAGGATTTATGGTTTTGCTATTCCCTCAATAGTATTGTCAGGGCAGTAGAACAGTTGAAATTGAAGACTGAATACTCTGCCCTAGAGAGTTTATGCAATAATGAAATATCAGATACAAGATATTGCACATCTTTTCTTTTCTCTTTTCTTTTCTTTTCTTTTCTTTTCTTTTCTTTTCTTTTCTTTTCTTTTCTTTTCTTTTCTTTTCTTTTCTTTTCTTTTCTTTTCTTTTCTTTCCTTTCCTTTCCTTTCCTTTCCTTTCCTTTCCTTTCCTTTCCTTTCCTTTCCTTTCCTTTCCTTTCCTTTCCTTTCCTTTCCTTTCCTTTCCTTTCCTTTCCTTTCCTTTCCTTTCCTTTCCTTTCCTTTCCTTTCCTTTCCTTTCCTTTCCTTTCCTTTCCTTTCCTTTCCTTTCCTTTCCTTTCCTTTCCTTTCCTTTCCTTTCCTTTCCTTTCCTTTCCTTTTCTTTTCTTTTTCTTCTCTTCTCTTCTCTTCTCTTCTCTTCTCTTCTCTTCTCTTCTCTTCTCTTCTCTTCTCTTCTCTTCTCTTCTCTTCTCTTCTCTTCTCTTCTCTTCTCTTCTCTTCTCTTCTCTTCTCTTCTCTTCTCTTCTCTTCTCTTCTCTTCTCTTCTCTTCTCTTCTCTTCTCTTCTCTTCTCTTCTCTTCTCTTCTCTTCTCTTCTCTTCTCTTCTCTTCTCTTCTCTTCTTCTCCTTTGTTTTTGTTTGCTTGTTTTGGGGGTTATTTGTTAACCACCTAATTGTAAAAGACGCATTTGTGACTTACTGTCTTGGGGTTCCTCTGAACAGATGCTTGGCCTTTGTTAGAAAGCGTCATCCATGTAGACTGAAATATTTCCATTTTAAAGTTGTGACATGTTTTCCTCAAAAAGAATTCTCCACAGTTAGATACCTACTCAGGGTCCAAAGGAGGAACTGAACTAAATCCAAGAAGTATCCAAATTATTGTTGCAATATTTGTGATGTAACATTTTAATATTCATGTCACCCATGTAGAGGAACAGGTTATGCAGTTGGATATTCTCTGAATTTGTCTAATGGATATAAAAATTTATGTTCTGTGCTGCATAAACTTACTTATATGTGTGTATATATAAATTCATAATATGGAATTAAAAAACTCTGTACTTGATTTCTCAAGACATTATAAGACATCAAGCATCATAAGTTCATAAATAGTTGCAGTTCCTTAGTGGAAAAAATAAACCGGGAAAAAAACAACACCACATTAAGCGGCATAAGCTCACTGAGTGCACAATAATCAAGGGCCCCATTGCTTGGGCTCTTTAATGACTTGTTCAAACATTGTGGTTCTTTACAGTTTCTGTGGGTTTAAAACAAAGCACGTGTTTATGTGTCATTTTGAATTAATCCCTGATGAAGCCATCTGATTGCAAAAGACTCAAAGAATTGGTAGGAGTTTATATTTTCCTAATGCTACAGAAATAATAACATAAATACACTTTGATAAAATGGATATTAGATGATGTTTACTGTTATTGCTTTGTCTTAGGCCTCTGTTTCTATTTTCAATTTCCAGTATTGAGAATTCCTGCTGTGTTTACAATGACAACTGACACACACATCCAGAGAATGTTTCACCCTGACTCTCTTAGCCCTTAGATCTTAATTTAGAACATAATGCACTATTGCAAGGGGTGGGGAAGGGCTGTTTGTGTTCATCGACTCTGAAGATAATCAGAATTCTACTCGAAGAATCAGAGAATCGTCAGGGTTGGAAGGAGCATCTAGAGATCATTGTATCCTAACTCCCTGCCAAGCACATTCATCTGGAACATGTCACACGGAATACATCCATGAAGGTTTTGAAAGTCTCCAGAGATGGACACTCCACAACCTCTCTGGGCAGTCTGTCCTGGTGCTTTGTCACCCTTTCAGTAAGGAAATCTTTCATCAGCCCTTTGATCAGGGCTGTTCATTTATTAAATCACAGGAATCTAAAATTAGGAGGATTTTTCACCACTGAAAAACATTTTCGACACTGAAAAATTTTGATCTATGAGTTTTTTCTTCTTTGTGAAATTTAGTTATAGGATAATTTCTGAATTCTGTTGTAACGAATGAAAGAACAAGTCAATTTATATTTCATAACATTCAACAGATTCCCAAGAACAACATAACAGACTTTTAGCAGGTGTAGTCTGCCATGATCTTTATTGAAGTTATGCAAAAATAATGTTAACTATTCATGGAGGTATTTAACCAGTGAGAATAAAAGATGTGATGACTCCCACCACTACTAAAATATTTTCACATTATTCAAATTCTATCCTCCAAAAAGCAATTTATTAAAACACAACAAACACCAACAAGAAAAATACAAGTTTCATTAATAGCTGGCATTAAAAGGAGAGTAGACAGCAGGTCAAAGCAGGTGATCCTACCCCTCTACTCTGCACTGGTCAGGCCCCACCTGGAGTATTGTATACAGTTCTGGGGTTCCTGGTATAAAAAAGACAGGGATCTCCTGGAGAGAGTCTAGCAAAGGGCTACAAAGATGATTAAAGGCCTGAAGCATATCCCCTACGAGGAAAGGCTGAAAGAACTGGGGCTGTTCAGCCTTGAAAAAGAAGCTTAAGAGGGGATCTTATTAATGTTTATAAATATCTTAAGTGTGGGACACAGGGGGAAATAGCCAGCCTCTTTTCCATGGTCTGGGGAGACAGAACAAGGGACAATGACTTCAAGCTGGAGCATAGGAAGTTCCACACCAATATGCAGAAGAACTTTTACACAGTGAGGGTGACAGAGCACTGGGACAGGCTGCCCAAGTGCATTGTGGAGTCTCCTTCTCTGCAGATACTCAAGACCTGTCTGGATGCCTACCTGTGCGATATGCCCCAGGGAATCTGCTTTGGCAGGGGGGTTGGACCTGATGATCTCTTGAGGTCCCTTCCAACCCCTATAACTTTGTGATTCTGTGATTTCCTAGCTCTTTCATGCTTCCTAATAGTTTCTCTATAGGCAGAAGTTTTATCCTTTTAATTTGTTAAGAAACAATCTGGAAAGGCTGCACTGCAAAGAAGTAAAATGCACTGGGGTATTTTAATACTGTCTCTCAGTACAGCAATGAGAAACATAATATGAAAAATAACAAACAAAGCAGGTGCTTGGGTTTCTTGTATCTTTTGTAACGTCATGTCTAAAAGTCATAATTTTGGAAACAAAAAAAACCCTCTGAAGAACTATCAGAATAATTTTGAATCTACACTGTAGTGCAATAGATTCAACACAGTGTAATCTAGTTTAGAAAAATTACCTTACACATGTTGATAAATCCCCCTTTTCTGTTTGTTCACCATATAGTATGATGTTAATGCTTCTTCAGTACCTTTCACCTTTGTACCTCAAAGCACTTAATGAACATTAATGAATGTTCTCAGTACTGCAGCTCAGTGCTGAAAATCTTCTATCAGCTCGGCACATCTGTTATATATGATCCTTTTCCATCTGGCAAAGCAGAAATTATTTCAAAGATAGTGTAAGTGTACAAGAAAAAAATATAAGCAGTTTCAAATCAATTTTTCTCTCACAGTACCATCTGTACCTGCTCAGAGAAAGTACATCCCCACAGTTTGTGGTTTTCCAAAACAGCTTTTTGTAACAATGCATCTAGTATTATGTTAATTATTGTTTTAATTTTGTTTAGTTCTTGGTTGATGCCAGTGAACAATTTCAAAAGATTTAGATGGAAGCACACCAGGAAAGTGGTGTGCTTCACTCAGACCTTTAAAAAAGAAATCTCTCTTTGCTTTGGGTTCGTATATACTTCAAATTCCTCCTGATTTCAGCAGTATGGTACAATTCTTTTATCAGAGAGAAGACGAAGATACACACACACATAGAAAACCATATGAAAATAAAATTATTGGAGAATCTTTTACAGCCACCTTTTTTCAGTAGAGGTTTCACCAGGCATGACACTTATAAAGATTTAATAGTTCTGGTTCTGATGAGAGTTTGAACCGTGTCTTGCATATTTCAACAAAATTATATAATCAGCATTTTCTATAAAATTATCCATAGAGTTTGGTCTTTGCCTATTTTATTGACACTGATCTTCTCTACTCATTCATTTGAGCAGTGACAAAGGATTTCCCACATGATTGGAGTACTGAAGGCTAATGTATTAACCTGAATATTAAAGGAAATAAAAAGTATTTTACTCATACCTGCAGGGGAAAAAGAAAAATTAAAAATCCATTTCTATTATGCTTGTCTCAGAAAATACTTAGGCTCATGTTTGTAAAGTACAGGCCAAAGTTTGTATTCACTGAAAATGGTACAAATGTGTTGAGCTCAGTGGGGTAGCACAGTCTTGCTGTGAGCAGAATTAGGTATTGTGACTACTGTGCCTCATAAAAGATAAAATATACTATTCATAACACAGTACTACTGTACTTGGTTGACAATGTCTAAATTATAAGAATTAAGATTAGGATCTTTAAACCAACAAAGACATAAAATTTTCAGTATAAAATTAATGGATGTAGGATAACCAATTCCTATATAGGTTTTCATGTATTTTTTTTATGCATTTGCTAGTACCTTCTGTGCTTTCATATCTAATTATCTTATTCAGAATACAAGAAGTGTGAACACACCTACTTGACTTCTGACTTCTATTAATATGCTTTGTCAGGACGTTGATATTTGAAAATGCAGTTAACAGCCTATCAGTAAATATAATTATTATTTTTATGACTTTTGCTCAGCAATGAAACTTTGCAATGTTGAAAAGTAATTTCTAGACACAATGCATAAGATGTTAATGGAAGCGTGATACTAGGTGTCTGAGGGGTATTTTTTTAATATCATTCAAACACCTGAATTGGTATGTAAGGCAACGTGCAACCCCAAATATCCAATATTACCCAAATTGTAAAAAGCTGTAAAAATTAGTAGCAGCAACATTGGCTGCAAGTAGTTAATTTACAAAGATTCATCAACTGAATTAGATATTTGCCTTAATAATTAATAAGTTCTGTCTTATGCTCTCTGTAATGCATTTGATTTCATTAAATGCCCTTGTATAAATTTTAACTTAGAAACTATTGTATCTTATTATATCTCCTGCTAAAATAATTAGTTCTTCCTTTTCCCTCTGCTTTTTTGTTTCCTACTGATTTTATGTTACATTTAAAACAAATGTGTTGTATTCAGCCTCTAACCAAGCTGAGTTGGGACATTTGCATTGGTTTTCCATTTGGAAACAATAATAGGCTTGAATAAGACAATTTATGCTTAGGAAATTTTGAATTAAATGTCTAGTTACAGGAATTAATTTTGAGCTCATTCAATATTATTCCATAACAATTATGTAGTTAGCTTTAGAGAATCACAGAATTACAGAACGGTTTAGGTTGGAAGGGACCTCAGGTGATCATCTGGTCCGACCCCCTTCCTCAAGAACAGTCACCTAAAACAGGCTGCCAAGAATGATGGCCAGATGGCTTTTGAATCATAGAATCATAACATCAGAGAATCATTTAGGTTGGAAAAGACCTTTAAGATCAAGTCCAATCAGTAAACCACATCCCTAAGCACGACATTTCTGTGTGTTTTAAATACCTCCAGGGATGGTGACTCAATCACTTCCCTGTGAAGCCTGTTCCAATGCTTGACAACCCCTTCTGTAAGTAATTTTTTCCTAATATCCAATCTTAATCTACCCTGGAGCAATTTTAGGCCATTTCCTCTTGTTCTATCCCTTATTACTTGGGAGAAAAGGGCACTGGTTTATCTGTGCCGTTCTTCAGTCACCCTCATGGTGAAAAAGTGTTTCCTGATGTTCAAATAGAACCTCTTGTGTTTCAGTTTGTGTCCTTTTCCTGTAGTCCTGTCACTAGACGCCACTTGGCTCCATCCTCTTTCCACACTCTCTTCAGGTATTCATATACCTTGATGATTTTCCTCCTGAGTTACTGGGACAGCAAAGGGAGGGAGAAATAACACTAACAGGACTTTATAGCAAAATGCACAAGACTGGTGATACAAAGTGAATTATCTCACTGAACTGCACATCTAAGGCCATACAGCTCAGAGCCATTCTGAAGCTGGACCATCCACAAGCTGCATGTCCTGGAGGCCCCGCTAACCCCCCTTTACGCTGAGCATGACCTCATTGATATGGAATAGTATCTTTGGTTAGTTTTGGTCTCCTGTCCTGGCTGTGTCCTCTCCCAGCTTCCTGGGTGCCCTCCACCTTCTTGTTAGCAGGTTAGTATGCAAAGCTGAAAAGTCCTTGGCTGTTTGGCAATAACTAAAATCATTAGTGAGTTATCAGCACTGCTCTCATCCTAACTCCCTAACACAGCACTATACCAGCTACCAGAAAGAAAACTAACTCTACCCTAGAGGAACCCAGGACAATCAGTTTAATTTTTCTTCTTGGGTATGATTTTTTTTTTATCTTCCATTTCAGCCTCTTATTTTTGTGTCTAAGATTTCTAAAATTTGTTAAATTAATCAGAAAAATCAGAAAAAATATTACCAAAAATATAATAGTTGTCAGACCATAGAAAGAAAATGTGCCAGCTATTATAGGAATGCTGTAGGGAGAAGATTTATCAATATAAGAAGAAACCTTTATATATATTTTATACTAAAGGTATCTCAGGAAATAAACATTGCAAGTAAATACTAGTAATTTTTGGAGATTATTTTGTACATTTTTTGCCTAAGCTGTGGCTAAAATAGTCTTGTGAAACTTCTTTGAATGCCAGCAATTCTCTCAATCTTCTCAATTTAATGAATAAAAGTTAAAATTTATAATTACTTATGTATGAATGCAATTAGAGGAGTTACATTAATAATATATGAGAGTCATTTTTTATGAATATAGTCCTGAAGTGATAATTAGGGTAAGTACCAAAAATGCTGTAATAATTTTAACACTGCAATTATTTAGCCATTCTAAAGCATACACACTCTTTAAAAATGGTCCATCTTCTGAAAAATTTTAATGTGTAAAAGTGAAATGCAATTGAAAGGATTATGTTAAAACTTAGGGACATGAAAGTCCATGGATGCTATTTAAATGCAGAATCTTGGGATAGTATAGTCTATGAGTGACTTCTGGACACCATTTTTTTACACAAGACCAATGGAGGTGAGTTCACTCTGGGCTTTGTCCAGTTAAGTACCTGTTGTGGGGATTGAAGTGGCTGCAGTACTTGTAGGGGCTGGAAAGACTCTAATGCCTGCCACTGGGGTTTGAGTGGCTGAAGTGCTTACTGCACAAGTTGATCTCTGGGTGGTATTCTTGAGTAGTTGTTTAATCTTAAACAAAACCTGAACCACATTCGGAAGACCTAGCAATAGAAATATGATGGTCTGATTATCCCAAGGATACTCAAAATTCTCAAAAGCTGTTGTAACTACCCTGAATGACATCATGCTCAGCATAAAGGGGGACTAGTGGGAGAGCAGCGCACAGCTCCAGGATGCACGTCTTAGTGGCAATCTGGCTTTGGGACTGCTCTGAGCTGTACAGTCCGAGTTGTGCAGTTCGGTGAGAAACTGCATTTGTGTATCACCAGTTTTTTGCTATAAAAGTCCTGTTAGTGTTATTTCTCCCTCCCTTTGCTGTCCCAGTAAACTGTCCTTATCCAAACCCCAAGCTTTTATCTTCCTATTCCCTCCCCTGGCCTCCTTTTTTCCCATGGAGAGGGGAACAAGGGAGAAACTGTGTAGTGCTCAGCTGCTCACTGGGGTTAAACCACGACAATGGCATAGGACCATTCCTGTTCTCTAGGCTCCTCCATACAGACAAGAAAAAATTATCTCATCTACAGCTGTGACTCAGAAAAGTATTTAATACAGAATTATATTCCTTGGGCTTGGTTCAACAGCACAAACAAAGAAGGCAGCTACTTAGTGCAACAGACATCTTCCTTTCTTAATCTCAGATGAGATGGTGATTAGCCATTCTATGAAGGGCTTTTTCCTCTTATTTGGCCATCTTATTTTGCTGTTGCCACAGCTTCAGCTGTGCAGTATGTAAAATGACATTCTTTCCTGTCCCTTCACTTCTCACCACAGCATCAATAGTTACCAAGAATCCATCAGTTTTGACTGGTTCTGTCTTTTCCATCTTTTCTGTAGCTGGTGCATGACATGAGACTTCTGTTTCCTCTTCCAGGAGAGGGAAGGAACATTTAAAAAAAGAAAAATATAATAATATGTGGTAACTGGATTGCAGAATATATCATTGGATACAAGTTTAGCAAAAGGAAGGAATAAAGAACGAAGGCCCTGTCCCAGAGGTTTGGTTCCCCATTTCCTCTTGCCCCCTCATCCAATTGTCCCCTTCCAATGTCCCCCTGGAAATCTTGAAAACCTAGCTTTACCTTCCTAAAACATATGCTGGTTCATGGTCCCTTTTCTATAACACCCTTCCTTTTGCTAACATGCCTAGTGGCTGCATTCTTCTAACATTTTCATTTCATTGCCCCTGGAACTTTCTGTTTCAGTGACATCAAAACAGTAAAAAAACCCCTCCAAATATTCTAATTCCCACTTGTACTATTTGTAGACCTAATTCAGCAGAAGGATCTATTTCCACTGTGCAATTTAGGATATTTAAATTTAAGAATACTAAATACTTCCATAACATTTAGCCTAAACTGGTGTTTTAGCTCAATACCTGCTAATCTTCTTTGCTGAACATCAGCCCAAGACTGAAGTTTTGTCAAGGAAATACTCCCCTGAACTTCGGAAGTGTTTCACCCTGTTGAAAGTAAAGTTAGTATTTGACTTTGATGAAAGACTGCAAAGATGTCAGAGAAATAAATGAAATGTCTGACTCTGAAAAAGTCAGAGAAATAAATATATTACAGATGAAATTCAGGTTTCATTGACGTCAAAGGCAAAATTCCTATAGAATGCAGTAGAGTAAGGATTTCATGTCACATCTTTAGAGTCACTGACCTGGACAGAGCATCAGGCATTTGACTCCTCTCGTCTCCCTTGTGTTGAATAGTACTTTATAAATAGACCCTGTGAAGTCAATAGCAGCATTTGAAGAATGGCATTAGTCAGCATGAGTAAAGGTAATCGAAGTGCACCTATTTTTACTAATGAACATGTTTTTAACTGCCAGATACATTGATAGGGAAATGATAGCAAGTAGAGGATATTTTAACAAGTGAAAGTATTCCCTTTTCTTTTTTTATTTACTTATTTATTTTTTAAAAGTAAGTAAATATAAAGACACATTGTTTTATTTTTCTTTTTTTGCCAAACTAAAAATATTTTCTGTTTTTCTCAACTTATTGTAAAACTATAGTTATAATCCCTATAGAAATTGCTACACACTTACATGTTTGAGAACCCATTTTCTATTTGTAACATATGCAGTAATAGTTTGTTTCAAACAGCACATGACATTTTGATGTATGTTTTTATATCCATCATTAGATATATTTTATTTTTTTATGCTTTTTTAAAATAAGAAATAAAGAATGATACTCTTAAATATGCAGGCCCTATCATACAAGTTACTATCTATAAAATATATAAATATACTATAATTTCAAGAATATTAGAAGTACTTACATAAGTGATAACTCATAAATCAAAAAATAAATGTTCCATGAAGACAAGTGTTAATGTTGACAGCTCTTCGTTTCTTCACTCTTAGTAGGTTCCATGACTGCCATTAATGTTTTGTGCAATTTCTGCCAACTAAAATATTATGTATTTCTTGGTCAAGGCAACAAATATCATATCTTGTTTTGGAACTCTTCTTCAGTTTCTTATTAAAAAATAGAAGAAAAAGCATCCTTTAATATTGCAATTAAACTTGTTGCAGGAATGTGATGGGTTGAGTGTGGCTGGATGCCAGGTGTCCTCCTCAGCTGGACAGGTGAGAGAAAATATAATGAAAAGGAAAAGGCTTGTGGGTTGAATTAAAGGCAGAGAGAGCTTACTCACCAATTAGTATCACAGGCAGAACAGACTCAGGAAATTTCATTTCATTAATTGCCAATCATATCAGACTTGAGTAATGAGATAGAAAACCAAATCTTAAAACACCTTCCCCTCACCCCTCCCTTCTTTGTGGGCTTAACTTCAATCCATGTTAAAGATAACACAGTTGGTATCATTGCAAAGAACCGATAGGTATTTCCCAGCTTGATCAAATTGTGTTCTTCCATTACCTGAAGGCAGCCTACAAGAAAGCTGGGGAGGGACTTTTTAGAAGGGCATGTAGTGATAGGATGAAGTGGAACGGTTTCAAATTGGAAGGGGCTTGATTTAGATTGGATATTAGGAAAAAATTCCTCACTACGAGGGTGGCAAGGCACTGGAACAGGTTGCTTGGGGAGGTGGTGAATGCTCCCTCCATGGAAGTGTTCAAGGCCAGGTTGGATGAGGCCATGAGCAGCCTGGTCTAGTGAGAGATGCCCCTGCCCATGGCATGGGGGTTGGAACTTGATGATCTTAAAGGTCAGTCCCTTACAACCCTAATCTTTTTATGATTCTATGATTCTATGGTGTTTCAGATGTTAGAAACGACAGTGGTAACAACCTGAAAGGGAAATAACTCCAGAAAACATAATGACCAAGATGCTAATTATTTGTTGCTTGTTTGTTTGTTTTTCATAAAGAAGCTTTTTATTCCTGTCTTTTTTGCACTTCCAGAAAAGTTCTGTATTCTGCCTCCAAGGGTATTCTTTGAAATGATAAAATACTGTGGTTAGAAAATTTCTCTCTGCCTGTCACTCAAGTGATATGGTCCACAGATCTGTTACAATGAATACTTCAGCTTGCTTGCAGACTTTGGGCAGAACTAGACCTGCCAATCACCTGTCATAAAATACATCCTAAAGCACAGAATAATTCATATCCACTTTCCTAAATTACAGAGATTGTTTTAGTATTTGCTGGGGAAAATGCATAGTAACTGCTTTTACTCTAGAGCGCGGTAAATTCCACCTAAATATGTTCATAAATCTAAATGTTTCAAGAACATTTTCTATCTTTCTGTTGCATTAACTATTTATATGGAGAGAATGCTGTATCTGTAGTTATTCTTACTTAAAGAGAAAAAAATGTTGAGGCAAGCAAACCTGTACTATCCTACGATAAAATCCACAGACTCATTAGAGTGCAATTTTTATGACAATTATGTCATATCTTTATATGAAGTTTAATCTTTAAATATAGGCATCTATATTACTTAGGTAACATAGATCTCTCTTCTGCTTTCTTGGGAACACTAATATACATGGAAGAATTCCTTTAAAGAACAATAAACAGGATAGGTTAAGATCAGAAGATCAATATACACATACCACTGAATTAATAGATATTTGCTAGCTCTCAAAAGAGGGCACGTAATTACTCTGCTTTAAAGAATGACTTTAAAGTTCAAATGAAGGAGAAACTGAATGTGCTTATGTAATCAATACTATAATACTTGTTAAGGACTACTTGTCTAAATTAGAAGTACAATATCAGATCTCACTGAAAAAAGGCTACCAAGTCTCAATTTAAACCAGTAGAAAAAACTAGGGCTTTTTTTATAATGGTGCATATAGTGGATAAGACACCATTGCCCATCCCTAAGACCATCTTGCACAGTATGACTCTCTTGCACAGTATGACTCATGCTCATGCAATAAAATTCTCTTACCTCACTAAAATGAGTGTCTACAGCACATTCAACCTACCTAGCAGGGATGATTTCTAATCTTGACTAATTTTCAAACTTCACCTGTGGAATTTTTGGGACATAGCTAGTTAGCCAAGGTCAAATTCACAACAGACCAAACTAAGAATTAAACAGTGTGGCTGATCCACACCAGACATTCATCCCATCTAGCTTACAGTTAAAAGTATAAATGCAGACACACAAATCTATTAGTATGCCTCTCATAATTAAGTGTGCAAATACATCGTTAGAGATTTCATAAGGTGCAGAATAACTGCCCAAGGACAGTTATCTTTAAGCACAGAGGTTTGGAAATGACATGTTACCAAGATACATAAGTTTGCAAGGATTGTGTATAATTTCCTTTCTTTTCTAGGCTGAAAATATACCAGAGAGATGTAATTTTTGCTTTGACACTTCAGTGCAATCAAAATCTCCTTCTGGAGAAACTCGAGTCCATTTCTTTGCACATTTAAAAAGATTGTGCTTCAGTGAGTGAGATATGTTATTCTTATTGAATTATCTTTTGGGATCATCAATGGCAGGAATTATTTCATACACTCATAAAGGAGTAATACAACCCTTCTGTAATTCTTGGACATAAAGACCTGTAGCGTTAACTTAATAATGCTTTCATACAATAGCTTTTAGTGTTAAAAAGACAGACAGTAACAGTCTGACTTTCTATCCAATCCTTCATATTGTCCAGCTCCTCTGGTACAGTCGAGTCAGATCCTGCCCTGAAGGATAAACAAATCCTTTATAGACAGCGCTGTGTCTTAATGAAATTGAGAGGTGAGGTGTTGTACCTCTCCAGCCCAGTTCTAGACTTATATTTCTTACACCTCTGCTAGATCTATCTGGGAAGGTGTGATGGTATGATCCCCTTCTCCTTTCTCCCTAAGACTGCATTAGACTTTCAATTATTGAATGTTCTTTTTAGTCTGAAATGACATAATTCTCAAGTATGAATTCTGTATACTCAAGCCAAATTTCTAATATCATTTAATCAGAAAAAAATCTAGAAATTCTGGAATTTAAATATATAGAGAGTTGACATCACAAACACAGGTACAAAAATAAGGGTCTCTAGGTACAGTCTATGTGAGCCTGTTTTTATTAACCATGATCCCCAGACAGACTGGCTTTGTTGGTAGACTGTTCTCTGACACTACAGGTACAGACGTCCTACTCCCCAACTCTTTGAAGATGTAACCATAGATCACCACAGAAAAAACTCTCTCCAACTTCTCTGAATGGCTTCCCTACAGCTACTAACCATGAAATTAATATCACATTTTAAAGTGGTCCCTATTTATCAGATCTAGAAGACACTAGCAGGGATATAGTCCAATGTATACCATCTTCTGGAACTGTTTTTCAGCTAGATTGCTACATTTGCTACCCTGACTACTTTATATGTCCTTCCAGGCCCCACACTTCAAGGGCAGCCAAGAAGATATATATCACACCTATGCATCATTCCTGCCTTATTTCTGCTGGTGGTTTTGATCTAACAGTACACATTTCTGCACAACAATTTCAGAACAATACTAAGAGACATTACTTTAAAAAAATGCTGTGAGCATATTTTCAACTATCTACATGAATTCAAAGTGTTCTCTGAAGTTTCACCTTCTTACTGGTTAGGACAATTCTAGATCTTTTCAGAATTTTTTTTTTTTTACTTTTTCTCAGAAAGACAACCACCCTTTTACAAAAATAAAATTTGATGATATTATGGGAGCACTGTTAGAATCTTAATAATAGCATTGTGACTCTGAACTGTAATTATTGATAATTGCTACTGCTACTTGTAAAGTTGTCTGTTCTTATGACACAGCAAAATCTACGGAAATAGCTCTAATATGTATGGTGTCATTGAAAATCTTTTAATTTTCTTTGGATCAGTGGGAGAAGTGATTATTTTAAAAGGAAAAAGAGATAAGTAAGATTTAACACCAAGTACCAGTACTTTCTTGCAAGATACCAGAGTTTGTGCACAAAGATGTTTTTAAAAGGAGGCTTTTATATCAAGATTGTCTTTAAAATGTGTCAGAAAGTATATATCCATGGAAGATATGTAGATATTTCACCTTCTTTGCACTGTGTTTCCTGACAGCTCAGCTCAGCTCTCACAACTACTTCTTCAGCCAGGGAAGGTTGGCCAGGTATCAGTCAGTATAAATGTAATAAGTAGCTCCAGCCCATTGATGAGAAAAACATTGATCTGATTGGAAGTCTGTTCCACCATCCTTCCTAAGGAGGATCAGATAACTAAAACTCATATAAAAAGCTGGCTAATATATTCTGGTCGGGAATGTTTTTATTTGTAGAAGAGGAGAGGACAAGAAAAGAAGCTCTTTGCTTCCCCTTCTCATTTTTCTCTTTCTTTTCCTTTTCTTTCTTTCTCTTGAGCGATGCTCATCTTTCTGCTCCTTTAAAGCTGGAGGAGTACTTTGTATTTCTCCTTCCTTTGTTGCCACCTAGAGGAGAGCAGAGAGGAGAGCTGATGCCACAATATACATGAAGATAAACCAGGACAGAGTCCAAAGGGACTGGAACAGGCAGGAGTTGAGTGGGCAAACTTGTGTAGCAAAGTGAGAGGACATGCCCTGCTAGACACACAGATGGGTAACAGCTTCTGTATCAGAGGTCTTGCCTCTATGGCCACGCAGGAAAAGCTCAGAGGTTAATATTTCCCCCATTCATTAATAAAGGAATTGTTCCTTAGGATTTGCATGCATATGTACCTCAATTTTAATCTAAGGTATAGACTTACATGCTGATATATCTGAGGTGTTCAAAGAAGCTGTACAAAAAAGACTTCTGCTGTAGCAGCCTGTGTTGTGGTTTAATACTGCTAAGTAACAGGACTATAATGAAGTAGGATCAATATAATCCTTAAGCAACACAGGAATCATATCAGAAATAAAAAATTCTATCCAGTTTATTACAGTAACTGGAAAATAAATCTTCTCAATTTATCAGTTTCCAATGACAAGACAAGAAAATTTAAACTTCCTTAAAAATTTGAAGTATCTACCTAAGAAAACATTGTTTCAGTCCAGATTTCACAGGTAGAAAAATGAATGATGCAGATACCAACAAGAGAAGTTAGGATGCTTTTACAATAACAAAACAGTTTAAAAAAAATGTTGAACTGAGGAAATGTTGTATTGTACCCAACAGATATCAGAAATAACTCTGGAATGAAGTTTAAACCTGTAAGCTTTCAACATCAAATATTCTCTATCTTCCATAAATAATTTTTAAAAATGCTTTTCTATTCTCATAGTTAATCACTTATTTTTTATTGAAAAAAAAAACATTAGACATAAGCATAAGTACATTTAGCAGCCTTTAAAAATTTCATGTGCCGTTCAGAGTAAAAAAGAACATTCATTAATATGGAAAGAACATATTCTATTTCTTCAAAGAAAACATCAAATTGATAATTTTTTGGTTAAAGCAAGGTCAGTCAGAAATGTCTTCAAGCAATTGCAAGGACCTGTTCTAAGACTTACTGAAGTCAACTGAAAACCTTCACTGCCTTTGGAACTGGCATCAAATATAGAATTTGGATTCCTAAAAAATGTTTTTCTAAGCTTCTGTGTGTGGAATTAAGAACCTATAAAAAATACAAAGTAATCTATATTTAATAAGAGTGTTCTCGTTTTTAGGGATGTCAAATGGTTTAAATTTAACTGTCTGACAGGAGTGTTAATGGGTTGAATGCCATCAGATTTGCAGCTCATGGTAGAAGATCGAGTTTGACTTCTTTTTTTAAACAAATTGATATTTAACCTTTACAGCTATTCAAGGCCTCCTATTGCTGACAGTTGCACTTGTTTCACGTTGCCTGAATTTTAAGCAAGTCAGTGATACTTCAGGTTTTATCGCAGCTATTTACTAGAGTGCAAACACTGACCTCCACATGACAGCAGCAGAAAGACACCTCTTTGAGTCATTGATGCTAGATTGCATGCACTAAGCTCAGCTCCTTAGTATTACTTTGGCAGTGCAATATCTAACATTTTCTGTGCTTTTCCTTCATTGTAATTATCAGACTTTGATCAGAAGCTCAGATTTCGATGTTTAATAACAGGATGAGTAAATGACTGATCAGCTCGGTGTGTTATCAAGGACAAATAAAAACAAATTTAAAAAATATTCAGTTTATGAAACTACCAAGTTGAGTGGTGCTTAAACTTACAGCAGTGTGGATCTTGTTCTAATACCTCAGATAACTCTAAGCAAGCTACAATATTTGCAGAGTACAATGTAATACAGACATGATACTTCGGTCCTTCATTTGCGAAGAACTGGCTTCAGACTTATCAGACCTTCCTCAACTGAAGCTTGTTTATAGAATAACCTCCTAAAAGGTAAAATAAAGTAAATCATGTTTGGAAAGATGGTTACTAAATTTATGCAAGGACTTATGCATAGTTCTGTCTGATAATGACAAGGAACATTTTTTGATGGTCTAGGATCTAGTTTCCATGAGAACGTCTGGCCTGTCTTAGTGAATGTTCATGTCACTTAGGTAAACCCAGATTAAGGCATTAGTATTTTTTGAGATGACTTTTGAGATGGGCCTGCAAATGCCTTAGAATTAGGACCTGCTGGCATGGTAGAGGAATGAGAACTCTTTCTGTTTGAGCTTGTAAATCGAAAGGAAGTACTGTTGTGTGCTTTGCCTAAATACAACACTTAAAACTTACCTTCTGTCTGGACTGTTGCAGCTAAACAGTAGTACAAGTCTATAAATTGTAATACATTGTATCATAAGATTATTTGAAGATCTGGTTCTACAAGTAAGCTCTCTAAAGTGAATGCCTGATTTCTGATCTCAAAGACAAAAAGGAGTTGCAAGGTACAAGATGGGTTGTTAGAGGATCATACACCAAGTGTTCTGTCAAAAGCGATATGCCTTCAAAGAGCTACTTGTGGCTTCTACATGCTGACCAAGCTGGTTTACATGTTGGAAAAGTATATTTCCAATTATAATTAAGCCTTAGGAGCGTTTGTTGTTTTGGTTTTTGTTTATTTTTTTTTCAATTGTGAGTAGCTTTGCAAGTTGAAGAGAAAGATAAGATACCCTAATTAAATGATTAAGCCTACAATAGCTTATGAACTTGCCTCAGTCTTGCTTATTAGTGATCTCTTGACAAGTATCATCTGGTTAGTGGAGTCATTTCCCAAGGGCAAGGACTTAGGTAAACATGGGCCACTTTTTAACCCACGAATATTGCTTCAGAGCTACTCCACTTTTGAACAGTTTAGTAGCTAGAATGCTTGTCCAGGAAATAGGAGGTGTTCAATTTGCTTTTCAGCTGCTTTTACTTCACAAGGTCATGCTCACTCTGGAAGATTATAGAACAAGAGAGAGTGAAAAAGGAAAAGGGAAAATGGAAAGCTCCTCTTGAATTAGGTTAGTGTGCAGGCAGAAGTGCAGGATTTATGAAGACAAGAGGAGGTCAAATAAATGGAAGCCTCAACATCTGGTGGTTACAGTTTTGAAACCCTCAGGTTGAACTTGATCTCTTTTTTTTTCTCTCACTTACTTTCATAACCAGGCTAGCATATGAAAAGTATGTGTGACCCTTGTCATATATTATTAGGTGCTACCAATGTGAGTAGATTTTTACAATTTGGGATGCAACTAAAATTAGACCTAAATATCTCTGTGAAGCTATAGTACGTGATGGAAATCACTTTGACTAGTTGCAAGTGAGCCTGACTGTGGAGCAGTAGATTAACCCTACAGCTGTGAAAATTGACTGGCCCATTAATAAGCATCACCTCTACATTGGAGGTGGTCACTGGTTCTCAAGGAAGGATAGGTAGTTGCTAAAATGAATGTACTTTGGGGTTTTGTCCATTGCTTTCAATTCCATATTCAAAGGGCAGCCACATTTTGAATGGCAATGCATATTGATGTCATCACTAACAGGATAAGCATTTGGAGTGGCACTCAGTGAATGATTGACATTGGGTATACAGCGAGTTCTTATTCTGTCAGAATTTGGCATGTTTCTAGGTGTCAAAGTTAATCCACTGCCAGCTATTTGACAGGATTGTACTTAGTGCCTGATGCCAGTCTCCAAAATGTTCATGATTAAGGCTGCATACAAATGCTGCTTATTCAATTGAATAAATAACAGTTCTACTCACAGAAGAAAAGGTAGACTATCCATACAAACATATTATTTCCACACAAAGTAGTAAAGAGTAACATGGGATACCAAGGTGTTTGTGCTGAGTGTGCAAATTGGCAATCACCTTTGTAGGGCTGGCAGTGGTGAGAAATATTCTACCTCTGTGAAGTGTAACATTATCAGGAGAGCTCTGGGAACATAGTAAGAATCAGTAACTGCTCTGGCTGTTTGAAAAGAAAAGCATGTTGTGTTCTCAGCACTTTGTTCAGCACATAGAGGGTTAGGACCCTAGAAGTTCTCTCTGAGATTTACAATGCTTCCAGTAGTTCCACAGTTGAAACCTGTTCTTCCAACTAGTTCTTGAGCTCATGAAAAAAGTCTTCTAAAGAGATGTACACAGGAGACAGGTACAATCTGCCTTCCCTTCCCAGGGTTCAGGCTGCCTGGATCTATGCACTGTCCTGTACAAACATCTTTTACTTCCATAGTATGACTAAAACTGTCATGACTAAAACAAGCCAGTGCAAGCACAGATGAGTAAATGGAAGTGTGAAACAGCGTGCTCTTCTTCCTCAGCTCTCCTACTTTATTCTTCAATCTTATACATCCTTTCTGTTTAAGCACACACTGTTTTTTTTATGGTAACAAGTAAAAATTTCTGTCAAAGATTTTCAATGTGGCAAACTGCAGATGCGAGGGCATAAGTCAAAAAGATGGGAATGTAAAAGGACAAGAAAGGAAAAGCAGAAGCATGTAAACTGATCATCAAAGAGGACAGATAATTCTTTTCAGCTGTGAAATGACAACTACTAACTGGGCCTAATAAGAATTTCCATACATTATAAGTTTGGTTCAGGTACTCTTTATCAATCTCAGCTGGAGGATTTTATTTTTTGTGGAAAAAAAAATTAGATTTCTTTACACTTCTTTTCAAATTACTTCTAGGAAAATCATTACAGAGTAACTTGGTTAAGGTTCTATAATTTTATTCAGCTATATCCTTTTTTGAACTGACCTATATTGGATACTGTGAGTTCTGTTTCAGCTCATGGTAGTAATCCTCATGGTTTTTAAAGACATACATTTTTCCTCCTTGACTTACACCCATTTTCCACCTAAATTTACCATTGGTCTAACTTATTTTCTTTTCTAACTTGTGTCATACTTTTTGACAACCATGTTAAGAATTGAATTAATACTGGTGTCAAAATGGGAAATGGAGGTAGTACTAAGAAATTCATAATTTAAAAGAAATTATTTTCAGTTTTTTCCTTAAAAATCTCCATAAAATATTTCATTACACTAGTTATTATTATTAATAATAATAATAATTTTCAGTATTTCAAATCTTTATGCCTCTTCTGTGGTGAAAATAATACTGAAATGTTCTGTATTTTTTTGTCTTTAAGAGTGCTACCTTGGATCCCATTTTCTATCTGGACATTCTCAGATAGGTTTCCTTTCTATTGACAAAAAATGAGTTGGCGTTTGAATGTTACTTATATTTGTGAAAGATTGATGACTGCATAGTAGCTCAGAACAGCCAGCTTGTAGTCCCAGAGGTACCAGGTTTGTTCACATTCAATAAGCATCAATTAATTCAAAAGGTGTGGTACTTGGTAAGGTAGAAGTATTTTTCCTTCAGAAGGATCTTTTCACATACAATCTCCCTGCTTCAACGTGTCTGAAAAGTCTGTCCTGCCTTGTGCATTCTGTAGAGATGGTATGGGCATGTACACTACAAGTGGGTCCTTGAGCTGCCTGGCATAGTAAGAGGTGTCCCTGCCCATGGCAGGGGGGTTGGAACTAAGTGATCTTTAAGGTCCCTTCCAACCCAAAGCATTCCATGGTTCTATGAACCCACATAACTTGAAAACATTGAATACAGTGAACATAGGCAGCCTAAATGGATTTCAGCACACAATGATTTTTTCTCTTCAGATGACTGAGTGATAGCCACTGTCACACTCCTGAAAAGCAGTAAGTATTTAACCCAGTAAATTCCAAATGGTTTCTCATATTAAAAATAAATAAATAAATCTGTACATGAATAAATATAAAGTCTGGTTCATATCATAAAACTTGTTTATAAGTGGGTTGTTACTCCACACAAAGCAGTTGGTTTACCTCAATTTGCCCAAAAATAAACACTACATTATTTTCTGGGTGTACTTCCTCATTAAGTCTCATTTGTCATAAGTCATTGTTTGTAGCACTTCTTAATCATAGAATCATAGAATGTGTAAGATTGGAAGGGACCTTTAGAGGTAATCTAGTCCAACCCTCTGCAGCAAGCAGGGACATCTTTACTAGATCAGGTCTCTCAGAGCCCCATCAAGATCAACCTTAAATATCTCCAGGGATGAGGCCTCCACTACCTCTCTGGGCAACCTGTTACAATGTTCTACCACCCTAATATTGAAGAACTTTTTCCTAATATCCAACATAAATCTACCCTTTTCTACTTTAAAACCATTGCCCCTTATCCTATTTTTACATGTCCTCATGAACAATTCTTCCCCAGCTCTGGTGGTTTAGCCGTGGCTAGAGGCCAGACACCCGCCAAACTCACTCTATCATGCTCGTTTTTAGCTGGACAAGGGAGAAAATATATATTGAGAGGCTTAGGAGTCAAACGGAGGACAGGGAGAGATCATCTTGTTATCAACAACATGGGCAAAACAGACTTAACACACAGTGAAGGAAAGAAAACTCTCTTGTTACACTACACACACAGTGAAGCCAGATGAGAAACTCAACCAGATCTTAAAACAATGTGACCAGGACCCTCCACTTGGCGTTATTAAACTTCATGAGGTTCACCTGGGCCCACTTCTCCAGCCTGTCCAGGTCCCTCTGGATGTGATCCTGTCCATCTGGCACATTAACTTCAATGTTAAAAGTGAGGTAAAATTGTAAGAGTAAAGATGTAGATCTGTTTACTGGTGGTCTCTAGTGGCAGTTACACTTTAACCCTTTAACAAGCAGTACTTGATCATTTTAGTCACTACACCCACTCAGTAAGCTTTTAGTACATTTGTGGTCAGAAACAACATAGAAAATTGTTGGAAAACTATATCCAGAGCACAACTGTTGATTATTATTTTTTCACAGAATCACAGAATCATAGGGTTTGGAAGGGACCTCAAGAGATCATCGGGTCCAACCCCCCCGCCAGAGCAGCTCTCTAGCTCATATTGCACAGATAGGTGTCCAGGCGGGTCTTGAATATCTCCAGAGATGGAGACTCCACCACCTCCCTGGGCAGCCTGTCCCAGGGCTCTGTCACCCTCACTGTGAAAAAGTTCTTCTGCATGTTGGTGCGGAACTTCCTGTGCTCCAACTTGCAGCCATTGCCCCTTTTCCTGTCCCCACAGACCACAGAAAAGAGGCTGGCCAATTCCCCCTGCATCCCATACTTAAGATATTTATGAACATTAATTAGGTCCCCCCTAAGTCTTCTTTTCTCTAGGCTGAACAGCCCCAGCTCACTCAGCCTTTCCTCATATGGGAGATGCTCCAGGCCCTTAATCATCTTCATAGCCCTTCTCTGGACTCTCTCAAGGAGGTCCCTGGTTTGTTTTTTTTTATACCAGGGAGCCCAGAACTGGACACAATACTCCAGGTGGGGCCTGACCAGGGCACAGTAGAAGGGGAGGATCACACTGCTGGCCACACTCTTCCTGATGCATCCCAGGATCCCATTGGCCCTCTTAGCCACTGAGGCACACTGCTGGCTCGTGACCAACCTGTCATCAACCAGGACCCCCAGGTCCTTCTCCACAGAGCTCTTCTCCAGCAGGTCATCCCCCAGCCTGTATCGATACAGACAGTTATTCCTCCCCAGGTGCAAGACTTTACACTTGCTTTTGTTGAATTTCATTAGGTTTCTCCCTGCCCAGCTTTCCAGGCCTATCCAGGTTGCCTTTTTCTTTTGTTTGTTGCTCAGCCGTGTGAGCAATACTTCTTGAAAATACAGAATAATTTGCTGGAGGAAAAGCATGAGTCTTAAGGACAAGTTAGAATTTATATATATATATAGCAATGGTCCAAGTACAGGACTGAATGGAAGACTTTTTCATATATGTATTTTTTATATGCTAGCCAAGTATTGTATTTGTAGTAGGGAAAAGGGAACACACTAATGATATATGGAGCCAAAAAAAATATTGTTTCCAACAATGATTTAACAGTCTAATGGTCAATATTAACAGAAAATTCCCATTAAAATACAGCTAATATTGTCACATCTGTCTTTTCATAAGTATTATGCCTACCCTTCTAATGTCCTAAGATTAAGCGTCTCACTCTTCCTGAAGAAAATAAGTGATGGTTACAATGAGTCATCAGCATTCAGGGGACTTCATTGTAAAGGAGATTAATATTCAAAATTGGGCTTACTTCCTCCTATTGTTGAGTTGTTTGGGTTTATTTTTATAAATTCTTGCTACAAGTTGATCCTGTCTGGCTGCTTCCATCTGAGCTTGACCATGGTCCCACAACCTCCCCAGGCGCAGTGTCCCCTGGGCCTCTTGCTTCTTGAAGAGCAATTTAGAAACTGTGTTTCTGGACACTGCTCACAGAGGCACTGGCAGAGCTCAGGATCAGGCAGGGGAGGCCACAGGCACTTTGTCCTGAGGCAGGAGCTGAACCCAGCTCACCTTTTCTAATATCTTGAATCTTCCGCTGTCAGACAATTAGTTTTGAAACCCTAATGAAGAATTACTGGTTTCTTTTTCATTCAGACTGCATTCCTTTGTACTCTACAGATCTGATTATCTCACAGCTCATAAACCCATGACTTTTTTATTACATCATATTGTATTTTGAATTTTCTTGACTTATGAATATAGTAAGGGGATACTTTTTTATCTACTTCTTTAGCAATAGAAGTGTGCAGATCTCAGACATTTGACTCTAAGAACCCATAAAATAACTGGGAAAATATTCCTCAAAGGAAATTCTGATAAATATTAGTTCTTAGGGGAAATAAAATGACACTAAAATTTACTGTTGTGGAATTCCATATTATTCAAATTACTCAGTTAAGTATATCTTCCTTATGTACATATTAATTGCCTTTGGGCAAACCATTTATGCAAGAAATAAGATGACCTCATCTGAGAACCATTATTTTTGGTGTGTAAAGATAACCAGGTGTTATGTCTGATCCTCTAAATAAGATCAGATCAAAGTTTTGATCTGAAGGCTATAGATAATTGAGCTAGAACTTAGTAGATTCTTAAATGCCGCCAGTTGACTTGAAATCAAGGGGACCTAGTTGTTGAATCTTCTTGTACTCCAGTAGAGATCACCCACTGAGGCCTAAACAGTTTTATGTTGGAAGACTTTGACATATATATATATATATATATATATATTCAGTGGTAACCATATATGGAATGTCACGTCTGGATTTTATGAAAATCTCTTCTGAGTACTAGAAAAAATATGTAACATTAAAACACTTGGATAAAGATTATTTCACTTTGTCTTTTAAATAGCATTGTGGGATTATGATCAAGCTACTTCTCTAAGAGCTGACATCCAGTTTATAATCCACTGTTGTAAATTAAACTTTCAATTTAAATTCATTAGAGGAAAAGGTGAATTATATAATCAGAACCTTTAATGATCGGTGGTGTTTTGTTTTTTTTTTCTTATCTTTAGTGTTATGGTAATAGATGTGCAATTTTCTAACTGGCAGTTCTTTAATTCTGACAAGAGGGAGAACTGTTTTAGCTTTGTTCAGCTAGGGATTTTTATTTTGTTTGTCTGAAAATTTGAAAAGGTGCTGATGAGATCTGTAGGCCAAGTTATTTGCATGACTAATAAGTTTAAATTTGATGCCACAGCATTGACAGATGCTCATTTTCAAATATCTATCATGTCTGTAAAGGTAAATGTCAAGCAGTACTTATTAAAAAATGACCTTACTCCTGAGAATTATTATGAATTTGAGAAGAAGAAAACCAAAATAAAGTATAACAGATGTGTCAGAAATGAAAAATTACTCTGTTTCTAGAGACACGTGTAAGAAAAGGCACACATTTTCCATTTTATTACTATATTCTCCAGGAAAGACATTTAAACTTCTTCCAATTGCTATCAGAGTTTATTGACAGTCACATTTTATATATAAAATGGAATTTCATATAGTTTATAAATAATTAATGCATGAATAAAACATCTACAATAAACATTCATTCAGTTCATACTTTATAGAGTCTGACAAGAAAATAGGTGCTCATGCTATGCTTTAGAATAATGCAACTTTGACATTAATAATAAACATGCACTGCTTCTAATATCTTTTTTTACCTTTTATTTATAAATATACTACAAAACTAACTACTGCTGGATTATATGTATTACAGATTACTTTAAATGTTTTGAAATTTTTATTCTATTTTATGAGATATAACAAATCCAAGCAGACATCCATTATCCACCAAGACCGTTAGTATTTTTTCCTACCTATTTTAATATCTATTTAATGTTCCTGGTAAGACACATAATTAAATCCAATGTCTATTAAATTCAGTTCTGATTCAAGAATCATTTTTTGTTTATATAACTTTGTATATACCTTTGCAAGAAAGTTATATAAAAAGAGACTGGACAGAAATGCAAGCTGGTTGTAGGTATGTTTGGGAGAGTGTTACCTTAAAGCAGACACTGAAATTCCCCAACTGTTTTATTACGTTCAGTACAGTTCAGACTCTAGTGGTATAACTATGATATTTAAATTACCTAAATCAGAAAGGTTATGAATCCCTTCGAATTAGTTTTATAAAAAAAATTCCACTTAGGAGATGTTAAAACTTACTGTAGATGGTGCCAACTTTATTTAAACAGATCTTAATATGATTTAAAGTATAAAGACATGGTGAAGGAAACGAGAAAACTCACTTCTGAGCTAATAGAGTTTGTTCACCTTAATTTCAGAAAAATAAAAATAATTTTTAAAGTTATGACATCTTATTAAGACAGGTGGAAAAAACCCCTGAAACTTTGCTGATTTATACCTTATTTTTCAGGAGTCTACACTTAAATAGCAGTGGATGTTAGTCATGTCTACATGAGATTGTTCTTGTAACTGGATGGGTACCATCATCCCTGGACCATGCCTCTGATAGAGATGGGATGAGTGTTAATACTTAAACTAATTTAATACACTATGAATGAAATTGAGAAAATGCTTAGAAATTGTTTTGTGAACACATGTTACTGTTTTAGCATTATGACAACTAGGAAGGAAAAGGATGAACATTAAAAATTAACAACACATTCAAAGTATATGTCAAGGAACACACTTTATACAAGGCTTATTGCCTGCATGTCAGGAAGAGTTTGGAACCAGACGGCATTTATTCCTCATGGGGTATGATCTTCACCCTAGACTGAAACTCATATATTCCCTTAACCATGAGACATTCATCTCTGGTGAGAATCAGAATATGAGCAGGACTCAAAGAGGGGACTGAGGGCTTTGAATCTTTCCATCAGATAAGGTTTTGATAAACAGCAGGGAGAAGAGGGAGCTTGTAATCCAGTTTGCCCTTAATTTATATTGGCTCAGAGACAAGGTGGTTGGAAACAAAATATCAGAGCAATTATATGTTCTTTTGAAAGAGAAATTGAGCCGGATAAAATTACCATAATTATCTTCACTGACTCAACTTATTTCTGTTTCATTATTTTTTCTGTTTATCATACAAGTTCAAATGTGTCATGTCATTATCATTAACTGAACATTATTGAGGTTAGATGATAGAAATTTGTTATTTTCTTTAATCTCACTTTGATCAGTTATTAAAGGTACATCTCTCTCAAAGTATGTATAAATTATTTGTAATCAAAGGCCTTATTAAAAAAGGAGAAACAAAAGAAATTTTTAAATTGAATTATCTCCATCAATTTCTTCATTCAAAGCACTGTTAGATGTAAGTACACAATACACAAGTGCAAATTTATTTCAAATTCTAAGTCAAATTATATATTTATTTTAAAACCCCTTATGCTGCCCTTGCAAAAAAAAAAAAAAAAAAACCAAAACAAAAAACAAACCATAAGCACAATGAAGCAAACAGAAATCAGACCATTATACTTTAATATACACAAGACCTGTTTTACCACATAACTCATATAAAAGATTAACTTTATTCCTCAAAATTTATTATTCCTCCTATTACCTCAGAAATTATTTTTGTGTGGAAAAGACAGATGAGGGGGTTTGATCATGAAAAACAAGGAAGGGGGAACCTACTTAGTCTTACAATTGTAAGGTTTAACTTTTTTTTCTAAATAACAGTAGTGACAACACACACACACACAAACAACCCAAAGAAAAAAAAAAGGCAAAAATCAAAACGAGAACCAAATCCCAAAGAGGTAATCTAAGGTGTTACCCTTGGGGTTATTACATTCACTAATTTTCTGTGTCAATCACTTTCCTGAAGTATGTTTTTTTAATTGTTTGGGGGGAGGGGGTTGTTTGTTTGTTTCTTTAATTTATAATGAAAACCTGTGAAATCCTATTTACTGTGTATTAACTACCATTTTGAACCTGAGAAACTCAAAACTTAATCATCTGCATTTGTGTAAATAAGGTGTCCATATACCAGTGGTTTCCCTGTGGTGAACGTTATGTTTCTGACAGTTTTGAGATTAAATATTTCTTTGTTGCTGTAATCTGGCAGTAATGAGAAGTTGTTATTTATAAAGGTAATTAGAAATGACCAAGAGAGCTATGCAGTTGCAATGTTGCACTGAGTATATTACTCAGCATGAGTAGTTGATCTAACAAGAACACGCCACTGTAAAGAAACTTTTGTATATACTGTTGTTTTGATGAACTTCTCCCCGAAACTTCCTACACCTTGTCCTGGCCCAAACATGGAGCCTGGCCTCCTGAATATGGATACTAAGACTCAAGTCAGATGTTTAACATTAATCTGAAGTAGAAAGTGAGTCTCCACTGATATAAAGAAGAATTTTCTCTGGCAATTCATGTAAAATGCAACCCCAAGAATCAGATTCAATTAATTAAGTACAAGTATGTTTGAGATGCTTCCATTCAATTTAGTTAAGTATTTATTTTTTAATTTATCTAGGTATACCAGACATTTACTGATTAATATATAAAACCCCAATAGTTTCATACATGTTTTAGAGATTACGAGGGAGAATGCTGTACTGATAAAATATTAGGACTTTGTTATATGCTTTAAAGAAGCTTGACATGAGCCATCAATGCGTGCACTATAGATATCAACATAATAAATCTCATTTTTAAGAGAAAATAGCATTTTTTAATATGAATACTTGGAATTATTTTTTTTTTCCTAAACTACAATAAACTGTGAGAAAAAAAAGGTCAGGAGACCTAATGAACAGAAGTTAGGTAATCATCAACTTTCCAAGTATGGAAGAATTTTATTATTTTATAAATAAAGACCAAATAAAACTAATCAGAACCTGGAAATATTAAAGATTAATTTCTGCATAACATAAGCAGTGTTCTATGCACATTGTACACTAAGTACTAAATTTGAGAAAAAAATGTATCACATAAGTATAAAAGAATGAATTTGAGAACTGTCATATTTTGTCTGCAGGTGGCCACCACTCTGAAAGCAGAACGAAAAATTTTACATTAGTAGATTATTCTATGACAAGATGGATGAGTTACTTCATATTCCTTTCTTCCAAATTTATCTTTAGTACACAACAAAGAATTTTCATTTCCAGAAAGTACTATGCAATTTAATAGTAGGTAAAAGAATCCATTAATTAGCCAAATGCCCCATCATATTCTTGTTTATTTATACTGTAGGAATACCGTCCTGCCAAATCCTCCCCCATCCATCTGAGAGCATGAAAAGGAGGTAATAGTTCCTATTAAAAAAAATTAAAATCCATTTATATTGTATATGTGGTCAGAGACTGGGTTTTTATCTTGTGATGCGGAATCCATTTCTGTCGAAATGAAATGGCTTGTCTTAGAGTTATACAGTCAAATAGAAGAGGTATGTAGTAAATTCAATGTGGATATTTAAAAATTGTCTTAAATATACATAAGAAGTGCTGAAAGTATTACTATTTTCTATGTCCATGACTGTACACAAAATTACATACATGGGGGAAAAAAAATCAACAGCAGGGAATTTGGAGTTTGTATGGTATCATTTCCTGGTGTGATGTCCCCACCTGCCACTCCAGATCACTAACAACTACCAGTCAAGTTTGTTTGTCAAGAACAGTCACTATATTTGTACATTTATTTGCATTACCAAAGGTAATCTTCACCAAACTTCTACTAAAAATAATTTAAATATTTTTCAAACATTTTTCAGAATTGCATTATACTGCTTGAAAGTGGAACCTGAGAATGAGCAAGCTTGAAAAATCTTTCTGTCTAAAGACAAAAGATAAGTATCAGCAACAGGCAATCCAAACCACTTCAATGTGTGTCTGTAAAATCCAAGAATCCAAGTACCTGATATGGACAGACGTTAGACTTGAGAAAATGAACATTATTGATAGATTTGTGGCTGATTTGCAGCAGGTTGAGTATTTAGAAAGGAAGAAAGATGGAGATAAAATTAAGAGGTCTGTTGAGAGCCTAACCATAATATCATAAGTGAAGTCATAGCAATATGAGTACCCAGGCTATCACCATGGAAATGAAAGTATGCATGACATGATTGGTTTCCTCATGTATTGACACATTCCACTGCAAAATAAAAATTGATGGACTAGGAAGTTTCGACGATATCTTACCACTTTCTGGAGAGCAAATTCCACATGCACAGCAAGTCAAGTGAAACATCAGAGATAATGAAGTTGTACAGGGCATCCAAAGGATCCTTTGGATCTCCTAATAATTGATTAATTATTAAATCCTCTGCTTACTCTGTAGAGTTAGTAGGAAGAAGTGATTAATTCTCCCAAGAACTAATAGTCAACAATTCCCAGTTTATTTCTTTTTTTGAAGGCATAACATAGAGTAAATATTTCAGCAATACCAACAGAAAACTCAATAATTATTTTTGTACTCCTGAAATATTCTGACCTCCTACAGTTTTAAATGAGTAAATTTGACTGACTAGTCTAGTATATGTAATTGTGACACTACTGAAGTCAGTGACAATAGTCCTACTAGTGCTGATGGGTAAAGATTTCTCATTTCTCACATTCCTTCATTTTACTCTGTATTTAAAACTTAACATTTGCTTATCATGTTAATATTTATTACTATTATTGTTTAATATTTCTTGGTATATATACTGCCAAAAACATCGGAGTTTTAAATGTCTAGGTAAAATTAAATGTTACTCCTTACAGTTATAAAATACTATTGTGTTGAGACAGTTACTTGGAAAAAAAAACAAACCCAAGTCTTGAACTATTCAGGTCTTGTTCTGCAATATGCATTAATATCTTCTAGAAATATTTCTGAAATTGAGTGTTTTCCATACTCAAATACAGTTACAAAGTCTTCTTGTACTTTAAAATACAGAAAACATAATTTGCTTTCAGGGACTTATTTGATTTCCATTGGTGCAGTGTTACCGATTTAAACACTGTCCCATTGGAATGGAGACTAGAATTAGCCCCTCCATTAAGAGACAATAAAGTATAAACCCATGATTTTTACTAATTAATAGTGGTAGTAGTAATAATACTATTAATAGTGGTAGTAGTCATAGTAGTTGTAGTAGTAGTAGTGATATTTCTTTCATGATTAAAACACTAGAAACTGTGCAATAATAAAGCAAATACAACTAGTTCCAATGGAAATCACATCAAGTTTGTAACATAAAAGGATGGAATAATTCACTTGATAACACATGTTGCACTCAGTCTTCTGCTCTTGCAATAAAAACAGATTCGAAATTTTTTTTTCTCTGTGGAGCAACATTCTATTTGTACTGTCCCCTCACTTTTTGTGAGAATAGTGTAATGCTTAATCTGTTGCCCATAAGTAATAATATTCTGTAGGAGAACATTTACTAATAAATGTTTATATACTGTAGCACATTTGGAATGGAAACACAATTCCATACATAAACATAACCTTTCTAAGTAACTACAATCTTTGGTTTCACAAATGACTATGTTAAAATGTTATATACTATTAAAAAGATATCTGAAATCGCTGGAAAACTGCTAGCATTATAATAAGAAGGAGAGGGGGAAGAATGAAGCATCTTCAGGGTAGGGAAATGTTATATCTTTATGTATAATTTTCTATCTAGTTTGGCCTTCACACACAGCCAACCATTTTATATAAAAGTTGCATGTACTGTGTGGCAATATATAATGAAACATCAAAGAATAGACCAACTGATGCATTTTAATCCGATTTTATGCAGGAAATGTTGTGGAACAGCACCATCTGCAGGTGTGCTATCATAAATTTAATGTTTTTGGTGTAGTTAGATTTTGTTAATGTCATCTGTCCTTTTTTTTTTGGACAGATTTGGTCTTTGCTTTGGGGAAAAATCCAGCAGCCAGTGACGTATGGATTATTTAGCAGTAGATAAAATGCTAGTCATAATGAACAGTTAAAAATAATATAGAAGTACGGAACCAGACCCTTTTTTCAGCAAATGTTTTGTTTAAAAGATCTCTTTCTTGTCTGCAACTCCTTTTGTTCTTAAGAACTGAGCAGCCCCGTGTTTAGTTACACGTTCTGTGCAATAACCTTTTAAATGCAGTTACACAATTTATACTCTTTTCCATGTGTTGCAAATACTTATTTTTATATCTGTAAAAGTCAGTATGAAGCTGTATGACATGCTTCATAATTGCACCAAACTGCTCCATAATACAGCAATAAAAAGTATAATTGCTGCTTTATAAAACAAGAAAAAGAAAAAACAAAAAAACCCTAACCCAACAACAAAAAAAAACCCCTCATGCTGCTCTTACCAGAAAGCTGTATACTCTTAAAGATGATATTTTTGCTTCACTTTTTTCTTCCTCCACACCCCCTAACCCATTGTACGTGTTTGGAGTAGAAATGCTCTGTACTTCAAAAAATCACCAAATGACTCCAAAGTTTTGGACAGGAAAGAGATTCAATGCTATGCCATTCACTCCTGTTAGGATTTATGTATTCTTTACATTTTTTGGGAAACTCTCATCACTAATTTTGTCCAAGGGAATATATTTAGGAGTAATGAAATATGAACGGTATTCATATATATTCAGTGGATGTGACTGATTATTTCTTTAATTGTTACAATGCAAAGCTTGCCTTTACAGTACAGAGCCATGCAGAAAAAATAATACAAGCATGTCCCAAGATCGTAGGTGTCTTATATGTAGGTTTAAAGCTCCAAAGCCAGCTAAGCTGGTCTTGATGCAATATATACAGAAAGAGGTGGGGGAAAAAACGTTACTCATTATAGGTGTGTTCTCTCTTGAGCTTAATTCAGTGCTGGGCTCAACCAGTCACTAGCAAAATGTGGAGGAAGCAATGAGTTACTCTAAAAAACAGGATTAAAACTTCAGGGGTTTAATTCTTTAGTGCTTTGTTTATGCCTTTGTAAATCTAATGCAGAGCACAGATAGAGATTTTAGCATAGCAAAATATCAATATTTTACAGCATTTTGTCACTTTTGTCACACATACAAAAGGGCTTCTGCAAGTTGAATTTCCAAGCTAGCAACCTACATTTAAACATCCCGTTGAAAAAGTTCTTAAAATCTTAATAAAAAGGTCTACTGTAAGCAATTAATTCATACATTTTTGTTAGATAGTATTTTTTTATGATTCTTTAGTGAATATCTATTGAAAACAAACAAAGAAACAAACAAAACCTGTTTATACTTGGTTACTAAAGGTTATGTACAATGTATTTGGAAGCACAAAACTGTTTTCAATGCATTTGACTTGCAAGTATAAAACCCCACTGCCATGAATGGGTGTAGACAGGAAACATGCAGCTGAGCATTTTTCAGGGAAGTTGATTTTTGCTGGAAAATGGAAACCACGGTTATAAATACATAGGGTGGGAAGACAGTTCAAATGGGGAAGCTCATTACTGATGTCATCTCTAATACATATCACTGTAATTCTGAAGCATAATACAACTCTTTCTTCTTCTACCAGCATTCTATTTCTCCAGGTGTCCCCTCTTCATTTCTTCCTCTTAAACACTTTGTTAGCAGGGTTTCCCATCATCTACCATTCTACCCCTCCATAATGCCAGTTTTAATATAAAAATAAAACCAAAACAAACCCAAACCAAAAAAGATACAAACAAGCTAACAAAAAACCCAACACACACAACAAAAAAAACCCACAATCTCCCCCTCTTCTTCCCCACCCCCCCAAAATAATAACACACCAACCGCCACAAATGGTTTATTTCAGAAACAGAGGCAGGCAGGCAGATAGACAGAAAGTGAAAGGTAATAGTACTTGTTTAGTTTGGGCATTCAGTAATTATTCAAGGAGAGATGGCTCCAGAGTGTGAAAGAGTAAATTCAGGTTCTTTCAGTTCAATAAATTCCAATCTCTTCCATGATTATTTCAGCCCAGTAACATGAAAATTTTGTCTCTATATCCTGTGTGTACATAGAGTGATTGTGTCTTAGGTACCCATGTGCAATGTGCAACACCGGAAATCAGGAAAGGATTTAGGGGAAAGGAAGAACCATTTCCCTCACAGCTCTGCTAGGAAACAAAAATGCTCGACTTTAATTTTATTATTTGAGATTTGTTAAAACTGCCAAAACATGGCCAGGTTAATGTCAGAGTTCCACAGTTCAAATAATCATAAAACTTAAAGTAGTCTGCATTTTTTTAGCTACTATATTGAAGTTGGTTCATTTTTTTTTCTTGATTTTTAAAACTTTTTTCTTATATGAAGCAATCTGTCTGAAGATATAAATGTGAAGTTCTTAGTGTATGGTGCTATCAAAGCCCCTGAGAGAAACTTAAAAATGTTTCTCAGCTGTTTTAGCAGCTATGAAGCAATTCAAATAAAACCCTGTACTGAAGTAGTATTCTTGTGTGTCGTACAACCTTTTTTTCCCGAATTAAAATAATTAAATACTTGTGTTCTTGAGATATACTTTATCAGAAAACAGAGTGGGGTGCTAATAAAGTCTAAGGTTTATAGAGAGGGGAAAAGAAAAAGAAGACAAATATTTTGGGTATTGACAACTGGTGTTTGAGAATTTTTTTTCATTCACTGGTTTTTACCAATTTCATACTGAAATGATTTTAGCAAACTTCAATACTTCTCAGTTTTTCAATTAGTTTGTTAATTTTTATTAAATTTTTTTGTTTTCAATTATAAATCCATTCTTTTAAAACTGCCCTTTACGTTTTACCATTTCTTTGGTCACTTAGTACTTATTTTTATTAGCCACTTGAGTTTCAAAGCAGGGAAACCAGTTACATGAGACTGCTTCACACAGTATCAGAACACTTACTGTATGCATGATCCCTTGGACATGTGGCACAGAATTTATAGGCTTCATGACAGTCTGGATGTATTTAATTTTTCAGTGTTTTTGAAGTCAGAGTACATGGGCCTGGCATGTCTCTCTGCACCAGATTAATTTAATACCCTGAGTCACGTGAGCATTTCTTTCCACAAATGGAAATGTTAGACCTCAGACTACACATTTTCCAATCCATATAATGCAGTCACAGCTACTTGTCATCACAGACTCACTATCAGTGGGCGAAGTAATGTATTTGTGTCCCTCTCCACTACTTATCAGAGGCCAAGACAGACCTTCAAATGTTCCACAAGTCCTTAGATCTGCTTCCTGACTCACTGAGCACACAGAAAGCAGAAGACAGGACAAAGCACAGAATTTAAGTCATGAGGCCTAAGAGCTGTCAAACTGCAGTTAAGCCATCAGTCTTAATAGGAAGAGTGTATTTGATTTGCATGTTTGTTTTTAATTAATATATTATAACAGACATATTTGGGAGAATGGGATGTTAGAAGAGATAAGGTAGTGCTGCCAAGAAAAAAATTAAAACAAGAAAATGGAGGAGACATTGAGAAAAGCAGGACGATGGGACAGAAAAACAGGACATTTTATGCTTCAGAACTACAGCAGTGTATCAGAGATTGTATCAGTAATGAGTTTACAACACCTTGCTGAGGCAACTGAAATTTTGTAGGCTAAAATATAAATTAGAAATTATTCTTGCAGACATGTTTATCACATCGTGAATCCCCAGCAAACATCTTTATGAGGTCTTCCCCTCCATTGACTTCAAATTATATTATTTGTAGCAAACTTGATACAGCACTGCACCAATGTCTTCACAGATTCGCATGTACACTGCTTGACTAGTTTGACATCCCAACATGATTCTCTGTTTTAGATGGCAGTGCTTTGATAATTTTATGGCAATAATTAAATCAAAACAATTTTGCTCCAAGCCTGACAGGAGAAAATGTCAACAGTTTAGTTAAAATTACTGGAATAAGGGCTGGAGAGTAGTTAATTGTTTGAAGGTTAAAACAGAAAAAGTACAGCAGAGAAGGATGGAAAGGCAGGGAGGAAAGACAAGAATATCATACACACATTTGTGTGTATAGATAAAGAAATGGAAAATGTCTTCTGCGAAGGTACACGTGCACAGATACGCTCTCACAGACGTATTTATGCAAACATATGGGTGGTTGCTTTCATGCCTCACCCTTGGCAACAAGTCCTATGTAACAGTACTCTTGAAGATAATATGAGCGTAGACACTGAGGGGAGGAAATACACCAGGCTGCCTGGAAGGGCATCTGCTGCAAAACTCTTCGTTTTAAACACGAAGATGACCAGTCATCTGGATTGAGCAGTTACCAGGGGGTTACCGAGAGACTCTGAAACAAAGAAAGGGTCACCTCGAGAAGCAGTATAGGAGAAACACGCAGATCTGTATGAGGAGGAGAGACCCCTTCGGGGGTGAGGTGGGATGGGGTGGGCAGTCAGGCGGGTGCTGCCCGCACAGCTCCCCTCCCCTCCGCTCGGCTCCGAGGGCCGGGGGAGGCGGGCAGGGCCGCGCCGGGGCTCCGCAGAGGTGTGTGCTCGGCACCGCCGGGGCTGCCTCACCGAGGGGGCGGCGGGGGCGGCCCTGCCGCCGGAGCGGCCTCCGCTGCCCGGGCAGCCGGGTTGGGAAGGGAGAGAGCGCAGCCCGGGCGGCCAGGGAAAGCAAGGGTGAGTGTGTGCAATTAGAGGATTTGGGTATTAGCTATAGAAAAGTGGGGTTTAAAATTAAAATGTTTATTAACAGTAACTGTCTAGTATTGCAGTCTATCTGTTGACATGGATCCTGACTCTACAGTTCACTGGCTGGCAGTTAGATAGATGCCATTAAGAAATCAATAAACCACTTTGATCCTGGCTTGGTTTGAACTACATGAACCAGACAATGTAACATCATCGGGATTGAAAAAACTCTCAAAAAACAAACCCAAAAACCAAACAAACCATCCAATACTCAACTGTAAGTTTCATCTCTCAGGCACTCTTGTTAGGAAAGGTATCAAACCTGGAAAATCATTTCATACAATAGAAAAATCAAGTCAATTACAGTGCTGTCATTGTTACGAGGTAGATTGTGATGGAACCTCAGGTTTTAATTCTGTCACACGTTGCTTCCTTTTTTTACAACAGCTAAACCTGCATGGATTAGCCTGTGCACCTGGATGTGCTATGAAGAGGACTGTTCTTCCAGAGATACTGACAGAACGACACTCAGGCATGCACATCAAGGACAAGATTATAAACAGTCTCAGTTTAATGAGTCCTCTTGAGAGTTGGACATTGCAGCTCTGGTCTCTCTGACACTTGTCATTTACATAAAGAATCAGTTTTAAAATCCAGGGATGTGTCAAACACTGAAAAATATGCAATATACAGAAATTCTTTCTTTGGGAGAATACACTTGAGAGAACACCTCTAAACGCATTTGCATGCAGAAAAAAAATTACAACTTTCACAAATAAATAAACTCTGGATAAAATATGGAGAGAACCACTTTGACACTGGCACTAAGCCATTTTAATTTTCTATAGAGATCTTTATTCATTTGCAGCATCAAATTTATAATTAAACATTATTTTCAATAACTTGCAAGTACACTTAAATATTTTTATTACCTTTCAGCTGGGAAGCTAATGTTGTAATATATCTGGCTATAAGCAAAACTAGAACAGATGATAATCTTACGTTTTTATAAAGTTCCAAATTCATTTCCAGAGCTCTCAAATACTGATTTAGAAGAAGGGTGATGCAGGAAAATCTAAAAAAAAAACCAGATTATATACACTTGGATAGCAAATAGAATGAAGTCCATAAATGTATTGATAATAATTTATTTTTATAATTATAATAAATTGTACTGTAGTATTGGAAGTTTGAGATTTTATCTGCACAGACGCTTTGGCAATGTGTTGCATGTAAGAAAAATTCTTGCCCTGCTTGGTCCAGACAAGTGTAGTGCTATAATCCACTGGAAATTAGGTGGATAAACAACCCAGATAAACATTCATAAACGAAAATTAAATTCAATCCTTTCTTGCATCTAGGTACTTGGGGATTCTTCTTCTGACATTTCATAGTTTTCCATCAGGCCTGTTAAAATCTGTCATGTGTCCTTCAATTCTCCCTGATTTTTGTTGTAAATAGACCTGGCTTTGTGAGGGGGCTTTGACATTATGAACCATGCTGTCTTCTACAGTATATATTTCAGGCCATTTTCTACAGGGAAGCTAAAGAAGCTGTTTCAAACTTCTATGTTTCATAATTATATACATGTGTGTGTAAGTGTATGTATATATGTTGTTTTTTTTTTTCTTTTTTAATAGTGCTTTGATTCCTGCTACAAGGTGAAATGCCCCAAATAAATAACATATTAAAGAATTACAGTAGTGACTGTTAATTGTATCTAGTATTATCAGAAGTAAACAATTACTGAATTAAATTACAGTATATTGTATTTCCTTACATAATTACCTTTCTTTTTTTTTCAATTAAGTTTTTACTGCTTACCTGAGCTGTAAGATTTTTCATGTTGCTTTCTTATAAATCACTGTCATGTCTTTCTCTCCCTTTATTTTGACAGATCTAATTTATAGCCTTACAATACTAAAGGCAATGTGAGCTTTGACACTGACTTCAGTAATTGGATGACTGATGCCCTCAATGTTTTAACAAAAAAACAGATCACATTTGAATATTTCTGGATTGGGTTCTGTACTGTGACCCACTAATTCATGTTTTATAATTAATTTTCTGAATATTAACATTTCTGAGTATAAAGGCACAAATGAAACAAATTCATTTAATAAAAAAATTACTCAGTTCTCATGGCTCTGCTTTCAGCCACTGCTTGTGTAAATCCATCTATAAGAAACATATCTCTAAAGATATGTAATTTTTATATAAACAGCAGATAAAGGTATGTATATATTCATGCATATAGTAGTGTGTATGTGTATACGTGTCTTTGCCTCTTCTATGATGGAAAGTTGGATAATAGTGTATGTATCCATTTAGTCTGCAATTAACTAGTCTGTAATGTTGTAAAATAGGTAAACATTACATAATAAATACCCAAAGTAATTTTTCCAAGTGTCTGTTAAAATCTGGTTTTAAGCAAACACTAAAGCTATTAATATATCCTGTGCAGTAATAACAATATATTTTAATCTCCATTTTATAATCTAGTTGCACTTGCAACTGATTAACTGATTTAACAGATGAGTTGCAATGATTCTACAATTGACTTTACAGGGTTTTTTTAGGTTACTAGATTACTGAACCAGAACAAAAAAAAATCTTATAAACATTATAGCACTTAGAGAAGAGTAAAAAAAATTTAAATAATTAAATGTAATCACATTAAAAGTGCATTTTTATATTTCCAGAAGACACGATGGATAAAAGAAGCTTGTTGGAAAAGATTGTTGCCCGTTGTTGTAATAAGAGAGTTACTGAGGATTTTTTTGTGTGTTGTTTTGGGTTGGGTTTTTTTTTGTTTGTTTATCTGTTTGTTTGTTTGTAGTTTGTTTTCTTTGGGTTTTAATGTCTTGTAAGTAAATGTGAACCAGGAGAGCATCTTTCATCAAATCAGTTTCTTCTGCCTACTTTCCTCTGGACTGGACTGCTCTACTCTCTTTCAAAGGCGCCTCTCATCTATGTTTCATTAATTGATTGTGCCACAAGACAGCTCTTCAAACCTGTCTGAAATGGTCTTTGCATTTAGCTCTGTGCTTGGTTTTTTTCTGTCAGAGCACTATTGTTGTTCATAGAGGCATTTCTCCTTATGTCACTTTTTTTTGTCTCACTCACGTCTTCTCTTTTTCCTGAAGTTATTTTATAATGCAATGAATATATAAAGGAAATACCTAGTAATACATTTCTGTAGGTAAATTAAATGTTTTTAATAGATTTGGGTTTGCCCATAAAACAGCCTGATTTCCCTCCTAAATAGTCTATGAATAGCTGTGATGTGGCTGTCTGCAAAGAAACAGATAACAGCTAATCACAGAACTGTGAATGGTTACTATAAATTGGGAAAACAATCCTGCTATTTTGCTTTCGCTGATAGGACTCTACAGGAGGTTGTTTTGTAGTAGTTGGTGTAACTGGTACTCTTCTGCACTGGTCCTCAGAAGTAAATGATGAACTTCAGGCAGATAGTCTGGCAAAGGAAGAAAAAAAAGAAAGGGGAAAGAAAAACCCCACAACTGTGTTTTTCGAAATTTATTTTCATGTAACCATAGTAACAACATTTTGCTACATCTTTAGCACTGGAAATAGTAAATGGGGGGCCACTGCGAGATGGAAGTGAAAAAGCCTCATTGCTGGGAAACCTGCAATCATGCCATCAGAGTACTAGAGGGACTGAAGACCGACAAAGTGGTGGCTGCTTATAGGGTACCAAATTTTAGTCACTGATGCATTTCACTTCAGATTTACAAGGACCATGAGAGAACACAGCAAGCAAAGAAAAATCTTAACTACTTCCTTATTCTCTTTCCCATGTTAATACAGCCTTCCCCAATTCACGCAATTAGCATATGGGTTATTTTACAGAAGCTTATATACACAGCTGAGCATAACTCACACAACAGTGTGGCAGATTGAATTTGCTATCAAACCAGCCAGCAATCAAATTTTCAGAGGGATTGCCTGAAAATTCAGTTCAGGCAGAGAGAGTGAATGTGTTAGCATATCACATCCTTTGGGAGTACATTTTTTTATATGCCTTGCCTAGAGGGTTATAGGTATATTTCCAAGAAAGTCTTATCTATTTCTCTCAATTCTTTTGAAATGTTTGTGTTATACATAAGCGTTTTTTACATAAAAAAGAACCATCAGCAGTAGTGACAATGTGTTCTTAAGTGTCTGTTGAAAGAAAACCAAAATAGAATAAAAACATGAAGCACTACTAGCATCAAAACTACCTGATTATTCAGTTTAAGGCAGCAGAAAACAACCTGCTAGGCATCTACACACATCTTTTATAAAGGAACCATCTCTTTAGTAGTATGTCATTTCAGAGAGAAACCTTCCCACCTTTAACTTAATTGGAAAGGCCTTAAAGCTGAACACAGTAGTCTGATTTCACTTAGATACTAATAAATATGAGGTTTCTTTAATCAAAGCCAGAGACAGGATTAAGTAATTATTCAACATATACTAAACATCCAGGTATGGTCAAAATATACTTAGGGCTTAAGAATTCCTATAAATGGGGCAAAATATGAGAATCATATATCCCATCCCACCTCTGAGATCATAGAATCATAAAATGGTTCGGGTTGGAAGGGACATCAAAGATCATCTAGTTCCAACCGCACTACCATGAACAGGGAGACCCTTCACCAGATCAGGTTGCCCAAAGCCCCATCCAACCTTGCCTTGAACACTGTCAGGGAAATTTTGCTTAAAACTCTAGGCAAAGAACCAATGATGCAGTCATACAGAACAGAAGGGAATCATGCTGTATGGGTTATGGACCAGTTATGGACGTCATTGTTTAATAAGCTCATGCTGATGCACACGTGCTAGTTTTTGCTGGGATAGATTTCATTTTCTTCATAGTAGCTAGAATGGATCTTTGCTTTAGACTTGTGCTGAAAACAGTATTGATAACACAGGGATGTTTTTATTGTTGTTGAGTAGGCTGGAGGTTCACAAGAAGTTGGGAGGTGATATAGCCTGGACAATCCAAGCTGACCAAAGGTTTATCCCATACCATATGACATCATGCTCAGCATAAAGCTGGGTGAAGAAAGGGCTTTTGTCTTCCAACGTAACTGTTACATGTGATGGAACCCTGCTTTGCTGGAGATGGCTTATTACCTGCCTGCCCATGGGACGTGGGGAATGGATTCCTTCTTTTGTTTGGCTTGTGTGAATGGCTTTTGATTTATTTATTAAGCTGTCTTTATTTCAACCCATGATTTTTCTAACTTTTACTATTCCAATTCTCTCCCCCATCCCACTGTGTGGCAAGTGAGTGAGCGCCTGTGTGGTGCTTAACTCCCAGCTGGAGTTAAGCCAAAACAAAACAGCAATTTCTATTTGCTCCATGATTAAAAATGTAACTGATTTTTTTTAGAGTTCCATTACTGAGGTGATGTGGAACATTCAGTGCAATTATTGACCATATACAAGGGTATCTAACTTGTCATCTTTGAGGCAGAGGTGCAACTGAAGGTGAATCTTGGGGAAGCATATCATAACACCTAATTTACTGCTCCTGTAAAAACTTCTGTACAGTTCTTTGATAGATGTAAAGTGTTTTAAGTAAGACATGTAGATTTCATGCACTTTAGGATAGGGATTTAACTACATGGTTTGACTTTTGGGAGATGATGTATAGGTTGTTGGTTATCAGAGTGTCGTAAGCAGAGAATAGTAAGATATGACTAAAATTATCGTTCTAGTATTTGTGACTTTACACCATCAACTGGGAAGTCTGATTAAGATCCCAGCTTGAGGCTGGAAGCCAAGAAGCATAAGGCAGTACACACTGAGTAAATATTTTATTGATGCTACCCAAGCTGGGTGCTGGCAGAAAGCTGTACCCTCACTTTGGAATAAGTCTTGCAGTCATAACCTGTGCTTTTACTTGCACAGTCTCTAGTCCAGTGCTATCAGAATGGTTTTCAAAGTTGTCCAGAGTGTTACAAAATTCTTGTACCTAGTAAGGACAAATACAATGTCTCTTCATACCTTTCCCTGTAAATTTATCTCAGTCACTAAAATTAAGAATCTTTTTTTCTCCAGAGAAGAAAACAACAACTTGTGACAGTGTGAGATTCACTTAATCAGCCAAGCTGAGAGTCCAGAATTTTTATACTATTTTGCTTAATGATACATCATCCACAGGCTTTAGTTTCCTCTTGTGATTAGTTTTACTGCAGCAGTATTTATACTCTGGCATACAGACTGCCTTAGAGGATTCTTGCCATCTGTTGGCTTATTCACATGTGGAACCCTGCTTTGGATTGTATTTCATAATAATACCCAAATGTGTAGATTCTAAGGATATCACAGAAGTTTGGTATATATATGAAAAAAATTTATTTCATTTATATACATATATACACACACACATTTCATTCATAAATGTATACATAAACCTATATAAATTAATTTTTATATATATTTGTGTGTGTGTATTCTATTTATTCATAGATCAAATGATTAGTTAACTTTTAAAAATTACTTGATCCTGGAACTAGTTGCCACTTAGTTGAAGAGACCAGCCTAAAGCTGTCAAGACAATTTAATATATCTCTCAATGATAGAAATGGATTCACATCGCCTATCTATGGATACTTTCCTTACACTACCAAAAGGAGTATCAGGCTTCATGTTAACATAAGAGTTATTCTTTTAATTTTATTTACCTGGAAAGATAAGAAAACAAACACATACCAGTTAGTGGTTTAGTCTACAACATGTGTAGATTTGTACATGTAATATTCCTTTTTTTTCAAAGGTTTTTCAAATAACTGGATACGTCAGAAAAAATGCTAAACCTTAGAATTACATAACAATTTGTCTATGTTTGAACAAAGAAATACATCATTTAGTCACATATATGTTCTACCTCTCTGTCCAAGAACTGAAAATAGCAATAGCTAAGCCAGATCCACTTCTCTTTAAAACAGAACCTTATTTCATTGTTATTTAAGCGCATATATGATTTTATATATAGTTATGTAAATAAATAAATAAATTTTATATATACAGTCACAGAATGACAGAATCGCAGAAATTTAAGTGTTGGAAGGGACATGGGAAAATCTCCTAGTGCACCTAGCCCCCACTAAAAAAGGATCACCTACAGCATGCTGCACAGGATTGCACCCAGGCACGTCTTAAATGTCTCTAGAGAAGGGGACTCCACAACCTCTCTGGGCAGCCTGTTCCAGTGCTCTGTCACCCTCAGAGTAAAGACATTTTTCCTTTTACTGAGATGGAACTTCCTGTGTTCCAGTTTGTGCTCACTGCCCCTTGTCCTGTCACTGGGCACTGTAAAAAAGAGTTTGGCCCATCTTTATGACACCCTCCTCATAGCTTATTTACAGGTGTTCGTAAGATCCCCTCACAGTGTTCTCCAGTCTAAACAGACCCAGCTCTCAGCCTTTCCTCATACAAGAGATACTCCAGTCCCTTGATCATCCTCATAGCCCTCTGCTGGACTCTCTCCAGTAGTGCCCTGGCTTTCTTGAACTGGGAAGCTCAGAACTGGATACAGCATTCCTGGTGTGGCCACACCAGGGCAGAGTAGAGGGGAAGAATAACCTCCCTTGATGCATGCACTCGAGGATACCATTGGTCTTCCTGTCCATGAAGTCACACTGCTGACTCATGGATAACTTGCTGTCCACCAGGATTCCTGGATCCTTCTCTTCAACGCTGTTTCCTAGTACGTCAACCCCTAACTTCTACTGGGTTATTCCTGCCTAGGTGCAGCACCCACACTGGCCCTTGTGGAATTTCACTAAGTTATTCTCTCCCCAGCTCTCCAGCCTGTCCAGATCTCACTGAATGGCAGGGCAGCCTTCTGGTCTATCAGCCACTCCTCCCAGTTTTGTTTCATCGGCAAACTTGCTGAGGGTGCACTCTGTCCCCTCATCCAGGTCATTGATGAATATCTTGATTAAAACCAGTCCCAGTACTGACCCTGGGAGCCCACCACTAGCTATAGGCCTCCAACTAGAACCTGTAACACTTATCAGAACCCTCTGAGCTCTGCCATTCAACCAGTTCTCCATCTACCTCACTGTCCACTCACCTAACCCTTGTCTATTTGGATGTTATGGGAGACAGTGTCAAAAGCCTTATATATAACTTCTACTGTAAGGAAATTATGTTGTATTTGGCAAAGGAAAGACAAAGATGGCAATGTAACAAAACACAAGCATTGCTTATGATTAATTTCTTGTACAATCTCTTAAGAACACACACAGTTTTTGTTGTTGTAGAGACTGAAAAAAAATTTTTGAAATATGGTAATCAAGTATTAAATTTGCTGTTAGTTTTAAGTCTAATAAATCTATCCAAACTCTCTGAACCCAAAAATCATCTGATATGGACTTTCATTTGTGCTATAGTTGTGTCCAAATATAATTCATATATTAGAACTAGTCACCCATACATATAAAATAATTGGATGGTTAAAGTATTCCTTTTGAACTTTGAACTACTGTTTTGCAGCAGACTTGTGGCCCATTAAAAATAGTATCCTTTGGCAATAGTTACAATAGCATAACACCATGGGGAAATTAATACTATTTGCAACCATCTTATACTGTAGAGAAAAGAATTTAAAAAGAAAAATAAAAAAAGGTAAAAGTGAGGTGAAAATATTTTTTTCTTCCTAATAAGAAGACATCTTCTTAAACGAGTTCCGGGCATTCTGTATTCAACAGTGGACTCTCAGAACTGCCTTTGATTTAGAATTTAGGCATCAGCAGAGGTTTCAAGCTTCCAAGATCGCAGCATGTCTGTATGCATGTGAAAAAGTTTGATCTTGACATCATTTCCTTTCACATTAACATCAATGAGTTAGGTTAATGCTTTTGTGGGTTTTGTAGGTTTTTGCTTGGTTTAGTTTAGTTTGGGGTATTGTTCTAATTGTTATTGATGTTGGGTGTTTGTTTGTTTCCTTAATGCCTTGGGCTTTGTTTTGGGGCTCAACAGAAGTTCTCCATTTCCTGATTTCAGCTTCATGACACCATTGTTCATTAGATGAGACCTATCTTTGCATATGTCCTAGTTCTGACCAGACAAGAGTTAAATTCCCCAAACAGGCAGCACAGGTGAGTTAGCTTGTTTTTCACACAGCTGATATGACTTCTCCATAAGAGGGGCTGGTTGGGTAGGGGTGCTCCTGGTTGCCTCCAGGGCAGTCGGAGTGTGGCCATGGTGTCTGGTCCATCCTTGTGGGTAGTAATCTGTTATCATCCAGTTAGTAAAGTACTCTGTATTATCACTGGGTGTGAGTGTAATTTGCTATGGGCTGTTGCTGTTCTACTTTCATGGTGATTTTGTCAGCAAACTGTCCTTATCCCAACCCACGGAGGCTCACTCCTCTGGAAGTGAGTGAGTGGCATGTGGTGCTCAGCCACTGTTTGAGGCTGAACCACCACACTGTACAAAGTCACAACATAGGACACAAGTTGTGCATATTTACCTTCCAACAAAATAAAAAAAACAAACCACATTTTTTTTTAGCAAATTTTAAAAAATTTTCCCATGTCTTATTCAGGTTAATATCTACATTTAAAATGAGATTTATGTATGTAACATTTTACAAAAACAACCTACTCTTAGTAGTGTGCAGACACAACCCTATAACAACAAAAACAACAACAAACTCCTTCACAAACAGGAAAAACTTCAATTCATACATACCTTCAGTATAATTTAGGTAATAAAATACTATTGATTTTCATGTAGTTAGGGACCTATGAATTGGTATCCAACAGACTGAGCACCATAATAACTGATATTTAGATATTCTGGATTCTTTTAGGCCATTATGCCTAATTATGGGGTTTTGAGACCTATCTTATAGGCACTTGTGTTCTGTGCCTCACCCTAAACTCTGAAATGCTAGGGAATATGTAGCAATCGCTCTCTACTGTCCCTTCCCATGGCAGGGGGGTTAGAACTTGATAATCTTTAAGGTCCTTTCCATCCCTAACAATTCTATGATACTGCTCTGAATGATCCAGCTTGCGTCCAGAAGTTGGAGTTGATGGTACCAGGCTCAAATTCATAAGACAATTCATAAGACACACTAACAGAATTTCACTCCATTGAGTAAATTCACAGTTTTATTCCTTGTAACTCAGGGATGTCTGCGCAGAACTTTGTTCTTTAGTGTAGACATGCCTTATCTATTAATGTTAGGCACCCAGGTTTCAGTTACATTATCAGCTTGAACCTTCTACATGATCCCCCACACTGGATGCCTGCTAACATTTGAAAGGTACTTCCAAGACAAAACCTAGAGCAAGTCAGGACATAGACTGTCTCAGAAGATATTCCCTCAGGCTTCAGGTCCTGCCTCCTCTCTCAAGACTAGTCCCATGACAAAGCTTCAGCAAATGTTGTAATTGTGTTATCTATTATTCAATTATCCCTCATCAGATAATACCCTCTCACATGCAGTGTACATCCTTGACATCACAATTTGAAGGCCCAGTAATTATCTCATTATCTTGCTCATATTGTAAAGATATATAAATCCTTAAAGAACTTTACCTAGTGGCTAAAAATACTAAGGTGGAAAGACATTATCACAGTGAGTACCACGAAAGACTGACACAGTATTTAAGTATGTTTTGCAAGGTAGATAATTAGGTAGGAAACTGTGAAAAAAAAAGGAACTCCTGATTAAAGAATATTCCCATATAACTTCAGGCACACATAAGGCTGGCTTGTCATGTAGTTCAAGCACTATGTTAGCAGAACTCTGCAAAATTGAACAGAATTATGAAGAGGCTTATGCAAAAGTAAGTTTCTGGAATACATTTATCATAGAATTTGAATTTGCCACTTGCTGACTGTCTCTGTTAGTTACGTTAAAAAAAATAATAAAACCCATTTCTCAAAAAGAAAGGAAGAGGAGGTGTTCTCTTCCCACGCCCCTTAAACCCTGTTGCATGCAAAAGCTAAATATCTATCTATCCCTTTGCGGTGAGGGAACTTTGCTTTGTTTAATTTGAAGTAGGTATCCAAATAAAATTCTTCCATTTTTCCTGATCACCATGCCTCCCTTCTTTCAGGAGGCCAAGTCTGTGAAAAACTTCAGTAACCATTATGACATAAAACGACTGAAGATGATTTTGAAGTTTTTCAGCTTCAATACTCAAATCTGAGTTCTATCTATTAGGCTGTATCTCTTCCTTTAGTAAATAATAGCTGTTTTATGATAGTATATCATTTGGCAACTTCTGACCTTTCTGGTTTCTCGTAACACAGATTTGAAGAAGAAAAGGAAACTATCTGCTGTTAGCAGACAAAATTCCACATGTGTTACCCTTTTAACAAGTAATGTAGCTTTAGTTTTCAGAAGCAGCAGGAAGTGAGGCAGAATAGTTAATACTAGTTCTTTCTATTTCTAGAGTCAGACATATTAAGAGAAAACTATCACTCCAAATGAAACAGGGAATAAGCTCCATTGATCTTTAGGTCTTGTGAAATGTTTAAACATTTTTCAAAATATCAAAATTCTGATTCTATGAAAAAATAGTAGTGCCCTAATGAGCAAAATCATTTGGTATGGGAAACAAATAACCTTTTCCAAGCTAATTCACATTTGGTTTTTTGCTTGTTTGATTTACTGATTAATTGATTGTTTGGTTTTTTTGGGTTTTGGTTTTGTTTTTTTTTTTTTTTTGTTGGTTGTTTTTGTGGTGGGTTATTAAGGGGTTTTGTGGGGAGGAATTGTTTCATTGTTTTGTTTTTTTGAGGTGTGAGGCAAGTATCAGTTGCTTTATGTCTGTTAGAAGTTATGAAAGGAGCTCTGCTGCTAGGGAAGATTTTTTTCATGTACTTCCTCTTTCTACTTAGAGAAACTAGGGAAAAAACAGCTGTTTGCTATAGAAATAATCCCTAACATTAAAGCAGCCTCTAGCTCTAAGAGAAACCTGACTCAAAGAGTATGATTTTAAAAATTATTTGAAACAGAAATCAAATTATATTTACAAAAAATTAAAGGGATGTCTGGGGCAAGCAAAGATAAATCTTTATGCTGTGTCAAAGAAATACAGCTACAACTGAGCCAAATTTACACCACCTGTTGTGAATTATAGAGAACTTTTAGAGATTTAATTATACATACACAATTAAAAAGTTAAAAGACCTACATAACGGTCAGAAATTGCACCTTACAAATAGGTACTAATCAGTCCATGAACAAATGTAATACTCCTAACTAATGTCTTACATAGTTAAGAAAGGAAGGATTAATGACATCATTACTTTCAAGTGTATGTGATTTGATGTAGGCGATATCCTAACACTGAATGTGTTTTGGGGTAAAGAATAGCTATGCAACTCACCTGGTCTCCTTTTGTTCACTGTTCTTTCCTCGCCCACCCCTCACCCCCCTCAATTGTCTCTAATGATTTTATTAATTTAAATAGATTAACATAATTTCTGTAAAACAACTGAATAAAAGAAAAGGTATGGCAGCATGTATTGTACTAGATGTGCCAAACAATATTTGTTAAAATAATTTTTAGTCTTTTGTGTATTCTTGAGCATCACCTCTGTTCTTTCATTGGATATAATTCCTCAGATTTTCCTTTATAAATGAAGATGGAGGAAAAGAGTATAAATCTTCTCAGTTATCCTCTGAAATTCATGATACCCTGCATGCTCCATTCAGTCCTTGTCTCATATTGAGATCTGTGTTGCAATGCTGCTAAATGTCTGTAAGACAGTCATTTTGGAACAGAGAAGTAGTGGTGTTAACGCAGTGTCCTGTGTCTCACAAGTGGAGGTAGCAGATGCATACAGATCATTATAAGAAATAGGTAAGGATATAGTGGTATTTCCCCCAGCATGCTATCCCAAACTCTGAAAATTAATAGCTTTGAGACTTCCAGATTAAGAAATGACATTTTAGCTAATGTCTCTCCTGGCAAATAATGTAGCACCAGAATTCATCCGTAGGCCCTAGTCCTTAGGATAGCCCAGGCTATCTTTTTGACCGAAATAGCTAATTTCTCTTCAGACAAATCCAAGTTGATGTTCTGGAGACAGTTTACTCCATAAACTACCTCACAGAGTCTTTATATACAAATCTGCACCAGCTTTTCCTTCCTTCACCATATGATGGTATTGCCTCAGTGTGTGCTGGGCCTCCACACAACTCTAGGTTGTTTTCACACCACATCCTGAGCCCAAACTCCTAATGGTTCTGGCATCTTTTCTGTTACTTGAACCCAGGGAGCTGGGGGAAGGCAGGAAAAAAATATCAAAAAGTTATTAGTTATTTGGGAGCCTATGGAGTACTGATTGTGACTGTGAAGAGGCCCGGGCCTGAGGATGTTCAGTAGATGTGTATCAGTCTGTTCAAGTGATGTCTAGACCTGAATCGTGAGAACACAAGATACTTTGCATTACTTAATCTGATGGCCACAGCTGTTTTCCTGGAGAGGGTTCCTTTATCAATACAGATTTAGCTTCCATGTTTAATAGGCTCTGAAGACTTTTGTTACACAAATTAGTGTGATGCATCTGAGGAATGCCAGATAAAAACATAAGAAAAAGAAAGAAAGGTAAAGTTTATTGACAATATGTTGTAGGGTATGCTAAAAGTGTAGAGAACTTAGAGTGTTCACTTTAGAGTGATAGAAAAAAATACTTTGGGAACATACCTGTATGTATGTCCCATACACAGAGTTATGAAAAACATTGGTGGAGCATTGTTTGCTATCTATTACAGAGATCTCAGAGATGAAATGTTGACAAATAAATGGCTCTGTTTATTAATAATTCATTTTTATGACAAGGAACATATGTAAAAAATCAGATCCAAACATGATTCTCCTTCTTACAGAGTTTGTGATTATCTGAATGTAAGACTATGATTTTGGCCACCTATCTCCTACGAGCAATGTGTGGTTTAAAATACTTTGTGCAAAGTGCATCTACTTGCCAGGTTTTCACATTTCAGTAAGACTAACATTGTTCATGCTCCTTTGGTTTCAAATTCACAAAACAATAAGCTTCAGATGGCTTTAGTATACATTCCTGATACTTAGACATATTTTTAATCTCCAGCTCTGTGTGAATTGGTTTATACTGTCACTGAATTATAGAACACTTCAGGTTGGAAGGGATGTCCAGAGACCACCTGCTCAAATCTATGAGATTAGACCAGTTTGCTCATATTTTTGTATGAGGCTTTGAAAACATTTTCACTGGACAAATTGTGCTAATGATTGATTATCCTAACAATGAAAACAATTTTCTCTTTTTTTATGCCATTAGATTGTCACTGACTTTCTTACTATTGTGGTCTCCTGGAAACTGAGGTACATTTATTTTAACTCTCGTTTGATAAAACTGAAGAAATAGATCTTGTGTAATGTGTTAAACAGAGATCTGGGGCTTTTTTTTTCTAAATTTTTTTTAAGAGGTTTTTTCATAAAAGGCATATAGATATAAAGGAATAAATCACTGACTGTAAAGATCGTCATCTCTTTACCATATACATATACAATGAGGAAGAATTTAAGATTACAAGCATAAAGAAATTTACAGAGGTTAGAAAATTAAGCTTCAATTTACCAATTGGGATATGTTCATGAATATTGCCTTGGTGAACCTTTTATTACATATGGAGAAATGGTCTTCTACAGCTTCATAAATAAAACTTACACAAAGGCTTTTAATGTACCTATTTCCCTAGAGGCCAAGTTTTCACTCTGCATAGGGTTTTATTTAACTACTGCATCAGTGGGAGTTTTGTTTAAGTGCCAGTTTACTCAGGTTGTCATTATGATAAGAAGCAATAATGTTGAAGTAGAAAGAAAAAACCTATAAATGCTTCACCCAAAGGCTTTTTTCCTCTCTCACTAGCAAAGTCACCCTTTTCTCTCTTGAAGGATAGCTGCTTTCTGTTAAGTGGTGTAAATTGCAATATACTTTATGGAAATGGCTTTGCCACTCATAGACAAACATTGACAAACTGTCTCACATTGGTATTTTCTTGTCATGAGCAGGATATATGCAACCGGTATAATCTTAAGAAGGCAGACTGCAGTTCAGTTCCCTGGCCAGAGATTTTACCTATGGCACAAAATATGTGAGGTTTTTGAGTTGTCATGATGATAACTACAACTTGAACAATATAACCTGAGTACCATTTTGCTTACATCAACGCTTCTGAATCAAAAACTATGTTTTTTGAAAGGTGATAAACAAAACATCTCACACTAAAATGATCAGTATTTACACAGGAGATAAAATTAATCTTGGGCAAGTAAGGCACTGTCATCTCCATAAAGTCATAATAGAGCATAAAAATCATAAAGCTGTAAAATCAAAACCATAAAGGGTATAGATAGATGGAGAGATTTGAACATACTTTAAATAACTGATGAAGTCTCAAATTTCTGTCAAGAAACCCACAAAAGCTCTGGCTTTTGAAGTCAGAAATGGGTACTGAAATACTGTCATGGGAAAATTGAAGGTGAGGTATTCATGACAAAAGAACCACACCACTGAGAGACATAAAACCCAAGAGTAATTTACTGAGCAGGCTGGATACTGATTTCATAGAATCACAGACTGGTTTGGGACCTTAAAGATCATCTAGTTCTAAACCTCCTGCCATGGGCAGAGAAAGGACAAAGAAAATTATTCTAAGGTTTCAGCCCACACATGCACACATTCTGTTCAGGATGTACTCATACCTGTCCAGGCCTCTGGTCTTACTGCAGCCAACGCTGTGAACTCAGGGGAACAGTACACACGCTCTGACTGCTCAAAATGACCAAGTCTTGCTGGTAGCCTGGCTTTTACTCCTCAGCCTCCATTTTCTGCACATTGGTAGGTAATGCCTCCCCCATCTCACCAGAGGGGAGCAAGCAAGCAGCTGAATGGTGCTTGAGTACAGGGTGGGACTAAATCATGACACATATACAGTTGTTTTTTACACATATGCAAACTCCCAACTAAAAACAAACTAAAAAAAAAAAAAACTTCAAAGTGTTAAAAAAAATGAAGTATAAATTTATCATTTAAAAATACAAAAATACTGAATACAATTAAAAATACATTTTACAACTTTTAACCACGTCTGGACAATTCAAAGCAAATAACGAAGTAAAAGAAAAATAATATTCTCATATTAAAACTTTTTTTAAAAGCCAAAGCACAAATGAATAAAATATTTCAAACACAAACTTTTTATGTAAAAAAAAAAAAAAACAAAAAGAAAAACTATTTGCCAATTACTTTGATTAAAATTTGTTGTCAATGAACAGCATAACTTGATGAGAAATTTTAGAGTTTCACTCCTCTTCACAACTGACTGGTGTCAGCAACTTATCTAAAATGTTGTACATTAGAAATAGCCTGTTTAATTGCATTAACTGGTTTCTGATAAATTTCTCTAAAAATGTTTTTTGAAATTTCATAGAATTTGAGCAAGACTCTATGGAAATGAAGTAAGTTTTAACTATGAAGGTCAGAAAGAACATTAAACAAGGGTCATAACAAACACTGAAACATTTATATTTTAATTACTTTCCTCAACAATCAAGAGTTTATGGGCATATAAATCTCTAGTGTCTGTAATGATCTGGAACAAAGGTGGTAGTCAGCACAAAATTTACTTTGTGGCAGAAGTTACAGGTAAGAACAGTTGTACCAATTTAAATACCATGATGGCATTGCATGCATGGGTGTTTAATATGCCCTTATGTACCATCTTTTCCATTATGCACATCCATGTAGTTCCCTTACATTATCAGTACATTTTTCAAGTTCTAATACACATCTGCATATTTAAAACTTTGAGAGGAATAGTAAAACTTTATCCATTAATAAACATTTTTAAACCACTATTTTTTCTTTAAACTGACCATCTAATGAGGGTTAACTGGGCAGGAATGTAGCTCATCTTCAGTGGTAAGAAGTGGAAAGTTTCATGAAAAGCTTAATTAATTTCATCATTAGTCATTTTACATGTACTTTGGATAATAATCTATTGTATGGGGTCATATTTCCACCAAAAAAAAAAAAAAAAAAATCATCCTTTCAGGGGTTCAGCTACTCCCTTTTAACATATGAATAGTTTACATTAAAACTGAGTATGTGAGGTTTCTGATAGCCACTATAAGATATCTCAGCCTGTATCAGCTAAAAGTTTAAATTTGAAGTTATGAATACTTTATGTTACACAAATACATTTCCAACATTGTGTTTAAGGTTTTTGAGTCTGATTAAGTAGCTCAAAGATGACTAAATCTGACCAAATCCCAGGTTATAATCCAGGCTGCCTCATTGTTTAGTTACCTCCATTATTTAGTTACTTCCTCACTACATAGTTTAACAGCTCCATTCATCAAGTGTACTGAGAAATGCTCATTATGGTCTTTGCCTTGATCTCTGCAGTGATCTGGGTCTAGGCACACAACCTCTGAATTTTGCCTAAATTTTGCTTTTTCACCAAGTGGTCACAGAACTCTACATGCCCACAAAAATTACAGTCCAGTGTTACAACATCACCAAACAAAACTGAGTATCATGAAGAAATCCACAGTTCTTGGGGTAGGAGGAGTTCTGTATATGATCATTTTTTGTTGAATTAATTAATGAATACTTTACACAGAATCAAATAGTTAAGATTTTAGTGAGTCTGTACCATTTCCAAGAATTTAAACATTTTAATCTATCTTTTGCAAGAAAAACCTGATCTTTTTCTACCATTTTACAGGTTGTGTAAACAGAAAAAAACACTTATCACCTGCAGTAGTGACGTTCTCTTTCCTGCAGCTTACTCACTTTGCCTCTCTGCTAAGACACGTCCATATTTACACCACGTTGTCTGTGTTGGTACCTTATTCTGTATAACAGAGTCTGTATTGACTTGTATCACAAGAACATGCAAATGTTTAGTTTGAGGACCAGCTTAATATAGCATTTTTGGGTTTATGGCAGTAATTACAGGAACCTGCATATACACATCTGTGTTCCTTGTTCTTCGTGATTAATGCAAGATCACCTCTGGAAGCAGACATAACTGCTGACTGCCTCAGCTGAGAATGCATCAATATTGTTTTATAATGAAATGATGAGCAACAAAAGTATGTGCTGCTGTTCCTGTTAGTCCTACAGCTGTAGTTATTCTGTAGGGTAAATTGATTTACAAATATTACAAAATTTTTTTGGAAAAAAGAAATACATAAAGAAGAAAACCTGCCCCACTGAACTTCCAGATGGTGATAGGGCATCACAATGAGGCCAAATACACTACCACTTCTCCTCTCCCTCTTTCCATGACATACAGGTGTGTATGCTCCAAATTATCTGCCTCCTAAGAGTCAGAGATAAGTTTTACTTGTGTACTAACTTCCTTCCTAATTAAGATCTAAACAGTTCCAGTATTTTATTTCATTAGCTGCACTGTGTGCAGAAGAGCATAAAAGTTTGCAACTTAATAACACATTTAGTTAATTTCCCAGTACAGGACATATAAATAAAAACATAAGCACTCTAAATTATTTAATAAAGAACTAAAAATAAATATTTCTCAATTTTTTTTTCTACACAATTAACCATTTTGCAAAAGGAGTAAGCAGCAAAAAGATTAATCTCTTAAATGAAGCATTAAAGTAAACATTTGACTTCTACATTGCAGTTTTCTTTCCCTCTTGATTTTAGTCTTAACCTCTGAGAGGGACAGATGACTCCAACTGACCAAATGGATATTCCATACCATGTGATGTCATACTCAACTCCCCCTTCTTCTAGGGGAAGGAGAGGGAAGAAGTGGACATTTGGAGTGATGGCGTTTGCATTCTCAAGTATCTGTTACACTTCATGGAGCACTGTTTCCTAAAGATGGCTGAACACCTGCCTGCTCATGGAAGTGGTGAATTAATTCCTTGTTTTGCTTTTCTTGCATGTGTGGCTTTTGCATTATTTATTAAACTGTTTTTATCTCAACCCATCAGTTTTCTCACTTCTACCCTTCTGATTCTCTTTCCCATCCCACTGGGTGATCATGAGCAAGTGGGTATGAGGTACTTAACTGCCAGGGTTAAACCATGACAATATAGTGTCCCTGAGAGAAGCTAGTTTTGGTTTCTTCCCAATTCTTCCTATTCACCCATCTGACCCAGTGAATCCATAAGAAAGACATGCAATGAGAGGAAAACTTTGAAAATAAGTGAAAATATTTAAATTGAGGTCTTTAAAATTAATAGCTTTCAAAATTTTGTTTGATTTCTGTCTTGTGCACTTTGACCACAACTAAAAAGTTAAGAATGCTTTTGCTTTTATTGATAAAGATGAAGAAATTCCATCAATTTGACAGAAGCAGTAGGTTGCTATGTCCATCATCCTGAAAAACATTATAGATAAGACTTCCTCAAACTAAATGCTACCTCATAAGGAAATTCTGTATTATTTTTTTATTCCAAAAAACCCCACAAAAATTTCTTTGTAGACACATTGTAATCAGAACTTCCAGACTTTAAAAAGTATTCCAGTATTTTGGAGCACATCGCCACATTAATCCACTACCCTCCAGATACTCTTGAAGGCATTTTCAGAATCAAGTTTCTGATTAAAGTGTTTTTCATAGAGCAATTATAGACTATATCTTTGGTATCCTACTAAAATATTTTTGTCATTCCTGCTTAAAGTTCTTGAGCTCTGCCCTGAGCTGAGAGGACAGGTCTCAGGGCTGGCTTGGGCTCACCTTGGCTGGAGCTGGGATGAGCTGGTTTCAGCTCCTGCCACAGGGCCGAGCGCCTGTTGCCTCCCGTGCCTGAGTTTCAGCTCAGCCAAGGCTTTCCATGGGGCGTGCAGAAGCATAATACTCCTTCCAAGGATTAATTTGGGGCAGTAATGACTTTTCTTAAACTTTTCTTCCCCATCAATGTTATTCTTCATGATCGAGCTGCAAGTGTTGACAATTGGACCCACAGAGACATTGAAAAGGTGAGTACAACAACAAAAAAAGGGGCAAATATTAATAAATTTTCCTGTATAACAAATTAATTGTGTTATTAAAGACATTTTACTGTTTTATTCTGGTATGTAAGATGGTATAACTGTTGCAAGGGAACTAATAATAAATGTTGCATTTTCATTACACTACTATTTTTTTATTTAGGCTAGCAATAAATTCTTGGCTCCATGTATATACTTCCCTTTATCCTGCAACAAAAACCTAACACTTTAAACCCCTTAAAAGTGTTTCTTGTTATGTTTCATCTTTCTTTTTATCGGAGTACTGTCGTATTCCTTGAATCATTGCAAACTTTACCAGTCATTATTTGCATGACTCTAGTTTATATTTAAAATGTTAAAAAAAAAAAAAAAGAAAGAAAAAGAAAAAAGACTTATGTGCAGTTCTCTGATGAATTCATTGAGGCATATCAGTTTGGTAGGTTTTAGTTAATTTATCCTGTGTCATGTTGACTTTGCATTGTTCTAACTTCTTAATGAAAAATGTTTTCTCAGTTCTAACAATGTCATGTCTTATACATTCATCTTCCAAATTTGCAAAGTAATTTCTCAAACCTATTTTAGCTTGCATTTCACTATTTTTCTTGTAGAAAATGCACATGAATAATGAACATTTAAGACTGAGCTATCACAATTTTTTTCTTATGTGATTAATTTAAAAGAAAATCAAATATCAATTTCCCTCGTCATGTTGAATGCAACTATTCGTGAGTTAATAAATTGTCATTTAAGATTTTGAGCATGACAAGCAAATGGCAGAAAGACCTTCCAGTTCTGAAGAACCATTCAAACGTCAGAAATACCACAGCTTTACTTTTACCTCTACAGACAGTTAGTCTTAAATATGCTATGTAACTGCAGCTCTAAGCTCGTATGAGGTTTCTTTATCTAAACAATTACTACTAATCCATCTTGCTTTATCTGTTAAAGCATTTAGCCCTAAATACTCAGAAACTGTTACTTCAAAACAGATGATGAAATTTTAATAGAAATAAGTTCCTTCCGTTCTTCCTCACACGATATCAACACTCCTGCCACGCCAATCATCCCACCAGATATCAGTAAACTGTGCTTCTAAAAGAGTAATTCCATCTCCTCTTTTTTGTCAACAGGACTGCTAGGTTTAGCTAAAGGCAGTTCATAGTATCGGGGGGGGGGGGTTGGGGGTGTCTCTGCCCTGGACTGATGGACATGGTGGCTACTTTCCTGTTTCCGCCCAGCTGCTTACTCCCTCTCCTCTCGCAGCAGAACATATGGTGAAACTAAGATAACAAGCTCACAGGCCAAACTAAAGATAGGGAAATTACTTACTAATAACAACTCCTCATAGACACCTTTTCACAGGTATTTCCTATTTATCCTGGATTATTAGCTGCAATTTTTGGAACTGTTCAATTTCTTGTAAACACCATTGTCAGAACTTACATTATGGTGACTTTGGAGTTATGCTTATCCTTTTTTTTTTCAGTTACTCGGACTCCACTTTGCCTGTCTGCAGTTAGTTAGAACACAACATTGTAGTTCTGATTTTGATTTATTTAAAAGAAAAGAAAAAAAAAGGGGGGTAAAAAATCAGTTACTGCTTTGATTGTGTGCTCTTGGTACATGCTTCCTTTCTTTGTGGAATCAGAGTTAGTAGCATGTACTGATGTCTGATTGTCCAGGCCTCCTTTTATCTCAAATGTTCTACAATGTTTATAAGCGTTCTTTCTACCTGAAAAAAACTTACCTATTAGTAAAGCCAATGTATAAGTTTCATAAAAGAAAAAGCATGTTATAGCTTCAAACAAGAAAAAATAACTTTAGACCAATTAAAATTGGAAGAGACCTTGATAATGACCTGGTTCAAATACTTGCTCAAAATAAGGCCAGTTTCAAACTTAGATCTGACTCTAGCAAGATCAGGTTGCTGAATGTTTTGTGCAGTTGAGTTTTGACTGTCTCCAAGGACAGAGAATTCACAACCTCTCTGGGAAAGCCTAAACAACCTGTCAAGTTTTTCTCCATCTAATTAAGATTTTCTTTCTGCAGTTTGTATGAGTTGCCTCTTGTCCTTTTGCTTTTACCTCTAGGAAGAGTCTATCTTCTTTTTAATAGCCCAGCAGATTGCTGAAGACAACAATTAAAGCTCTCTATTAGCCCTCTCTTCGTAAACCTGAACAAATCTAGTTCTCAGTTTCTCTCAGTGCATGGTACTCCAAACACCTTCTCATCCTGAGGACCTTCTGCTGGCCTTGTTTCTGTTTTGCGACAATTTTCCTGTACAAGAGAGCCCAAAGCTAAATGAATAATAGCTGACTGAATAACATCTTTTATCAGTTATAATTGCTCCATTGCTATTCATCACAATACTGCATATAGGATTGTAGCAAAGAAGAAAACTTGTCGTATTCTCTCTCTTTAAATTTTCTCAGAATTCCCATGTCTACCATTGCTGCTGACATTCTAAATCTGCTGACTTAAACACAATGCATCTCTTTGCTCATGTTCACCAGCTTATTAATAAGGAACCACTCCTCTCTGGAACTATTTATCTATTGTTTCATGGCCTTTTTATCCATAATACCAACATACTTGTCTTTCTTCCCTGAGAAGTGACCATTCTAACAACAAAATCTCCGTTGGAAACCAAATAATGAGGCAATAAGGAAAGAAAGCACAAAACTACCATGGCCTTCTTTCCTTGGCTAAAAATCCTAACTTACACCTGAAAACCTTTTGTTTTATGCTTATACATTCATTGACAATATTTTTTGTATGTGAATGGCTGCTCCTATATTTCAGATCTCTTGTTGAAGGGACACAGACGGTCGTTGTACCTACCTGGATTTCTGTAATTTATTTGTTTTGGTTTTTTTCACCGCAAGTCTGGAGATTTTTCCTTTGTTTGTTTGTTTGTTTGTTTGTTTGTTTGTTTGTTTGAAATGAACATTTTGAGTGATGGAACATGAAATAGCAGCCACAGAAAAAAAGCACTCTCATTTGATAAGCTGTCATAAGACAAACTTTGTGTGGGTCAATCAATATCCCCATACTAAAATGGTTGCAAATGCGTTTATATTTCAATTGCTTTGTTTAAAAATGGTAGGAACATAAAATATTGTAAATCTATGAAGAACAAAGTCGATAGATAAATGTAAGTTTTATTAAGAAGTCCAGACTGAGCCAATGTTTTAACTGCCTGAGTCCAAATACTACATAGCAGGTATAAACTTCTCATAAACTACTTACAAAGCTAATAGAAAACTAAAATTTAACGTTTTCTACCTTTCATGGCCCCACACAAAAGGAACTTTAATTTTTTTACTGAGAAGTCCATGAGAATGACCACAGTGGAATAATTCATCACTTTCATGAAAAATTTTGATCTAACTTTTAAGACATGGTTGTGCTCATAATTATGGCTTTGTTTTGTGTTAGTGGGCTGAGGAAAAAATTAAAATTTTTATAGAGTATCTGTCCAGAGTATCTCAAGGAATATTAATGATCCATGAAGTCTAGTGAGGTAGGTGAGAGTTTCTTCGGTTTGAAGAAAGTTCCTATTTTGCCCTTCACAGCACTCATTTCAGTTCTACATTATGCTGTGTATTTTCTTCATGCATATGTTAAGTATGCGCTGCGCAACTTTTTTCTTCAGCATCAAGAGTGACTCAAGGCTTTTTGCTGTTATGTAGAAATTGCTTAATAACACATTAAGGAGCCTTCAGAGAGTTGCATTGTTTTAAAGACAGCTAGAGTTATTTTCAGAAATACAGTTGATACACTCAGGACAAATGGAAATAAAGCGTGTGCTGTCCAGTTACGCACTTACCACTGTACATGCAGTCACCTGTTGCTGAAAATAGGAAAAAATAATTTGTGAGAAATGCACAATGAAAGAATGAGAGGCAGTGGTTGGAAGCTTGAGAAATTAAAAAGTCCAGCTGAATTCTTTATATGAGATAGTTTAAACCCTTTCTTTGTGCAGGATGTTGTTTACCTTCGTAGGACGATTCTAACTAAGAGATTAGGTTGGTCGTCTATAAGTAGCATAGGTAGACGTGGAGAAGAAGACTAAGTGTAGAAGAAATTAAAAAGTCCAGCTGAATTCTTTATATGAGATAGTTTAAACCCTTTCTTTGTGCAGGATGTTGTTTACCTTCATAGGACGATTCTAACTAAGAGATTAGGTTGGTCATCTATAAGTAGCATAGGTAGACGTGGAGAAGAAGACTAAGTGTAGAAGAAGATGAGAGAAAGCATAAAAAAATATGGCAACTGTTTTTTCTGTATACTTAACTGCAGAAGAAGGTGGAGAGAACCAGTTATACAAGTGCCAATCTAGAGCTGTGAGAATGTATGGTCTGGGTGGATTTCACCTTGCCTATATTCAGGTGTCTGGTAGGTAATTTATGTATGAGTTACTTGTCACAGCTAGCATTGTGATCAATGGAGATTTAGTCAATACAGCCAGGAGAATCATAAAAAGTGATTTCTCAGGAAACAGGGAGAACCTCTGTAAGCTGTGACATTTTACAGTTTCTGTGCAATAATTATGTAATTGATCTTTCTTGCCTCTTCCATACTTTACACTGATCATGCTGTGCCTTTTAACTGTTACATGGAAACTGTTTTTGTGAGTGCTAAAAGGAAAGAAATTTATTCTCCATAAGCACAGAGATGCATTTTTACAATAAATACAACCTTAGAAAGGACTTCTGCTGGCAGTGCTTTCTCAGTGATATAATAAATCGAGATTATTTCCCTGACTTATATAGTGAAGATAGCAAATATCTGTAGTTTAGATATAAGGGAGAGAGTCATATTGCTTAGCTTTTGGTATCTGCAATGCTGGCACTTCTCACTTCCAGATACCAGATGGAAAGCTCTCAAGACTCTGTTGCATAGTCCCCATAGACTATCATGACACATGCTGATTCTCAGAAAGTTGTTGATTCATGCACTCTCAAAGAAATGTGTATCTTTCATCTCAATTTCATAGCTATTAAACAGCAAAAGACATCAAATGGAAACTCTTATTGAGAAGAACTGAGAAGTCTGACTCAGCATTCCTGGAAAATTTTGCAACCTTTACATCTGAGTGTATGAAGAAGTAATGAAATTGCAAGCTGCAGATTCTAATAAATAGGACCAATTACTTGATCAAGGATGGGAAACAATGTAATCTGTAACAGATTATGTCGTACATATAGCTCAGTATCTGAGTTCTAATTACAATACAGCCATTACTTAAAAACAGGTGTTTTATGATCTATGCACATGATATTTCAAAAATAATCCTTTGCTCTCAACAGAAACAAGAACTCTAGTAAATTTCAGTCATGACTGCCTTATTGCCTTGTAGGAACTACTGAATTAAACTCTATTACCTGCCTTACACAGAAAATCTATCTACATGATTTTATGGCTATATTTTCCAAATCATAAGGACAACATATCAAGTGAAATATGTGCTGTAAGGTTTTTCTGCCTGTTCCAATTAAGGTTCTCTGCACAAATTGTCTTGAAGTTGGCTGAGGTGGTTATTACTCTACAAACCAACAAAGGCAAACATTTCTTAGAACTACTGACTTGGCAGAGAGTTGCTATATGAAGTATCCATAACTCATGTATCAACCAAAATGGGTTAGGAGTGATCTTGCAACCAGCAGAGGTAAGAGGACTGATCACCTCAATCAGGAAGAAATGTATGGTCATGAGCAAATGAAGTCAAAATGGTAGCAGTAATGTGCTCTAATGCCTATGGAAAATGACATATGAAAATGAAATAACACAAATATACATGTTAAGCTGCTAATACAGTTTACTTAGGATAAATTATGTGAAAGTTATTCCGAGTTACAACTTCAAATTTTGTTCTCTGTCATCTTAATCTCCAATTTCAAGTTTGTGTCATACAGAATTATAAAGTTTTCTGAGGATGTCCTGAGCTGGAGTTCTTGCATCTTTGTACCAAGCCTGTGACATAATCCATCTTCCTACAGCAGAAGAGCTGATGTACAAGATTCTTTTCATATTGTATTCATAATAGATATGTCATTGTTTGAAGCAAGAGTTTGGGTCAATGTAGTCTTGCTGCACTTACATGACAGCAAAGCTTAAGTCAGCTTTACAGTTGTTATTATATGCAAACTAATTTTAACAATAAACAGAATTATACAATACCAGTGGAGACAGAAAGGGAAAGTAATTTCCTCTTAAACTCCCGTTTATTTCCTGTGCATGTAATAACATAAAATTAAAACCTGATAGTGTGTACTGTAGAAATAAAGGAGGACATCTGCTCTGTCTGACTACATTAGAATCTGATTAGCTATTCACAGGGTAAGCTAGGTGTGCTTTTTTTTCCCAGTTTTTAGCACATCAGTAATTGTAGAGTCAGTATATTTACTGAAAGTGTGGAAGATGAAAGTTGCAATGGTAGACATTTGCCTGCTTTATTATTTTACACAATTGTGCTAAATTTAACCTTCTGTTCTTCATTTTTGAGCTCTAGATCATGACGTTTTAAATGAAAATGATAAGGACTATAATTAAGCACTGGTAGAAGTAAATAAAATAAGAAACATGAACAGTTTCCCCTACTAAAGACACACTTGGGAATATTATAGAGACAGCTGGACAATTTATCTCTCTGACGTGCTGATGATAAAAGCGATAATATACAATACAAAGTCAATTACTTGCTTATACAATTCTGAATGTGACAAAACCAACATCAGAATCACAATTAGCTATTTAGCACCTTCCCTCACACCCAATGCTATTGTTTTTGTCTTTGAGTGATCACTGAACAAATAAATGCACCCTTTTGCATCTGTTCCTAATTTAACTGTTCTGATCTGAAAATCCTAGCTCAACAGGAAAAGTATGGCTAGATCCAATGGTTATATTTATGGGTGTAGAGTGAGAATTAGAGTTTTAGAAGCCTCACTGAAAATTCAGAATTTAACTAACTTCAGTATATCAGTTGTGGAAGTGTCAAACACACTGGATTCCCAAGGCAGTGCAAATTTCAAGCATAAGATTCCAGTTCTTATTTGATTTGTCAGAAGTGCCTCAATTCTTAATGCAGAAGGTATTTGCTTAATATATACTTTAGCCCAGTAAGAATTCACTTTACCTCATAATTTGATTCCCCAATGGATTAAACACAGTTAAGCCAGTGCTGCCGGACTCCTGCCTGACCTTGATCTCTACCAGTGCCTCAATGGGAAGGGTCTGGCAAACCCAGGGGGATGCTGCCCAGGAAACAAGAGCCCCTGGGGAGGCTGAGCCTGGGGAGGCTGTGGGACACGCTCAGCTGGGAGCAGCCAGAAGGCAGCAGCCTGGAGCGAAGTGACAAGCCAAAGCAGTCCCAGGAATAGAGGTGGAAGGGATTGCCATCACTGGTGCTGAACTCCTCAAGATAAAGGAAACACACTGAGACGCTTCACCTTCTTCCTGCTTGAGCAAAAGTAATATTTTTCACGTTAGGAATGGTGAAAGTATAAATACAATACTGGGGAAAAGTTAGCATGGATTTTAATATGCTTTCTTGAATGACAATTACTAATGAGCCTTTTTTATTATTTGGATTATGTGAGTTAGTAAAATTGTAAATTAACTAACAACTGCATTCTGATAAGACTGTTTAATATTTTATTTAAGTGATTGACAAATTCTTGGTTCTGTATTATTGCGTATTCTCTTTACCCCCTAACAAGTCTCTGAGTGAAGTACTGAGAATCACACTGTGCCCCTGTTCAACATTCAGACTCCTCAAGTGATGTGCATGCATATCCTCTACTATTGTACAGAGGCAGTTGTTACAGAAAGCATGTTGATGAAATGAGAACATTTCTTTCTTTTTTTGAAAGAGATACAGATTCTGCCTTCCTCTTTCAAGGAGAGACACTATCAAGGTGCTTGATTTTGTTTTCTGGAAATCAAGTGATCAGCTTCCTTCTACACACTGAGTTGCAGAGGAAAGTGCAGACATTATTCAATCAAAAAGAATTTTGAACCTGTCTTGCCCACTGTGCTAGTTTTGGCTGGGATAGTTAATTTTCTTCATAGTAGCTTGTATGTGGCTGTATTTTGGATCTGTACTGAAAACATTGTTGACAACACAGGGATGTTTTCATTACTGCTGAGCAGCGCTTATACTTTTCTGCTCCTCACACCACCCTACCAGCAAGTAGGCTGGGGGCACAGAAGGACTTGGGAGGGGACACAGCCAGGACAGCTGACCCCAGCTGACCAAAGGGATATTGCACACCATATGATGTCATACTCAGCATACAAAGCTGAGGGAAGAAGTAATTTGAAGGTGTATAGTATTTGTCTTACAAAGCAACCATTTTGTGTGATGGAGCCCTGCCTTTGTGGAGATAGCTGAACACCTGCCTGCTGATGGGAAGTGGTGAATTACTTTCTTGTCTGTCATTATTGCATGCACAGCTTTTTGCATTATTTTATAAACTGTCTTTATCTCAACTCCTGAGTTTTGCCATTTATAAACATCTGATTCTCTTCCCCATGCCACTGGAGAGTGCTGAGCAAGTGACTGTGTGGTGCTTAGATTCTGGCTGGGGTTAAACTACAACACCCAGTGGTGTCAGGAAAACTGAACAGATCCCACATGCCAGCTAGTCTTCAGGCCATTTCTGTCAGTTCTCAGTCATCTCTTTTACTTCAAACATCCTGTCATCCCCTGAAGAATGTGGTAAAAGCAACTGCCAATATGCAAAACAAACCTCAGATTATTTCAGTCATTTTGAACTGAAAATCTACACACAAAGGGGCAAGTAAACTTAGGACCACAGGACTGTCGCACTGATTAGGGTGAAACCCTGTTCAAATTCTGTATAGGGTAGGAATAACCGGTCCTTTCCAAAGATTTCTAGCCCTATCACATTCCTAACTTAGCTGTCAGGGCTTGTTCTTACCCAAGGATGATTTTACACAGAAGCCTCAAAGAGAGATGAAGCTATCTGATGAGTTTAGGTGGAAGCCAACTGTCCACGATGAGTTTAAAACTCATTTGTTTTCCATTCAGTTTTTTATAAGGTAAAATTACTCATGGGCTTTAGCAAAAAATATATCTGCACTAAAAGTTTTAGAGTGACAGCGCATGTTTTGTTTGAACAAAATATTTTCAGGTCCTAAAGAGAAGAGGAAATAAAATAGAAATAAATAAATTTATTTAACCCATCCTTATGGCAATGAGGAACAAATAAAATGCTTGGAGGCTGACAGAAAAAAAAATTAAAGAAAAAGGAGAAAAATGGTTAAAGACTAATATGCTTATTTCTATTGTCTGTAGTAGAAATAAAAAATAAAAATAAGAAGAGCAGCAAGAACAGATGATGTATAACCTGGAGACTCTAAGGACAGCACATGGACGAGCATGGACTCCACTCAAGAGGGACCAGAAATTTCACACAGATAAGCCTGTATTGTGGCTGTGATTCATATTGCCTACTTTAGTACATCAAAACTATGAGATAAGCAACTCCAAAGGGAGATCTATGGTATCTTAATATAGCATGAACCTTAATTAGTTATCTAGCCTACCTCCAGAGACTAGGCATTCAAGTGCTGAATGATAAAGGTTGGTGAGAAAATGTCAACCCTATGTATGCTGCTTCAAGGAATAACAAAGTAGACACAACAGATATTACTACTAATAAAGAAGGGATTGTGCTGCTTTTTGACAGACCTTATGTGGAAAGGAAGCTTGAAGTAGTTTTTCACTCATGCAACATACTAGCAGTGGATTTCACCTACTTCTTTACAAGATGTCAGCATTTATTTATTTTTAAAGACTCGCTGGGTTTTTTTTTTAAATGTCAATGAGAAAACTATAAATGTCATATTGGATATTCACCTCCAAGGTACTTTTGAGAAAACTCACAATTACAACTGGCCAATGAAATACTGAAAGGTCTCTTTTACGGGACTGTTGTAAGTTGAAATAATTTGCCAAAGAAATAATTGGTAGAAAGGTAGAAAATAATAAATATATTTTTTTAGTGATAATATCCATTCAGTAGTGGACCCCACTAGTCCTAATGTGGGATGTATTTCCAACATAGGACATTGATCTTTTTACAGAATATTTTGCCAGAATAACTACAATGATTGAAACCTATTTGCCATGGAGATCACTAGTATAAAATACAAATTCTGAAAACCTGAAAAAGTCCACATTTTGATATATATACCCAATTTCCCTTACATACTCAGTTTTAAACCGCAAGTGTGCAAGAGCAGCCTCTGTTTGAGGTAAAGCACTGCAGAAAGATAGAACTTTTTAAACATCATATATACAGAGATTACATTTGATGACAAAGGTAAGAGACACATTTGGGAATTTTGCAGACAAAACCTAAAATTGATTTGTTTTTGTCTTCCCCTCAAGACAGCAGGGAGACAGGAAATCTTTTTTCATAAACTTCTTGGATCTCCACAGCTCCCACAGGAGGTGGTGAGGTTCATATGAGGAAAGGTCTGATTTTTAAAATTTTTGCTACTCACAACTCATAATTGTGGTCAAAGAGGGGAAAAAAAGTGATCATATGTATATAATATTTAAGATAATGTAATAAATCAAAGCTAATGTCTCAAAATGAACACCTAAGGAAAACGGTTCCCATGGTCTGATCTTTCTACTATATTCATTCTCCATCTATTAAGATAGGAACTTTGTGCATATTCTTCATGTTCTCGCACAGATTTTATACTAGAGAAGACAGAAAAATGGCATTGGTTTTATATCACTGTAAGAGTTATGTCTAGTCTATTTACTTCTGTGAAGGAACTCTGAGACTCTAATAAAAATTTTTAATTGTTAATTTGGGTTAAAAAACCATTCATTTAAAAGAAGTATGAAGTCTGATATTTGTAAAGAATGAATCATTAAAAAAGAGCCATCGGCAAGTCTGGAGATAATGATCAAAATTACATTTTCTGAGGGGGGGGGCTCTCAGTGAAGGAAATTAATCCAGACCTTTCTAGGGTATGTTATTTGAATTGGATTCCACAGAGATAAAAATTTGAACTTACAATTCTAGCAGTATTTAGAGTAAACAGTACAGTATATTGTTGAATTTATAAAACAAAGCTAAAAAGTTACTGAGTCTGATTTAACTGGTAAGCAGTAAAAAGCACTGGGTGTTGCTTTTATCTTTTCAAAACTAGATGGAAATTTTATGCTATGCAAATGGGAAGATATGATAAATGCCAAAATCAGACTTTGGAAAGGAGAAGAAATACTTGAAATACAAAATTAGTCAGACACACACTGGCCTGTGGAAATGCATCAGTGTGAGTATACACAGAATTATTTTAACAATTATTTTAACAGTGTAACTTAAATAATTGACATTTGTGATTTACAGGCAGCTAGATAAAAGGCTATTGAGCAGAAAATCCATACTACATCAAAAGAAGTAGTCAAGGTATACATCATAGAGCTCTAATATTGGCCAGTGACAACATTTAAAATATGCTATTATATTTATAGATATATTTTTATTTATATATAAAATACTCTTCCATACAAACATGAGACATAAATGTCATGAACTGAACATATACGATGTGTAACAGTATCAAAAGACATTTTGAGATTGCAGCAGGTATAATTAACCACTTAAAAAGTATAGATAAAAGAGTAAAACTTGAGATAGAATAAGCTTGGTAAATATGCCCAGACACGTGGCAAAATATACTCTTTGGATTTGGACAACTGTGTTCTGCTATGAACTGCTTGGTTATTGCTGCTGTTTGTTTACATCTACTTGTACAAAGTTATCTGCACCAAGGGAATGATCCTTCAGCTCCAGAACAAATACCAAAGAATAGTTTTATGCCTACAATACTCTCATATCTGGAGTAGACTGGCTGCAGCCATAGGGGCACTATGGTAGTGATGCTCAGGTATCTTTAGAGGTCTCTTTTTTCTGTTCGGGTGACTGAAATAATGAGAATTCAGTGACAGATCATCCTTGCTGTGCATTATACTATGATGTGGCTCTTGTCTACCCAAGAACCTGGTTTGAGGTTGCTTGGGAGTTTCCTAGTATTCAGCAGCTACTTGGATGATTTGAAAAACTGTATAAGGTAGAAATAATCAACTAGTACATTTTTATCCACATTGACCATGAGGAAAATTTTCTGAAGTAATAATTCCCAGAATTACAAACACTTTTGTCACAGGAAGAGCCTGGGAAAATTAATAGACAAAGTATCTGAATTCCCAGGAAAGTGGGGCCCAGCACTAAGTTAGGTTCTAGTGGCATAAGGACATAAGAGGATTTAAGACAGTGAGACTTTGTAAGGAATAGAAAATAGGCTACAATAGATCCAATCTGCCTGAAAGCAAGGTGAAATACTAAATATATCCATTTACTATCTGTAATCATGCAGCTTTGTGTTAACAACAAATACTAAAATAAGAGCTCTGCTTGGAGGGGTGTTCCTCTGATAATTAATTTCTCTGGCACTCTTTCTGCTAAAGCAGTTAAGAATTTTGAAATTCTGAATCTTAAGAAGGAAGATTTAAATTTCGTGCTGCTTCACCAATCACCAAGAATTTCACCGTATTCTAGAAAGCACACAAAGCTCTGAAATTTTTGTTGGCACTTCATTGCTAAGTAATTATAGTATGTATGATTTTGAAAGGGCATATTCATATTCATATTAACTGCATGATTATTAGTCCCGTGTTGATGCCTGATGGTGGTAACTTAGGGCAATACAGGGAAGGAATTGGTAGTGTCATGCCTGAACAGTTCTGGGTCAGTGTCTTTGGTGATGTTTTCTTTTTTCCCCTTTCTTTTAGCAGCATTCATATGTGTGTGGGGTAGAGATCAGCGCTTTGGGATCTTGAGCATTTTGATAGTGTCTACTCTTAGCAACGAAGCTGGCACCAAGAAACAGTGGCTTAATTTTCACTACACTGTAGCACATTAGAGAGAGACTTCTGGGTAATCCAAAAACTGTCTCCAGTTAGAGACACTAAATTATAGAGGACAAACTGAACAAATAGCATTAGGTTCTCACAGGATATCTCATCTGCCTTCTATGTTCTTGAAATAGAAAACTATTTAAGATCTTTGAAGGATTTCAGTTTTCAGGCTTTTGGCATTCAGCACATACAGATACAGTGAGGAGCACAGACTTTTACTAGTATCTGTCTATATGAAGATATTTTAGCTAAAGCTTTGTAGTTTCTTTATGATGAAATCAGTATGTTCTAGTATTTGGGTCCATGTGGTCTGACAAGCTGCATACACTACATAATACAACCAAATTACAAGTAAAATTCCTTTGGAACATCTTCTCAACTAGAATTGAAAACAAACCATCAGGAAAAGACAACTCATTAATCTAAAGCTTTTTTTAATCTGAAAATATTTCTTATCAATAATTCATTATATATAGAAATGCTCCAAATGGAAAAGAAATCACTGGGCAAATTTAAATATCTTTAGACAGAAATGTCCAGATGATTTAGTGAAGATATTCTCATTTCATACATAAGCCATTTAGAGTGAGAGTAGTTTAAGACCACTCTGATTTAATTTCAATGCAAGGAACTACATTAACAATCAAATCTGGGATGCAAAATAATTTTAGTAAACATTAATATTTACTCATTATTTGAATAATAATTATGGACCAATTCAGTATCTGAAATAATTTTTCCATCTTTTCAGTGAGTTTTAGAAATTTTCTTGATGTATGGAGATCTTGAGAAGACAACAAGTGCCATCAAGTTGTGCTTCATTATCACTTCATTCCAGACTTTAACTTCAGTTCTATTACCCCTTCCAAAGGCTAAAGAGGGTTTGTCTTTTGCTGGGTTGTTTTTTTTTTTGTTTGGTTTGGTTTGGATTTGGGGTTTTTTTGGGGGAGGGAGGTCCAGATCTGTAAAATTTTAGTCTTAACCTTATCGAGATTCCACTAACAGACAAAGTTATTACTAAGTTTTAATGATTCAGGAAAAAAAAAAAATCAACTGTCTGGATATAGGGTTTTTTTCCTGATGTTTCCCTTATATTGTTTATGATTTCTTTTTATTTAGAATGTTGCATATGATATAAACAGAATTTTCAGAGTAAATATTTTCTTTGGGTTTGTTACATGAAGTAACCAATTATTCCAACATCTTTCACTGGATTTGGAGAATATTGTTAGATTGTTGATGACTTGTTTATGATGTTTCAGTTTCTTTAAACAATGTTGTTCTTTTTTAGTTATGACACTGAAAGCACATGACTATGCAGATGACTAACTGAAAACAGATGACTAACTGAAAGCAGATGACTAACTTCAATCTGAATAATTTGTCTTCTTTGTGCTTGATGACCATTTCTTGCCATGTGTGGCTTCTGCAAGAAGCAGCTAGAAGCTTTCTGTAGGCCTGAGAGAGTAAACACCAGCTGAATCAAGGCCCGAGTTGTTGACCAAGGCCGAGCCCATCAGCGACAGTCATAACACTGTGAATGACATTTAGGGAAAAAAAATGCAAGCAGATGCTTTTTGCCACCCGAAAATATAGTGAGAAGATGTAAGAAACTGTGCAGGCACCAAGGCCAGTGAAGGGGGGGAGGAGGTGCCCCAGCTGCCAGAGAGAAATATGCCCCTGCAGCCTATGGAGAAACCCATGGTGGAGCGGGTGTCCCCCCGCAGCCCATGGACAAGGCAGAGACGCCACTTGCAGCCTGTGGTGGAGAGCCCCACACTGGGGCAGGGAAGAGTGTGAGGAATGCCCCCTCCCACAACTAAGAAGGAAAACAACTCGTGAGGAATGAAGCCCCCATTCCCCCATTCTTTATCCTCTCCCTGTGCCACAATGGGGGGAAGAAGGGAGCAAAATCATGACTAAAGTGAAGTCTGCTAAGAAAGAGGGCACGAGGGAGGTGCTTTAAGATCTGGATGCACTTGTCTTTATCTGACTCTGGTTTCACTGTGTGTGTAGTGTATTATAGTAAATTAGAGAGTTTTCTTTCCTTTATTCTGTGTTGAGTGTTTTGCCCGTGACACTGGTTGCGGAATGATCTCTCCCTGTCCTTACCTTGACTCCTGAGCCTCTCAATATATATCTTCTCCCCTGCCCAGCTGAAAAAGGGAGTGATAGAGTGACTTTGGCAGGCATCTGGCTTCCAGCCAGGGTCAAACCACCACAACATGATAAAAAAAGCCAATCATGTTATTATGCATTTAAATATATTTGAAGATGTAACATCAGAAAATAAATGTAAGCAGAAGATAGGTGCAGAAGGAACAATACAATTGTGATGATTCCTAAAATGGAAGAATGGAAATTTAAAAGCATAAAAATTAAAATATAATTCTGAAATTCACTGTAAAACCAGCTCATCTCAAGAAATAAATTATTCAGGGAAAAAAAAAAAACCAAGTAAAAGAATATTGATTTTTCACACTAATTCTGAAATTATAAAATAAATCAAATAGGAAGTTACTTTCATTACCTGCAATTTTTTTTCTGTGTGCTTTTTTGTTTGCAAAATAACACAAGACTTAAATTACTTCAATTACTTGGAAGTAGACGAATAAATGAAAAGCTGTATAATCTGTGGAACTCTGTAAGTCATCAAGGTTTTCTACATACATTTTTGTCAGTCAAAACCTGATTGATTTCATCTGGTCATGAGAAGACAAGTCTTAAATTAAATTTTTAAAATAATAATAATAATAATACTGACATAAAAAGGAAGCATATCACTGAAGGCTTTGTTAGGCAAAGGAATAGTTTCAGTTTTCAAGAAAAGAAACTTAGAAACATCAGCCAGGGATGTTGAAACAGATGAACATGCTTGTTCCATCTAATTGTACAAGTATGACCTTTTAACAGAAAGGTTGTGAAGAAAGACTTAGATGAAATACAGATTTCCCTGAGACATTATCCTCCTTACTGATACTCGTTTTCAATTATACTGTCAGATATCCTAATAGGTGGAAAGGCTTTGGAAAATGGAGAAGGGATAGTGATAGACACAGAACAAAGAAGCATTCTATTTCTTTTGAAATAAAAGGGACTGATATAATATATATAATTAAGCAACTTGCAAAATGGATGGGGTTTTGGGGAGTATTGTGAATATAATCATACCTCATCCCAGAATGTACCAACTTTTTACATTTCACTGGTCTGAACAAATCTTTAAAACCCAAAAATAGGGAGGCTGCTATCATGACAAGCTCTACAAACAAACTAATGAATAGCTTACCTACACAATGGAGGATTTGTAATACGCATAACTAGAAAATAATGAAAAAGCACATTAAAATAAATGGGAAAAAGCATCACTCAAGACCTGGTGGCATCATGTTTCCATGATTTGCTTTGATTTAATAGTTTGGCTTCCTTTGTCGTGAATGATCTAAGGCTGCATTATTGGTAGGTCTGTTTTTAACCAAGCTTGTGTCTAGTTCATTCATCTTTCTTTTTAAATGTTGTCAATTAGTTTTAATTGAGTTTTGCTTTTGAGCCTTTGATATCCTTAATTTATTATTAGATCATGCTGCGTTCTATTCCAGATTGCTGATACCTGTGCTGTTTAAGACCACTGTAAGACTATGGAAAATGTGCTTGCGTGGTGTCAGGGTTTTTGGGTTTGAAATCTGAGAAGGATCATGACTAGTATAAGGAACTATATTATCCTAAGGAAAAAACTGTAATGATGCAATTCAGGAACAGCATACATGACAAAGATTTTTGTTAAAGACTGCTTCATAGAGGTTTAGTAGAACTGGGGAAAAAACAATCAAAATATGAGGATATGGAGTAGTATTGAGTAGAAGCAGAAACCATTTTGTTAAATCTGCTTTTGCTAAAAAATGGTCAGTGAAGCCACACCAGCACATCAGAAATTATTTGTCAAAGTCTTTACATGTATTTAGACAGAACAATCTGGTTTACATTTCAGTGATTTCAGTAATTTTGTTTTAAAATATATTTCAATTTTTAAAAGTTCTGAAATATCTTCAAAAGGTCTCCCCTTTTCATAGACTGTGTAATAGTTGTAATTCTTGCACATAATTTTTCCTAGACATTTTAGACCTAATACAGGAAGCAACTCCTAGGAAACTGTTAGGAAAAGCCTCTCAAGTGTTCAGTCTTCATTTCACTCAAGGAACAAATAAAAACACATAAATTACTATCACAAGGAAACATTTTTAGTTCCTTAAAATTGAGATTATAATTTCTAACAAAATTTCTCAAAGTTTTGGGGTTTTGTTTTGTTAATTTGCTGATTTTCTCCTTCTTGTCTTTATATCCAGAAACAGGAAATCTTTTTGACACTAATTAGAACACTGTCAGCTTGGCTACTATGCACATGAAGAAATGCCAAACAGGTAGTTGCTAGTAGATTAAGGTCTTGAATGGGCATAAAGTAGAAGAATCATCCATCTCAGGTAAACTGAATCTCTCTTGTGTACCCAGTGTTTATGATATAATTAATGGAAGACCATTGGAAACTGACTCTGACAGAAGGAAACAAACAGGTGAGAGAGAAGTTATACTGTCTTTGAAGTTGCGTAAATCTTCTGTTTTCTTCTTTCCTATGCAAAGTGAATCCACTGCTTAGACATCTGTGGTGAAACTTCATTTTATAGGAAAAGGGGAGAACCCCCAAAACCAGATAATTATGGCAGTCAGGAAGGCCAGGCTTTAAGGCTCTGCTTCTTGAGCAAGTGAGTGACTTAGAGGAGACAGTTGAACAGATTCTGTTAAACTATTGACTGGCACTGAAACAGTAGCCTCAGCTAGAAGGCAAAAAACAAGATCCTGTATCTGACTTCATGCACTAGGTGCTGCCTCACAGATTGAACACAGTCTGAGCATTTCCTTAATTTTGACACACTATGAGGAAGAGAATTTCATCTTACAGATAGATTTGTCATCCAAGCTTGCATGAGAAATGCCAGAAAAAATCCTTTATCCTTAAGAGTTCTCTACAGTACTTGTTCATTCCTTCCCCCCACACAACCCCCACACCCCTCCCCCCAACTTTCCCCCCCACAAAAAGTAGCTTCTATTTTGATCTGCATATTTGGGTCTTCTGGAGAAAAGACACGCAGAACTTATGAGCCTATAACAGACTCAAATCCTTAGCAAAGCAGCCCAAAGTAGGACACTCGTTGCTATGCAGTCCACATTTCTTTAAAATTGATGCTGTTCTTTTCCAGTTCTTTTAGAACTCTAAACATTTATGAATAAACATGGCAAAGAAACCCTGGAATCTGTTTCTCAGTTATTTTATTTTCTCCAGATTCTGACACATGTCCCTCTGGTTTTCCATGTCCAAATTTGGTCTGAGAAAGCTGTTTGTTTTTTTTCTTTTTCTTTAAAACCAAGAAAAATAAATTTAAGTTATTTTCAATTGAATACTTGTCGGTGTTTCAGGATTCCATGTACAAAATTTGGTCTGAGAAAGCTGTTTGGTTTTTTTCTTTTTCTTTAAAACCAAGAAAAATAAATTTAAGTTATTTTCAATTGAATACTTGTCGGTGTTTCAGGATTCTTTGATGCAATTCACTGAGATACTTTTTAAAATTCCAATTATATTTTAGGAACAATCAGTTAATTTCCTAATCCCTCTCATAATGCCCCATGCTTGGACAAGATGGTTTTTATGTTCCCTTAAGCTTTGTACTAATTTTTTTAAAGTATCTAGGGAAGGCATTTTTTCTGTCCCTCATATTTTTTTAATCTATCATGCTATTACACTAAGAAGATTTGCTAATTGCAATGCTCCCTAGGCAAATGTCCTATTGCTATTCTCACCTTCATAGTAGATCTGGAAAGGGACAGACAATAATTACTATTTTCAAATACATCACAATAACTTAAGGATCTGTAACTCCATTTTCAGTTGCTACATAGCAGCCAAAAGGTTGTTTCATTTCAAAAGGGTTTTGGAGAAAGAAGATTTTTTGGTGGTTAAATGACCACAAAAAATCAGGAATCATTCATTGTTTTGAACATACAGGGAAATGAGATGCTGAATTGACTCTAAAGCAGAAATCAAAGAAAAATGAAGGGATATTTGGTGAATGTATGACAAAGCCAAAACTAAAGAACATTAAAAACTTTTGGCTACTGAGAATGAATGGCATCTACTCTATTTAGACACCATTGTATGCTCACATATCTAAAATTGCTGTGGAAAGCTTATGCACCCCCCAGTTAATATGTTTAGCAATGCTTTGTCTTGGGGGAAAAAAGTGTGTTTTCTATAGTGGTTTAGGTATAATGGAAAGGATGATAATAAGGAAATTGATTGATTCAAATTCATTTATAGATTGGTGAACTTTTCATAACAGAGCTCTGTCCTTCATGCTTTTATGTTCAGTAAAGGGTAAAAAAATGACAAAACATATTTTTATAACTAAAATAAAAATTGGTTTTAGCTCTAGATACTTCTACAATAGGATTTTGTATATTTAATTGGACTATTTATTGCTACAAGCAATTCTGGTATGAATTTTAGTTCTTCCACTGACTGCAATAAAATCAGTGTTTATTGTAATAGATACAACTTGGTTTTTAAATCTGAATTTCTGATAAGCTATGAGTTTGCTTTCCTTTTTTTGAGGAAATTTGAAGAAACCAACATCATAATTCATTACATTAGAAGATATTAAACGTTAAAATAATCACAGATAATCTGTAAATTTTGTTTTTACCTTTTATCTAGTTCATGTCTTGAATACATAAGCATGCATGCACACACATAATTTAAAGTTAGGTTTTAATTATCCTCATAGTGTCTGCATACCAAGGCACTATATATTATTTTGCACTGCATTTAATAAAATAGCATATTGGGTTATGTTCACAATTAGAAATTTTGTTATATTTGAAAATGTATAAAATGTTCTGGAAATAAAGGGAGCAAGAGATGGTTAGAGAGTGAAAAATTGAAGATATGACATTAACATCCCTGAGCCATGACACTTAGACAAAAAAACACCTCTTGGTATTGTTTGTTTGTTGTTGAATAGTTTTATTCCGTTGTGGCAAAAAAAGCACAGCAGAATGTAAGAAGAACCATGAAGAGGAATGAAACCATGATAATTCCATTAAGCACACTGATTTGAAGAAAGAGCATTCCAAGCACATTTCTTAATACAAAAGGAAATCAACCGTTGCATCATACTTCAGGGGTATGAGATGTGATGGACAACCATGTTAACCAGGATATACACTTATAATATTTCTAAATCTTAGGATCTTGTGGGATGCCCGTCATACAAATTCAACTGCCTATATCAGTATAAATACATAGCATAGGGAGTGACTCTGCAGACAACAGCAGTTAACTTTAAGGACTTTATTCACAGAATCACAGAATCATGGGTTTGGAAAAGACCTTTGAAGATCATCAAGCCCAACCATTCCCATCCTATGCTAAACCATATCCCTAAGTACCTCACCTATCCTTTTTTTAAACATATCCAGGGATGGTAACTCAACCCACTCCCTGGGCAGCCTGATCCAGGCCCCAACAACTCTTTCAGTAAAAAATTTTTTTTTAACATCTAATCTGAACCTGCCCTGGTGCTGCCTTGTTCCATTTCCCCTTGTCCTGTCTCCTGTCACCTGGCTGAAGAGGCCATTGCCCACCTCTCTACAACCTTCCTTCAGGTAGTTGTAGGCAGTGATGAGGTCTCCTCTCAGTGTCTTTTTCTACAGGCTAAACATCCCCAGCTCACTCAGCCACTCCTCATATGAGCAGCTCCCTCCAGCCCTTTCACCAGCCTGGTTGCTCTGGACTTGCTCAAGGACCTCAATGTCCTTCTTATGGTGAGGAGCCCAGAACTGGACAAAGTGCTCGAGGTGCGGCCTCACCAATGCTGAGTACAGGGGCACAATTACTTCCCTAGACCTACTGGCCACACTATTTTTGATACAAGCCAGGATGCCATTGGCTTTCCTGGCCGCCTGGGTACACTGATGACTCATACTCAGTCTGCAGTCAACCAACACCCCCAGGTCCTTCTCCGCCTGACAGCTGTCAAGCCAGTCTCCCCCAAGCCTGTAGCATTGCATGGGGTTGCTATGTCCCATGTGCAGCACTCTACACTTGGCCTTGTTAAACCTCACCAAATTGGTCTCATCCCATCAGTTCAGTCTGTTCAGACCCCTCTGAAGAGCCTCCCTACCCTCAGGCAGATCAACACTTCCTCCCAGCTTAGTGTCATCTGCAAACTTACTGAGGGAGCATTCAATCCCTTCATCCAGGTCATTGATAAAGATGTTGAACAAGACTGGACCCAGGACTGAGTCCTGGGGGACACCACTCGTGACTGGCCTCCAGATGGATTTTGTTCCATTTATAAACACCCTTTGGAACCAGCCATCCAGCCAGTTTTTAACCCAGTTGAGGGTCCACCTCTCCAGGCCAGTGTCAGCCGGTTTCTCAATCAGAATGCCGTGAGAAACCGTGTCAAAGGCTTTACTGAAGTCCAGGTAGACCACATCCACAGCCTTCCTCTTGTCCATTAAGCGGGTCACCTTGTCATAGAAGGTGATCAGGTTAGTATAAATTTCACTGCATAAATTTTCTTTTTTTTTCTTTCTTTCCAATTTTACTTCAAATTATCCATAGTCCTGTTCCACAATGGACCAAAAGAAAAAAAAAAAAAAATTGGGGTTTTTTTTAATTATTCCTAGAAGTCTAGTAGTACGTAAGGTATGTTAATTGCTAGTAAACTTTCTGAAGTGCAGTATGCTAGGAATTATTGTAACGTCCTGAATAGAGATCAGGAGTTTTAGAACAACAAAAGCAATACCAGTTTGTTGGCAATTTGCTATCAGAAGTGACAAGAATACCTGTGTACATATCACTTTTCTAGTGGCTACACTGAATGTATTTATTAACAATTATATGTAGAATATATATCCTGTGACTCTGAATAAAAGTTCATAACAAAAATAAGCATTCACCTTGGAAAAACTGGACAACAATATGTTGATAATCTATGTGAAGTCTATGGGCCTTTTACAAAGCACTAAAAATTGTCTGTAGTAACAGCATTTCTAAAGCTAATGAAACAATGTGTGAAGTATTATCATTTGTCTACTTATCATTGTCAAATATTATGCAATTGTCTGCAAAGATGAAAGAAAAGTAAGAGTAGCATGCTTTGTCAGGTACTATTAAATTGCAATTCATTATGTTCCATTAGTAGTGAACAACCTGATTCATAATACTGTGTTAAGTGCCAATTATTATAAGCACTGCTCATTAATTGACATGTACTGGTAAGCATTTTAACTTAAAAAAAAATAAAAGATGGAGATTAATTTGGATTGGCGTACTGATTCTTTCTGAGGGCTGAATATGTGCTATAAAAAACTACTATCATTAAAGAAATTTAGTTCCTAGTGATGTTTATTCAAGTTCACAGAAAATTGCTGCTGTAAATACATACTACTATTTTTCATCTGTGGCAAAAATGTGTGAATATGAAGAGAAAAATATCCTCTGAAATGTGCTGAGTTCCCATGGATAGGTCCCTTCCTCCAGATTGCTGCCCTGAGTAGAATTATTATAATTTTCTCATCCTGCTGTCATGAGGTCATGTTACGCACTTCAGTGAAGCAGTTTCTCTCCCACAAAACTTACCAGACATTTAAAGTCTGAAGTTCAAATTGCTCCTACATCTCATCTGTGTACTGCAGTTTTGAGAAAGAAACTTTCTTTGTTCTGCACATTCTGTTTACCTCTGAATGCCCCAAACCTTTTGGAAGTTTTATTCTATTACTATTAGAAACATTTGTTCTATTAGAAATTAATTTCTCAGAAAAAAATCTTCAGAATTTTTAATCTGTGTTATGAAAACTCTTCCATTCTTCTGGTTTAACCCCAGTCTGCAACTAAGCACCACACAACTGCTCGTTTACTCCCCACCTGCTGGTGGGATGGGGGGGGGAGACAATTGGAAGGGTAAAACTGAGAAAACTCATGCGTCAAGATAAGAAAAGTTTAATAATTGAAATAAAATAATAATAATAAGAGTAATATTTTTTACTGAAAGTTAAAATAAAAGAGATAAATAAAAATAAGTGATAAAAATGAAAAACAATTGCTTACCAAATGCCAACCAATGCCTAGCCAGCACCAGAACAGTGATGGCTTGTCCCTAGCCAACTCCCCCTTGTTTATATGTTGAGCATGATGTCATATTGTATGGAATAGCCTACTTTGGGTCAGATGTCTTGGCTGTGTCCTCTCCCCGTGTCTTATGCCGCCCCCCACCAGCCTACTCACTCGTGGTGTGAGAAGCATGCTTACTATCACCATTCACTTTAACACAAAATGTTTCTTCTCTGTGCAAACGAACAGTTGAAGACGGAGCTTCCTTGGGTATCTCTTGACATTTTGTGGAGTCAGGGGCAGGGCTTGCTATGTAACAGTTGTCTAGCTGGGTGGACAATTTCACTTTTGCATAAGAACATTATGACTTCCCTTGGGTATATTCTTCATCTGTCTGATAGCTGCAAAGAATGTAGTTACAATTAATTTTACTGTATGGATACTGGTTCAATAACACATCTTTGATGTATTTATAACAGTCTGCCTAGCCAGTGGCCATGGTAAGTTCTTAAGTTACAAAAATATAATTAGTCATTGTTCTGCTACATAGCACAAAAATTCAACAGTTGATGCTATTACTTTATTTTAAGCCCAAGTTCATTTTATTCTATAGTGATAATGGATGCAGCTGCACAAAACACAAAGACTAAGACTTCAAGCACATACCCTGCAGCAATAAAACTTGGTCCCTGAGGTTATTAGAAACTCTTTAAGTTGATGTAAAACAAAGGTGAAAATTCACCAGCTGAGATTAGCTTTCTCTTGTTAACTAACAGCTATTATGCATGGCACTTTGAGATTCATTCTCCAATGTGTTACTGTACATAAAATAAAGGCTGATTGAGTGATTGATGGCTAAGCTCGAGCAGAGTAAAGTTTTCCCTGAAGAAGTTTGAAAGTGTTTAGGGTTTTATATTTATGTCAAGAAATTCTCAAATGGGAAAACTGGGGAACAGAGTTTGTAAAAGAAGAGAAAAAAAATATCAAAATCTGCATTCACAAAATATTACAAAATTAAACTGCCAAATATGACAATTTAACAAATGTCCTAAAAAATGAGCCTGGTTAAAAAATATAATGAGAAAAACTAATTTATTTGAGTAAGGATTTTTTCTAATCATGTAAAATGTGTTAAAGTGGTGCAATATTTCTAAAATGTTTCAAGTCTCTCTCTTCTAGTTTCAGAAGAATACTTTCCTTCTCAATTTCTCCCATGATTCACTATGGATAATGCTTGAACAGTATACTAATACTAATGACTCATTGAAGACTATGGCCTTTAAATTAGAAAAGGACAAAAGAAAAAAAAAAAATAGTAGAAGATGTTTTGATCAATCTCTTTAAAAATAACATTATGGATTTGAGCAGAAATATATTTCTTTAATTCCTTTAGCCAGATGCTGATTCATAGTCACATTTTTTTTGTATCTCATAGAAATCCAACAGGTGTTGTATTAGAAATGATGCTGTAACTTGAATTATATTATTAAATATTTTATATATATATATGTAAATTGTTAATCAGCATAAATTGTTATAACCTCTAACGTGCAAAAATACTTTACACATTTTTAAAATAAAAACTATGTCAATCTAAGAAGTTGGGTGTTCCAATCAACAAAGAAAAAAATCTCATTAATGTATTGAATCTAAAAAGCATATATAAAGAATATAATATCAATTATATGCTATGATAGGAATTTATAGATCAAAAAAAAAAGTTACAGATCACCATGTTGTTTTCCCCAAAGCAGAGTGAGGTATCTAAAATATATCAAAAATGTATGGAAGTCTGCAGGACAAAGAATTGAATCCTATAGTTTAAACTATGTAAGTGTTTGGGAGGAGAAACTGAAACTAGAAACATAAAAGAGCACACTAAGAAAATCAATTGGCTTTTTTGTGAGGAATCATTCATGTCTGTAACTTCAACATTTGCTACTCACATGTGTAATAATGACCAGCAGTTTTTTGGGGAAACAAAACAAAACACAAAACAGTAGTTAAAAAGCAGAATTTTCTGAACACATAAATTCATGAATAGTTTGAACACATTTTACTTTAAATTTCTATTTTACAAATTGAACTCTTCGGTTTTGTTCTAGGCAAAAATGCAAAGTATTTATAACAGACTTAGGCACATGATAACATACCTATTATGACTCAAGAAACTGAGACATTACTGTGAAGATCAAAGCAGATAAAAATCCAATATTATTTAAATACAGAGGAATGAAAAGATCAAGAGCAGAAGTTCAGAAGTCAACAAGAAGTAGGGAGGTGGAAAAAGACACAGGTTGAATGTGATGATTAATAAAGTACTTGATGTGTAAATGCTCATCATTCTGGTAAGTGAATTTTAAGTTCTTCAGGGTGGAATAACGGTTCCTGTGATGTTAGTCAGAATATTTCCATTAATTTTCTGTTGGCCTCAAATTCACCAGTGTCAGAACATCACTTTTCTGTTTTTCTGTTGGTTAAATCCTGTAGTGTATTAGAAGTGTACCATTTTTAGTCAAATTGCTAAATACAGGGATTTGTTTTGAAGGTGGTGGTAGAAACGGTTCTTTTTTAATATCTACATCTTTCTGTTTATAAACTGAGATTTAACCATATGCTATGAGGGTTTTTTTTAAAAAATAAATTGACCTGTGGTGGACTGTGGTCCTTCTGCATGCCTGTTCTCAAAAGATCAATTGTATTGTTAATTTTGTGTTCTCTGAAAGACTGGAACAGGAGCTGAAGATGAGAGGTCACAGGAAAATTTGCAGATGACTGACAAAATAATTTAAAAAAACTCATAGGTGCAATGGGAACAGGAAGTGATCCAAACAAACATATTAAATGATAGAAAATTTTTCATGTACCATTGCTGTCTTAGTCATAATAATAGATCCCTGTCCTACTCTGTGCTGCTACTAATGTGATATTCCTGTTTGTGTCCTCATCTATCTGGTATCTCTTTCAAAAGTCTTTTGTACTTATCAGTTTCAGTGATGGTTAGGACCTTTTTAGAACTCTTTTCTCTTTTCTAGAAAAGCATAGAAAATAACTCCTATTTTAAAGCAAAAGAGAGGACAGAGGCTTATTGAAACAGGCACTGAAGTGGGTAAAGGAGAGGATTTCAGTCTGCACTACCTGCAGAACAGGTCCCAGCCCTCCACAGAAATCATTAGATAACCACAGTAAATTGGGGAATAAGAAATTAGAGAAAAGAGGCAGACTGTTGGCTATCCTTTCCTCAAAACTGCTGTACCCTAATAATTATTTTTGGCCTTAATTTTTGTATTTTCAGGTATCCAAATTATTATAAAGTTAATAATTACAAGAAGGATGTGCACTTGACAACATATTTTGTAGAGACAAAACTTCTTACACTACTCAGAAGATTGTTTTTTTTTATTTTTTCTGAGGGAAGTCTTGATCTCTTGAAAAATCTTAATTACAAGTGGATGGTTTAGAATATATTTTATGAAATCTAAATGTTGTGTATGTCTTATTTTTTATCAATAAACTAGCCCTATTCTGCAAAGGTGGTGGTGGTGGTCGGGTACCTGAAATACCTCAGCATCTAAAACATAGATGCCGATTCCTGTAAGGAGAAAAGACTGACCAGAAATCATTTAACCGTGGCTAAAACAAGGTATTTTACTGGATAAAAGAGAAAGAAGAAGTGTGCATGTGGAAACTAAATTAACAAATTAAACCTAGAAGAGCAAAAACAGGAAGGGGGAGAAAAGTTTGAGAAGTCCTCACCTTGAAATTAAACCATTAGAAAACAGAATTCACGGACATTGGAAAATGTATTGGAGGCAGACATGGATATATAAATAATCCTTTGTTTTAAAAGTGGTCACTCAGGAGTCCTATGCATTGTCTAAGAATGTGCACACTTACAGAAATCATAGTATTGTGAGTGAACAATATGAGGATTTAAAAAGTATCCATGAAAAAGCATTGTTTCTAGCATTTGCCTTGAACTTCTGTGTACTTAACTAGAGTCTGTTTACAGACAAGGTAAACAGTCTTTGGAATACAAGAGGCTGAAACTGAGATTTGGACAGATAATGCTCTAGGAATAATCTATTTTACATGCTTCCTTTTTTATTATTTGCAAATTATTCACAACAGAGTTCAATGTTTACCAATGAGTTGCTTAGATGAAGTGAATCAAGAAATTGTTTTGTGAACAGTTTAATATATTACAAGCCATAAATTGCTTACAAACACCTTGATTTGAGTTTTAACTGTTCAGTTACTGTTGTTCTTGATGATCACTTAAATAACATCATTTCCTTTTCCAATTTGGGTTTCCAACAATTCAGCAACGAATTTTCAAGATGTTACAAAAGTACTTCCTTTACTATGTGGAGGTGTCATAGCAATGATCATTAAGCAAGGCAATTTTTCCTTTTAAGCTTGATGGTTCTGATAAGAAACTAGACAAATAAAGTTGTGGCGATATATTAATTTTCTCTTGAGACTTGTTTGTCTTTGAAAATTCATGTAAGCTTAAGCGTTCACAAATGTCATCCTTTGCTACAGTCAGTCCTGTAGACAGAATGGCAACAGGCATCTTGGGGTATGGGCAAGCCAGAAGACCAGAGATGACAGATGAGTCTGAGTAGCTGAGATGACAGGGTACATTAGCGTTTTTCAGTTGTGACTATGAGTCAGCAGAAAATCTTAAACTACCATATGGACATTTAAAAACAATCCTTACAGTAACTGTAGGGAAGCCTGAAGGCTCACAACATCAGGACTCCAGATGAATGCTTGAGGCATAAAGAATTTAAGATAAAACAACTCTTTAAAGTAAATAAATAAACTTTGTGGACAATCTAAGAGTTCTGAAGTCTCATTTTCTAGCATGAAAGAGATAATAGTATATATTAAGTATTCAGTTTAATATTTCTCAAAGTATTTTATTAAAAATACAGCTGAATCCTTAGATTTTTCTTTTGGACACTGTCTGACAGAGCAATTAATTCAAAAACTCTGAACACAAGCTTAGAATGATGCCAAAAGTCATCAATGGAACTACTGCTCTTTCATTATATTTCTTATTATTTAAATGTATGTATGGAAGTAAGTGGAAGAGCACAAATTACAACTCCATCCCTAGACAATACCATCTGCTGCTTTCCTGTGGTTCTTTCTATGTCTAACACTTCTGTGAACATCAGCAGCAAAGCACATAACATGGCCAGTAGTTTCTCTTGTCTTTGGACATCTGAGGTATGGAAGCGATATTTTTGGATAGTCAGAAGATATATCTCTACAGAATGATGGATTTTACCCCTCATACCATCATCGAGTAACAGTTTCATTTGGGACACATCTATTCCTTAGCCTCTTTACTAGTAAAAATACAAGGATGTTTCAGCAGTTTGGAAAAAAATAAAATATGTTCAACACTGAAAAGGTTTTGGATATAAAAGTGTTTCTTTTTCTGAGAAAATAATTTTTGATCAGACTTCAATTCCATATGTTTTAGACAGGAAATGAAACATAAAACATATTATATACAAAGAAATTAAAAACATGAAAAAGTAAAATCAAGTTATGACATTTGGTTGGCCCAGTTGGATGGGACTTTGAGCAACCTGGTCTAGTGAAGGGTATCCCTGCCCATAGCAGAGAGGTTGGAATTAGATTATATTTAAGGTTCCTGACAACACAAGTCATTCTGGGATTCTAAGATGTAGTTCAGCTTCTTTCTTTCTTGCACAATGTTACTGGACAATTTTCAAGAATTATTTTTTTTATATGCATATATCTATTAGATGTTTTATATCAGTATTTTACTCCTGGTGTCTTCTCTGTGCAGATATGTGTTCCCAGTGGCAAATTCTTGTATTTTAAATGTAAGCCTGAGAAAAATATTAATTCTTGTTCATTAACTGTAGTACAGATGGATAGCTTCTTTCACAAAAAGCTAGAATAGCATCTTTATGTAATACAAAACTACATATTATCCTAGCAAAATATTTGTGTAACAGTGCAGCCTGAAAGGACAAGAGAATGAATTTTAGCTTTATAAATAAGTTGCAGTCAGATGATTAGGTGTAAGTAGGAATACGTTTGTGGAATATAAATCTTCAAATATGACTCATAATCTTGAAAGAAACCTCAGAGCTCTCTTTTTTACTGTACTTTATACAGAAATAAGCTTGAATGACATATGAAAGACTCCTCCATTTACTTCTCTCATTGACGTTTAAATCTAATTGTACACAACTTAATATATATATATATTTACACAAACATTTATATCTCAGTGCATGAACAATTTGCAGCAATGTGTCTTCCATAAGGAAAGATCAGTGGACCTCTGCAATATTACCAGGTTTTCAAAAAGAAGACCCACAAACATGTAAAATGCATTTCAGTAAAAAGCCAAATATCATTCTATAAGCAAAGTAAAATTACCCAAGAAGAAACACTGATGTTTTCTAATATTCAAGAAAATTACCAGATTCATTGCTATACTACTGCAAGTGTTTCCTAAAGGTTAATCTAAAAAGTTTCAAATGTTCAGAGTCTGTTGATGTTGTTAAGAGTTATTTATGTGTTTCTCTCTTGTATAAGCAAACGTGTCCAATTTATAATTACTAAGGTATATTTTTTAAAATATTTATCACACAAAGAGTGCAGCTATCTAAATATGACCTAATTCCAACTTTACCTTTGGTAACTAACAATGAGTCGGCACTCTATAACACAACTCTACTGTCCTATTTTTAGCATACCTTAGGATGAAAATATTGCTTCCTGTAAGCCCATGCTTTACTCCAGTGTCCTAAAGGAGCCTGTCTAGGTCATGTACATGCCTCCTCTGTAAATATTCGGGGCTAGGTGATATGAACCAGACCATTAACGATAAGGCAACTGCAATACTCAGTACCTAAGTATTTTTCTTGACCCAGATGTTAGCCTCTAGTTAGTTGACATTGTTAGCATTGCCCAGCAGTTTGAGATAAGAAAATTATGTTGCCTGAAGAATGTCTTTGCATCTTTCTCAATATGATTCAATTAACTTGGCAGTTCTGGACTTCCCTGTTTTGAGTAAAATAAATGCTGAAGTAAACAAGAAAATATTGAAAGCTGTAAAGGAGTATTTTCTGTCTTCTTTCTGTAACAGCTGAATGATTTGTTTCTGCATTTTCTCCATTCTTTTCCTAAAATTAAAAGAGGACAAAAAAGCAAATTTTTGTAGGTTATTGTTTCTAGCTTCTACTGGAAAGCAGTGGTTTAGCACTCTGGAAATCAGGACATAGAAAAGTATATTAAGTGTGTAGCAAAATAATAAAGTATGTTGGGTTTGCCAGCTTAGGCCCTTGCACATTTTAGGAAGGTATGGATAATAGCTTGGACTCTGAAGCTTGTTCATTTATTTCCAGAGCTTTTCCCTAAGGTGAGTATTAAAAATATGGGCAACTCATTTTCTCCACCTGACCACAATAACTGTTGGAGTTTTAGGTTTGTTTTACAAGCTGACCCATCCACTCAATCTGTGTGATACATCTGCTGAGGCCACTTTTATTGTAATGACTCAGAAGAGAACCAACACAGAAGCAATGCAATTAGTACAGCTGGTTGTTATCCCATCCTGTGACCTTTACAGTATGCACAGCTAGATGGATCAACAAAGCATGATAGAGTTCATTATTGGTTCCTGTTTTTTTGATGTATTCTGAAACACCTAGGGCTCCATTATTTAAATGCACACTATCTTGTTCCTATACATGAATGAAAACAATGAGAGGTTTTTTTATGGATGTTAATTCTTAATTGATACTGAAAACAGAAATCTCCAAATGTGGAGAACAATGGAGAACATCTCATGACACAGAGATGCTATGTATTGTTTGGTTATCTGCTCATATGCTCTTCTTCAGGAATACCACAGATAGAGTGAATTATCTATGATCTGCTATGTTAGCACCCCTTCCTGAGTATACTAAACTTGTGATTTGGGTTTCATTGGATTTTTTTGGGTTTGGGTTTTTTTGAAGGATGTTGCATGGCTGTAATATACAACACATTCTGTGTTTAAGTCAAAAAGTAAGGTTCCAGTAATAAAGAATTTTCACACTAGTGCATAACATGTTTTTCCTTTGGAATTAAATACTGAACTCTTCATATCTTGAAAACCCATAGAGCAGTTTGAATGTCTTTGAGAAAGGTACATCATAGTTAAATGCACATTGTTTGGCCTAGAGAGGATGGTAGATGACATTAGGTGATCCTATATGTTTTTCTGGCATTAAAGTCTATGAAACATAGGGACAAAACATATGGAAGGAGAAATAAACCCTCATTTTTAAAAAAGAGAAAAAAAAGGAAGACCCAGGGAACTATAGGCCAGTCAGTCTTTCCTCTGTGCCCAGCAAGATAATCGAGCAGTTCCTCCTGAAAATTTTCCTCAGGCACATGGAAAGTAAGGACACGATTGATGACATTTAACATGGCTTCACTAAGGGCACAGCATGCCTAAGAACTTTGGCAGCATTTTATGATGGGATTACAGAGTTGTTAGTTAAGGGAAGAGTGACAGATGTCATCTACCTGGAGATCTATCTGAAACATTCACGCCCAACATACTTGTCTCTAAATTGGAAAGACATGGATTCAACAGATAGAACACTGGGTGACTAAGGCATTGCCCAGATGGTCGATCTCAAAGAGCTGCTATCAACTGCTCAATGTCTGAGTGGAACCAGTGATGAGTTCCTCAAGGGTTGGTATTGGGACTGGCACTGTTTAATATCTTTGTCAGATACGTGGACAGTGGGATCAAGTGCATGCTCAGCAAGTTTCCTGGCAGCGCCAAACTGTGTAGTGCACTGGAGGGAAGGGATGCAAGGTCCTGCACGTAGACCAGGGTCATTCCAAGTACAACCACAGACCGGATGGAGAAAGGATTGAGAGCAGCAATGAGGAGAATGACCTGGGGGTGCTAGTTGATGGAAAACTCAAAATAAATGAGCAGTGTGCACTTGCAGCTCAGAAGGCCAACCAAATCGTGGGCTGTATCAAAAGCAGCATGACCAGCAGGTCAAGGGAGATAATTCTCTCCCTCTGCTCTGCTCTCATGAGACCATACTTGGAGTACTACATCCAGCTCTGGAGTCCCTAGTACATTAGATGACATAGATTTGTGGGAGTGAGTCCAGAGGAGGGCCATGAAGATGATGAGAGGGATGGAAAACTTCTTTCATGAAGGCAGGCTGAGAGAGTTGGGTTTGTTCAGCCTGGAGAAAAGAAGGCTCCAGGGAGACCTTATTGCAGCCTTCCAGTACCTAAAGGGGAACTACAAGAAAGATGGAGAGGGAGTGTTTATCAGGGAGTGTAGAGTTAGGGCAAGGAATTACGAATTTGAACTAAAAGAGGGTAGAAATTCATTAGATATAAGGAAGAAATTTTTCACTGTGAGAGTGATGAGGCACTGGAATAGGGTGCCCAGAGAAGCTGTGGCTTCCCCCTCACTGGAAGTGTGGATGAGGCTTTGGACAACCTGGTTTAGTGGAATGTGTCCCTGCTCATATCAAGGGTGTTAGAACTATATGACCTTTAAGGTCCCTGCTAACTGAAACCATTCCATGAGTCTATGATTCTATGAAACTTAGAATTAATATTATGCCTGTAACAATATTATTATATAATAATATAATAATATCAACAAATTAGATGAAGATTATTTATTTAATATAATGCTAACAAAATTCTAAATGAAGGGATGGTTACTTACAGCCTAGTCTACTATTATTGAAAACATGTCCTTAATTTTGTCAACTGTATTAACTAAAAGATTAAGAAGTATAATTTCCATGGAGTAAAATAGAAGGAAATCTGATCATTAGTATACTTCTCCTCATTATGCTTTCTGTTCAGACTTTCAAACAACGATCATAAGAGATTTCCTCTTTCTAATCAGTAAGTTAGTAGTAAAAAAACTCACCTCAAGGTTTTTAATGCAAAGCAGGAAATGGTGTTTTTATAAACTCTATATTTGGGATGGTAACTTGGTGGAAGATACCTCAGCTCATACTTCATATATATGTCCTTCAATTTATTTAAAATTTTAGTTCTCACAATCTGCAAAAGACATTTCAGCAAAAAATTCAGAGGAATACCACCAAGTTATCTTTTTGGTAAAAGACAGTTAAACAACTATAAAACTAATTTAGAAAATCAAGAAAACATATTACAAATATCTTAAAAGCAGCGAGAGAAAGATGAAGGAACAAAAGGAGGAGTGAGAAAAGTAATGAGGAAAGTTGGAGAAAATTAGGATCCTTGTATATGATAAGAATAAGAAATTGAAAGCATAAAAGTGTTGGAAAGAGAAGAGACAAATATAAAGGCGGACAAAGTAGAAAACATAAACACAGAGAAAAATGATGTCTCTGATATTGCTATAGAGTGTAACACATTGCACAGCTATGTCATGCTATAGTTTAGTTATATTTTATAATGATGGGCAACAATAAGGTGGTACTCTGTGTGACTGAGAATAAGATATGATTTCAAGTGCATATTTATTTTACAATAATTATTCACAATAAACATGATCTATGATTGCTACACAGATCTCACAATAAACATTGGTGATTTATACAGAAGCAGTGCATCAGCTAAGCAGCAGAGTCATTAAGATTGCATAGATGTTCATTATCATTCATGTTTTATAGTCTTTTCTTTTTCTTCAACATCCCACTCCCCCTACACACACACTTTTTTCAGGGGGATAAGTGGATGGAGACTTGTTATTCAACTGTATGTAAAAAAAAAAATCATGGCACAAGAGAATGAGGCCATCTGCTTATTTTCAGCAGGGACACAGTGCAAGCATTCTGATTTAGTTCCATCACTGGACTTAAAATCAAAGAACAGACTATTCTCTTGATGCATGCAGTCATTTCTTGTAAACATGTTTCTAAGTGTTCCAATTATTAGTGTCTGATTTTCTTTGGTGGGATGTGCTAGACACTAGGGTATAAATTGCTCTTCATCCCATCTGAATTCTGAATTCAGTCTTCACATATGTTGAGGGGCTGCTTTTTCCCTGAGGCAGAGAATTCAGATACTTTTTGAGTCAAATTGTATTAATCATCGAACACCCAAAAGCCTCTTATTCTACATTTATCACCCTAACATGGGGGACATTATTAATTGCTTCACAGTTGTTTACAGTTCTCTTAGAAACAACATGAATTCCAGTTAGAAATATTAAAGATGTTGATTTCTAATCAGAATTAGGAAACCTGGGTTCAGTATAAAAGAAGACATTTCATTTATAAAGAGGTACATGAGAAAAATATAAGAGGTGCACATGAATACAGTATAATATAGTTTGTGTGAGCTAGCAGTTAAAGCAAACTATGCAGTAATGGAGAATACAGTGTGATGACTAAGAAAATACAGGCAAACAAGAAAACAAAACCCCAAATGAGATGCTGAAAACCTGTAAAACTGTCAAAGGATTATGGGGAAATGGTTTGGCCAAAAAAAAACTCATGGATTTTTTTTTTTTAATTTTTATATTTAAAGAGTCACCAGATGTCTCTGTAAAAAGCTAGCCAAAATTCATGAGTTTAACAAAATGTATCTATAAGTAATATTTCCATAATATTTTATTTGCAGATGATTGTTTGAAGACAGATTCAATAATCGTGTTATAAACTATCAATCCCAAACATTGTCAGCTCACAGCATTTTGTTGTAAAAGCAAAAGAAATACTTTAGAATTTAAGGAAGTTTTAATATTTTTTGGTGAAGTGTAGTTGATTTCTTGTCCCAAAAGTAGTTTCACACAGAAATCGTGAATTCCACAACATAGACTATTAGATTTTCTCTTCAAAGATCTGTTTCCCTACATTAGTCAGTGCTTTTTTTTTTTAAATTTTATTTTTATTTTTGGACTGCACACTAATATTTCCCTTGCTTCTATTGTACAATCTTACTTTATATGTATAAGATGAAATTTGAGAATGCCCCAAATGCTTGAAATCTATATCAAAGGAAGGAAGTTGTTAAGCATGGATGGAACAATAGGTCTTAATATATATTAATATTGTAAGAGAAGGGAATTGCTCATCTCAGATGCAGTGTAGCATGTAGCTAGCCACCATAGTAGGGAAAAGGCAATTTCTGAAGTCAAGATAAATCTTGATGTGGCATTTGCTAATACAAAAATATGGACTAACTGATTTAGATCCTGAAATATCTGTGGACTACAGCAATTGGACTAATGCACTGCTTGGGGTTTTTTGGGGGGTTGGCTTGGGGGTTTTTTTGCATAAGCTTCCAATCAACAAAAGGTATTAAATATCATACATACGTCCTCACAACATTCATCTCTTCCCTTGCTGGATAAAAACTGAATGCTGCTGAAAACTATCCTGCTAACAGCTTGCCCACTAAACACACTTCCTCTACCCAAGAATCTCCATTCAGCCTGGTTCCCTTGTTGCCTCCTGACCTTCATCTGTGTCTTTCCATTAGTGCTTAAAAGCTTTGAAATAAAAATCTTCATTTCTAGACTCTAAATCTAATCTTGCTTCTTTTCCACCATATTAACCCTTCTATTTTGCATAGACCATCTCAGGCATGTAACAATGTGATTGTTTCTTATAGGGCTCTACCCATGCATGCTTGTCTACCCTTTCCAGACACCTCTAATTTGCCTTCATTTCTAATCAAAGATTTCTGAAACACATTCGTAATATTATACATATGAATCCCACTTTTTTTTTTCAATAAGTCTCAGTTTACATCATGTTATGTGTTTTCCTTGAAACTGAGCCTCCTATGTCTCTCCTAATGTCTGTGTAGTTATTTAGCTCTAAAAATATCTTTTCTCTTGATTGAATTCAAATAGGATATCTTGCATCCTCATATACTCTTATCCATTTTCTGTTAATGCCTGGGCACAAATACACAGTTGAATGATTTTTTCAAAAGCAACAATACTTTTACTGTCTCTTATAATTCTTAGAGACAGAGATACTATGTTGCATGAATATCTGCTGAGACCTGGCCAGAACATGATCAGTGCAGATGGAGTGTTTGGGGAATGGAGCTGTGAAATTCTGCTTTTTGATTGAATATGTATGAATTGCAAATCTTTTTTTAAGATGTGTAATTTGTCTAAACTCTGTGTTTTTTCACAAACATGGCAAAAATCCATGTTTTCTAACAAATTTATTCTCCACAATTCAGAGCATGATTTAAAAAGAGATTTTGAGGAGTTTCTAGATTCTTTTAACATGGATTTAAAAAAAAAAGATATTCACCTTCAGCCTCTTTCAGAGAAAGTTTTAAGTCATTTATTCTTGATTTTTTAATTATTTTTTTTTAATCAGGCATAGATAATATTTACAAGCTAAGTATTCATATGACTACAGTTCAGCTAGTTTTGGTTAAGTGATAAGACAGGTAAAAAAATGTATTATTCTTGGAAACATTGGGAAGCCTTGTAGCAGGTAATGCTGCCATCTCTACTTGCTATAATTAGTACAATATTGAATTACTTTAACTGTTCTAAAATGGTTTTGTGGTTTAAGAAAATCCCATTTAAAGAAGTTGCACATATTTCTTGTCTCTTATAACATTTTATTTACTAGTATACAGGTCTTAGCTTGATCTGAATTTTTAAAGGGCACAGCAATATTTCCATATAATATAGATTGGCCATAAGGACTGGTGAAGACAGGATTGTTATTCTGTACCAGTTTCTCTGCAGAAAGCTGTTCTATTCTTTGTTTAACACCAGACTGATTTGTCTGCACATTAGAACACAATGATTTACTTTCCCATCAAGTAGTAGTATTGTGTTTTCCCAAGATGACAACTGTGTTTGAGATACAGAAATTAGTTTAGAAATATATATCAGTGCCCAACAGTTAATATTCATTACGAGATTCAAAGACGTTTTTATAATAAGGGTATTATTCCCATTTCGCTGGTGAAAATATAATCTTAAATTGATTCTATGTGAAACACCCCTATACTTCTCTATAGAGAGGTTATCAATCATTTCCCTCCTTAACAGTCCTTGGTTTTTTGGGGGGGTTTTCTTGGGGTGAAATCCTGTTTCTTGTTTGTTTGGGTTTCTTTTAAGGAATTTCTGTCATAAAGGACAACTACTATGCTACACCCAAGAAGCATGTATTGAAGTAGTGAATGATCACTTTATACAAGAAAAATTTCTGTTGAAATAATTCTAAAAAAATGAAAGGCAAAGAATCTAATAGAAAAGGAAGTTTCACACATGAAGTTTTTAATGAAATAAAAGGCCTTACACATACAGTAAAGTTCTGTGTTCTATTCATACAGAAATACAAGATTTACTGGAACAAGAACAATTGGTCATTTGTTGGATGACATTTTAAAGTAGCTTCTTAGTACTCCTCAGCTAGTTTCCAAAAGTCATTTGCAGACATGACCGAGCTGATTCTGCCTAATGCTAAGGGCATTTATTAACTCTTCACACTTCCATGAATGAAGTTTGGGTAAGAATATTGCTCAAACTTTGTGAGAACAAAACAAAACATAACAACCTTTGAAGAATGTGGTAATATCAACAAAACTAGGATGTGCACTTTGATGCTATCATTAAGATTTGGTTTTCAGTATCTAAATTATCAAATAACTTCTAAAATTTACACAGGGAATGAGAAAGAAGGGGAACTATCAGGAACAAAGGGGAATTATCAGGATCTCCTTATATCTATATATGTGTATTTGCATGAGTACATGAATCAAGGAAATGTGCTTAAGGCAGTTGCAGGAATAATTTTCATACGGAAACAAACATTTATACAGATTTATATATCAAAAATTAGCATAGTCTTCTTTACATCTTAATCAATTTGGAGTAGTCTTATGTCCCACAAATCTTCAAATAAATTCAAATGAAGTTGCACACATTTGACAGAACAGACTTTCTACCTGGTTTATAATTTTTAATATTTTTATGCTAAATTGTTTTAAAAGTGCTTGTATTTTAAAACAATTTATATCCCTCTTGGGGCTTGATGATTGATGTGGCTATTGTATGAATTACTGGATGATAATTCCATGTGTTTGCTGCTGTGTGCGTACTCACTAACTGAAAACAGTATTTCATCTCTTCAAAGCTATCAAGAATGTAAACTTCAATACTGTTTCCAAGGAATTATCTGAGAATCCCTTAGTATATAACACCTATAAAATATAATCATGACACAGAAAAGTAACCCCCATGAAAATGAACAATTTCTAAGATTGATTGCTAAGAGGAACTCCAGCTGGTTTAATGTGATAGAAGTACAATGAAATTTTACAAAATCCAAGCTAAGCATCTGAGCTGTAAATGCAAACAGAACCAGGAGCTGAAAACAATTAGCAGCAGAATAGATATATTTGCAATTCAAGGACCCACTTTAGCAGAAGTGGAAGTTTAACTTGAAACTATCTCAACCTTGGTGAAGGGGAAGGAGTAGAGGAGATGATTTTGCTGAGAATATAGATATTTTTCTCATTTTCTGCATTTTCCCACATATGCTATCTTGCCTATTGGGTTGGCACACTGAAGGCTCCAAACTGATCAGCATGCTTAATGTGTGGAAAATTTCCATTAACTTTCTGACATATAGTTAATATTTTTAGGGACTATAGTCTGCCTGAACACTTGCCATAAAATTATGAAAATTAAGAAATGGTTTCCTGTGTTACCACACAGAAAGTGTTCTTGTCAGTTCTTCCCTCTTTGAAGTTTGGTTCTGTCTCATCCATGGCAGAACCCACTATTGATGAGCCAGAGAGATTTTTACTTTGCACTTTACTACCTACTGTATCTCTTTATGTGCATTTTCTAGAAAAAACTGTACTATTAATAGAGAAGGAACGGTCATTGACAAACAATCTTCTAGTTACAGACCAAAATTTTGTGGAACATCATGGCAGGGATATCAGTCTCCAGTTTATATTTGTGACCAATGAATGAGTCCCAAAAACAGAGGAAAGCTCAGAGAAGATAGGTGTGGTGGGTTATCCTTGCCAGGTACCCACCAAGCTGGTATCTCACTCCCCCTTCTCAACAGAACAGAGTGAGAAAATAGGACAGAAATGTTTGTGGGTCGAGATAGAGACAGGGAGACCACTCAGCAATTACCACCATGAGCAAAGAAAACTCAAGTTGGAGAAAGAGAAATAATCATTTTTGCTAACAAAAACAGAGTAAGAGGGAGAGAAATAAAGGCAAAATCAAAAATACTTCTCCTCAACCCCTTCTTCTTCACAGGCTCAGTCTCATTCCTTTGTTCTTGACTTTTCTATTTCCTCTGACTGAGTGGAATGGGGGAACGGAGACTGCAGTTATTTCATAACACTTCTGCTGCTCCATCTTATTCTTTTCCCTTGCTCCAGCATGGGGTCTCATGAAGGATACAGTCCTTCAGGAACTTCTCCAATGCAGGACCTTCCCATGGGTTGTGATGATTCAAGAACTACTTCAGTAGGTGTCCTTTCCACAGAGTACAGTCCATCAGGAATATTTTTCCACAGCATGGGTCCCTTGTGGGCTGCAGCTCCTGTCAGGAGTCTGCTCTTGTATGGGCTCTCCACAGTTTGCAGCTTCATTCAAGGCATCATAATCTACTTTGGCTTGGGGTCTTCCATGGCCTGTAGGGTGGATATCTGCTCAGCATGGTCCTCCAAAGGCTTCAGGGAGGACAACCTGCATCACCAGAGTCGTGTTCATAGGCTACAGTGGAATCTGCTCTGGCACCTGGAACACCTTCCTCATCTTCATTGACTGCAGGACTTTTTCTCCCACATTTTTTCCTTGGTACTTACTCTCTCAACTGCTGTACAGCACTTTTCACACTTTTAAAAATATTTTATTACAGAGGCACTATCATCTTGCCTGAGAGGCTCAGCTGAGTTTTGTGGTGCATCCATTTGAGCCATCTGGAACCAAGCCAGCTTCTCCTCACAGCCACCCACTACAAAAACTTGGACACATAAACCCAATATTACAGCAAGGATGATAAGCTCATGAAATTTGGAAGAGACTATAGTGACCACAGATATTACAAAGGAACTATAACATAAGGAAGACCAGAGAGTAGCTTTGCTTTACCTAAACGTCTGCATTGGTTGACTGTGTCAAGACATTATATAAATGGTATTTACTAAAATATTCAACATGAAGTATTATCTTCTGCAACCAGCCAGACCTGTGTGGCTCTCATAAAAACTGAAAAAAAAAATATGAATTTGAACACTGCAAAAAAACTGAGCTGGCTTTGACCCATGTTTTCCTTACCAGACACAAGACAACCAGCACTGCGATGGCGAACTTAAAGAGACCAGTAAGAGGAATCATGTTAACATTGTAATCCAACTGTACATTCACAGTCATTATATTGTGGTTTTGCTGTGATTTCATTATATTGCTGTATCATTCTACAAAATCAAAGGCCCAGGTAACATAAATTATTCACAAGTAAGTTAATTTGATATTAAACATTAAATTCTCCTTGTGCTTCCGCCAAAGAGTACTGGATTCTGACAATTCAAAATAATGTATAAATCTGTAGAATAGAGCCAATCCAGAAAAAAGAAAAATCCCAAAACTAAAACAGTGTCTCTAACAATGTCAACAACAAAAAAAGAGCAAACCCTATTATTGTATATGGAGGGATTGGAAGGTGTGAAAAAGGAGAAAAACAGAATAGTTATAAATCTATAACTAGTCTGACTCATTTATTACAATAAAAGCAATTCCAGTTTTTTAAATTTGATTTTTGACTCACTTTAGGGCGTGAATAATTCTATTTATATCCAGATACAGATAATTTATGTCTACAGAGTGTTATTTGTATTGTGATCTATGCCTTCAAATCTTTGTGGTATTTCTCTCACTTCTAGGTATGACACATCTAGTTTTTCCAGAAACCAGTGAAAAGAAAATATTTACTGATTTCATATCTTGTAGTTTATCTTACAGCTATCAGTGGTAGATTTTATGAAATATTCCTTCTAACTTTTTAAAATAATTGTGTTTATCTGAAAATACTTAGAAGCCCATTAATATTTAACATTTTGCTTTCCACTGTTTTCTGTAAGTCAGATTTGTAGGCTGTACAGGAAATCCTTTACTTGAAAAAGCAAGATGGCGTTGCTTGAAACCTTTATTTTGAAAGAACATCTTGTTCGTCATTTAGTGTTTAGCACTGTTAAGCTGTGTCACATCAGATTAAAAGCAAATACCAAAAAATGAATAGTGAAATATTTGCTCTGCCAAGCAGCCAATATACAATGTCAGTCACTATCAAAACAACCTGTGAGTCCTGGACACATCTCTCCTAATATTAGAATAATTTGGTCTGGAGTCTTATGAGAATGAACCCCTCCTTCACCCAGGTACAGTAACAAATCCATAGGTACTTTATGGGCTGTAAATAGCTGATGGATTAACTCCCTTGCACTTGAAAAATCCTACAGAAAAGCTCCCCTGCTTCTCATGGAGCTTTCACAGATATTCTCTTTGCTTTTTAGTAATTCAGGGGAAAGTCTCTCTCTCATTGTACCACTGCGATAAGATACAGTGTGTTGAGGGGAAGTCTAATTAGATTTGACATTTTAATTGAAGAATGATAAATGCCCTTCACCAAATTTTGTAGAAACTCTTCACAGGTGACTGCTTACATAATAGATTTTATCCATGGCAGCCTCAAGGTATGCTCTGAAACTCATTTTGGTTATAACTAAGAGAATGCAAAATAACTTTTTCTTCATTTTACCTCATGTCACTCTGTTGTGAAAGGTATATATTCTTTAACATTATCTTTGTTACTGATTGGACATTTCATAATGCAAAAGCTACTTATTTGTATATCTTTGAAGATTTATAAACATCATAAACCCAAGTAGAATGAAGTGTTAGTAGGAACATTATAGAATTTTCTTTTTCATTTTTTTTTTTTTAATCACTCTGGTTCACTTTCAATTGAAGTCAAATGTCCACTGCATATTCCTACTAAATCTGTGTTGTAAATATGTCTGTGTCTGTTTTGGGGAAAAAAAAAAAAAGGGGAGGCAGAGCACTTCTCTTCCTGATCAAAATGCCTTTGAGTCATTAAAGTCTATGTTCCTCAAACCTCTGTGTACTCTGCACACAGTGATAAAATTTCCACAGGCCAGCAGATCAATTCCCAAATGGCTTTGCTATATATTCTCCTACATGTCACAATTAATATTTTCCAACTACACTTCTAATTAGCATATTCTGTGTTGGCTGGAACCAGTAGACATCTTAGAGTTTCCTCAGTCTTCCATGTTTTTCAGTGTGTTTCTTAAGTTGAACATAAAAGTTCAAAGTGGGTATCACTTATTGGTTAGTGGGTTAAATAAATTAATTACCAGAACATCTGTGCTATTAACCTTAGGAATGGCTCGATTTATCTATATAGATCTATTAATGGACAATTACAGATATCTGTAGTTTCTGGTTTAATTCAGCTTGTGTTAGGTTCTCAGCCTGAATCTCCCTTTATGAAATTCATCACGATAGAAATAAACAGTCTATTAGTCAAATATTAGATGCACAGCTGCATTGTATAGGAAATCTACATTCAACAAAAATTTTCCTGTTCTGTTAAATGGTTAAATAGCTCAATAACTGACCAAAAATATTTTTTATTGAGCTTGACAACAACAATTATCCTCTTTATCAGGAAAGTGAGGTGTGAGACATATTTGGAGGATAAGAAGACCTTTGTATGAGCAATCACATGCATACCAATAGGTTTTTGAAACGTAGAATATTTGGGCTCAGCACAAAGTGACAGATAAAATGTTTGAGGTAAATCATTTTGCTACAACTGACATCCTGCTTAAATTATATATAAATTATGGCAATGATAAAACTAGCTGACAAAGCCAGAAACAAACAAAATGTTCCTCAAGTGAAATTATCATATCTTTAACAGCTATATCAAATGTGACTTAAAATTATAGCAAAAAAGTTCAGTCATCACTTTTGTATATCCTTTCTTCTTTCATCCTTACTAATGGAAATCCAGTAGCAGAAGCCATAAAAAAACAGGCTAGAAATTTCTAGAGTCCCTATTTCTTCCTTAACATCACAGAAGAGAAATGCAGTAAAAATTGAGTCAGTAGATTTAAATTCACAAAAATTGCCGATGAATCAAAAATTACAACATGAAGGACCTGGGAACACCAAAGCCTAGGAATACAAGGGATGAAAACCTATTCTTTAGAAAGTTGAAAGTCTGATGGTGACTGGCCTTGACCAGTAACACTTCTGCCAGGTCACATGTCCTTCATGTCCTGCCGGAGATTGTTGCCAACATTTCTTTAGCTGTTATATTGAATTCCCAACACACCTGTCTGTGTTTACATTCCTTTGCAGAACCCCAGCCAATCCATATTTAAATTAAATAAAAAACACACTAAATAGCAGCATATCTGCCATAACTATTCTCTCAAGAAAAAACATTGTGATATAAAATGCTGTTTTCTCATCATGTAAGAGTTTTGTCCTTTTTCCTTGTCCTGTGTCCTTTTTTGGGTAAGTTAAGGATTTGGATGTTTCCTTATTTTGGTGGTTTTCTACCAAACCATAACCTACAATGAAAAGTTAGGCAAGAATACATCTTTATCAGAATAGGCTTTTCAAACCATAAATGGGTGACAGGATGGGTAATAGGAAAGGTACCTTTATGAAATGAAAATACAGTTAACAAAGACAGCCATTCGTACACCAGTTTCTATTTTCTTCATAGTAGCTACTATGGGGCTGTGTTTTGGATTTGTGCTCAAAGCAGTGTTGATAACACTGCTGAGCAGTGCTGACACAGAGCCAAGGCCTTTTCAGTTTCTCACCCCACCCCACCAGCAAGTAGGCTGGGGGTGAAGTAGGCAGGGGCTGCACAAGGAACTGGGAGGACACTCTGCCAGGGCAGCTAATCCCAATTGACCAAAGGGATATTCCAAACCTTTTTATGTCATACTCAGTATATAAAGCTGGAGGAAGAAGAAGGAAGGAGGGGACATTCTGAGTGATGGTGTTTGTCTTTTACCCTTCTGATTCTCTCTTCTCTTCCACTAGTACCAAGTGAATGAATGGGTGTGTGGTCCTTAGTTGCCAGCAGAGCTTAAACCACAACCGAATATAAAACCACTTTATATGCTTCAAGGCCATAATAAAGTCTCACCAGAGCCTTCTCTTCTCCAGGCACAAACGCACCAACTCTTTCAGCTTTTTTTCATAGAAGAGGTGCCTCAGCCCTCTGATCATTTTTGTTTCTCTCCTCCATTCCTCCTGCAACAGGTCCATGGCTCTCTTGTGCTTGGTTCCCAAGAGCTGGACACAGTACTCCCGGTGAGATCTTACAAGAGTAGACTAAAGAAAGACAAACACTTTTCTTGGCCTGCTGGTCATACTTCATTTTTTGCAGCCCAGGATATAATTTTCTTTCTGGGCTGCAGGTGCACATTGCCAGCTCATGCCTGTTTTTTCATCCACAATCAATTCCTCCACCTGGCTGCTCTCAATCTATTCTTTCCCCAGTCTTTGATATTGGGGATTGCCCTGACCCAAGTGTACCTTGAACAATTGGCCTTGTTGAACCTCTTGATGTTCACACAGTCCTTCTTCTCAAGCCTGCTGAGGTCCTTCTGGATTGCATCCCATCCCTCAAATGAATCAACTGCACCACTCACCTTCATGTCATCAGATAACTCTCTGTGGGTGCACTTAATGGTACCAATTTATGAAAAAATTGCAGGTTTATTTTTAATCAAAGGACCTGGAGATAAAGGGGAATTCTGAAGCAAAGATTTATACTTGAGGGAAGAGGATCAGACCAGGGAGTGATCAACTGGCCAGAAATAAATCCATGGGTCCTGATGGGGTGCACTCATGAGTACCTGGGTATCTGGATGGCTCTAGGCGACCCTGCTTGAACAGGAAGATTAGATTAGATGATCTTCCCTTCCAATATCAGCCATTCCATGATTCTGAGATTAAAAGCCAAGTAGATAAGAGTTGGAAAGAGACAGAATGGTTCTTGGCAAACTTTAAGATATCTACCTTCCATTTCACAGTATTTAAAGAGATGGAAAATACACTTAGAGGAGCAGAGATTTAAATAAAAACTGAAATCAGAAAGGAAAATCCTCCAAAATAAGAATAGCTGAAGAATATAAAATCTAGGGAACAGAAATATTTCCTTTTAAGATTATGGTACAAATTCTAAGACACAGCTACAATGTTCAGACAATGTAAAAAAACCTTGATTTTTCCATTGCAGCCTACAGTAAGCATTGTCACAGCAGACATGCAGTTCAACACCTAGGGATATAGATAAATTTGCTACAGAGATAATTTATTTTTCCTTTAAATAATTTTCAAGGAAGATGTGGAGAGATTAATTTGACTTTGGGCTAGGAGGCTAGCTCCTTTCATTACAGCTTTGAAATTTATTCACTTCATACTTTCACAAGGGTGATATACATTATTTCCAAAGGCAGTATGGTCTGAGATTTTATTTTGCACGTTAGCAAACCTGTTAGATTGTTCATCTTACACTACATTATCTGCAGAACAATAGCAGGAGTAGGAATAATAATAACAATAATGATAGTAATAATGTGTGAGAGAATCCATGTGAAATAAGCAAAAATAAAAAATGTAGAGATATATATTTTCTATATTTTGTTCATTGTAAAGAAAACTAACAATAAAATAATGTTTTCCAAGTCTCTCGCAAGCACCTCTCTCAACTTTGTTAATTCTAACATTATCCTACAATCCATACTATTGTGTAACTCCAGACCTATTTCCTTAAAAGAATTTTGCAAAAACATCTGTTTTCTTCAGTGACTGCCAAGCATCATGTTTATAAGGATCCTTAGGCTTCTGAGTCACTGAAACCCCATGGTGATAAAAGAGCTACAAAAACAAAGGAGTTTGCACCTGGCACCTAACCATACAAGAAAATTTTTAACCATTCTGCTTATCTGTCTCTTTTTTCTTTTTATTCCTGCTTTCTAGCTGATCAATGATATACACAAGTGAAAGACTGAGATTTTAATATGCTTTGACTTGGTATAATATTATACATTAGTAGACACATAATGTCTTAAATTTTTTGAAGGACATTTCAGATCAAACCAACCATAAAACCCTCCTGGATATGTTGCAGAACTGTATCTTAAAGCAAGATTAAAGTAATTGCTTGTGAGGTAGCGATAGTGATCCATGAAAAAGTAGAAACAGAATTTGAACCTTTCTTTGGCTTTCATGTGTTGTTGTTTTGTGTTTGCGTGTCAGGTACATACTGTAAGCCAGAATATAGATTCCTACCATTCCTACCTACATAAACAATCTTCTGAGTTATTTCAGATGCCTCAGAAACCATCAGGAACACCAGTACAGGACAAACAAGATACAACCTAAGGAAGACACTTACACTCTCAAACTCAGATGTAGCTTTTGGGTGACTGGACGAGTTTTTATTTTAGATTAATAATAAATGAGATATAAATCAGAATATGTGCTACCAAAATTGTACATATGAACTTGTAGCAAGAAACATTCAACAATTTTTAAACTGGTGAGGCTTCAGCAATTAGCTTGATGTGATATAAATCCTACAATTGTTTGTTGAGATAATACTTCAATCAGTTCTATAATTATGATTTCTTATCAATCAGTCTTGACCTCTGTGGAACAAAATTTATCAGAATAATATTTAGATTTTGGTAATTAATGCTTTCAGTTGCAAATATAATCTCATAAAATATGGAATGAAATTGAACTTTCTGCTCTACAGCATCATTACATCCTTGTTGTAGTAAATTCAATGCTTTGAATCCATTAACTTTTCATTGTGTGGTGTTATCATCCACTGCTAAAGATTAGCTACTGACACATTTATCAAAGGATGATAAATGAGCTGTCCTTTCAGATGTCTGATTATCTGACCTTTATTCAGTTAAAAGCACAAGGGGCTGACAGTGTTAAGTGCTTGCTAGTTTAGAATGAAATCGAACCCTGGAAATGAATGTTTGGTATTGTCTTCAATAATACAAATTTACTCCATCAATTTATGTTTAAATTAAAGAAAACAAAATTTATTGTAAATCTCTGTAGAAACCCCTATTTCCACATCAATTATTTTAACAAATTCGTTATCTCATAATGAAGCCTTAATTCTAAGATTTCCCTTTGAAAGAGATTAGTTTTATCATTATCCACTTGACTTCAGATAGTCACCTAAAAAACACATAGGATTGCAGAATGCTTTCAAGTGTCTAACAAAAAACTGCTAAATTTATCTATTTCCATGACATTCAGATAGCTTCTGGCATCTGCACGACCACAATTCTAGAAATCCTCATCTGAAGGTTCAAGTATTGAGTAAATCCACCAACTGCAGATAAATAATTTTAAATGTTCACTAATAGTAATTTGCTCTTTGTAAAAACAGTGATTTATGCATATTTGCATATGTAAATCTTAGATGCAACTTTTAGATTGCATAAAGCTGGTATAGCACAATAGTATCAAATAAAAAATCACAATATTTTTTAAATATACAATATGAAGTATGTTTTGCTAGAAATTCAAGCTCTAAGCTTCCATTTTGCAGGGTTTTTGCACAAACCCAGAGACTTCTGTAAATAATTTTTCCCCACATTCACCTAAGGAAGCAGCCCTTTACTTTCTAACCTCTTTCTAGCAGACATGAGGGACAATTACCATTCTCTTTGAAGAAACCTTGAGCAATGTTGAACTCATTATTTATTCCCTAGTTTTCTATGTTCTAAAATACACAATCTGAATCTTTAAAATCATCTTGCAAGACAAATTCAATAACTATTTAGCTACTCCCGCTATATTTAATTATCATGGACATTCTCCAGTTAGCCCACACCCATAAATAGCACCCATAAATGTTTTCAGCATTTCTCTGTGGACTTAATACTTCCTCTCACACCAGGTTATTCCTATTTATAAACCTTATTGCTGTACTTGCTTTTTTATGTATCATGACGTGTCTTCAGATCAGAACTATTACCTGGTCTTTCCTCATCTTCTTTTTATGTGATTTTTTTCTACCTAAATGTATTTATTGATCTGAATATTATTCGTTCAAATCTTTCCAAATGATCAAGATGGTTCTGAATTTTCACCACATCCTTTGTGGTTTTTGACATCTCAAGCATAGAGAGGTAAAAGACATCTGCAAAATAAAAGGGCTACATATTTCCTTTCGCAGGTTATGAATGAAAATACTTAGCAGCTGCTGCCCAAGACAGACAAGAGAATATGTCACTTTGCTCATCCTCAGATGGCAAAGAACACTTTGATAATACTATGGTATGTTTTTCCAACTAGTCTTGCACCCATTTATGAATGCCCATCCTACTATTTTCTCTTAGTTTTATGACAGATATCACGTATGGCTAAGTAAAAAGCTTGTCTATGGTCAGAGCATATTATATTTCCCATCTCTTTTTCAACCTGAACCTTGCCAATCTGCCACAGAACAAAATTAAATTGCATTGACATGATTTGTTCCTGATGAATCTGTAGTGGCTAACAATGAATTTGTTCCCTCTGCATGACACATTTTTTCCATGTGCTTCTGAGGAAGAAAAAGAAGAAAAAAAATACAAGCTAATAATTCATAGTCTCTCCTCATATTACAAGAAACACTGTTTTCTAGAATCTCATCTGTTTTTCTTCTTTTCTTCAAAAATAACTGATTATATCTCTGATACAAGCACTTTTTCAAGAATTTCAAGATATATTTTGGTAGGTCTAGTTTGTTTGATGCCATCTAAATTATGACATTACTTTATTATCTGCTTTGCTATTTTTGCCACTGTGTGACTACTACCAATGGCACTAGATGCCGGAGTGCCACAATTTTTTTTTAAGAGGTTTCCATTTTCTTTTCTAGTTTAAAATTTATTTGGATATGATTCATATTTCTCCTCTTTAGAGACAGGTTCTGTTTAGACTGACAAATAATTTTAGTATGAAGCCCTTGAAAGGAAAAATAATTCTTAAAAGAAAATAAAAATAAAATTGGAAACAAAGTAATAATACAGAATTATAGAAAGAACAAAAAAAAAGAAAAAAAGAGAATTCGATGTTCAGGACAGAGTCAGCTAGAGGAAGTTGCCTAGAGCCCTGTCCAGTCAGGTTTTGAATTTCTTTAAGGATGAAGATTCCACAACCCCTCTAGGCAACATATACCCATACTCAACCATCTTCATTGTGTCATTTTGCTCAAGAAAATAAAATCCAAATAATCCAAATATTTAAAATCTGAATTATATTCACATAATTCTAACTGGAATTTAACTGAGTTGACATATAGTGATGATACTTATTTTTGCAAAATATTTTTCAATATGGAGTAAAACCCAAGATACATCTTTTATGCCAGTAGTGAATTGTAATTCAAAGTGTCACAGACTTTTTCTGGTTTAGAAATATCTCAAGGAGGAAATAAGCATTACTACAAATTAGACACCCATCCACCTTTTGCATTGAAACCTCTGAGGAAAGACAGCAATTGGGTTGGCATGCTAGTTAATAGGGTATCATCCATGGCCTGAGTTAGAGTATAGCAAAGTATAGGACTTGGAAGTTTTCACTTATCTGTGCTTGCAGGTAAAGGCTGTGTAAACCTCACTGCTCTGGATATTAGATTGCTTTATACTTACACCTGCACTGCTTTGAGGGACCCAGGAACTGTTTTTTTCCTCCTGTGCACCCAGCTACTTTTCAGGTTCCTTGTGCTAGCATGGATCTACTGCTTGAGCCCAGAGGATGCTATGAGCTCTGCATCTCTAGAGGCTGCCCTTACAAGCTTTCTGTACATAGCATGGGCTAGTCTAACCCTGAGGGCTGCTCTTGGAGGGGTTACTTAGGGTTAAAGTCCTATCCCTATACTGTCCAGCTGCTGAACAACATCTTTGCACAGTACAAGAAAGAGATTTAAAATAAATTTTATCCACATAGAAACAGATTTTAGTCAATGTTCTTCAGGGCCATTGAGAATATTTTGTGCTTCCAAGCAGTCTACTCATTTGAAATTATTCAAGATTTTAATATTCATTAATTAAGATATAGCATTATGATATGGTAGGTTCCTTTATAATTCCACTTACCACTGGGTAGAATAAAGTGTTTGCCCCTTAATACACAGTATCAATGCAGATGGGAGCTAAAGTAGAGTTTTATACGCAGTTAAAATTATAGGGGAAATTTAAGCAGTTCAGACGTAATTGCCTGGGATGGAGTGTTGCCAGAATGAAGAATTTTTCTCTCACTGAAATGTCCTTTGGATCTCTAAAGATCACATTTGCTTGTGTATTTGGTTTTACACCTTACTGGACAGATGGTATTGCCAATACAGCAATATCCATGCAATCAGCTTAATATCTGGTCAACAGGGAGGGTTGCGCTTACTAAATGCTGTGGTATGTTTATGATGGCAGGCTGCCAAGTGCCCACCAAGCTTCTCTCTCACTCCCCTTCTCAGAGGGAGATGGGGAGAAAATGAAATTTTAAAATTACAGATCAAGATAAAGGCAGTTTAATGAAGAAAATCAAAGTCCACATGTGGAAGCAGATAAAAGGAAAAAGATGTATTGTCTGTTTCCCATCAGTAGCTGAAGTCCAGCCACTTCCTGGGAAGCAGGACCTCAGCACACATAGCAGTTGCTTCAGAAGACAAATGTCTTCATAGTGAATGCTCTTTTCTCCCTTTCTCTTAGTTTTTGTTGCTGAGCATATGGGAAGGAATATCCCAGTGGTCAGCTTGGGTGAGCTGTTGTATTTATTTCCTAAGCCAACCTTTTGCCCACATCCAGCTTACTGGCCTTTGGAGGAGGAGGGAGGTTAGAGAGACAACCTTGATGCTGTGTGAACAACGTTCATCAGTATCCAAAACATGAGTGCATTATAAGCAAAGATCTATCTACAAATACAAAGCACAGCACTATGAGGGCTGCTATGGGGGATGTTACTTCCATCTCATCTAGACACAACACAAATGCCCAGGACTGGCTTCACTTAACAAAATGAAGAATGTCTTTTTAAATACAATTTCCATATTACTGTCACTCTTTAAATCCTGTAATTTCTGAACTAGTTACTATTAATCTACACCCTTCAACTCCCCGCCTAACAGTTTTGGTTAGATAAGAGAGTTCTGTACAGTTCTTCTATCAAGTTTAATTTAAAATCCTATTGCAGAAACTGATAGAGACTATTCTTACTAATCCCAGAGCTTAGTTAAAGTAGAATATCTTTGTATTAAGATATTGGTTTTATTTGAGTCTAAGGAAAAAAACAATCACTTTTAATTAGTTAAGATAACAAATTAGACCCAACTTTTCTCCTTTGCATTTGTGTGGAACCTTTCAATACAGCTTAGCTCATTAGACTGTTGACGGCTGCTGATGCAAGTGGTCTACTGGAGGTAATTAATGGAGATTTGTTCAATAAAGTGTGACCTCAAATTTTGTCATTTAAGGCTTCAGACACCTCTGGAGACACAGAAGACAAGCCTGTAAACAAGACTGCACACATACAAACAATGCATAGCTGTAGCAATGTGCTGGGGAAAGATAGTAAGCCTATCTGATGGCCTGAAATATCATCAATTCTGGCCCAGGCAGGTAGGCAGATAAGATATTTACATTTTTAAATGTTAGAAGTTAAGAAAATCACAAGATAAACTTTGCCCAATATTTTTCCTCTTTTCAGACTATAGTCTTGTTATGTAGCTAAGATTCAATCCTGTTTGTTTTTTTTTTAAAGTTACATTTAGTAAATATTAGAGAAAATAAAGAAAATAAAATTCCGTAATCATAAAGAAATCAATCACAGAATCACAGAACTGTAGGGGTTGGAAGGGACCTCAAGAGATCATTGGGTCCAACCCCCATTCAAAGCAGGTTCCTTAGAACAGATCACACAGATAGGCATCCAGACAGGTGTTGAATATCTCCAGAGACTCCACAACCTCCCTTAAATAGCACTGAAAGAAAAGTTAGAAGAAATCTGAGGACATATATTCTTGGTGGAAGGTCTAAGCCTTTAAGGATAGTAAACATCATATTGTAACTTAAGCTATAGATATTAAAAAATAGACAAAATGAATACCGTTCAGGATTCTTTTTTATCACTATAGTGACTGATACAACAGAAAGCAACATTAAAGTATCACTTGCCAGTGCTAGTTCTAGAATTACCCAATATTATTTCCAATACAGCTGTAAAAGAGCTATTAAGCCTATTAGATAACAATTAATTTAATAAAGCAGAAACTAAACAAGCCAGTATATTTTATTTAATGAATGTGATGAGAAAGCAGTAACAAGAGTACCAAGTCTTGCACTAATTTGTACTCTGTCTTTTGTAAGAAAAACAGGTTATCAAATGGCAGTGACTGGACTAGAAAGGAACACCTTCCGTCTTGTACAGGGGCTATATGAGAACTGTATTTTAGCGCGTTTATAGAATTTTGTCAGGTTTAATGTCTAAGGTTCACTAAACCTCATCAAGATGGCAAGGCTAAGTCATATCAGGATGTAGTCAACATTAGAATTGATGATGTCATGTAGCCAATTGAAATAGATATAAAATAGAACTTTCGAGTGGGATTGATAGACAGTAAGATTCAACAGATAAATGGAATTCAGGTTTTAAGCCTAAAACTTGTATTATTAAGCCTATCACAAAATGATAAGGCTCAAGAGTGCTTCATAAGTTTTAATACGGATGTGTGCTCCATTTTCACCTCAGCTCTGCAAGGAGATGAGAAACATGTGCTCCCTTTAACGGCCACAGACACTATTCCAAACTAAAGTAGCAAATAAACTAATATTTCCATTCAGAATCTTGGAATAATGAGTAATTTAATAAAAAATTCAAAATGGGTAGGAGTATTCTGCCCCTCTACTCTGCTCTCATGAGACCAAGCCTGGAGTACTGCATCCACTTTTGGAGTCCCAGTAGAGGAAAGACATGGACTTGTTGAAGCAAGTCCAGAGAAGGGCCACAAAGATGATCAGGGGGCTGAAGCACCTCTCCTATGAAGATAGGTTGAGACAGTTGGGCTTGTTCAACCTGGAGAAGGCTCTGGGGAGACCTGATTATTGCATACCAGTACTTAAATGGGTCCTACAGGAAACTGGGAGAGGGACTGTTCACCAGCGAGTGTAGTGATAAGGCAAGGCATAATGGTTCAAGCAGAAAGAGGGCAGGTTGAAATTAGATGTTAGGAAGAAATTCTTTACTACAATGCTGGTGAAGCACTCAAACAGGTTTCCCAGAGAGGTTGTGGAAAACCTATCCCTGGAAGTATTTAAGGACAGGTTAGATGGGGCAACCTGGTCTAGTGAAGGTGTCCCTGCCCAGGGCAGAGGGGTTGGAACTAGATGATCTTTGAGGACCCTTCCAACCCAAAACATTCTATGATTCTATGATTTTATTATTCTATGTAAGAGAAATGTAGTACAAAGACAGAATGATTTACAGTTTCTTCAGGAAAAAAGGAAGATGATGACATTCACCCTGGAAAATGCAGATCAATACACTTGGGATCAGTGTACGTGAATCACAGATATTTGGTGGAAAGGTGTAAATCTATAGGACACCAACTGAAAGTGCAAACAGATTGAACAAATAATCTAAATACCAAGGCTAAACCCCTGGAACAAAGTACTGTTTGCTCAGAAGAGCGGGGAGAATGGCATGACCCGAAACTTGGTATGGGAACAGGGGGTGGAGATCCCCTGAGCCTTTCCAAGGAATGTCTCAAACACTTGAGGTCTATGCAAAAAAGCATAAAGGGAAAATTTCTGACTTCGTGCCAATGTTGGAAGGGGACTGTCTGTAGTGAGTGACAGCAGACCTAAAAGGGCAAGACAAGCGCCATAACTGGGACTTCAAGAGGGGTGCTCCTACAAACCAGAGAACCCATGGTTGGCTGGACCAGCACTGAAACCAGGACGCGATTTCTTTCTCTCTCTTTTACTTTTACTAGTAAGTAATGCAAGACCTAACCCCCTCATGAGCACTTCTGCTACCCATTTATTTACCAATGAGCCTAGCCATGGAATAGAAGTCTTTGTTTACCCACAGACATAAAGTGTCTTATTTACCTCATTCCCAACAAATGGAATCAGCAAATCTGAGTAACCTCTTCCTCCTTTTGGCCAGATGTGACAAACTCTTGGAAGATAGAGTGCTGAGAATCATTTCAATACAATAGTGAATTGGACATACAAGTGATGGAATATGGAAATACAAAAGAGCAGGAATACATTGATCTGCACATAAAACAGGGCAAAGATTAACTGTCCATTTCTCTGAGGATCAGATACGTCTGTCCTTGAACTACTTTATTTAAGCAGATCATTATTGGAATTAGGTAAATGAGAAAAATAATTTTCTAAGAGCTGAAGCAAGTATCAGCACACATGCTGTTTAAAATATTACAATTGATTTTGTATAAGATATATCAGCTATACTCTACACCCTGTCTGTGTTTGGAATTCAATAATGGGTTGTCAGGGATCAATGAAGCAGAAGTCCTCTAATCAATGCAAAGAAAATGTTAATCAAAATTGATACTAGTTAAATCTACTGTGTCTGAAATTAGAGCATCCTAATCAACAAAACAAACATTTGAACATGGTGGTATTGAGGTTGGCAACATGTAGAAAAACTACATGATTGCTACTGACTGAATACTTAATTCAAGTGTTGTCTTGAAACTTAACAAATAAGAAAAACAAAATATTTTTGAAGCTTTTTCAAGGGCCAAATAAAATTTACAGATTCTCTGCACTTATGACTAGACGGAAACAAGAATTATTTCTTACTTGACTAAGGCTGTCTATTCTTGTCAGTTTATAGCTGTGCTGAACCTGATATCCCAGGGTTTAACAAAATCACACAATTTGGATGAATAAGGTTGTATTAAAAAAGAAACCTGTGCTTCCCTATAGTAAACCAGACATGGAAAATCACTATAGAGACTTGGAGCATCCTGGGGTTTTGCTCCAATATTTAATTATGTTCATATTAAAATCCTGTCCCTAAAGAGGTGGTGTGTTGTGTGGAGTTCCTGGGCACCAAAGCAAGCTCAGGTCAGGTCACTGCTGTACTTGCACTGCTTCTTGTAACGCTTGTCCTCCAGTGGCTCAGGTGGTTTCTGCTATAGTAATTCCTAGAACATGCAACTGAAATCCTGGGTTACAATAATTTAACAGTATTTCCATTACAATTGTCACCCCTGATCCCTTTGGACTAGACCATCAGGTTTAACATTGCAATGAACTTCTCCCCTTGCCCCTGTCCTGGCTTGGACTTATCCACACGCTGTAGTCCCGTAGGGGCATAGCTGCTCCAGGTGGAACCTTATCTATGAGTCACAGTGTCTCCAGGGGTATACCTGCTGCTGTTTAGACTTATCCACAGCCACAATTCATGTGTGTTTCTATCCATTGAACAAAATGTCTTCAGAGATATAACTGTTCCAGCATGGTCTTACACACAGCCACAGTCCCTTCAGAAATAAACCTGCTCTGTCATGAGCTCATTCATGGCCACATGCTTTGAGGTGCTCCAGCATGACCTCATGCACAGCCAGTATCTTCTCCAGCATGGACTTATTCTTGGGACACAAACCTTTCAGAAGTATACGTGCTATGGCACAGACATAACCATGAGAACAGACACTTTTAAGATGAACCTGCCCTGGTGTGGACTTTTTCCCACAGCATCCTCCTAGAGAAAGTGGCTGCTCATGGATTAGATGGGTATACTCTTCGCTGGGTTAAAAACTGTCTGGATGGGCAGGCTTAAAGAGTTGTGATGAATGGAGTTAAATCCAGCTGGCAGCAGGTCACAAGTGGTGTTCCCCAGGGCTCAGTGCTGGGGCCAGTCCCCTTTAACATCTTTATTAATGAGCTGGATGAGGGGATTGAGTGCACCCTCAATACGTTTGCAGATGACACCAAATTGTGTGGGAGTGTCGATCTGCTGGAAGGCAGAAAGGCTCTGCAGACCAACCTGGACAGGCTGGATCTATGGGCAGCAGCCAACTTTATGGGGTTCAACAAAGTCAAGTGCCAGGTCCTGCTCTTTGGTCACAATAAACCCAAGCAATGCTACAAGCTTGGGGCAGAGTGGCTGGGGGGCTGCCTGGAGGAAAAGGACCTAGGGGTATTAGTTGACAGCTGACTGAACATGAGCTGGCAACATGCCCAGGTGGCCAAGAAGGCCAACAGCAACCTGTTTAGACTATTCCTGTATCAGGAATAGTATAACTAGCTGGGGTAAGGAAGTGATTATCCCATTATACTCAGCTCTGGTGAGGCTACACCTCAAGGACCGTGTTCAGTTTTGGGCCCCTCACTACAAGAAGGGCGTTGAGATGCTGGAGCATGTCCAGAGAAGGGCAATGAATCTGGTGAAGGGTCTGGAGCACAAGACCTGTGAAGAGCAGCTGAGGGAACTGGGGCTTTTTAGTCTTAAGAAAAGGAGGCTGAAGGGACACCTAATTGCTCTCTACAACTACCTGCAAGGAGGATGTAGAGAGGTTGGGGACAGTTTCTTCTCTCAGCTATCCAGTGATATAGGACAAGAGGAGATGGTTTCAAATTGCACCAGGGGAGATTTAGGTTAGATATAGGAAGAATTTGTTTACTGAAAGGGTAGTAAAGTACTGGAATGGGCTGCTCAGGGAAGTGGTGGAGTCACCATCCCTGAAGGTATTTAAAAGACATGTAGATGTTGTGCTTGAAGACATGGTCTAGAGGTGGACTAGGCAGGGTCTGGCTGTGGTTGGACTCAATGGTCTTGAAGGTCTCTTCCAACCAAAATGATTCTATGATTCTATGGCCACATATGCTTCAGAATGTCCTGCTCACACATTGATTCTTCGATAGGTCACAGTCACTTCAACCATATTTCACCCTGGAGTTCCAGCTTGTCCAGTGCCACAGCACAGAAGGAGCAGCAATGTCCTGGTCATCTGCTAGCCCAGGTATGCCACCATTGCTGTTACCAAAATGTTCCCAGGCACAGCACAGTAAGATAATAGGCAGTGGAGCACCACAGCAAGCAGCACAATTAAGAAAAAGCCACTAACATGCACCACACTCTAGGACACAGTAAAACAAGCAAGCCCCAAGGCAAGCACAAGAGCATGTTAATTAATAGTAATAACAGATATAAATTCAATCTAGCAAATTCTAATCACACCTGTCATTACTTCAAGCCCTTTGTGGCCCACATCGGGTGCCATGGTTTAACCCCAGCTGGCAACTAAGCACCACGCAGTCACTTGCTCACTCCCTGATGGTGGGATAGGGGGGAGAATCAGAAGGGTAAACGTGAGAAAATTTGTGGGTCTAGATAAAGAAAATTTACTAGCTAAAGCAAAAGCCACACATGAAAGCAAAGCAAAACAAGGAATTCATTCACCATGGGACGGCAGGTCTTCAGACATCCCCAGGAAAGCAGGGCTCCACCACATCTATCAGTTACTTGAGAAGAGAAATGCCAACAGTCCAAATATGTCCCACTTTCTTCTTCCCACAGCTTTAAAGACTGAGCATGACATCATATGATCTGGGATATCCCTTTGTTCAGTTGGGATCAGCTGTCCTGGATGTGTTCCCTCCCAATTCCTTGCGCACCACAGCCTAGTCGCTGGTGGGGTGGGGCAAAGAGTATAAAAGGCCTTGGCTCTGTGTAAGAACTACTCTGTAGTAATGAAAACATCCCTGTGTTATCAACACTATTTTCAGCACAAATCCAAAACACAGTTCCATGCAAGTTACTATGATGAAAATTAACTCTACCCCCGCCAAAACCAAAATTCAAAATAATGTAATATATTTTTAATTAAAATATGGGTATGAAGTACATTATCAATGTACTTAACAGAGGAGCCCTGCTATGGATAATACATAAGTTCTTTCTTTTGGAAAAAAAATCTATGAGGTAGCCAGGATACCAGGAAACCTTGCCCAATTTTCAGCTAAATTCCTCCAGTGCATCTTCAAATAGTAATCTGAAAATAAATTAGATTCTACTAAAAATGGAAAATACCTCAAAGCTAATTTTAGTTTATTTTCAAGAGAATTTTAGTCCATCTCTAACATAAATCTGCAACAGTACAACTATGTGAAGAGCATTTTTTCAGGTATATGAGATCTAACTTTAGTCTAACCTTGTTATCCTGTGTTTTCTTGAATTATCCTGGGTTTCTGTGCTGTGGCTAGAAACTGTGTCAGGGTGTTTCAGAAACTTTTCAACTTTTCTCTTCCCAACATATTCCTGCCATTGGCAACTCCTCCTGGTCTTTGGCCTAATTTATGTTCTCTGGCATTTGTAAAAGGTGTTATATGGCTTATTAAAGTTTCATAATAGTATATTATTTTTATTAGCAGCTTTTTTTTTTTTTTTTGAACCTGTAACTCCACAATTTCCAGTGAGAAAATGCAGCTACTACACTGTAGTTCAGTAGAAATCATTTCCCAATTTTTTATATAAGGATCTGTACTTCTCATCTGACAATGTAGTTTCAGAGCTGGCCTGGGCTCCCCTTGGCTGAGCTACTTTCAACACCTTTCTTGTGGCCAAGAACCTGTGGCCTCTCCAGCCTGTGTTCTGCCAGTGCCATCAACATTTTTGAAATCAGTTTCTTCTTCAGCACTAACCCTCACAAATATCACAGGTAAAGAATATGGGTATGCATTTTGAGTTCTTCAAGGTTACTAAATACATCTGTTTGGTGTACATGCACTCACATTCTGTTAATAAATAACTCTAACAAGAAAAGGATTATTTTAGCCTTATTAGAAAGTTTCACCAAGCTGTGACTGTGCTTTGATAACCCCACCCACTCAGTCAGAGCTGATCGGTATATCCCTGCACTTGATTATATCTTTTCGTACAGATGTACTATAATTGGCCTGCTAAGCATAAATCAGGATTTTAGTTTAACTGGACACAATTCTTTGACTTTACCTAAGACCTTTGATCTGTTTTCCCTTTTCTGACTAAACACACGAGTGAACCTGCTTTCTACAAAACAGTCATGGTTGGTAAATAACTGTATATAAATCTTTATATTTCATAATTACTACTACGATGCTCTAGAAATAGAAATCAAATTAAGTTTTGGTAATTACAATGGTTTGAAATATGTTCTGTTAGAGAGAAAAAAAGAAAACAACAAAACAACACAAAAACAAATAAAAACCCAAACAAAGCAAAACAAAAAGCAAGACAAAACAAAAAAAGAAAACCCAGCTGGCCTTTCAAATATTGCTCATCAGTCTTCTTGCTAGTTTTATTTGAGTAGATTATGATTGCTTGTCCAGGCCTGAATTATTTTCCCACTTGCTTATATTGTGATTACTGTGACCATGAAATTAAGAAAAAAAATATCTTAGATAGTGATATCTGCTCTCCTATTAAGACAAATTTACATTGTTTAAGAGCAGATGGCTACATTAACACTTAGTGAGAAAAATTATCTTTTAGAATTCATTTTGAATTCTGTCAGTAATCCTGAAGTGTAACATTCACAGCCATTGCTGCTTTTGCAGCACATTAAGCTTTTATGAAACTAAAAGTTAATTACATATGATGACTAAACTCCAGGGATCATAATTAGCTGCACTGAATGGCTGCACATCAGTAATTAAATGTCATTCCACTTCATTGTACTGAGCCCTAAACCCAACCCTTAAAATGTCGTAGGTACTGGAATCTGTTGTATCCATAGGGCCATTTCTTCAGAAAACCTGAACACAGAACACTATGCAAAGTATAATAAGTGGGAACCACAATTACCTACTAGTTATAGCACTTATGCATTAAGCAGGTTAACCTTTTACAGAGGTTGTCTTTGGAAAAAAGATTGCTCCTTGGACAGACATTTTTCCATGACCTTAATGTGGGGGTTGGGGGAAGGAGAATTGTTTTCCTTTGTGCATTATTTTTTTTCCTTTTCATTTTTTTTTCCTCCCTGAAAAAGTGTGTGACTTCTCTATACATTATTTAGATTGTAAATGTACAAATATAAATGGCCATGTCAGCCTCTAAATAGGCTTTTGGGGGCTTTTTTAAAGACTTCTGGGATTACCAGAGTGAAGATTTCATAAAAAGACCATTTATCTTAAATGAGTAAAAATCCTGGTTTCGACCTTACCAGCAGTTTAGCACCATGTTACTGCTCACTCACTCCTTCTACTCCACGGTGAGATGGGGAGGAGAATTGGGAGAAGGTAAAACTCATGGGCTGGGATGAGGACAGCTTACTAGGACAACTAAGGAAGAAGAAAATAACAGCCCAAGTACACATAAAACAGAATATATATGTGTGATACACAAGACAATTTGCAGCCAACAACACTGAGCACGGTGTCATGGTAATGAATATCCGTTTGGCTACTTTAGATCAGCCATCCTGGTTGTGTCCCCTCCCACCTTCTTATGAAAATTGACTCTATCCCAGCTGAAAACCAGGACAGGAGAACAAAGCACAGTGCTCCACCCCAAAGAAATGTTCTTGATCTGCAGTGCCATAAAGAACTTGTCAGCTTTACAGGACATGGCAAGTAACATTGTTTTTCTGCGATTTCATTACACTAGCTGTCCATTTTATTTGTTTGAAAAGCCTGTCTCCATATCCTGATCCCAAAAACTGTGGATGGCCAACAAGTATAGATTAAAAAAGAACTGGATCTTCTTGTGAGAAGATAAGAAGAGTTAATATTAATTTTTCAGTTGTCTACTTTAAAGATGATGAAGAGTATATTAAGGCACCTGTAAATTAATTTAGATGTTATAAATGTCCTTCTTCTGATACCTCTGTTGACTACCAAGGGAAGCTTTTTCTGCTCTTTATTAGACCTAAGTTCATCACCTAAACTGGTAGCATAAGCACTTTGCATATTCCCTGAACTCAGTAGGCAGGCTGAAAAATTATTTTTATCTGCTTTTATCCTAAAGACATTTGTCTAACTTTTACTAGTCCTTAAAAAATGTAAGTCACTAAGATCTTTAAAATGCTGTTCTGTATATTCAATGCATAAAAGATAAACTGTAATTGCTTTTATGTAGTACAATTTGTTTTTGCTCAGTTGGATTAAACATCCTACTACCATATGTCACCATTTCTTGTCTTCCATTCACCACCTGAGACAATACTGGACATTGCCAGTATAAAAGGAATCCAGGTCCAGCACAAACAGATGGTCAAATTGTAGGAAAGCCAAATTTGGAGGACTTGTCAAAAGAGGAGTGGGTTGGGTTTTTTTTAGTCCATAGAAATACTTGACATTCAAAGGTCTCACAAAATTCAGTAGGAATCTTAAACAACTTAAAATGCTGATACATGTATCTTATGCAAAATCAAAGCAGATATGTTTACATATTCTGCCTTGGAAAAGAGCACAAATAAAATTTCATTATACTTGTGCTTATAACAAACCCATTTCTTTCTGAGATGGTAAATTTTAATTATACTTTTTTAATATACAATACGATTCAGATACTTGTAAAATTATGATGGCTTAACAGGTAATTATTTATCAGTTTTGTACTTTCTTGGTGTGTTGTATACGTAAATTAAGAAACTCTGCTAAATAGAAAATAACATAATATTTGCTGGTAAGCAAAGTCACATTGTTTTCCATTGCTGTAGGCTCAAAAAATGCACATGTAGCAGATGAATTTTTATTGAATAACTTGTTAAGCCATATAAATGCATTTGATGATTTTTTTCTGCTCTATATTTCTGTTATAATTGCAATATATTACTGTGCATATTAACCAAATAAATATTCACAGCAGTGTAAATAGGTAATTACATAATTTTAAAATGAAGAACAGAGGAAAATAAAATTTAAGCAGAATAGTTGCTTCGACCAGGTTCCATTCATCTGGTTTAATTTTTCTCCATTTTCATTGACAATGAACTCTGCCTACAAGGCTGATGAAGATATTCCTGCCACAGGGTCATGATATAGATTGATTCAAATGCCACTAAAACTCCTAGACATGGAGTACCAGTACACAATGCAGAGGTACATATCCCTTTCATGATAATAATGTGATAGTTTAGCATCAGTACAGGATATCAAAATGATGAGTTTTGCATATGCTGTTCTGAATAGAAGAGGCGTATCTTCATTTATTTTGGGGTTTTGTTGTCTTGTAAGTAATCTAAAGATTATTCCAGCTATGGTATCAATCACAGGTATCTGTAATAGACTTTTCCACTATTCTATATAAGCTTTCTCTTGCATTCCCGTCAGTTGCATTTATTAGTAATTACTCATTTGCAATTTATGTTTATGCCTGTGTGCTCTCTGAAATTATCCTGTCTTTTTTCTTTCAAAGCATGTGCTCGTACTTTTGTGACAGTCTTCTGGTTTTATATCTAATTTGATATTGAAGATGTGGCTTAATGGTCACTGTAATACAACTTTCATCAGTACAATCCAGTCACATCCTTTTTCACTTTGCAAAAATAGAAATCATTTAACAGAAATAAACAATAAGGAGAGACTGAAAGACATGACAGAAGAAAGACCTGCTTTGACAACATTATTGTTGTTGTTGTTGTTGTTGTTGCTGTTTCCTTATGTTAATATCACTGGTATCAAAAGCATTTTACAAGAAACAAGTTGGTCCTAAACCCTTAATGTTTGTGTTTAACACAAGAAACTTACACTATCCTGTTGCCAGATATAAATCCTGCTCCTGATTCCTTGGGCCTTGAATAAGTGCACAATTCTTGGTTTGGAGAAACCAAAAGACTTTTTTTGAATTCATGCATTCCTCCAAGTCCTGTAGTCTATTTAAATTAAGATGTTCCAAGGATCCTTGCCATTCTTAATTCAAGATTTGGAACTATATCACATATGTATGTTGCTAAGGCTTCTGGGAACAACTACAAAGACCACAAGAAAGATGAAAGATGAGTGTATTGGTTACTCTAAAGATATATGTAGGCAGAAGTTAGGCATGTGTGTCTGGGAGAGTAGTCCTAGATGAAATCCTTTATCTTATCTAAAATCAATGTATAAAATGGTATTTCCTGAGCTGACCTTCAGGAAATGATCCTTCAGTTTAATTATTCTGCAATATTTGCTGAGTAAGGTAAACATTAACCCACTCCAATTTTAATGTATTCATTTCTAAATATATCATTGTGATGCAATTCAAAACCTAACACATTTCCTTGGTTTTATATCTAATTTGATATTGAAGATGTGGCTTAGAAGTTCTCTTCACCTCCCTCCTTCTCTTTCCCCTCCTCCTCTGTCTCTCCGTCTTTTAGAATTGTAATCAATACTCAGCAGAATTTTAACTATTAGAAGGAATTTTGCAGATGCTTAAAATGGGAAGGATGTGTTCTGAGATGCTGCAGTGCTGAAACACAATGGGATGATTTGCTACAACAGTAATAGGTGAGGGATGAGCTCATTATTTGAATGCATTGTGACTGGAATTAGACACCTTATCCCAGAGATTTTCACACACACTACCTGCATTTTTATTCGTGTTTTCCTAGCATACTACACCAGAAGACCAAGATGACAAAGTCTTTCAAGTACAGTCAGAATCCGGAGCCCCTGGTCAAATAGTCTCATCCTCTTAGATGTTGTAAGGTTTTTACCCTCATGCATGGAAAGATTTCTTATATCTCAAGAATGGGAAAAACGAAAGGTAACAGAATGAAATACAGGATAAAAGAGTAAATTCTTGCTTTATATGGACAAAGGATACTTAACTAACTTTTTTTTTTTCCCCTTAGCATACTAGCCCAATATTGCATTTAAAAGTAACTGAGGGCATTTCTTCCTGAACAAAGATAAACAAGTGCAATACAAAAGTAAATAATTAAAGTTAAATAGGGTGGATAGCCCATATAGTTGGCATTAAGACAGAGTATTACACCTCTAGGTCTCTTCTTCACATCTGTACCAGATCAGTAGTGACAGAAAGTGTTACCCTCTGACAGCTATTCAATGGCCTGTGTGAAATGATTTACTGGGTTTAGTTCCATTTCTAATGGACAAGAATCCACATTGCAAATTACATTAATTGGCAACCTTGTGAGGTAATACAAGCAGAGAGGCCAATGTCTAAACGTTCCCAAAGACTTAGAAAAAGACATCTTCTCTCTGGGGATGGTTAGTCATAGTCAGGGTTAAGGTCTTTTGGCAGAATCTGATAGTCAGAGCTGGGTTTTTTTGAGAGACATATTGTAATTACACCCCAGTTATGCAGAAGATTGAAGTTTTCAGCATTACCACTCCAGATACATTCCCATGTATCTATTTCCATATCTTGTTAACAAAACATGAGAAAGAGGATAATGTCTGCAAATGCTTCAGTAAATGTAGAGAGATTCACACATATAGAACAGTTGAATACTGGTGTAACAAACATAGAAATGCTGGAAGGCTCGCAGAATGGTATTGAGAAAAGTTAATCTCACCAGCAATTTTTCTGCAGAATTTTTCTGGCTATCCATCTATCTTTTTAATAGGCTTTCCAAGACATATTACCCTTTTTATTAAACAAAAATTGGAAAATAAAAAGACATGTCAAATAGTAATCTTGTTCTTTTGGGCTAATACTGCTAGTTTGATTCTTACAGAACAGTCACTCAAGCTTAGCTTCCTACTTTCCCTATGTCTAGTTTGTATGCCCTCAGCAAGTCATGCAAGAGGAACCATCCATCCCTTCGGACAGTAGACTAATGATATTAGCATAAAGTCTAGCTACTAGTCTGAATTTTTTATTGTCAAAAAATGAAAAGTTTTTTTCTTTTATAAATAACTCTGTCTTTTCAGATATTACAACTCTCTACATGTCTTTGTGTCTATTGCCAGCATACTGTACTATTTGGACTTTATATTGCTGTTAACTGGTCAACCTGTGTCCTGATACGTAGTCTAGCAGTTGTTAGAGCTAAATCAGGCACGTTTGACAGATGCCACGTCTGATTAAACTGTGATACAGTTAAAAGGATTCCTCTGTGATGGCCCATTAGAAACGTGGATGTGAAGAAATTACTGATCCGTAAAGAACTGTCTGTACCAAACCACACTGGTCTTTTTATATAGCTTGTCTTTTTCAGTTGAGAAATACTGACTTGTTCTTTGTAATGAATGGATATTCAGCTTAAAAGTAGCACTAAAGAGTATAAAATAAAAAGTTTATTAAACCATTTTATCTTTTATATTGCACTGACTCATCCTCTTAAAAGAAGCATTAAAAACAGCTCCCAAAATGAGAAATGAAAGCCTCTTTAAAATACCTTTAGAGTTACTGTTCTAACATTATAAGAGAAGTCAAACAACAAAAAACATGAAGGAACATGTGCCTTAAGAAGAAAGTCATGTTCAATTACGTTTTATATCAGCAAAATAAACAAGAGTAAAATGAAATCAGGGTGGAGGAATAAAATTTCTACAAGAAAGCAAGATGAGATGAAATGATTTTTTTCAAAGATGCTTCTTCATTAAAACCTATTCAAATTTTACCTCACATATTGCCAAATCTCTCCAAGAATGAACTTTAAATAATTCCATGTAAACTCTAGGGTGATCATGAATTTATTTGAAATAATTAAGTTAATCCATAAGCACAAAGTCTGTCATGCTTGTGTTTTCCTATTATCCAATACTTCAGCAGTTTGAAACTGTTTGCTTTTTTCTGAGACAGAAATTGTAGAAGTGAATCCAAACCAGACCTCAGCTACGTCAGCTGTGTTAGGTCTGCAACTTCAACTGGTCTTGTAAACACTGAGGTATCTGACCTAAAAGCAGCAATGTTGCTCCTGGAGTACCTATGGAAACCTTTAGAAAAATGCAGGACTAATCTTGATTTTTCCCAATCTTGATTTTCCTCATGCTTTAGTAAGTGTTGGAGAATTACATTCTATTTAGACTGCCTTGTCTTATTTTTTTTAGCCTGATTTTAATTATGTAAAAAATAATATATGTATGTCTCATTCATAGGGATTTTCATGGATTTTTCTTCATTCTTAGGCTTGGCTGTGCTGAAACATCAGTTATCCACAAATAGTGTCTGTTAAATTGATACCTAAGCAAGTTTTCTTTGTATATAAAATAGAGCTTATTGTATCTCATAGCAACAGACGTGCATGTAAGCTTTTAGATAATGTATGCATTTACAAACTACTATCAGATTTTTTGACTGATTTTAACTGAATATTAGAATATTAATTTGCTAAGGGAATGAAACAGTGTAATATGCAGAGATATATCTGCATAAAAGGTTGAGTAGAAAGAATTGTACAGAGGTTCTGATCAAGACCTAGTGTTTATATTTTGGCTTTGAATTTCTTATGAAAGTATCATTTGATATGTGGAAGAAAAACATACCTTTGTACACAGGGTTGCTTAGAATATTTGAATACTCTGTGTGGTTTGGGACTGTGAGATGCAGTGGAGCATGTAACGTCGTGGCATCTGCTGACGGCAATATGTTTATGATGCAAGAAGAGAAGGTTGGTGAAGAGAAGGTATCAAAAAGACACATTTCCACTACATTATAAACCAGTATCTAAATGACAGATATTTGGCAATTACTGTGAAAGTCTTGTTAGAAATGTGAAGAATTAAGTACAAAAGAATATACAATTTAACATGTTACTTAGGTAAGCTGCTTTCTGACTGAAAAGTTTGAATTTCTCCTGCTGTCTCAAAGACTTTCTGTTTAAATTTAAAAGATGGCTACTTACTGCTCTCTACTGGCAATAAAAATCCAGTCATTTAAAGATTAGAATTCTGCACGCAGCAACTTCTGTAGCCCTAAAGACTTAAAACAAAAACAAGAAACAGATCAAACTAGTATCAGGAAAAAAGAAAAAGCAAGTGGCATTCTAATTTTTACAGTGGAAGAATAGGCTAGTAAAGACAAGCACTATTATATCATCATTTTAAAGATCTAATCACTTTAATAATTTGCAAGCTCAGACAACTACGCTAGGATTTTGTCCAGTTTCTACTGTCAAGGTGTTGACATTCATAATATCTAATGATCTGTAAGGGAATAAAGTACTCACAAAGCAGAATGCTGTAGCCCATTGCTTTCCCGCATGAAATTCTAAGCTCACAGAAGCTAATTGTTAATTCATATTGAGTGCTGAGTGTATGATATTGAATATTTCAAACTCTTGATTGATATTGAATTCTATCCCATGTTAACAACCATCCTAAACTCTCATTTAAACTCAGATTAACTATCAGAATATTCAAAAGACGAATATAACTTTTGGACGATACATCGTCAGTTATATTTACCTCTTGATCCAAGCAGGAAAGGACACAATTGTACATATGCTCAAGCACATACATAAAGTCAAACACATATATTATACATGGAAAAGTTGTATTTAGCCAGCTGAATTTAGTTCTTCTTTAGACTCCTTGGTGTTTTCATGACAGGGGTCTCAGAGATTACTACCACATAATACCAAGGAATGTTTTATGTTACACCTAAACCAAAGAACCCCACAAATGCACTTTATTGCAAAATGTATTTACAAGAAAGAGAAATATTCTTTTTTTTTTTTTAATTATTGAAAGTTACAGGCTTGAGCATGATGACAAAATGAAGAAAAATACATTGTGGTGTATGGAGAAAGTATCCCACTTTACTTACCCTTCTTTTCATTCAGCTTGACTAGAACAACTGGTGACAGTAGAACACATATCTTGTACAGAATTATAGATATATATTAATACTACATTTTTAAAAAGATCATTTAGAATCAAATCCTACTTTAAATTATTATAAGAACTTTGCAGGTAACCAATACAGCCCACCTTGATTGGCAGATAGAAGCTTGTTGAAGCTTTTTCACCAGTATGACTTTACAAAAGCCTTTGCAAAGCTTTTCAGAAGTGGGAAGGATCCTAAATTGATAGCAATCTACTGAGGAATTACAGATTTGAAAGCACTAGGAGGTGTCTCTTCTAGGCACCCAGGTCTGTATTTCTTTCCAAACCCTAGTGTTTCTTTGCAGTCTGGCCATCTTTCAAGAAGGCAAACTAGAAGAAACGGTTCATGCCTGAAAACCTACAGAATTCAAAATTAAAGCTCTTTTGGAATATTTTTAATATTTCAGGAGATATTTTGACTTTGTCAAGATGAATGACCAAAACCAACATACTCTAAAAAAATTAAAAAATGTGGGTAGTGAATTGGATCCTTTCAAAATTATTTTATGTTAATTCCTATTTAGACACGTCTCAGTAAATTTTCATGTGTGTGTTTCTTGTAAAACTATTTATATTGTATAAATACAAATATAATTATATTTTTAAATAAGAGATTGCATATCTTCCTAAGAAACATTATTTGGAGGGGAGCGTTTTGTTTGTTTCCTTAATAATGTGTAATAGAAATAATTAAAAGTATCATGAAGGAAAGAATCAAAGCCTAAAACTTAAGTACCAATAGAATTAACTTTTTTGGGATGCTTTCAGGATTCATGAAAATTTACTATCTTAGCCATCATTCCCTCCTGTAATCTTAGTTAAAACTGCTAGAGAAATCAAATAGTATTAAATCATTGCCAGTTAATGTCCTGAAATACTTAAATGACTGTTCATAGAATGTAATGTAGTTTCACAGTAATAATTATATGGTGCTTATGGAGATTTTTTTTTTCACTTTAATTTCTTCTTTACTAAAAAAAATGTGGTTTATCTTGTTATTTTTTCTTTTTGTGAATACAATGCTAGCATGCATTTTAAGGTCATTTTTATGTGCTAAAACATTTCGCATTTGAATTTTGTATTATGATGCAATCTTATTTGAGAAATAATATGACAACATTTTAAAAATATGCTTTGTCTGGACTTTTTCAGAATATCATTTATCAGTGTGTTTCAAGACATAGGCTGTAAAAGTTTGTTTCTTTTATATTTTGAATGTTCAGGTGAAAACAGCAGGTGCTGTAAACCAAGAATTTCCTGTTCGATTGTTGCATATTTAAATACATTTAAAGCTTTATAAAATATGCAGCTTTGAATTAGGGTGAAGGAGCAAGTTGTGACCTGTCAATTCTTGTTACATCAGCTACTTATCATTAGTTGGAAAGTATTTTGGATTTTTTTTAATGGAAATTTACCTAGGGAGAAGAAAGCATTCTGTTCATAAATTCTGGTATCTTGGACAACTAACAAGATCCTTTTAAAACACCTGTGCTTAATTGTCTGTGCTAATTTAATGAGAAAGTCCATATAGAGATATTCAAAATACACCAGTTATTTGCGCTCTTGTGTTGGATTATTATTTTCACTGTAGTTAGTGATAGTAAAATGTCATGATTCTATTGTAAAGTGAGGAATGTAATTTTTGAAATTTGCTTTTCCATGGCCTGTAATGCAAACAAATCAGCTATTTGTACACATCTTTCTCTTTTCTGTCGATGTTGAGTCTTATAAATAAAATTAACCTTATCCTCAGTTATCTCTTACTAGCCTCTTCAAATTCAGCAATCTGGAACTAGAAAAAGGTCTATCTGGTGTTCAGAGAAATGTTCTAATTTTTTTCATGATTGCACAATGCTAAAAATTGTGATATAATTCAGCATTCAAAACAATTTATACACGCTTCATATCTTGGAAATAGACCCCTCATATCAATCCTTATATCAACCAGAGCACAAAGAAGACATTTAAATGATCGTGAACAAGTTTACTTTTATTCCTGTCAGTGTGGCAGAAGTATCATAAATTTTCGCCTTGGAATTTAATGCAGATTATTCTTTTCTAAGAAACTATCTTAAAAAATGAACTAGTATCTCTTTAACCTTTCCTGTTTATATTTCCCAATTTTTACTAGTTGTACTTCTGTAAAGTAACATTTGCTTTGATACTAAAGCTAGTCACTCCAGTATCTGTCTTCTATTTCACTCTTAGTACAGATAAAATGCTTTTAGAATCCTAAAATCAGTGATTCAAATTTGGTGGTGATCGTGTTGGTGGCAGGGGTGGGTTACAACGTGTAATCCTTCACAAAAAGGAATATGATGTTCATGTTGATGTTTTCTAATTCCTCCTTCAGAGATACACTCCAAGTAGTTTTTATGTTTGCTAATATTTTGTTAAACCTTTGCTCTTTCTTCTTAGGTGTGAAGATCCACGTTACATTCAAACTTACTCTATACGGTGCTTTTTACATGTTAGACACTATTTCTTTGTTGTGCCTTTTACCCATAAAACACAATTTGTCTTGCCCCAATTCTTTATTTGTTTATTTTATTTTCCCATGCCTGATCTTCCCTACTCCATACACTCTGTGCCTCCACACACTCTGTGTCTCCCATCCTCAGGCTGCTGTTACCATACTAGGCTTGTATGCCTGAACGCAATGGTATTTAGATTTATGAATGTCTCACTCTACATAGGATAACTGCTTGTTACTACTGTCCATGTAAAACTGTTGTCCTACAATGCAAAGATAAACACAGGGAAAACAAATTAGCCTTTGACATCTGGTAAATTGGAGAAATTGCTGTCACATTTAAACCAAGAAAAACAGATAGTGACAGGTCAAAAAAAGTTCAGAGACAGAAAGCTTGACAAAATTCATCCCTGGCAAACTCAGTACAAAGCTTGTGACCAGTTTCTAGCAATGGTAATGAAGATTCCAGATTTACACAGTTGCACTTTGAAGACTGCAGGAAATATCTTGCTGTTGACCTTGGGCTTATACTGTAACCTTGTAACCCTCTCTGCAAAGTTGTTGTTTCTAGCACCCATATTGAATTTGCAAGGCCTCAGATTTGCTCATTCTGAATTTTTCTTGACCTGCCTCCAGTTTTGTTTTGAACTGAGATGAAATCCAAGCATCAGATAGTCTTCCAGAATTTTACTAATTTTAGGAGAAAGGATGGATTGCCAAAAGCAAAACATCATCCCTATTACCTTTAAAAGGGAAGATGTTCCAACATAATTTTCATTTATTCCTGATAATTCCTATTTATGCTGCTGTATTTAAACTACTCTGATATCAGTACAACGACAGAGTGGAGCTCTTCTAGGATGTATGCTGACTCTCAGTAATTTTGATCTGAGAAGCAGTGAGAACTAGTCAGAGTGCAAATTACCAAAGCAATGAATATAAAAGGAAGAATGTTCCAACACAAAATAAATTCAAAGCTGGCAATAGAAAATTGGTTTATGGTTTCACAATCCGAAGTGGTCACAAATAGGCCTGTGAATGAAGTCTTGTAAGCTGAATATTGTTGAAAGATTCATTTTAGAGCAGGTGAAATATATAGACAAATGTTAATAAAATAAAATTCTGCTAAGAATTACATGCTCAAAAAGTCAATTAATTTATAAAGCAGAGGCATAATCTGGTTTATTGTAATGGCTTGTTTGCCTCACTTGGGGCCAGAGGCTCACTGATAATGCTTACACAAAACAAGATTAAGTGTGTTCATGCAAAGCCAGGTACAAGATTTATTCACTGATTGATTGATTTGATTGATTAACATTCTGACAGAACAGACAGTTATGGATGAGTTGTAGGTACAGTAATGGAAAATTCAGAGGGCACAGGCTCTGTGAGAAAGTGCCTACTTTTATTGCAGCTCCTAGTGATAACTTTCTAAAGAATGACATTGTTTTAAAATATATATATATATATAGTTGCGGTGAAGTGCACTCATCAGGTTGAGACCACAGAACTGTACCTCATTCTGTCCTGAACCTGTTCCATGCAGACTTGTAAATGATTTCCGTTTATCTATCAGAAGTTTCAAAAATCAGACCTTGGATCTGTCCTGTTATATAGATGTCATTAACAAGTTTCAGTTCAATATCAGATCCTAGACCGTGGAAGTCCCCATGCTTTGACAAACTGTGATGATGGCACTCAAAACTCATGGTGTAACCTAAAAAAATTAGAAGTATTTTGTATGTATTACAATAATGTCTGATTCTGCTATCATGATTCCTTAATGACTTGTTTTTTCCCCCATGGGAAATGTACTCATATCTTAGATTTAATCAAAGGGGTAAATGCTACAAACACAAGAGTCTGCAGAACTGGTCTTGTGTGTTGAGATACACACAGAAAATGAGAATAAAAAATGTGGCATAAGAATTTCATTCCTCCTCTGAACATTTGTATACAAGCCACCACAACTGTAAAAGTCCTTACAGAGCTGTAAAGATTTATGAAAGACATACTTGCAGAAATGCCCATGTTTTTAATCAAATCTTGGACTTGATCCTCTTTTACATATCTTCCTCTAAGACATTAAATAAGGCTCATGAAATTTTATACACTGTAAGTCTTGCATGCCAGAAATGACCAATTTTGTAGAAACCTATCTTCACTGGGTACGATCACAATGAGCTGGACACTTGTTGTCTGGATAACTGTAATCACCCAGAACTGTTCAGTGACACAGCAAGGTCCTTTTAAGAACAGTTTTGCCGCCCATATAGCAAATCCTAAGAAAAGACCTGAAAAGTCAGTAGAGTCCCTTAAGCGTTCATGGAGGAAGTCAAGGAGAGTGAGAAATATTTCTATTGAAACTGAGCCATTACAAGGGAAGGAGGAAAGGAAGGAAGAAGGGAGGGAGGGAACATTCCCCTAGAATACAACCTTCCTATTGAGACTTATCTGTCCATAAGGCTATTTTGCAAAAGGTGAAGAGACTGAAATAATTCCTTCTTTTGAGCAGCAACTTTAACCCAGATTAATTTTGGAAGAGAACTAGAAGGATGAGTTCCCAAGTAGCTGTAGTTTCTTCCACCCCATGCTGGCTGCTCATAGACTCAGGACATCCATATCTCCTTGACAGTACATATGTAAGTGACATTAGGTGATCTGAGAAGGAATGGATCAATCTCCTGTTCTTATACTGTGCCTTGACTTAGTCATCTAGTAGGGCATGCTTGGCTTTTACCCATGAATTTTAGTTGTATATTCATAGAAAATGAATGTAGATATTTTTATATTGAAGTTTCATTTTGTTCTGGGCATCATCCATTCAGGAAACAGAAGAATATTGCATGATCCATATGCCCAATAAATAAAGATAACTGCATCTTCCAGTGTTGAATACTCATAACAAACTGCCTGTGGATGAGGCACAGAATAAAAATCATTTGTGGACATTATTCAGCAAATAAATTCAAATAAGGGATGCATTTGAGAACATAATAATCTGCTCTCTGACAACTGGCAAACAGAAACAGAGGCAAAATTTGTCAGATAAATGACACATTATGAATTATTCACTCAGTTTTGCAACACGTTGATTATACTCTGTAATCAAATACCGTGCAACTCATTTAACCAGTGGGACTGAGATCTGGAAAAGAAACATGGTTTCACAGCTCACTATTAAGACAGGGATGAGTTTAGTTTGTAAAACAGCTGGCTCCACAGATTTAACCCTTCTGAACATTTGTTTTCCTAATCTGGCTCATTTGTCATATAAGTTGCAACAATGATCATCATAAAGACTGCTTTTCATCTTCTGGTTTGACTGGATTTGTCTTTGTTTATGTACTGTGCATCAGTTTGATTGTAACTGGACATCATTTAACATGTTAAAGGAAGCATTCAGCAGGAAGCCTCTGTTCTCATGTAATGTACTTGAAAATAAATTCCACACATTTTTGGAGATAAATCTATTCGATGCTAACACTGATACAGCATAGGATAACTTTACATTAGGCATCAATTTTATACTTCCAATACTAATTGTATGTCAATATCTTCTTTCAGTCCACACGAAGATAAGTAAGCACAGCAGAAGAGCATAGAGAAACTATATATAGTAAGGGAAAATCAAGGAACAGGCATAGAACAAAGGAGACATGAAACAAAAATCCATAAATGTATCCAGAAAATATGATGCATAGGAGACACATACCCTTGGAAAATGACTTGAGTATAACCTCTGTCCCTGAATGACAATCAGTCACTCCAGGGCCAAAGGATGAATATGAATGGACCATCAGAGTGCTGTGAGCTGCACAGTGTGACAAATAGCATGATAAAGTAGGCTCTGAGAAAAGGTTGTACTGCTCTTCAAATGTAGATCAAAATTTAAAAGAACTGCAAAGAGGTTTTCTGCAAATACAGCATCAGTTCACTCCCCTTCCAGAAATAGGAGAATCCCTAATTTAAAATGTCCCATAGCGTATAATGTTAAGACAAATATTAACTTAACAAGCGAGGGAGGTTTGCCGAATTTATCTGACTTATGCTAAAGCAGATCCCATGATTATTCTGCACTTCACCACGCAAAGACATCCCGTGAGATGCAATACAGTCCTCTTCCTACACAGGCTTTTTTAAAGTCTGGTTTCATACTACATATCCTTAAGTCATCACTAACAAAACCTTTGGTGCCATTCAGTGTGGAAACACAGGTATTCTCACGCTAGGAGAAAATGGATTTTTTAAAAAGAGAAACACCTGGCTTTCCCCAAATGCACTGCAATGTTTCTAACTATCTCAGCATTGCCATATGTCCTGAGTCTCAAAAGTGCAGGAAAACAGACAAAGCATTGGCTGTCAAATTAACAGTTGGCATAGGTTTGTGCTGTGGGCACGCACACCCATTTATATGTATCAATATCCTCATGCAAGAGAGAGAGTTTTAGTTGCCGTAATTCTAATAGAAACTCAAACTTAACAACAGGCTGACTGTTTCCAGCTCCCACTACAGTCAGCAAGAGCTGAAGTGGAGGTACACCTGACCAAAATATTCAGTATAGAAATGGTCTTCGATCAGGAAAGAGGAAATACATAAAATATGTAAATTTTTTTTAAAAAAAGGCCTGTGTTCACTGATCTTTGTCGAGATACAATGTCCAAAGAACTTTCAGGTTAAAGGAAGGTACCACATCAATTCAAGTTCCTAGAGGCTGAAGAAAATGTGAAAGCTAAATTGAACATTTTACCACTTCTTTGAGCTCTTATCTCTCAGTTTAAGAAAGGATAACACAAACTGGATCCCATTCCAGCATCAAATGGTGAGTTTAAGATGAATATAATATTATAAGAAATGTAAAAAAAAAAAAAAAGCTCAAGTATATTCATGAGTACTGTTGATAGAGCCCATTAGCAAGTACAACACAGTATCTGCAGTGAAAGAAAATTAACATTGGATTAGGATTATTGTTCAGCAAAGCAGTTCTGTTATGAGGTAAGAAAATCTTAATTTTCTACCTAAGTATTTACTTTGTTAGGAAGCATCTTGAAAGAGGATATTCAAAAAGGCAAATAGAGTCACAGAATCATTTAGGTTGGAAGAGACCTTCAAGATCATCGAGTCCAACCACAGCATAACTCTGCCACCACTAGACCATGTCCTCAAGGACAACATCTACATGTCTTTTAAATACCTCCAGGGATGGTGACTCCACCATTTCCCTGGGCAGCCTGTTCCATCACTTGACTACTCTTTCAGTAAAGAAATTCCTCCTGGTATCTAACCTAAATCTCCCCTGTTGCAATTTGAAAACACCTCCTCTTGTCCAATCGCTTCTTACCTGAGAGAAGAGATTGACCCCCATCTCTCTACACCCTCCTTGCAGGTAGTTGTAGAGAGTGATAAGGTCTCCCTTCCACCTCCTTTTCCTTAGACTAAAAAGCCCCAATTTCCTCATCCGGTCCTCATAGGATTTGTGCTCCAAACACTTCAATAGAAGAAGAACATGTAGAGCGAGCAGTGAATATTATGAGAAGCAATGTTAAGTACCAGCGTGTCCCAAGGACGGATCTTCCTGCTCCTGGTCATATTTGTGAGGAGTTAATGAGCAGTCACTCAGAAATTTGTCAGTATGCTGACTTCGGGGGTGCCGACCTTCCTTGGCGAAATGGTCTGGATAAAGACAGTTGACAAGATTGAGTCAAAATGTGTGTGAATGAAGAGGAGACGGCGTTTGCCCCAGAGCCGATGGCGCTAAAGAGGCAGGGGACTGCAAACATCGTCTGGACCGGGCGGTTGCCATGGGGTTAACAAGAATATTCGAAAGCAAGGAGTCGTTTTGTAAACCTGTGTAAAGGAAACAGGGAGATCTGTAACAGGAGGAGAGAACTCGGACGGGAGGGGGCGAGGGGGAGCGGGGTGGATGGGCGGGTGCTGCCCGCTCCACTCCCCTCCGCTCGGCTCCGCGGGCCGGGCAGCGTTGCCTCCCCCGGTACGCTGCCCCCCGCGGGCCGGGCCGGGCTGGGCCGGACGCCGCGCCGGGGCCCCGCAGCGGTGTGTGCCCGGCACGACCGGGGCCGCCTCACAGCGGGGGAGGCCTGGGCGGCTCTGCAGACGGAATGAGGGGGGCCGGGGGGAAATGGGAGAGCGGGTAGGAGCGTGTATGTTGGAGGTGTTCGGGATTATTTAGAAAAGCACGTTAAAGAATTTGCAGGTGCTTAGTATTGTGTCGCACCTATTGTATTAGTGATATCGATACTGACTGTATAGCTCACTGTTAATCACGTTGTTAGCAAATCGATGAGCCACTGCAATCCTGTTTTGATTTAAACCATGTGAACTGAGCAGTTTTTGCCCGAGCAACTCTAGATAATTTTAGACAGACATGTCAAACAGTCACTGCATGCTATAGCATTCAAGATCTTAGGTAGAAGAGGATGAAGGCATTTGTCATATACTATACTTTGAGCTGATAAGGACAATGATTGAAGAGAGTGTCAGAAATGCAAATTGTCTGAGGAAAGCAAGTGTTCCCAGGGGTAACAGAACTGTGTAGGGAGCTTTGTAGAGAACTCAGTTCGCTATGGTCGTATGGCTGCTCACCATATCATTTCCATAGCGTAATGCATCCCCATTTTAAAAATGTAATGCTAAATTCTAAACTCAGATTTTTAGTTTACAATTAAGTATAAAATTCCACCATTGATTTATCCACATTAAATATTTGATAGACATTTTAATTCTTACATTATTTTCTCTAAAAATTATCTTTCTCTTAGAGTAGCTTTTACATAATGCAGAGTTCAGAGACGAGAGCTCAGGTATCAGAGTTGTTGCAAATATGACAGTAACTTTGCCCGCTGAAGTCACGAAAGTAAATTTTCTACTGGGAATAGCTGCTAGATGTTTGTTAATAATAATTTGTTCTTAGATTACAAATAAACTTTGAAGTCCAGATAATTTAAATGAGAACATGCTATTTTGCCAGATTCTGTTAAATAATAGCAGGTACTTTATATGGGAAATGAAAAGAGAAGAATCACACAGAACTACCGACATTCTACTGTTTTATTAAATAACATGCTAAACCTGGTCTAACACCTTTTAAATTAAAGAAAAATATATTGGTAATCACTTCTTCAGTATTTGTAATATTAAAAATATGCTAAGTTTTTTTCCCTCCTAATTCAGAATTTTTTCCATTAAAATTTTATAGATTGGAGCGTTACACACAATTCCATTTTACTATTTAATGCCATTTAATTTAGAAGAACGTGTTATTAATGGTATCTTTAGAGAAAAAGTTTCCAGTTTTAGGGGAGACAATGATGTCACTTGAATGGGAGTAGATTTTATAAATCTGATTTTGTTATGTCATTCATAAACTATTCAAACAAACACTTGAATATTTGTACTTCTTAATTTGATCTTATTCAGTGAAGTTCAAAGCAATGCAGATGAGCAGTTCCTAATAGCATGTTAAAACTTTAAAAAGGTGTTACTTATTTTTCCCTTCTGAAGTGGCAACAAATAATGTAGATACACAGGACCTGGAAACTAACACCTAGATGACTTAAATGGACAGTCCTAATGTCTTCTCCTGTTTGTTTGATAATAAAGATATTGTTGGGCAAATCCAGCAGCAACAACAACAGCAAATATCTTGGCAGCTTGGGTATCTGCTTTTTTTGTGAGCTTGAAATTTTTCAGTCTATAGCAAAAAAATTATTCTTACTAGTAAAATACATATATTTATAGTCAGTCTTTTCATTTTAAAACTTTATCAAATAGTTCCTGTTAAACTATTAATACTTTCAAATCCTTTCAAAACTTTGAAACCATTTATTCACTGAATTTTACTGGATCAAATATATCCTTAAACCCCAAAGTTTTCTGTTACACCAAGGAGCCTGTTTCTTGAAATATTTATGTTTAGCACTGACTGGTTTAGAAACTAGGGAGCTTTCATATAAGTGATTTATGAAAAAACAATCAACCACTGCTTAAATTTAGACAATAAAGTTTCCTTTTCAGCATGTTTTTAAAAAATATACAGTTTTTCTACATCAACCTTTTTCCATTAAGTCTGATATTAAGGACAAGGTAGAGGAGAAACATGTCGTGCTCAGGAACAAAACATGTTGAAAACATGTCATACAGTAGAAGACCAAAAACTATACAGCTTAATTTTGAAATTTCTAGAAAGAGTCAAAGAAAAGAATGTAAGGGTGTAGTTTAACAATACTGCATTTCTGTTTAAATAATACAGTGCCCTTTGGACCAGAAAATCTTAATCCATTTGCTTCTTGCTATTGAAGCCAATTAAAGAAAAAAACCTCTTGATTCCTCCCCCTCGGGATTCCTTTTTAAGTTCACATATTTTTCTTATTTTGTACAGGTGCAAATGAATTATGTGCCAAAGGAAGAATGTCCCAAAATCAAAATATTTCATGTTGACATTTTAAAATGAATAGTTTGAATTCTAAATTAGTTTCAACTTCAATCTATTTTTCTGGAATTAAGGAATCCAAGTTTCAAAATGTCCAGTTAATAAATTAAAACCTTTTTGTTGTTGCTGTTTTTTAACGAAAACCGTATAATAATACATATATTTTACAATTTCTAGTCATCTAGAAACCCATATGTTTAGTCATTTATGAGATGTTCCAACTAAGAAAAATTATCATTTTACTGTATTTCCAAATAGTGGTACCTGCTCAATGAAATAAATAAATTTAAGTCATAACTGTCAGAGAAAATAAAATATGCCAGTGTACGTATCTGCAAGTAGCTAGAACATGATATTATTCACTTAACACTAATAACAATGAAATTAAATGCCTTTTCAATTAAATTAAATGCCTTTATGTATACATGCATTCCAAACTTTGGAAGAAATTTTGTTCTTCACAGAGCCATAGAGTCACAAGGTTGGAAAAGACCTTTAAAGATCATTAAGTCCAACCATTCCCATCCTATGCTAAACCATATCCCTAAGTACCTCATCAACCCTTTTTTTAAACACATCCAGGGATGGTGACTCAGCAGTCTGCAGTTGGGCAGCCTGTTCCAGGCCCCAACAACCCTTTCAGTAATTTATTTTTTTTCTAATATCTAATCTGACCCTGCCCTGATGCAGCTTTGTGCCATTTCCCCTTGTCCTATCACCTGTCACCTGGCTGAAGAGACAATTGCCCACCTCTCTACAACCTCCCTTCAGGTAGTTGTAGATGGTGAGAAGGTCTCCCCTCAGCCTCCTCTTCTTCAGGCTAAAAATCCCCAGCTCCCTCAGCCACTCCTCATATGATTTTCCCTCCAGCCCCCTCAATAGCCTGGTTGCCCTTCTCTGGACTTGTTCAAGGACCTCAATGTCCTTCTTATGGTGAGGAGCCCAGAACTGGACACAGTACTCGAGGTGCAGCCAAATCTTCCTCAAACGTTAAGTTTTTATTTAATTCCTTTCCATTCCACACAGCCTATGGCTACTGTATGCTATGTAGGGCAAATACTTCTCAAAGGTATTTCATGTCTATTAATAGACTACACCTACAAACTCTACCAAATGTATGTCTTCAACTCCGCAGAATCACTCCTTTTAGACAAGTGTTTTGTTTTTCTTTGCAGATATGACACTCTATACATCCATTTATGCATGAGATAAAGTAAGATGAAGACTGAATACATTTGTGGCTGCTATATGTGGGCAAACCTGCAAAGGCTTTGAAGGAAAGGAATAGCTGGTTTCTAATAGAAACTCAGTACTATGGATGTTCTTCTGATGTATTTGAATCTCCTTACTCAGGAAAATTAGGCTATAAAATGAAACAAAAACAAGTTTTCTGCAAACATTTCTGCCGTTAGCTTTCCATTTGACAAGAAATATTATGAAGCTATCCTTACTGGCTGTAATTCCGAACTTTCTAATCCAAGACAACACTGAAAATGTAATTTCATGTAATATTAACTGAAATGTAAATTTAAATGAAAAATATATACATATTTTTAAGTAGAATGTTTTGGCAACCATTTTTTTTTGCAAATTCTAAAAAAGTTTGGAAAGATCTTTTGTATTTTTATAATCTGATTTGTTTCTGCATCAATTTTCAGGATGACTGGTTTTGAGTCAATGCTTGATTAATTTTAAAAATTAATAAAATATTGGCACTGTCTTTATCTATATTCTTTTCTAACATAAAATGTCAGAAATGGTGACATGTAAGTATGTTTAAGAATGACTTAATGCTGTGGTTTTGCCTCAGCCAGGAGATGGGTATCACACAGTCACTCTCTCTAAGGGAAGGGAATCAGTGGGAGAAGAAAGAGGGAAAAGAAAACCAGCCTCATGGGCTGGGATAAAGATGGCTTACTGAGATATCAGAGAAAGAGAAAGAAATAACAACGGGACTTTACAGCAGAATATACAAAACTGGTGATACACAAGTATATTTTTGTGAGGAGGGGATGAGGGAACTGGGACTGTTTAGCCTGGAGAAGAGGAGGCTCAGAGGAGACCTTATTGCTCTCTACAACTACCTGAAAGGAAGTTGTGGTGAGCTGGGGGTCAGTCTCTTCTCACAGATAAGTAGTGATAGAACAAGAGGGAATATTTGCAATGTATGCCAGTGGAGATTCAGGTTAAAAATTAGGAGAAACTTCTCAGAAGAGTGTTTAGGCATTGGAACAGGTTGCCTGGGGAGGTGGTGGAGTCATCGTCCCTGGAGCAATGCACTTCTCCCCCCACTAGCCTCCTTTTATGCTGAGTGTGATGTAATTGGCATGGAATACCCTCTTTGGCCAGTTTGGGTCACCTGTCCTGTCTGTGTGTCCTCCCAGCTTCCTGAGTGCCCCCAACCTTCTCGTTATCAGGGCAAGATGAAAAACTGAAAAGTCTTTGACTGCTTGTCAACAATTGAAAACATCAGTGTGTTATCAGCACTGCTCCCATCCTCACTCCCAAATATAGCAATGCACCATCTGCTAGAAAGAAAATTAACTCTATCCTAGCCAAAACCGAGACAATTCAATAGGGAAAAATGATGCCTGACAAATTTTCCGACCTTCTACAAGAGGGTTATAGTGTTGGTGGATAAGGAAAGTACATATGATGTCATCTACCTGGACTTGTGAAAAGTATTTGACACAGTCCCACACAACATCCTTGTTTCTAAATTGGAGCAGCATGGATTCAACAGATGGACCATTCAGTGGATTAGGAATTGGCCAAATTGTCATACTCAGATTGCTGAGGTCAACAGCTTCAGTTTGATGTCCAAGTGGAGACCAGTGATGAGTAGTATTCCTCAGAGGTCAGTTTTGGGACTGGCACTGTTCAACATCTTTGTTGACAGCATGAATGGTGAGACTGAGTGCCTTCCATAGAGATGTTGACAGGCCTGAGTGGTGGGCCTGTGTGAAACTCAGGTTCAACAAGGCCCCGCGCAAAGTCCTGCATATGGGTTGGTGCAATGCCAAGCACAACTAAAGGCTGGACAGAGAATGGATTGAGAGCAGCACTGAGGGGAAGGACTTGAGGGTGTTGGTTCATGAAAAACTCAACATGACCCAGCAATGTGTGCTTGCAGCCCAGAAAGACAACTGAATCCTAGGCTGCATCAAAGAACGTGATCAGCAGGTTGAGGGAGGTGAATCTCCCACTCTACAGTGGTCCCGTGGGACCCTCATCTCCAGCTCTGGGGTCCCCCCAACACAAGAAAGTCATAAATCTGTTGAAGTAAATCCAGATAAGAGCCACAATGATGATGAGAGGACTAGATCACATCTCCTGTGAAGACAGGCTGAGAGAGTTGGGCTTGTTCAGCCTGGAGGCTCTGAGGACACATTAATTGCCACCTTCCAGTACCTGAAGGTAGCCTACAAAAAAGATAGAGAAGGGTTCTTTATCAGGGAGTCTAGTGACAGGAAAGGATAATGGCTTTAAACTGAAGAAAGGTAGACTTAGATTAGATATAAGGAAAAAACTCTTCACTGTGAGGGTGGTGAAGATGGGAACAGGTTTCCCAGAAAAGTTGTGGATGCCTCTTACCTGGCAGTGTTCAAGGCCAGGCTGGATGGGGTTTTGAGCAACCTCATCTAGTGAAGGTGTCTCTGACCATGGCAAGGGGGTTGGAAATAGAAGATCTCTGAGGTCCTCACCAATCCGAACCATTCTGTGATTCTATGATAATAGGAATGATTGTAAACATTTTCAACCAATGAAATTTGAATAAGTTTAAGATATAGTTCTAATTAGAGGCATAAATTAATGCCACAGATATGTCTAGAAATCAATCTCCATCTAAACCAGAAATACACAGTAATAATTAAAAACAACAACAAAAATGTATGCTCATTTAGGATTCACAGGTTGGCATATCTTGATACCATTTGCAGCTTCTGTTTGACAAGCCAAGACCAAAGCTGTAAAATTTGTTTGTGAGAACGGAGATACTTTGGGAGAGACATGTGAACACTTGGCACAATAAAAGACTGCTCATTATCTGGCTCTTAACAGTATTCTTAGTCCCACACTTTCCCAAATATTAAATTCATGTAAAGTAAATTTTATTTAAGTGAGAAATGCAAATCATTGGAACAGAAGATCATGTAAGCCATCCTGTTTCAACTGGAAAACACATTTAAAGCAATGATGAAAGTGTATTTCAGGTATAATCACTACTTTAAGGGTAGAGAGGTTGTGAGAAACATTTTTGCCTCCAAAAACATACCAAAACATAGTAAGAAGGAAGTAATTTTTTGTTCATTATGTTTATTTGTATGTTAGTAGGATTTATGATAGCATTCACAATAGGACTTGCATGCATAGCACTGATGCTTTAAGAACAAGCATGTGTTTACTGAGAACAGGAAAGGAACCTGCATTGCTTTGTGTAGTGAATAGACACTTTGTGCCATGTGAGAAGGAATAGTATATAATGAGTGCAGCTTCCTACCCTTCTCTATCATGTCTAGACCCTTTCTTGACAGAGATAGCTGCGCATATACATATATTGAGTCAGAAATATGTACCTGAACTTCTGCTTCTTTAAATGAAAATTTGCAATAAAATCTGTGCTAGCAAGCAATAACAACTGAAGTATTCTGATGTTTAGTTATATGACCCTATTTCCTGTCACTTGTAACTCTAAATCTTGAAATATCTGAGCTTCAATTTTCTATTCTGGGTCTCTACTTCAGGTTCTCTTGTCTTGTTTTTTTTTGTTTTGTTTTTTTTTGAATGGAAAGACTTTGTTGCTTTTGATGACATGATTAAGGAAAATATTGCTTGAATTTCTTAAAAAAATACTGGCTTTACTTGCAGACGCTGAACAACTAAATATGTAAGAATGCTGAAGTAAAGATTTCACTCAAGATTTGTCTTTGCCTCACATGTGCATTGTAGTATCTTGATTTGTTTCTAATTACTATTTAAATGTCTCAATAATTTTTCTTATTATTTTAAAGATGCATTTTCTCTTTAGTCTGCTGTAGAGATTACAGTGTACATGCTTTATCATGAAAACTCATCCATTGCTTATTCCGTAAGATACGTGATGAGGCATTTTATTAAAGTTTTATGTTAAATCATGTGGGTTTTGGGAGAAAATCTTGTCTCAGCCTCAGTAATCACACTTTGATATGCATCATAAAGTTGTTTTAGAGCTGGATTCCTTTCAGATTAATTTAAACTGGAAGGTGCACTCCAGTCACACACCTGCTGTGCTCCAACCAGAAACTAGCACTGCATCTGTAGAACAAGTCTAGAACTGTAAATGCTGCTGAAATAGATTTAGGTTGTCAGCTGCTGGGCACTTTCATTCTTTATTCTTCACACCCACATTTTCATTCTTCACACCCACTTCTATTGCAGCACACTATTTAGTACCATAAATATAATCAGTGATTTTTGTAAATCTTCATGTATTTAGAGATTAGCCTAGAAAGAACTGTTGAAATGAGTGTTCAGTTACACTCTTTTATTTGAAAAATGATATTGAAGTTTTTAATAAATACACAATTTACTTTGAAACTTCAATATAAAATCTCAGTATTCAAAATTGTTGTTTTCCTTCATGTTATCCTTACAAGGAAAAAAGTTCTAAACAATTTTTATCCTATCTTTTTAATATATATTTGAATAGGGAAATTCAAGAAAGTTCACAGGAACAGAAATCTTAATATGTACCCAAGTGTTGAAAAGAAAGCTCATTCTATGCTCATTCTATGAGCTTTACAGTGAGGATGCACATATGAACTCTGTAACCATAAATGCAACAAAATTCAACCTAGACTTTGTTGATCACACACAGTCAAAATGGCTTGGAAATAAGACCTAGTTCAACAATCATTCACATAAAAATATTAAAGGATTTTAGTGACTGCAGAAGGAAATTAAGTTTTAAATTTACAAAATACTGTCAATTGTATCAGATTATTCTATGACAGTATTAAATACTATGAAAAAGAAAACAAAGTAGGTTATAAGAAATAAAAGATTCATTTTTGGTTGATCCAGAAAAAAAAAAAATCATTTGCTGTTAAATGTCTGCATAAGTTTTTTCAGACTGCATTATTTTTCATTATGACTCTGTCTCAAAGGTTCTTATCACCTTTCCAAATTACTCTGTGTCCCTGCTTTGGATAACAATACTGATATAACCTTTTAATTCCCTTCCCCATATAATTGCTGTATATTCCCCAAACTGTTCCATAATTCTGAGTTTTTTAGATCTGTAGGGCAAGACCTCAAAAGAACCTCCAGCTAATCCACTGTACCTGTTACATGAACAGAAACAACAAAAAGGAAGGCAACTCCAAATGTTCTTCACTGTTAATCCTCTGAATATTTTCTTTTCCTAGAGGCATATAATTGCAAAATTATTCTAAGGAAAGCTGTCAAAATCCCATTAAAACTAAACCACCAATTAGTGCCATTTTCTGGATTTCTTATTGATCCCTTGCTTTTTGTCCATTTAGCCTGTAAATTTTACAGTCATGGCTAATGTCTTTTACAGCTCACACTGCAGTTGCCACAGGATAGTATTTACCAGGCAATCATAAAAAGGAAAAAAACCCAACAACCTAATGACCTCCCCTGATAAGCATATTGTAATAGCTGCAAGGGAAAAAAATAAATGAACAAACCCATTTCTATGGGAAGTTTCTTCCCTTTTTGTGTACTAATGTGACATGAAGAAGCTGTTACATATAAAGTAAACTGTTTTTACTGCAGATATCCTGTGATCATTCCCTCTTGTTGATTTAGACTGTAGACTTAATTTTCTCTCTCCAATGCAGTAAGAATTTAGGGTATCTGTATGTAATTTTATTATTTGCAAGTACTTCAGGTGCTGAAATTCTCATCTTTTCCAGCATCCCATTGCTAAGAATCCAATTGCTTTTTCCATCTTTGAATCTTGAGCAGGTAAGTATGTAACATTTCCTCTGCTGTAAATTGGTAAATGTTACTGCTTGACATTTTTTATATGTTTAGTGTTTTGAGAGGGAAGGAGATAATCTCTCCATTTCATGCTTTTACTTTTTTTCAGCACCTACACACTGAATAAATGTCCTGTAGTGTGATAATTTCTGCCTGCTGCCAACAGCCTGTACCTCGTGCTTTAAAGGGCCATTAACTTCAATCTAACAATTAATTACAGAAAACATACTGTACTTGTAAAGATCAGGCCTTAGGACAGGAGGCTAAAAATATTTAAAAAACCCCACCAAAGTATTCATGATAGTTTTTCACAAGGATATTTATTCCATTTCATAGAATCACATAATGGTTTGGGTTGGAAGAGACCTTAGATATCATCTTGTTTCAATCCCCTTGCTAAGGGCAAGGACACCTCCCACTAGACCACATTGCTCAAAGCCCCGCCCAGTATGAGCATGAAGAATATCTGAAGTTGGAAACAAGGATAGTAATATGAAAAGGGAAATATTTTGTGTCTTAGGGATGATTTCCCCCCTCAATAATTCCTATAATTTCAGACTATATAAATAAATTTTATTATTTTTTTTGATTGATGTCAGAATTTCCTGAAACTTTGGGAAAAAAAAAAAAAAAACAAACCACTTTGGAATAAGAAAGGGCTTCTGCAAGTGATGAGCTGAAAAAAACAAAAAAGACCATCCCTAGAAAAGGCATTGTCAAATTGTACTAGCCATTCTTACCTATATACTAATCCATTTAGGATGTGGAATGCTTCTTGCCATTGACATTTTTTATATTGTTCTGGTTTTTGATCAGACTCTGCCTTTTGCTGTCACATTTTTCTTTCAGATGTAATTGCAGTCAGAGAGAAAGGAAATCTGGATGCATCCTGTCGACGTGTTTTAACCAGAACATGTTATAGGGTTCTTCCTTTGGGTAGAAAAAGAAGTTTGCATTTGACAAAAGCCTGATGCTTTTGCTCATGGTTTTTATCAGTCCATCTTTCACCTGTCTGTATTGATGAGTAAGACCTGTCCCCTACATCCTCCCTGAAGTGATAAAACTCACTAGGATTATTTACATTTTCTAATTTTATATGCAGCTATTTATTATCCTGTTCCCACTGACTAGAAAAAATTCCAGTCACTGATTTTAATGACAGCAGAATTGTGTTTCATATGTAGGTATCACTGTAGCACTAAGGAAAAATAAGCAGTTGGATGCTTCATAGACACTTAGCTTTAAATAATCATTTCTCAATGTAGCATACTGCTCAGTATTTCTGAGGAACATCCTCATTACATACCTTCAATACTCCATGTACCTTCACTGATACAGAGCAAAGTGCTATGAGCAAGATAAGAACCCTACATTGGGGGGGGAGGGGTTGTATCAAGAAGTGATGAGTCAGCTAAAGAGAATTAATTCTATTAGACATGTAGAGTATAAGACTTGAGAACTAGGATGGCAATCTAGCCCAATTATTTTAAATGAGGGTATAGGATTGATTGTACTCATACAGTAAGAGTCATTTCAAGATATAAGAAGTTTATTGAAATTTCCTTTACAGCTTTTTGTGCCCAAAATATTTAGAAATTATAAAGCTAACACAGCAATAAGGACATGAGAAAAATCCTAGCAATATAAAACCATTAAATGAACTCTAGAAAGAAAGATTTATTTCAACAATACTTACAAAGTTGTGGGTTTTTTTAATCCTAACTGTATCAGTTTAAGATATCTCTTAAATCCATTTAAAGTGTTTATAGTAAAGCTTTTACCCTGCAATATACACTGTATGTTGTTTAACCTTCAACAAAATGCAATATTATAAAGAACACATTATTTTTTATTTAATAGTTATTTCCTCTGATTTTAAAACATCATCTTTATAAGCTGTTTGTCACTAAAAGTCATTACAATTCTTTGTGAATTTGAATGTAATCTTCCACTTGTAGCAGATCAGTTTACTGAAATGACATCCTGAAGATACTGTCAATTTCATTAGGAAATAAGCTCTGCCTTGGCCCTTCGTTTTATTCAAGAAAGTGTAATGTGAGGAGATTTTCTTGTAATCCTGAAATATAACTGAATGAGTTTTTTTCAATGACTTCTCAAAAGTCACAGTAGTGTGTCCTTCTTAAAAAACATGGAGAATAATCATTCCCCTTTGATTATGCCCAAATTATTTTTGCACATAAATTATTGCTAATGCAATTATAAAATTATTAACTATTCAAAATTAAATTCTTATTTCAAGAATATAGATAGTTTTTTTAAAAACTTTCAATGTCTGTAATGAAAAAATGGTACATTTTTTCAGAAATATTTCTTTAAATGTTCTATGACACAGACTATCTAAATGATAGTTTCTTGAATCTTTGCAAAAACCTACCTACAGCTCACAATAATTTATAGTTCTCCCATATTATTTTCAATCCTTTGAAATGTGATTTCAGAAATATTGATATTGCTATTTGATACAGCTATATGGGTTTATGGGAAGATTTTCTTTTTTAATTTCTTTTTCAACGAGCTGTCATAATTTCAAGTAGATTGTATCTTTAAGATTCACAGAAGAAGTATGATTAATCACTTTTTGGAGACACTTGGTTCTCAGAGACAAAGATGATAAACAATGAACTAAATTTTAGATTAATACAGTTATCTAGATCCAAAAGACAAGGGGAGTCTAGGAATAGCTACTGAAGCATGGGGGAAAAAACCAAAAAAATAACCCCAAAACCAAAACAACCCCCCCAAAACCGGGATCTCATTATTATTTCTTTTTCCAGGTTGAAACTTTTCTTTTTTTCCAGTGGGCAGTTTTTTGTCGCTGTTGTATACTTTTCTGATACATTTGTGAGCTTATTTTCAAGATTCACCTAGATTCTTTTGTGATACTACATTGAGCATGTGTGGATGGGAAGGAAATTATTTTGTGTTTTTTTAATATCTCTTTCTGAAAATTGAACTGATCAAAATTCCAAAGCAACCAAAACATAAACCTCCATCATCCCAATGTAATATTAAAAAATTCTTCTTGTTATTCTTTATATCATATTGCCCTATATTTATGTAAGAGTTACTCTGGGAATTCTCTTAGGATCAGCAAAGTTTAATTGGAGATGATCTATGTCATTTCAACCATAGGAGTTTGGTAAGATGAAGGACATCTCTTTTCCTGTGCATGAGACCCTATATGAATTATCCTCTAGTCTGAGCATTTTCTATTTTTGATGATGAAGGATCATTTTGTGTCATGAAAATGCACATGGAATGTTTGCTTTGACCCTGATTCTCCTTCACAGTAACAGTCTCCTCTTGTAAGCTATTAGTATGCAGTGTTTCTTCATGTCTGCGTATTTCTTGTATATTGTAAAATTTCTTTTTCTAGCTAGAAGGAAGCTTCCCTTTTCTACTTTCAGTTATTAAAGAATAAAAAGTTTATTTTTTTTTTTTAAACTATCTTTTCCTTTGGCAGAATATATACATATTATGGTGGGGAAACAGATTTCAGTTTTCATTTGTTTTGGTTTGCAATGCATTCCAATGTTTGTTTGTACATACACAAGCACACAAAACTAGAAATGTATGCATTTTTTTAATAAATATCAACTGCATCATCTGTCCAAGTTAGCAAGGTTGCTCTTCATGTGCTACCATGATATACGATAATTTCTGACAAAATCAGTTCTATCTCCTTTCACTTTTAAACACTAATTTAGTTAAGACAGGTTGTGCTAATTATCTTTGCACAAGCTGCTCAAGTTATACTAGGTAACAAGTCTGCAATTTATTCCTGACTAACTATATTGATTTCTCCCTTGCCAGCCATAATCAGATAAATAAAACAATAAACAACACTTGTTCTTATCATCTCTGTAATTCAACAATACTCAGCTTCATTTACTGTTTTCTGGCAAATATCCCCAAAGAACTCACCCTTTTCATATCTAGCTGACATATGAGCTATCTTCTCATACCTGATACATCACTTCCCTAATAGCAGAAAAGTAAAGCAAAGTGAATCCCTAATGAACAAAAGCCTGCTTTGGGCTTCACATTCCACTGCTTTAGTCTTGCTTTAAATCAATGTTTGCACTGTTTTGGGTTTTAACATCCTAATTTGCTGGTAATAGCAGCTGTTCTCTTAGCCTATGCATGGATACACTTATTTACTCTCTCCTCAGCTGCAAGCAATACTGTATTTTTTAGAGACTACTCTAATTCTGAATTATTTCAACATCCCTGGATTTGACTCGACTATCTTTGATTTCTGTTTCTCTGGGAAAGCAGGAAGCTTTGAACTATGGCTCTGTCTGGGTGACAGAGCACTGACAGAGCTGACAAGGAGTTTATACATGAACATGTTACCAGGCCAACCTTTTGAAAAGGTAGATCTAAGATCAGTATCAAGCATGGAAATTTGTTTTAATATTTAGTCCTTTTCTGAATGTGAGCTGGCTTGAAAGAGATTTATATTAGCTATGAACTATGACTCAAACAGAGTAGCGCCTTTTTCTTGGGTCTTTGTCACTTGAGGCAGGCAATTATTCACTGAGTGATAAAGCCTAGCTCTGTAGCTGAGATACAGAAAGCACACCTTAAATTTCCTCCTTTAAATAGTGTATGAGAGGTAAAATCCTGGATCTTCTATATCTAGGTGGATCCCTACATCAAAATGTATTCTCTTCACCTTAGACATTTAATTAAGGAACACACATGTGGAATAATATATTAGCCAACAAAAAACCCCCAAAGAACCCAAACAAAAAAGCAAAGAAAAAGTCTTAAACCTTTCCTAGATACCTTTCTTCCATGTATTAAAGGGAAGTGTGAGTTTTTTGTGATTTAGGGATGTGGGGTTTTTTTGAGACAGAAGATGCTGAGACCCATACTTCTCTTTCGGAGGGAATGAAAACATGTATCAAGGTTATTGTTTTTTCCTCAGAAAAAAGCAAGTGCTACTTTCCACCGTAACTATGTGTGACTCTACTAAACTGAACTGCACCCTCGGGAACACAACCATTGGAATAGTATTCTACTTATTTTTTAATATCTGTATTAAAAAAAAAAGAAAAAACATCTTAAATTTTACATTACGAGCATTACAGTTTACCCATGGTCATCCCACAGCTGCAAAATGTCATCCCTTAAACTCTTCAGGCTTCTTCTGAAGATTTTCCATGACGTTCCTGTGATATTTTTGCCCTTGTGATTTTCTGCCTTTCAGAGTTCTTTTAGTTGGGTATTATTACAATATCCCTGCTATCACCAACTATTTCAAGGATTTATACTCAACTTTAATTTCACTGCAATATTTCTTTTTATACCTTTCCACTTCCAAATTTGTTTTGCAGGCTACATAAGATATTTTGGTGTTAGTATATAATGTAGGAGACAGGTCTATGGATTCAAGAGTGGAATCCAAGTAGAAAGTATATAAGTTACGTTAGTTTTGGTTTTTAAACGTTCACATGACAATAGTGGTTAGAATGGTAGTTTGAAGCTAGCTTATGCCCTTTAACTGGAACCAACAATGTGAAGAGGTTAAAGTAATCAGAGAAGTCTCAAAAATGTCCAGGGAAATACACAACATAGCTTGTTCTGCAACAGTGAACAATTCACAGATTTGCATTATGGATCAATGTGAACAGTATGTGAACAGTAGCTTTGGAAGTGAGATTGGTGGAACAAAATTGTCAGTTCTGTCAAAGTATCCTGTACAATAGGATTTTATGATATTGCCCACTGGGAGGACTAATTTTTTTTTATTTTTTTTTTTAAATATGGCAATGTCTCTAAACTTTTGCATATTCCTTCCATATGTTTTATGAAAGTTGTTACGTCTATCATCCCTATAGGCCATAGCACTAATGTAGAATATAGCAAATGTAGTGATGATTTACATTAAAGCTTACTGGGTTTATTTGGGAAAAAATGTTCCTGCTGTTTTCTTGTTGAACTATTCCAGTGTTATTTGAAATATTGCAGCTTTGTGTTGTACCACAGTTGCAGTATCTCACATTAAGGTTCAGTGTGAAATTTTCAGGATCATTTCTCTTTACAAGAATTTTGAGATTTCCCAGGCCCAAAATTCATCTATGTCTCACTCCATCAGTTTCTCTAATACAGAAATTATCCACCTGGTCTGAACTACTGTTTCTGCCGTAATTGCTGAGTCATTGACATGTGCCCCAGCAGGATGGTGGCATGACCCCTGCACTCATTAATGAGTCTCTCCTCTCCTTCTGCAGCTGATTTAGCCAGGAGCTACACTGCAAATCTAAAAGTGTTACAGAAGTTGGCATTTGTGTTATAATAACCTCCGCAACCCTCTGACATCTCCTCCAACCTGGAGCTCTAAATAAGGTTTAATATTTTCAGATGAATAACTATACCTTTCCAAGAGTATAATATGTGCTTATATGGGTTTTTAATTAAGCTCTGCCCTAGGTGTCCTAAAACACAGTAGTAAAATCCCATTATCTTTATGGGTCAGTATTGGGCCCTTATTGCATAAAAAGTGAAAAAAAAAAAACCTATGTTGTTTTGCTCATTTGCAAAGCAGTTCACAAATGAAACACTCCTGCAAGTCTCTCTCTTCATAATGTTAATAGGCACTGGACAAAATAGTAAAAGATTTCTTTTCCTCTTTATATCCAATCAAGAAATGGTTGCATATTCCCTTAAGTTAGTCTTCTTCCCCTGGCAAAAAAAAAAAAAAATCTTTTAAATTTTGTCTGCTTTATGGCAGTTTCTCAAGCTCCTAAGTCACCATGATTCATGTTCTAGTATTATCTGCCTTGCTTTCATATTGGAATCACCGCTACTGCTCAGCATTGTAAAGCACAACTAAAAGATATGTTATAGCTCAAGTGGAATTTATGGGATCAATATAAAAATTATTGGATTAATTTATTGGCGTTATGCATGAAACAAAAAATGGCAGGTCATAAATTGTGCTCCTTGGCCCTAAAACCTATGAAAATAGTGAGAACAGTTATATAGAGTTTCATCCAATCATTGCAACCGCTTAAGTTTTCACATCAAGGTTAAAATGACTCTATCAATATGCACATAGACTACAGACCAGATTTTCAAAAGAAATTATCTTTTGCTTCAGCAATTAAAAAGAATCTGGATTTTCATAAAACCCAAGCACTCAGCTTGCCAAGTACCTCACACAATCTGGTCGCTAATTTTTGTGAACTGTTTTAGAAGTACAGCTCTATTAAAACTAATTACAGCTTTTATGGTTGTACAAACATGTTTTCTGCCCTGTTTCTGAGAGAAACAGAAATAAATGGAGATATTCACCATGACATTTACCTGCTGACTTTAGAGATCTATATCCACACTAGACTCTTTAAATTCAATAGACAGAAGTACACAGTAAGGGCATGTTCGCCTGACCTATTTGGAAATCATCTACAGTTCCTGGCAAATAGGACTGTTGAGGAATGCTTGATTTTGTCTAGGGATCTAGGTGACTAAATTTACTGCTGTTCTGTATGGCTGATCAGATTAATCCTTGTCTAATTGCCCCTACATTGGGAAATGGAGGAATTCAAGAAGGGAGTAAGCTGGGGAAATAAACAAGTGAAAACTTATTTCCTTACACTGTTTTTTTTTTTTGCAATAGTCTTAAAATTTTCTGTAAATAAAAGTTATATTGTCAGTGCTGCTAACTCCAGGGAGTCTTACAGTGTTCACAGTGCCTGAAACTTGGGGGACTAGACAGTGTCTGCCTCTGCCCTGATTTCTTTTCCATCACTGAGCAATTAAGTCTTCCCACGCTCATGGGTTTTCTTCATAATGTATAGAAAAACATTTTTTCATAAAGGTGCTGTTAGGAAAAACACATTTGTCATTTATGAAACTCAATTGTGACAAAGATGAAGACAAATCAGTACTGAAACACAAATATTTTGCTTGCTTTTGGTATGGTATTTTCTTCAGAAATAGCCTAGAAAGATTGTTGCACAGAAAGCATATTTTGAGCATCTCATTACAATACGTTACACGCTTTCATTAAGTTCAAATATTTCTATTTATAATTTTGCCACAGATCAGAACTTGTAACAATAACTTGTCTTTCTTTTCTCTTTGTAGCTAATAAGCTACCAGTTCTGATACGCTTTTCTGTCTTTGAGACCTTCAACTCAGTGGTTTTGAACTTGTTCCCTGGTAAGCTCGCTCTGCTGGTATTCTTCCTAATACTAAGACTACCTCTGTATTTTTCCAAAACAATGATCTACATCACTAAAGCAATTAGGAGACCAAGTCAGGGCCCTGAAATGGAATAAAAGACTTTCTAACATATTACTCCTCTGCCTGGGTGCTTGACTGCAAGATCAGATCTGATTTTGCTTAACTGTGTAATGAGGGATCAGACCAGTTGGTGGGCTCACTGCCTTGCAGTGCTCCCAGCATCCTGCCCTTGCTGGTCCCTGAGGTTAATATGCTCTGTGACACATTAGGAAGCATGATGGTTAACGTAAAACCCTATACATAACTCTCTAAATTGTGCTTAGTAACAGAGCCCATCATGATCTCTGAAAGGTGGAAGGTGGTTACTACAGGAAATGCATGGTACATACACTGCATGGATGCACAATGTCATACTTGTAATAGAAGGCACTTCTGTTATTTTTCACTGAGGAAAAATATGTCCATATTTTTTTCAATGTATTTTTGGACAGTAAATCTTTCCTCCTTTCTCAGTTAAATGTTTACTCATTCAGCTGTACACTGAACTAGGGGAGAGGGGACAGAAAAACCCTAAATAATAATTGAAATGACAAATTGTGGATGTTAATGTGAAACACTATGAGACCCGAAGCCAGAAAGTAACTATGTGAGACGATGCAAAGAAACATATTCTGACACCTGACAACTGAAACCAGTTGTGCCTTGAGGCACTGGTGTTGGTAAGTACGTGGAGAAGTGCCTTGTTGTGTTCCCACAGTGCCGTAATAAGGTTTCAAAAGAAAATCACTAGCAGCAGACACAAAACTATCTGGTCCAAGCCCACTGTTTATAGGCTAAAAGAATTAACACTCAAACACTGTTCTTAATATATTTTATTGCAATGCAAAGAAGCAATATGCATGTTTAGTAGTTCATTATGAAGAGTCTATTTATAAATTGCAGAAAACTTTCCTAGAGGCAGTAGTTTGAAGAATGAAAAAATGGTATTTAGGCTCCTGGGTCACAAGTGGATAAACTGGTCAAAGATATACAAGCAGATGATGGATATTTGGGAACTGTGTTGAAAGTACCTGCTTCAGGCTTAGATCCTCTTATATTTAATACATAAATTTGAGAGCTATGATAGCGAAAAATTCCTTTTTGAAGGTCATTTTGCAATAGAATAAAAATGTAAATTGTTCTGCTTATTTGAGGAAACATGCTCTATTCCCCCACCTTCTCACTTTGTCATCCGTTTCCACTGGTGTATAATCATAAAGACTTAGAATTTCTGTCTATAAACCAAGTTCCTTGTTAAGTGTTAAGCGTTCACTATCAAAATATGCTGTTACAGATGGAAAGTTAGAAATGTGAGGGAAAAAATCCTATCCATGCTGAAACAACTAGAGCTGATTAATCTTTCTGATGCTGGTTGGTAAGGTTAAGTGATCAGTTGGAGATGTTACCAGTTTAAACTCTATCTCCACTATTGTCAAAAGCTTCTGTACTTCAGATTAAAATTAAAAGTAAATTAATTGAAGTGGTAGCTAATTAACTTCCCCTCATTTCCCTCTGCTTAGAAAGGCCCAGTCTGGCAGGAGTCTCCTGTTGTGCAGCTGACTGAAACAGACCGATGGGTGCCAGCAAGGGGGGAAGAGGGACTGTAGCCAGCAGTCAGTGTTGGTGAGGCAGGGAGAGAGGCTGCTGGGTTCTGCTCCTAAAACTGGTTGGGAACTTTACACTAAGGGGGCATTGGAAACAAGTAAGAAATAATTTGGCAAGAAAATGCTTGTCATTGCCCTTCTTTCACAGAAGAATTTTCACTTGCTATGAAATTACAGAACCCATCTCTCTCTGGATCCATGAATTTTGAATGTCTTGCTGAATAATATTTTACTAAGAGAGATAAAGTGTGTTCCTTTTTTCCATCCCTTCTTCAGGCATGACGATAGCTCATAGCTTTGCCACTGAGACAATCTCTTGAGCAATGTAAGTTTTGAGGCATTCAGGTGGTGTAGTTATGGTGGAAGAGTATAAAAGCCTATAGGCTGGAGGGATTCATATACCACGATATACAAATTGGGAAAAGGCAACCATGAGCTGCAGTGGGGAAACCAGATGAGTGATAAGTGAAATAAATTAAATACTGCTTTATGCAAGCAAGTATGTTAGATACAGACTCTTATTTTCACAAAATTATACTGTATTTTACACTGACATAATCTGCTATTTCCATATTTCAAATGGAAAGCAGTACTATTTCTTGCTTTCCTGTTGTATTTCACTTCATCTTATGAAGTGAGTTCCTCCTCAGAGTTCAAAATGCTGTAAAAGTTTGAAGGCAGAAATGTAAGACTTGAAAGTCTGAATGCACACTGGGATCCATGGAATTCATAGCTAACAGAGAAAATTATGGTATGTCCTGAAGGAGCCATACATGCTCAGGAGCCTCTCATACTTTGGGAGTGGATAGAGGAAAAAGGTCAGAATTGATGTACCATGGCAAGGAAATTACCCTAGGTGCTTGCATAAGGTAATTTCTTTCCACAGGGAGCTGAATTCATGGATTAAATACTTTTGAGCCCCAGCTCTGATAATTATTCATGCACTATTCATGTATTCATGAAGGGATTAAATAAAACTATCCTGGATAAATCAAAATATTTGGACATTTTCTTAAACAAGTTTAGACACATACAAAGTATATATGTGTTATTTAACCTGAATACGTTCACATGTAGAACTGCACTAAGAAACCTACCATGAAGATCAAAACCTGAAAAGCAATAAACATACTTTCATGTATCACTTTCTTTAATCTATTCTGTAGAAAAGTTTGCATTATTAAAAATAAGCAATTTTTTTTTGTCTTTTCTCTCTGTGACTATGAATCTGTTAACAAATGAAATAGGGTGGTGAATGGATGCACAAAGAAATAAGTGTCCAAAGTGTAGTGCAAGAAGAATCAATACTCAATTAGAATTTTGACTCTCTTTTTTTGTAATTTTTTTGCTTATCCATGAGAATGATTCCTTCTTATTAGACTCGCAGTTTTTCAATGTAAAAAACAAACAAACAGAAAAAACCTGCATAAATTCTAACAGCTTCCTGTGGAAAAATAACACATTCTTAGTGATGGTGGCTAACCATCTGAACACCCTTTGATTATTGCCGATGTAAAATGAAACCTGGTGGTCTTTGCCCTTTAAATTATGCTGGCTTACTCAACATAACGCTGAATTTTAATGTAAGTCACTATAGTTCTGAAGCATACTGACAAAGACAGTAAATTTTGGTTCATTTCTCACCTTTATATATTTTTAAGTTTTATCAAAGTTTTTTTGACATCTTTTAAATTCTCTAGCTAAACTATGACATCTTTTAAATTCTCTAGCTAAACTATGACTATATATTAATGTTTAAAGTTTATTTCATTTAATATTTTTTTTCTGGCTGCAGAGGAATGTTCCCCTCACCCCCACCCAGCTAAGAAGGAAAACAACTTCTGAGGAACTGACCAAAACCCCCATTCTCTGCCCCTCCCTGTGCCACAATGAGGGGAGAAGAAGGGAGCAAATCATGACTAAAGTTAAGTCTGCTAAGAAGGGAGGGGTGGGGGGAGGTGTTTTAAGATCTGGTTGCACTTCTCATTATCTGACTGGTTTCACTGTGTGTGCGGTGTAGTGTAATAAATTAGAGAGTTTTCTTTCCTCTATTCTGCATTCAGTCTGTTTTGCCTGTGATGTTAATTATGGACTGATCACTCCCTGTCCTTATCTTGACTCATAAGCCTCTCAATATATATTTTCTCCCCTGTCCAACTGAAAAGGAAAGTCACAGAATGACTTTGGTGGCCGTCTGGCCGCCAGCCAGGGTTAAACCACCACTGTAGTAGTACCTATAGGTGTTTAATTTGAGATGCTGTTTTCCCTTTTCCCCTGACTTTGCAACCTGGGATGCAGTCTCACAGTGCTGTAGAGTATGACCTGCATCACTTTTAATGAGAATTAACATCATTTCAGAAAACCTTAAGTCCATCAGTAACAAAAATCTGCAAGGTCAGCTAGGAGGTGTCTATTTGACTACATGAAGACTGCCTCCACTTGATTAATGTAGTCAACTTAGACTATTGAGATGTAAAATGAAGCAGTTTGTATACATTCTACTTTTCCCAGAGGCTATCATTTTCAAAGTCATTTCTGGCACCTAATACAACATAGAAATTGAAAAACTTGGAGCCAACAGTTTTTCATTTTGAAATGTCTTTTTTAAAGTTGGAAGATGCATATTTAATAGTTCACCTGAAGCTAGAATCTTCTATTTTATGTTGCAAAAGTAACTAATTTATAGTGACATTTAGGATACAAGACAGTACCTCTGGTTGGAAGGAAAACTTTTTAACTTGGTGTAGCCTTGTCATAAATTGCATTCTCATGTCTAATTATGGCTCAAAATTTCAGCATATTTAAGTTGATGTGAAGTATTTGTGGTAATTTATTAATGGCTGCATAAATGTCATATCCACTCTTAGTATTTGTGATTAATTGCTCTTTTGATTGAAATTTATCTATAGCTTACAGTGATAAACTAGGTTGATCTCAGTAGAATTTTTTTTAAACTTAGATATTAAAGGAAAATAAGTTAAATTTTTTCTTAAGAATTAAAGATAGTAGATAGTGATTATTAAATAATTCGGGATATATGCAACAGTCAGAAGTCCCTATGTTAATATGTGCATATTTCTGGAGAAAAAAATCTTAATAAACTGCATTTCTTCATGCATAATCCCCTTGCTTTCCTATGGATTCAACAACACGTGCAGATTAGGGAAATAATAGTCTTATGTGGTTTCAAGATATGCTAGGTACATGACAATGTCTCATGGAACTGCAGACTGCTTTTCCATCTTATGAATGACAACCTGAATTTTCAAAGGTTGTAGTCATCAAGTGTCACAAAATTCAATTTAAGTACTTCTAAGAATCTAATCATAATTATACAGTGGTACTTCCAAGAGTATTTGCTTTAAGCAAAGTTTTCTGATTAGAAAATAAATTCAGCCCAGCTGCAGAACAATGATGAGCCATGTATTTCTCTGTAGTGTCCAAGTTATTCTTTCAAGTTGTTTGCTTGGTGGTTTTTTTTCATTATCTCTCAATTTTCCTGGTACATAACCTTCTTACTGCTGGAAGACACACTAGCTGATAATTATGACAAAGTACTTTTCAATCTTAGCACAAGTAATCATTAAACATAGGAGGTGCAGAAGAAAATATTACCCTTGTAAAATCAAAATATATTGACCATCACTGCCTATGTTTCAAAAATAACTAAAAATATACCAAGGTAACAGAATCTCAGGTGGCTATAGGAAAAATACATAAGCTTTTCTTTCTATGAACTCTTTCCACAAAATTCACAGAATGAACCAAATTAACAATACGGTATCTTCCTGGTTTCAGCAGGAATAGAGTTAATTTTCTTTGTAGGAGCAGCTATAGCGAGTGCTGTGTTTTGTGTTTGGGATGAGAATAACATTGAGAACACACTCATGTTTTGTTTTTTTTCCAGGGAAGGTTTACACTAAGTCAAAGACTTTTCAGCTTCTCATGCTTCACTGCTAGAAAAGATGCTGGGAGGTCCACAAGAGGCTGGAAGGGGTAAAGGCCAGGACAACTGGCCCAAACTGGCCAAAGAGGTATTCCAGCCATATTGTAAAATTATATAATTCTTTTGGTTGGAAGAAACCTTTAAAATCCCAAAGACCAACCGTTAACCTATCACTGCCAAGTCCAGCACTAAACTATGTCTATAAACACCACATCTATGTATGTTTTAAGTACCTCTGGGGATGGTCACTTAACCGCTGTCCTAGCTAGCCTTTTCCAGTGATTGACATTGTTTTCAGTGAATGAATTTGTTCTAATATCAAATCTAAATCTCCCCTGGAATAACCCGAGGCATTGCTTCCCATCTCATTATTTCTTCCTTGGGAGAAGAGATCAAAACCCACCCAGATACAACTTCTTTCCAAGTAGCTGTAGATGGCGATAAGGTCTCCTCTCAGCCTTCTGTTCTCCAGACTAAACAACCCCAGTTCCCTCATCTGCTCCTCATAAGACTTGTACTCTAGACCCTTCACCAGCTTTGATGTTGATCATATGATGTCATGCTGAGTGACTTGGGAAGGGAAGGAGAGCATTTACAATGTTAAACCTGATGACCTGGATTAAACAAACCAGGGGTGGAGATGGTAATAGAAATACCTTTTAATTGGTATAACACTTGAATTCTGTTGCATGTTACAAGAATTATTACAGCAGGAACCACCTGAAACACTGGAGGACAAGCCTTACAAAAAACAGTGCAAAATAAAGTACAGCAGTGACCTCACCTGACCTGGCTTGGGTGACCAATAAATTCCTGCCCTAAATGACCATCAAAACAGATGGATGCCAAACTCAACTAAATGAACTCAATGGACACTTTTTGGACAATTATGGATATTTTATAGATACTTTACAGGGGACTGATACCTGTTTATTGTATCTAAATATGGGAATGAGGGTTGATGGGTAATAACGTGTTGGATACGGTGAGACCTGACCTTGATGTAAATGGCATGTAATAAAGGGTGGAGAATGGGCTGGGTTTGGCTGGGATAGACTTAATTTTCTTCGTAGTAGCTTGTATGGGGCTGTGCTTTGGATTTGTGTTGAAAACAGCTTTTGGTAGCACAGGGATGTTTTTATTACTACTGAGCAGCGTTTACACAGAGCCAAGGCCTTTCCTGCTTCTCACGCCACCCTGCCAACAAGTAGGGTGGGGGTGCATAAGAAGTGTGGAGGGGACACAGCTGGGACAGATGACCCCAAATGACTAAAGAGAGATACTGCAGATCATATGGCATCATGTATATAAAGCTGGAGAGGAAAGAAGGGAAGGAGTGAACATTCGGAGTGATGGCGTTTGTGTTCCAAGTCACTGATACGTGTGATGGAGCCCTGCTTTCCTGGGGATGGCTGACTGCCTGCCCACGGGAAGTGTGGAATTAATTTCTTATGCTTTGCTTGCATGTGTGGCTTTTGCTTTACCTATTAGACTGTCTTTATCTCTACCCACAACTTTTCTCACCTTTATCCTTCTGATGCGCCCTCTCATCTTGCAGGAGGGGGAGTGAGTGAACAGCTGTATGGGGTTTAGATGCTCACTGGTCTTAAACTATGACAAAAGCCAAGAGTTTTTACAGTTATGTGGTACATTAGTTCTTCAGTGGAGAAGACTGGCTTATTAGAGGGGAGAGCCAGAAGGCAATTGTTGTCTGCACTCTTGCAGCTAGGGAATTCTTTATCAAATTTAGGGATTAAAGATCTATTATTCCATTCTAGCCCTTAGCACTAAGAAAGATGTTATATACTGAAAATTTATTGTAGCAATGTTTTTGTGTCTCTACTATGCTTTCAGCAGCATACACTTACTTAGCTGTTCTCGTGCACAGAATCCTTTCCAATTTACTCACTAAAAAGGGGAAATAAAAATGAAGTTTAAGTTGACAGAAAAGTACCATGTGAATAAAAATTAGACAACTTGAATATTCCTAGTTCAAGACTATTCCTCTTTCTATTAACAAGAAAACTGTTTTTATATTAAACATTTTTGTTGGTGCATTGAAGCTTTCTGCATACAACTCAAAAGAATAATTTAGGTCAATTTAGTCAGTTTAGTCTTTAGTTTCTATAGAAGAGGGGTAAATATACTCCAACTAAATATAAAATTTCTAAAAAATATAAGCAGATGCACTTTAAAAATATATAACAGTATAAAAATAAAATAATTATTTAGTGTGTCATGTAACTCACAGCATCAGAGATTACCTTGAGAATTAAACTTCCTTAATGTTTACAGATATACTGATAGTATATCCTAACAGCATACTAAAATGTTTACGTACATTACTCCAGATAAAAGAGTTTTGTTTAGGGGAAATAAAACTACAGCAACACAGCTGACAAAAATGGATTTCTGATAATTAAGTTGCTAAGGCCAGGGGAATACTATACATTTCTGCTACAGGGAAAGCACTGAACAATAGTTGAGGTTTGAGGAAGACGAAAAAGTCTTAGCTATCATATTTAGTAAAGGACAAAGAGAAAAATTATTCCATTCCAAGATTTGGTCCCAACATGAATAACTATAAAATTATAATTTGGGTTTATTAAAAACCCTGGAGTTACACTCTGCATGTTACCTTCTGGAGACAGGAAGCAAGACCGGGTGTGCTGAATAGCTAATCATGAAAGATAAACTTCTAGACTAATTCTACTCTAACAATCTTTACTAAATACACTTTAAAAAGTATGCTTGCCTCTGTACTTTCTAAGCCAGTGGAAGAATTAAGTTTCTAACAAAATAAAATTCACCGAATTTTAGATGCCAATGAAGTTAACTGCTCCCAGAAAAACTCAGTTTTCTTACACTCTGATCAAAATCAAGTACTAAGGGATGGAGGGAGTGTGTATGTGTGTGTGTGGTGTGTGTATATATATGTGTGCATACATATATATCAAAGTCTGTCAGCATCTTAGAAGAACTATAAATGAATAGCAGTGTTTATGGATCTATACTTTCATGTTTTTCTTCTCAATGTTTTGTTACATTTCTTTTCAAGCAGCGCTCACTGTATGTATTGTGGAGGTGAAGAAATTAGGGACAGAAAATGCTTGTTGAGTCATCTACTCTGTGTCTTTCTGCCATAGGACATGATTCTTTATAGTACATTTACCTGTGATAACAGTCTTAGGACTAGAGTCTTTGCCTAGTTGGGACTGCTTTTTGTCAGGGACACAGAACTGACCATTGGAGGATGCTGTAAGCAATACTCATGAGCAGTGAGAAATTACTCTGGGCATACCATTGTCTCATCCTCAAAGTAATAAGGGAGAAAAAACCCTGCAGTTACCTTTTCTTTTAACAAAAAAATCTTTGATGCTTCCATGTCCAAAGAATATTCATTGATGGTACATTTCCAAAATCCTCTCCAGTAAGTATTTTCCCATTAATTTCTCATTGGCCCCCAAATCTGCCAAATCTACAATGGATTAACAATATTTCTTGATAAAAACTGGGTTTTATTCCAAAACCAATGGTTCCCCTGAACCTCTGTCTACAGGAAAACAAACAAACAAACAAACAAACAAACAAACAAACAAACCCCAAACAATCCAACCAAGTAAAAAAAAGAACCAACCAAGTAAACAAACACACTGTTGGATTTTTCAAAAAATTCCTAGTAAAGGAATGTCTGGGTAATTTGACAATGGTGAATGGAAGACAGGCTTGAATGTTAATTCATGCCACTTGCATTGAATACTTTATGGAGGAAAAGATTTACGGCAGATGGTAAGCTTTTCATTGGCTCTTGATCAGAAAATATAAACATGAAGCATCTGTGGTCAAGTCACTAGTTATATAATTGTCAGTGAACCAGACACCTAAACTAAAACTGGATGTTTCTTCCAAACAAGCTCCGACATTTCAAGTTTTGAAAATTAATTTTCTTTTCTCAGAATAGGCTAACCTATAAACTGTTCTTCTTGACATTTAGTTGCATCTTCATAGCATTTACCTCACTTACATATGTCATGGTCTAAGCCCAGCTAGCAGCTAAACCCCATACATCTGTTCACTCCCCCTCCTGCAAGATGAGGGAGCGAATCAGAAGGGTAAAGGTGAGAAAAGTTGTGGGTTGAGATAAAGACAGTTTAATAGGTAAAGCAAAAGCCACACATGCAAACAAAGCACAACAAGGAATTTATTCCCCCACTTCCCGCAGGCAGGCAGGCAGGAAAGCAGGGCTCCATCATGTGTAACGGTGATGGTAACACAAACACCATCACTCCTTCACTTCCTTCTTCCCCAGTTTTATAGGCTGAGTATGATGTCATATGATCTGGAATATCTCTTTATTCATTTGGGATCAGCTGTCCCAGCTGTGTCCCCTCCCAACTCCTTGTGCACCTGCAGAGTTCTCACTAGAGGGGTGGTGTGAGAAGCAGAAAAGGCCTTGGCTCTGTGTAAGCACTGCTCAGCAGTAATGAAAACATCCCTGTGCCATCAACACTGTTTTCAACACAAATCCAAAGAACAGCCCCATACAAGCTACTGTGAAGAAAATTAACTCTACCCCAGACCAAACCAGCACACAAAATACTTGTATTGGTAAAAATTAAGTCATAAAATTATTTAAGGTGTACCTTTCTATTTAAAATGCAGAATCCTTTTAAAGATATCTCAAATACCTGATCTAGATGGCAGAACCGACCTAATTATTTAAAATTTCCTAGGCACTCATAAAAATGTTTCATTTTCTTATGAAAACTACATAATCAGTATGTAGCTTTTATGATACAGATATGATTTTATTGTTGAGTATACACAAGAGCTCAGTTTAAGTAAATATACAAATATTGCTGCCTGCAAAGCATGATTTAGGTTGAGTCTTTTCTTTGAACACAAAATATGCAAATACCAGAATATACAGTCTTATAAATTTGCCTGAAATTTAGGATTCATTTGCTCATCTTCTAAAAATACACCTACTCCCTAAATAATATAGATACTTTTTATACTGGAATCTAAAGATACAAAATATTTTTATTAAAATATGAATAAATTCACTATTAGGCAACAACAGGAATCAGGTTGCCCTGCATGATGCACAAGCCAGGTGCCACAGGTGATCTCAGTCCTGGGTGTCCTTACTGACAGGTGCCATCCCACTGACCCCTAACAGATTAGTGGAGCCTATGTGGTGAAGACAGGGTTCAGCAGCCCTGAAAGGGATTGACTGTGGATCAGTGAAGGAAAGTAGAGAGAAAGAAAATAGTAAACTAACCAGGAGAATTAGACACTTACCCATGAATTAAGACTAGTAGCAATCAATAGAGATTTTTGTAAGGATGGCTATAGTGGAAAGAGCAGAGTGGAGATTACATTGAAGACAACCCAAAAAAGTCTGTAAATTCATAAGTTACTGACCCAGAACAAGGAAATCAAAAGGTTAAAACCAGACAGAAGTGGAAACTTATTTTTTTCGTATTAATAAAGTTTTGAAACCTACAGATTTCCATGCAGTGCAGGTATGCATAGTGCATTAGAAGTAATATCCTCAAATGTGAAGCTGTTCAAAATAAAACTTTCTCTTCTTCTGGGAAATGGTGGTTTGCTATCATTTGCTATCATTTCCTGGGGGGAATGATAGAGCAGAATTCAACCATCAGTTGTGACACATGGATTTATTTCACATTTGCATTGTAGAGACTATGCAAATGATCACTAATTGCTCTCTGGAGAGCATTGTGCCCCCTTTTTGATCTATGTATTTATCCGTTTCATTCTTCTGAGGGTACAGAAACACTGGAGGAATCGCACAGCATGCAGCTTGAACAAAGGTTTTGAAAGAGAAGAAGCTTTGGAATATAAAGTATGTCACAAATTTAAATTTCTCAGGATTTTATATATGGATATAGGAAAGGTTATATCATGTTTTTAACCGCATAATACAATTGCTTTTGATCAAACATTTTTTATTTACACTGACAAAAAGTTTATGATCCATTATTTCTCAATTGGTGTAGTTGGTTGAATATAAGATATATATGCAGAATCTTAACTCAGTTACTAACATTTTCAAAATAGATTATGCTTCAATTGTTCTCCAAACTATTGCAAAAATTGAAAGCCACAGGCAAGAAACAATCATGTACACAAAATGCAGTAAACATTAGAACCCTATTTGGTAATCTCAGAGTAGAAAATAAATTTAGCATTTCACAGTTCCCCCCTACCACCAGCACTGCTCACATCCTGAAACTACCATTGTGACCCCTGTCTCGTTTAGGAAACTGTTCTGGTAGGAAACTTTAATTTAAAATCTGCAAATCTGCATAAAATTGCTAGCCTTTTCATCTTTATATGTACAGCTAAGACTGTATCAGTATTCAGAGTGATATTACCTATCCTTTTTATGCCTGGCCATTTTTTAAATACAGTCATTTGCTTTTCTTCTATAACAATATCAAAGATCTCTTGTGCAATATTCTACTTTCCAAATTGCATGCAGTCCTTCCATGGAATCTGTAAAACAATTGAAGAGAGACTATGTTGCCTCTGCAGACACAAGATATCAGCCAAATTCATTTATACTTTAACATATTTTTGTCTTTTTCTCAGATATTAAGAAATTCATTTACAAAACAGATCTTTAAATGTATGGAGCTTCACAGTTGCTAGTGCAAGTTAGTTATGAAAATACCGTTCCTTTACCCTAAAGGAAAATGACAATGACCTAGCACGTGATCAGGTAGTTAAATTAAGCTCCTCAGCTTTAATATCATACTAAATATACAAACATCTATAGGAAGAAATGCTCTGAGATTGAACAAGTCTGAAAATTAGAATAAAAAATAATGCTTTCCTAAAAAACATTGGAAATATGTTAGTGTACGAGAAGAAAATTTAACTTGGAAATAGTATTAAACCTATTAAACTTGTAAATGTACCATCAGTTAATGTTAATATCGCATTGAACAGAACCTCAACTAGTGTAAATTGTTATTGCATGTTTGTTGCTGTCCCATCCCTTTTAAATATAAGAACTGAGGGGTGGGAGTTGAGTAGTTTATTTTGTCTGGCATTTCAAAATTTGCTTCTGGTAAACCTACATCACAAGACGACAGATGTATTTACTCTGGCCTAATCCATAACCTAGATCTTCAGTGAGTCAAACACCTTGAACTGCTGTACCATCCTAGCCTTTTGGCATAAAATATTGAAATACAAAAAGCTGAGACATTGATAACACTTGATAATATCTCAAAAACGTATCTCAAATTCCAGAAGTCTCACTGTATTCATTAAAATCATTAAAGCTATTGGCTGAATGAATACCAAATAGGTTCTCATATGAAAACTGAGTAATATATTAATAATACTCCAGTCCTGTCTGAAATTATTTTGGTTATACTCTTACAAGTCTTACAAGATTTTTTTTTGCACCGGTGAGATCCTGTTAGATTGAAAATGCTGCTTATGTAGAATTTCTGCTTAATTCAGATCTAAGAAACACAGGTTTTTTGAAATGTTTATCTCCCACTAATTTCATGAAGCATGAAATAAATGTTCTCAAACTCCATCTTTAAGAACCACTAAAGTTTCACTTATGATTTTGAAACTGTTCCTGTGTAAATATTATTCCAGTGGAGTAAATATGTTATATACCTTTAGATATACATATTTTAAGTGTTATCTTAGACCTTATCCATCACTTTTGTAGTCATGTACTTATATTACTTTCTTCTCTCCACAAGCTTGTGTCAAAGCACGAGATTGAGCCCTGTACTAGAAACTGTGTATTCACATGCACAAAAGTTAATCAGATTTTGACTGTATTAAAACCCTAAACACAATGGAAATATATTAACTCTGGCAAGTCTGATAGTACAACCAAGAGATTGATCAATGCAAGTTACCTATAAACAGATCAAAAGGAAAATTAGCTAACAGAGGACTCTTGCAGTAGCTGCACTGGGAAGAAGTGCAGAAGCTGCTGAAGACACATTCACCTTGCAAGGGTAACTGAAATCCAATCTCTTCCTCAGTAATCTTTCTTTGTTGTATCATGACAAGCAGTGTGTGCCAAGGTTTCCATTCTGTCCAGTGTTGGTGGAGCAAATCCAGAAATGTAATTTCATGTCAGCACATGTCACTGCTTGCCAACGCAACTTCCCTCCTCTCTTAGCACACCTAATACAATAATCACATGCAGATGGTTTATGCATTGGCTGTCCATCACCTGTCCTGTGAAGAGCCTGGCAGACATTATCAAAAAAAGAATTTCAGGTAAGGCAGACACAGCTAATTCTATGTAATTGCTAAATGTGGCATTGGTTTGGACACAGAATGTCATTTAAGAAACCGAAAACAAAAGCAAAACCCTTACATTAATAGACAGTATTGTTTGTTCTTACTAACATATAAACTTTCTCATGTAGGAAGAAGTTCTGAGTCTTTAAAAACACACTAAATTAGAAATGCTGCTTAATTAGGAAAAATAAATATTAATAAGAAAATATTATTAATAATAATATTTTTAAATATTAATAATAAACATTTTTCCAAGAAATAGAGCTACACAAGTATTTATTATAAGGAATCAACTTTGCCTTTGAGGGTTTGAAAACAAAAGACTTATATCAAATAAACATACATTAAATGAGCTAACTGTATAAATGTCGAGAAATCTTAAACTCTGAATTTAGTTTACAAGCTAGAATCATCTAGTTAGTAAACTGATAACTGAAAGGAATGAGGTTTCAAAAAGGTATGCCACATAAAGGATTGCAATATAATATACAAATAGTGTCAGCAGATCCTATTTTCATCTTCTTTCCAGAAGACTTTTACACATATTTGAAACACTGTATTATACTATACAAATTAAAGATTTTCCTAGTCTGCTGTGCATGTTATTTGAAATATCCTATATATGAGTTATCTCCAAAGTAAAATCAGTGATAGTGCAGGTAAATGTAAAAGCAAAAGTTTGTACAGTTCTTTGCAATAAATTCAGGAAAGGACAGAACTGCTGCTGGTTCTTCCTAGCAAAGAAGAGAGCCTTGAGTTATTTGTTAATTTTATTTGATTGTTCTGGTTTTGGGCTTGGCTTTTTTGTTTGTTTGGGGTTTTTTTAAGACAAGTTTTAATAATGATACTGAATTAGACAGAATTGTTAACATACTGATACAGGATAAGAATCCACCTCCTACATCACCTGTATACAGCCCTCTCTACTCCAAGCTCTCCACTATTCTTCCTGCACGATAGAACAAAATTTAAACAAAATTAAAAGAAATAATAAAATGGCATAATGCTTCTAGGTCTTATAATTCTCACATTTCTAACATCTATTTATATGTAGAAGTAGACATTAAAAAGAGTTCCCTTTTATTCCTGATCCTCTAAGAGCATTTCTTTTGCCTTCCTCTCAGTTTTAGTTTCATTTCTCACACAAGGGAGAATGGACACTGGTTCCTCAGCCATCAAGTGACTGAAAAATCTTATAAACAGGCTTCAACTCACCTGGAAAGACTATATGATAAGTAACTTGATTGCAACCATTCCTAAATCTGTAATTTTTGAAAACCTAAGAGTACAGGCATAATATAAAATGCATCTTTCTAACTTGTAAAACTAAGGGAAAAGTTATCCCTGTGGGACATCCCTGGAGGAAGAAGCGATGATGATACATGCTGATACAAAAAAAATAACTGTATTTGGCTACATTATATGTTTTAGAGTTATGGGCTGAAACCTTTTGCTTGGGGCATTTAACAATGAAGTAGAATATAGCATTTCACAGTGTGTATGTAACAAACTAGATTACGATTACTGCTAATAGTTATTAGCAGAAGATTTTAATATCATGGGATGCCAGATATGGAAAACTCAATCTGTGGAAAAAAGCCTTGTATTTTCCTTGAAGGACAGAAAAAGGCTGCCTGTGATATTAAACATGAGAAGAACTCACATTTTGGTTCAGTATAATTTCTGCAGAGGTCAGATGTGACCACTCTCATCATTATTTTTGACATTACTAATAAGATATTTCTACATATTCAGTAACCCCATTTCCATTTGATCATCTCTGTTGTACTGACTGATACTCAAAACTTTTGATGGCTGTTAACATGAGAAACATTAATAGACAGAAAAGCAACTTTTTGAATTACAAACTTATTTTCTGTTTAATTTTTAACAGGTAGGAATGACTTCTACAATTTTTCCTGAGATTTCTGGAGAGCTGGCAGCATAAATACCTTTTCCAGAATACACTTAAATGTCAGGATGGAATTTGGTTTAAGACATTCAGTTTAATTTTATCTTTCCACATTTCAAGAACACAACAAAATATTTATGAATTATAAGCTATGAAGCTACTACTACGTTTCTTGATGCATTATAAAGATTTAAATATGTCACTGACCAGTATTTTGCTTTATAGCAAAAGTTTCTTTCTGTCAAATATTTATGAAAATACAAGTTAAAATTCCTGTCTTATTGTAACCACTGTTTTTTTCACCTCAGGCATTGCTCCTTCATTTAAAAAGATTATCTGTACATCCAAATACATTTCTCTGTTTTTATGATCTCTACTGTCATAAAAATATACTAGAATCTAAAAAACGCAGCGCTGCACTATAAAAATTGTAAGATTAATTTGCTTTCTTATAATTTAAAAGAAGGAATTCCACTTTATGAAAAAAGATTTTTACAGTAGGTAAGGCATACGTTTCAATGCATTTGTTAAGTCATGAAGGATATCCAGGGAAGTCATTAAAGTCATGACCTTGAGTAAACTTTACTTAGACAGGATGTTGCTGAAATAATGTAGTGTTTTTCAGAGGTGATAGTATCACTGAACAATATTAAGTACATATAAAAAAAAAAAAAGATTTTATTACTAAAGTAGTTCTATATTGAAATCACCTCTTCATACCTTTAACTCACTAGTAAAACAGATGTAAAGAGACTACAATGAATATGAAGGATAACGTTGTTCATTTTTAGTTGGAAAACATTATTCTGTATACACAAGGACTGCCATTTACACACTCAGGTATTCAGCAACATATAAAAGAATGATATGATGAAAAGGGAAGCTTTAAGAAGGCAATCAGATCTGGGGGAGCTTATGGGATTGTTTCTAGCTGAATTGACACTATACAGTTGAAGAAATGAGAAGGCAGATGTTGTTTGCTGTAAAAAAAAAGATTCAGCAAAACCCATGGGGTAACTTTTCTGTATAAAATCACCCCATGAAGTATTTTGCAGAACCCCATAGCAAGTAGCCTGAATCTCTTCAATATTCTCTTCAATATTGTATTTTCTCTGTATTTTAGTCATTTGACACATAAAACACTTATTTAAAATAATGGGTTTTCAAGCTAGCAGTTTTCTCATGGATTTTTCTATTTTTTTTACAAAATGCAGTTGGAGGTTGGGAGGAATTATTCCTATGCTAATTGTCAAGAATTAGTTCTAAGATCTGTAGTTCTATGTGATCATTCAGCTATGATGCTGATGAAGACGTGTTTCTGGCTCTGAGACTGGAGATACTGAAATAGTTTTAAAGTACAATAGCAAACAGCAGGCAGTGAATAATTCAGATCTGAATAATAGTTTTTCCTCTTCTCAATCTGATGTGGTTTGTTTTCCTATATTTCTAGTTATTTTAAGATACTTAGTGTTAAACTCTAAAAATAGAAATGAACACGGTAGCAAACTTATCACACCAATATGATTCGAATACATCATGTTTGAACTCTTCCCAAACAAAAGCTTTTTCTATGTGTTAATCACAATTATTTTTCCCCAGTAATCTTGAAATTTATTAATAATTGTTTCAGCATATGACCAATCTCAGGACTTTTTTCCACAACATGAGATGTCAATGTGCACTTGCAGCCCAGAAGGTTGACCATATCCTGGAGCTGCATCAAAACCAGCATGATCAGCAGGTCAAGGGAGGTGATTATCCCCCTCTACTGTGGTCTCATGAGACTTGACCTTGAGTACTACGTGAGATGTTGCAGTGAGTCCAGAGGAAGGCCATGAATATCTCAGAGGGCTGGAGCATCTCTCCTATAAAGGCAGGCTGAGAGCTGGGTTTGCTCATCCTGAATAAGAGAAGGCTCGGGGGAGACCTTATTGCAGCCTTCCAGTGCCTAAAGGAGATTACAAGAAAGCTGGAGAGGGACTTTGTAGAAGTCTAGTAGTGATAGAATGTAGTGATAGAACACCATGTAATGGGTTCAAAATTAAGGACAGTAGATTTAGATTACACATTATGAAAAAAATTCTTCACTCTGAAGTAGGTGAGACACTGGAACAGGCTGCCCAGAGAAGCTGTGACTACCCCCTCCCTGGCAGTGTGCAAGATGGGGCTTTGGTCAACATGGTCTAGAGGAGGGTCTCCCTTCTTACTGCAAAGGGTTGAAACTAGATGATCTTTAAGGTCCCTGAAGAGCTAGTAGTAGTTCTTGCAGTAACTAAAGGACAGTGTCATGGCGAAATGTACAAAGAATCAGCATGATGATTGCTACCTATCAATATTCAAAAATCTACTGCATTTTACATTTTAATACGAAATTCCCTGCTTTGTATTTAACAAATGTGTTGTTAGCTTTGGAGACTGGAAAGTTTTCTTTACTGTGTTTAAAATTTCAGATCCCTAACTTCAGCAACTGGTTATTTTACAGATTTAACAAAACCATATTACTGTTTGATAACCTTCATGGAAAGTAGTTCTTTTAAACTGCAGGGGCAATAACAGAAACATTATACTGAAAAATCCTTGGTGTCAAACATTTTTAAACTTTTGAGACAATTTACATTTTTATAGACAGTCTCGTATTTCAAGCCTATATTTACTGACTCTACATTTATGGACAGTTAACTGTCACACTGCGAGGCACTGAAACAGTTGATTGATAACACAGATGAATGACTGATAGCAAATTTTGTGATGCATATTTTCAAGGATACTTGTGAGAGAAGATAAGGAATCTTAAAATTGTTTTTATGTCAAGAAGGGAGTAAGGGTTAAGACCTTATCTGTTTGGTAAGATCACAATATTATCCATGCAATAATTGTTGCAGAGGAGACTATGTTTAGTGTGTGTTTCCCCTGCTTTTATTTCTTAATATAACTTCAATAATTTCCATAGAGGTACTCCTGATTAACATATATGACAGAAGTTATCAGCTATAATACACAATTTTCTACAGTAAGTTGAACATGTTTAAGCTCCCTCAGTTTTTAATTTTTCCGAGGAAGAAAGTAGTACAGGGATTCATAATCTATCCACAAAGAGAATGTTATGGACCACATATTGCTCTTGACGGCTATGGTAATGACAGATCTCCAGGGTAATGCTGAAAGCATCCTCACCATCCTCCCTCAAGTAAGCAGTGTCTGGATGCTGTTAGCATCACAGAAAATACTGAGTTTATGGTAATGGAGAAGAAACTTTAAAATGTAGCTGATATTTAAACTGATTTTCCTAGGTCTAGCTCCACTTCCTCAAGTCAATTTTCTTATCTTAGCTCCATAAAAATGCTTTGTGGTCCTGACATAACTGTTTGGTGAAGAAGCCAACACCTTGTGCTCTTGGCAATTCAGAGGATTCTCAGTGCAGGTTTTACTTTAGTTTTAATTAACAGTCCTCAAAAAATTAATTTAAACCTGTAAAAATTTATAACTGTATTAATAATACAACTACCTTTTCTTCTTTTATGAATTTCTGATAATAAAGGTCTCATAGACTACTATTGCCATTAATCATTAATTTTTCTTTTTCAGACCAATTTAAGATAAACCCTTTGTTCATTGTGCAACTTGCATTGACTTATGCCTCCTGTTTTATTCCAGAAGACTTTAACAGGCTAGAAGGATGTGACAATTTTCTATTGCAACTTTTATTACAAGGATTTGCATATCTTTTTCTAGTGAACTGTGAAATCAGCATTACAATTTCAAGTAAGCTGCAGTTCCCAGACATGAAAAATAATTATGAGGCCTAAATAAGATCAGGCATCAGATCACTTTTCTTGGATCTCTCTATATTGCTTTGAGTATAGCCCTGTCCTGAAACTACATTCTTGGAGAGCAATGCTCTTTCATATAAGACTGTTCTAAAAATACAGTCTTCTACTGCTTGCCATTGGAGGAATGCAAGAACACTAATATATGAAATGAAGCACTGCACAGCTAATGGCAGAAAGGCTTCAAAACATGAAATAGCAGAGCTTTTATATAGTAACTGGGAAGACAGTTCCTTTAAATAACGAAAGTTTCAAGTTTCACACAATTTTTAAGCAAATACAAGCAAATACAAGAACAAATACAAAGACAGTTCTTGTATTTGCTTAAAAATTGTGTGAAACTTGAAACTTTCGTTATTTAAAGGATTCACATTTTTAACTCTTGCTAGGTCCTCAGATCAAGAAGCATTTTCCTTACATATCAAACTAGCCAAGACCTGTGTGTTGCTGTGAAATTTTTGTTTATTAGTTTTTCCTATTTATGACAACAATGTTTCACAAATGGACTTTGGAAGCTGACAGTCTTTCTCTGCAGACATTCAGTCAGAATTCCATCGACACCGAAGGTCTGTTAGAGGGTGTGCAGATTTTCTGTGGCTTGTATTATATTTGGGTTTGTAATTGTCTTTTTGTTCTTCCTTCTACATAATACCTATTCTTGCTATAAAATTGGCAGGCTGACATGCTGAGCCACTCCTGTCAAATGTTCCTACCAGAAATATATTTTTGACACCTTTTTTGAATATTAAGTAGACAACCTGTAGCTCAGATTTAAACTAAATTCTTTGATTTAGGCATTCCTCTTAAAAAATTACATCTCCATCATAATTTCATAAATACTTCTTGTTTTTCCAGCATGGATGACTGAATGATTTCAAAGCATTCCTTAAATTAAGGGTGAGCTCTGCTCTTATTAACACTTCCCAATTAGATGCTTGTCTTGAATAGGAAGCATCTGGATTATTATAGATCATAGAATCATTAAGGTTGGAAAAGACCTCAAACATCATCTAATTCAGCCATCCCCTTACCACCTATATTATTTACTACATTTCTAGGTGTATGGAATAATTCAAGTTGAAAGGGACTGAAGGGAGTCCCCTGGACCAAATTTCTGCTTAAATCTCATCTATGATGTAGGCCAGGTTTCACAGGGCTTTATATCCTGTTTGGTCTCAAAAACCTCCAAGGTTGGACCAAAAATGCATAAACTCTCTTCCAGTGCTAGAGTACCCTAATCACTGAGAGGTGAGTTATATTGGCTCCCCCCAGATGTCCACCCAGCCACTTGTTCATTCCTCTTCCTCAGCAAGACAGGGGGAGAAAAAATAAGATGGAAAAAGTTCACCCCTGGGATGGCAAACTGTGTCCTTATCTTTAACTGTGACCTGTCTGTCTATGTTTCTGTTTATCTGAGTCCTCTATGTAGGTATTGTTGAAGGCAGTACCTTGTCTACAGCAGTCTGTGTGACCAACCATGTCAGCATCCTGCTTGTATGTGTATCCGCAACATATGTTGATCTTGACCACTGGCTGTACCTGTGAACAGGAAAGCAGAAACTGCATCCCTCAGATTGGGCAGAGACCCCAGGATGGGTTCCAGCAGCCAAGCAGCAAGAAGACCCAGAGTTGTTGGAGGAGAAGGCTTCTTTTAACTTCCTTATTTCTAAACACCTGTTAAATCATGCATGAATCAGAGTCTGTGAGGAAATCCTATGACTTCCTCCTTGTAGTAGTAAGGAACATGGCATGGCTTTAACAGCACATTCAGAAGGAAAAATAAGAGTAGCGACACATGACAAATATAGGTCAACACCTATATAGCTTTAAATATCTTATTCTTTTTTCAGCCCAATACACTTGTGTGTCCTTAACAGCAATAGCTTCCCCTCTTATTATGGGGGTTTGAATAATTAGGTTCAGCTGAATGTAATTAGCTTCCAGCTGGCAGTGCTTATGTAAGTTGCATTGAATAGTGATGAATTATGTAGGGGAAAAAGAAAAAAAAAAACACAAAAAAGCAAACCCACCTTCTTTTCAAATTGTTTGTTTTGAGTGTTTTCTGCTCATTTTCTCCTAACTTGCCCACTTGGTACAGTAAGAGGCCTTTCAATAATGTTCAGGACCAGCTGATTATGTGGAGTCTTAATAGTAGCATGCTGCTTGGTTTTATCACTAAAGCTTAGTAGGGGTCTGCATATTCACCATTTGAGGTTTCTCTCCAGCTTTTGTTTTTTTACCCCTCAGTGATGTAAAACTCAGTAAATACCCCTAAGATTTCTTATTACTGACTGCCTCACAGGCTGTCTCTCAGGCCGAGGTTGAAATGTAACTAGTTTTTATTGGGTAAGAGAAGAGTATCACTAGACACAGATCTGTCAGACAGTTCTGAGATTAAAGAAATTGTTCATTATAGAGTGCAGTCTGTGGAGTCCTACTGCACTTTTCACAGGTTCATGAAGTTCTTGTCAGCAAGATTCAATTTCATTTATTTTAAGAATTGTGACATAATAGTTACTAACTCTTTTGCTAAAGGAACATTGCATTAATTCTTGAAATACCTGCAGGCACACTGCTGCATTTTTCTATCTTTTTTTCTCAGTTCAATATATCTCTTGATTTATCCACCAGTTTATTGGTATATCTGTTCTGCTGCTGACTTTCAGCAATTCTGCTTTCTTTTGCATTTTCTGCTTTCCATCTCTAATTCTACCTTTTGGGTTTAATCCTTATCTACTGAGGGTAAATTCCCATGCATTAAGTTATTTAATTCCGTAAGTATCCCTTTACAAAATCGGTATTTTATCACCCTTTTGAATGACTTGAATGTACTATTAGAACACTAAAGCAAACAAAGTACATTCTACCTATTGAATTGAATACTGTCTGGGCTTTCCTCATTCTCTTTGTAGTCCGCTCTTTTATTCTCTCAATTCTCTTGGCTTTTAAGTTCTGTTTGTTGTTATCCCTCATGTCTCAGTTGCTGTTTGGAAATGGTTGTGATATAGATTAGGAGAATATTTGCTAGATCAGCTTCAAAGCTTATAGAAAAGAAATGCTGCATTTTCACCATTCATTGAGGTTTTTTTCCAATGTGAAGTACTATGCAAAGAGCTAGTTTTAATGATAGTTATTTTAAGTAGATAGAGTAGATTTCTTCTTAGATAATCATAGCCACAAAAAAAACCCAAACAATAATGCTTAGACTTTAAAATAAACCAAGCTGTACTTTTCTTCATCAGTTTTTGATGTTAAGTGTATCTATAGATTCCAGAAACACTGAATTAGGAGTAAAAAAAAATCTTGTGAAGGGCAAGCTGGAAATCTTTGTTTATAAAGAAATTTACCTGTTTAAGGTTTATCTGTATCTGGTGGTGTTCTCTTTAAACAGCCTGAAGCATACAGTATTGTCCTTTACTATCCTATCTCATTCTTCTTTTCTAGCCTATGAAAAACAGTAGATCTAGTTTATAGGATATGGGATTTTGCAACTGAGAGAATGGATCAGTTCCAGAGTTGTATGCATTTTTCAGAAAGCAACTGTTAAAAAGTTGCATCAAATGTATGAGTGTTGTATGACTTTCCAGTGGACCATGTTCATCCTCACTTCCATTTTTTGCAGGAATTAATTCTGCAGTGTCAACCCACCTCTTATAAAAGATAACTCTTAAAAATTTGTTCTGGCTTGTTAAAAACAAGGGGAGGGGGGGGTCCTGTGTTTTTGTGTAACTACATACACCATGTTGTGAGAGATCCTCTTTAACATTTTTAAAAGGAAAGAAATGACCTCCTAAGGCATCTAAGAAAGGACCCCAACACAAGATAATAAATAATTAAAATTAAAAGTTAAATTTTAATTTTCTGTTCAAGTGTTAGCCTTAAGTGAATACATAGGATATCTGACACCAGAAATAATCTTTATTGTTATATATGTTTTTTTTTTCTAGGGAAATAGATTCAGTTATAGGTATATTTCATATAAACATATTTTAACACAGTAATAATCCAGAGTCAGTCCATTAACTTCAACTTTACAGCTATATGAAGGACAAAGGGTCTACTCTGGCATTTTCTTTCTTCTATTTTAGAATTAAAAAATCTGTAATAGGTATCCTATTATAAATTATCAGATTATGGATTCTGAGAAGGTTAAAATGCTTGTGTATACTTTGGGGTCTGTTTGCTTGTGACAGAAATTGAGGAGAGATATTTGCTCTCTAATACTTTGTGCCCACCATCCTTTTTTATGACAGAAACAAAGCAAAAGTTGAAGCACCTATAGTTTTCAGTTATTTAATTGAAAACAGTATCTGATGCTTCTTGAACATAACAAACAAAACAAGGACTGGTAACATATTGTAGACTACATTGAAATATATGTAAATCCAATAGTCAAGTTGTCTCACACCCCTCACACCACAACAGAACAGATTGTGACACTCTGTGATGCGTCTGCATTGAAAAAGTGTAAAGAGAACTGTGATGAAAACACTCGGTTCACTACTGGCATTTAATCAAACCCCAAAATGTTTAGAAATAATTTCTTCTCTCAAAACCAAAGCCCATCTTCCTATCATTTTCTTGGTCAGTATAGACAAAAGCAGAAACCTATCTAGAAGTCCAGTCGATAAGCAAGGCATTGTCTTCAACTTAAATCTTTCTTTACTGAAACTTTTTCTAAATATAGCCTCTCTTTTTCTGTAATTGCATTAACACACGGCTTTGGCATGTAACCTTGCACAGAGAAGAATCCAGGCTCACAAGCAGTTTATATTTGGAATCATAAACCATCATTTTTCCTAACCTTGAAAAAAATACTGTGTCCTTAATGCAGCTATCCAGAATAACACATTAAATATCAGTCTCCTAATGTATCACTTAGATATTCTTTTTAGCACCCCTGTGATCATTTTCTGTCCTACTGGCCAGCATTGACATTGTTAGTTTGGTGCTCTCTTCACTGCATGAATCCATCTCCTGGCTTGTTTTGAGAGCCCACTTGGTAAAGAAACATTTTGTTATGTCTTTAATAGTGTGTATTCAACATGTCCCATACCCTCAACTGTTCAGTGTTACAGCAAGAAAAATAATTAGTAGTATTTCTCCATAGCCACAGCATAGTTCTGTGGCTATAAATCAAGTGTGGACTACACAGATTACAAAGCTAAAGCAAGTAAGAAAGTTCTTCGCTACCAGACACTATCAAAAATCAAAGCAACTGATGCCTCCAGCTGGCACACATTTTTAATTATAGTTCAGCAGTATCTAATTGCAAATGAACTTGTTTATTTTTTACAGTCGAAATCTTGTTTGTGGGCAAAAAGAAAGCATACCATATGGATAGATATAAATATCTGTATAGACATGTAAAGTAAAGAAAGCATATAAAAAGCTGTAGGGATTTTATTTCATAGAAGACATATACACCATTTGTGTGGTCAAATGTAATTGTTTTTAACAGATTTTATTTTTGGTGAAATTAGTAATTCTCTTCATTGTGAAGTTAACCAGGAAGTAAAAATGTCTCTTCCTTTTTAGGACTTTACTGCAGTCTCCAGCCTATTGTTGCTTTCTCTAAAATGTTCTACTGTGTACCATTTATATACACTCCTTTCCAAAAAGTGGACATTGCAATAACTGCTCCTAACTTTGAAGAGTTTAAAGATTAAACTTCAGAGTCCCAGTTCTTCTCTGAAGTGCCTAATGTAGGAGTAATGTGAAAGCTATATTATTTTGCAGGACCACAGGGTTGGCACATTCTGCCAACTGATATAAAAATGGATTGCTGCTAATCTCCTGCATTGTATGCTGCTGCCAACTATTTATGGGTCAGAATAGTAACGGAGTGCTTTCAGGAGTCTCATCTGAGCACAGGTTTTCCACTTGAAGGAGATGTCTGATATATAGAATTAAGGCAAAGAGTTAGAGACTGATCCTCTCACTTTTCTAAGGACATATCCTAGTATATTCTCTTCTTGGGCAAAAAATAAAAAATGAGGAAAATACACGAATCCCAGAAATTTAGAATTTTTATTTGTCTTGCATGGAAACTGAATGCAAGCCCAGCACAATTTAAAGGAAGGGGTTGGACATGGCCTTCTACTTCTCAGGCAATGTGCAGTCAGTCCCTAATCACTGCCTTACAGAGATTAACTCTATTGCAGTCATTTATAGAGATTATGCCAATTCCTCCTGCAACACTCAATTTTATTGTCAAACATATAGGCAAATGTTTTCTCATCTCAGTTTCCCAAAGGCAGTTGAGCAAAACCAACTGAGCTCGTACTAAGCTAAAATAAAATTTCAAATTTCTATCATGTAGTTGTGTTTATTTTTGTACTAGCCATCCCAAATCAAAATATGTTAATGATGGAGGTATGCAAGTTCATCTTTTTCCTCTAAACATTAAAAAATTATACATAATTTTTTATGTATATCTTTAGAGGGTGCGTTCTTATATACTTTCCCAGTAATAAGGAAGATGATATTTTTTTTTGTCTGTAGTTGCTTTAATCTCTTTTCAGTTTCTGCTGGGATTGATATGGGCTTTGCTAAAATCCTCTACTTTGTGCTTTCTGGTGCTAGTCTTCAGAGGAATCCTGTATAATCAATTCTAGGCAGTCTTTTAGACAAAGGAAATCATGCTGAGTAAATAGAATGCATAATTGTGCTCAGTGGATAAGAATTCAAGTGCATTCTTTTCTTTCTTCTTAAATTACTCATATTCCCTAGGAGCCATCTTGTTGTGAATGAGATCTTGTTTCTCTCTTTCTTATCATTTGTCTTCATTCATTACAGCTGTTGTAATTACACAGTAAAATGGTTTTGAGTTTGCATTTTTAGAATATTTTATCAATTGTGCAGAAAACATCAGGGGTTATAATAACCCAACGATGATTAGACTTTAAGGTGCGGAGATGTCAAATGACTATTGTCTACAGTACATGTACAGAGACAGTTAATCATCTCTAGGAAAAAAAAAAAGATGATTGTAGGAAGGGGGAGAAAGGAAGCAATTTTGAAGGGATATTTACTTATTGTTTTTGTCTTGCTTATCTGAGTGTTCTGATTGCCAGATGGATTCATAAACAGACTGAGGTTTTCATGACACTTGGCACTGGCAGCACGTAATGATCAGCAAGCCTAGGCAGTTTACAGTAGCATAAAGTTAAATGGCTTTGTAACACTGAACACCCATTTGAAGAATTAGTGTACGTTTAGTGATATTTTTTCTTTTTTAGGCTTACAGAAAATGACAATAACAGTTTTTTTCTGAAACAGAAAAATACAGACAATTAGGAAAAAAAATAGAAAAACAATAAGAGAAAAAATGTAATTAAAACATAATAATATCAATAATATTTTAAAATAAATTTTAGATATTTTAATAATTAAAATATAATCTTTTGATTTAAAAAGGCAAATTGATTTTGATTGTCCTGGGGATAAATATATTTTGATAATAATCAAAATGTATGTCAGAAAAGGTATTCTTATTAAACCATGATTGAACTAAATTTCTAGTTAATATTACTCATTAAAATCAGCTGATATATAGAAATTAGTTTCTGGGTATTGACAATGCAAAGAAGATGATTACAGTTCTATTATATAGGAAAGATTAGATTTGCTGTTGTGACAATGAAAGATTTCCAGTTGTGTTGCTCCAAAACAAGTGCAGGTGTTACCTTTAGTGGACAATAGTTTTTTCAGGAAGACAACAACGATTGTATCTTGACAAAGATTTATAGGCCACACTCTACTTTTTAACAGCAAATTCCCCCCACACACACACACACCCCAGCAAGAAAGTGTATTTAAGCCTTGTAGCTAGATATATATATTTAATCTTTAGTCTTAGGTTTGTTTTTTTTTTTTTCCCATGGGCAACCTCTGCTGATCATTATTTGAGAAAGGAATATTGAAACACTTCTGAGTATACATTTGTTGTATTGTAGTACAAGTTTTACCTTCATATTATCGCTATTCCATGATCATGCAACAGCAAAAATAAGTTCTTTTGGTTCTGTGTAGTCCACCTCCAGTTTACATTTTCCATAATTTTTTTTCATAATAATATTTTTCCTGTCTAGAATACAGTCTTTCATTCATAATCCATCTCACTGAATGAAGAAAGGTTTTTATTCTGCAGGATAGGTTTTTATTCCAAAAGAATAAGGAGAGTGGGATATTTTACATCTGCATTTTCTGAATGTCCTCTGTGATAGCATAATTCATAATGACCTCTTTTTCCTTCTTAATTCATACAAAAGATCTGAAGGGATATTACTGCATAACCATAGACATCTTTCTGAGACTACAATTAATATAGATGTATGATCACCACTTTTTTCTTTCAGTCTCTCAATATCACCAATATTTATTTTTGTAGCTAGTCTGTACTCCCTTAATCAACCAATAAGCTAATGACAAAGTAGTCACAGAAAGCACTTCAGTGATAGCTAGAAGAACGTTTGCATCCCTTACACTCCCCTTTTTGCAGGAAAAGTAAGAAAAAGTATAAGAAAACTGGACTCTGAATCAACATATGTTTACTTTGCTACGGGAAGATTTCAAATTATGATCAAAATTCTGATTTCTGTGTGCTGGCCACAGTCCTGAATATCACTGATAACTTTGTGACAATTTTATGGCTCTCATGCAAGCTTGTTGTTACTCTTCCTCATTTATAGCACGCCAAATGTCTTCAGCCACGTGAAAGACAGCAGTTTATATATACCTGTCCTTCAGCTGACGGATAGACAGGATACAGCAGCAGTGTTTGTCTAAGTCTTACAACTATACAGTGTGTTGTGAGTATGGCTGCTACACTGGACATTAATTTTAGTTGCAGACCTTGTATATCTCCTCACTTTACGGCAGGTTTTATAAGGAAGTCCTGGCTATGAGAAAAGATAACTTGTTGTCAGTGTTGTCTGACCATTGTGTAGGCAGCAGAGTCTCATTGAGGAATAAAAATAGTTGGTAGTTAGCAATGACAGGTGTGAAAAATTGCTTTGATTAAAAAAAAAGCAAATACTTTATGTATTTTTTAAGCCATATTGAAAGCAAAATCACCAGCTGCGTTAAGGAAAAAAGTTTTTCTTGCCCAGCTCTAGATAGTTTTGTCTAATTTTCATGTCATCAAGAAAGAGAAGTGAGCATCCCCTGCAGGCAATTCATCTTGCACTAATACTACAGATGGCTAAGCACTGAATGTCCAAAGTCTGTATTCCCAAATACCACTCCTTTCATACATGCTTGCAAGCTTCTTGAGATCCATCTGGCATTATTAACATGTAAATAAAGAAATTAGAAGAAAGGGAAGAATATCACTGCAGGAATGTACAGTTAGATTTAGCATCGATGGCACTCAATGGAAGACTTGTTTTTTCCTCAGCTGGGGGAAAAGGAGGGTGCTGCAGACTTGAGATTTCAGGAACCCTTTTGAGAACAATCATGGCTTAAGAATTAAATAGATTTTACTAAAGCAACTGAGGCATCGGAGACTGATGACCTCACCAGCCATACTCCATGCAACAGCTCCTGAGAGATAAAATGGGAAAGATCTGGGAATGCTGACAGTTGGATCATTTAATATATACTGCTACTTTCTCTAATGATGGATCTTTTGAAACTTCACACATACACATTCCTAATTTTATGTTTTATTATTATTATCTGCCTTTACGGTGCAAAGGCCAAATTAGTTTAGTATTTTTCTCTTGCAGCCTCTCTTGCAATACTTTGCAGCGTTTCCTGTACCTTGGGCCCTAAGGTCTTCTTTGACTTTGTTTAGTGGAAATACTTAGCATTTCAGACAATGGCAATCTCATTTCTATCCCTTATCTCGCTTCCTTTTGATGTACTTGGACTTATTAATGTTGCCTTTTGCTGCAGCACACTGTACTTTGCCGGGGAAGTTTCTGAATAGTTAAGTAATGAAGTCCTTGATATGGTAACAGTGTGCACACTTCTTTTCTGTCTCCTTAAATAGTTTCATATACATATAACATTTTGTTGTGATGGCCCTCTCTAATTCCAGTTATGGTACTTCATCACAGCAGCCTCTCTCCAGCTTGCTGTACCAAAGCTATCGCTGTAGTGATCTTTACAAGAGTCATGAAAGCATTGTAGTCTCTACTGACACAGTGCTGGGGTTTTTTTTTAATATTTTTGCCTCTGAGTGTGTGAACAGGCAGACATCAGCCAGTAGATACCAAGATTTCTTCAACTACTGTGCCATTCCAGTTTCATAGTTATGTAAAGGAAAAATGTCTTAATTTGAAAATACATCATGGTTACAATTTTGTAATTTTTCATTCTTAGACAATAACTAATGATAAGTATTGAATCTGAATTTATATTTCTCTCCTTTTCCTTAGTTAGTATGTTCTTTTGAAGTTGGTGGCAGTTCTGCAGTTTAAATTTTGTTGCCACATTATAGTATGTACTCGGTAGATAAATATCTCACCAGTTTTAGAACTACTAGTTTCATATTTGCCATATATTTTTTTAATATCTGACAACACATTGAACATACCTAGAAACTTTTCATCCCCATCAGCTTTTTTTTGCTTTTTTGCTTGTGGGCAAGCAGTCATGTCTCTTAGCTTGACCTTGTGATGAGGATACATAATACATATGACTGCTTCTTCAAGATAGTTTACTCCAGTGTCCCCACTTGATGTCAAGAAGATGAATACTACTTGCTGACATCACCTCTAAACATGATAAGCCAATCACTTCTGAGGGAGTTTCTGAATGCTAGTGTTTCATGAAGGATGCTGAGGCAGGTTTAAGTGCACAAAGATTTATTGTTGGGGTCTCTAGCTTATTGCATATATAGACTTCAACAGTGCAAGTTCTTTTTTTGGGAAAAAAAAACCTACAAAAGATGAAAGAAAGAAAGAGAGAAAGAAGGGGAAAAAAAAAAGGAAAACTGCCCTGTGGTTATCTAGAAAGAACAGTGACAGCTCACTGTCTAATGCAACCAGTCATGATGGTTTGGCATCATGCTTTTGGCTAGTACCGTGTGCTTTCTGCTGCTGTCCTCACTCTCTCCCCTACCATTGGTTGTTCTTGTTTCTGATGTTATTGGTGCCAACTGGACTATGCAAAAAGAGGCAAATTCTGCATGTTGGTTGTTAAGCATCTTGCACAGAAATGTTTTGACAAAATTTATCAGGTATTAACATATTTTGTTGTGCTCTCTTTGATCCTCTCTAGTATAAACTAAAAACTACAAAACAAGAGATAAAGTGAGGTGGGGAAGACTCTCCTTCCACTGTTAGCAGCCCCCCACCAAAACAGTACTATCAGGTGTCTGCAGCTACTAGATCATGGGAATGACACTGTGATCACAACAACGGGAGAACAGCCAGGGAAAATACTGTTCGAGTGTCTCTGGAACATGCTGTTTAAGCAGCTTCAGGGAAAGGTTACAAAGCTGCAAATAACAAGCCCTTAGGTGAATGTTTTTTGTTTTAGCATGAGTTGTCACGGGACTGAACTGCTTCAGCACAAGAAAAAAGGAAGAAAGGACTATTGAACAACAGGCACTTGGAATATCAACGCTGTGGAAAAAGTCTACTTTGTATGCACTGTTTCGATTGTATTTGTGTGTATGCTGTGGCACACAGGTAGTTCCATAAGCAGCATAAGCAGGGTTTGTTAATATTTAAATACTCTAATCAGTCTGAAGGATTTCAATTTTTTTATATATATGCACAAGTTCTGAGTCAAGAGCAGTTTTGGAACCTTTTGAATAAAAATAGAGTTAAGAGGAATAATATATATGTTACAACGGAATTACTTCTGAAGATTATGGATTTCTAAAGACTAAAGTTTTAATATTATGCTTGGCTTTGCCAAAAATTAAAAGGTTATTTCAGGCATATCTTTTTGGTTTGCTTTGACTTGGTTTTCTGCAAGGGCTGTTTTTCCCCACAAGCCAGAAACAACCAAACAAAAAATTAAGTTGAAGAGACACATGGACAGAACCATAACATGGAGAAAGAACGCTACAAAGAAATCATAAATGTTTGGTAGATGAGGAAGATACATATACTCTGCATCATAATAGGCTTCATGAGGATTTTGATTAGCACTTTTTGATGAAAAAATACATGCTGATAGGTGACAATGTGCCTATGTTTAAAAAAATGATTAACATCCAAGAAAACCCTGACTTTTAATAAGGCAAAGCAGATTTAAAATGTATTTAAAATTTCAAACACATTTTGCTTTGTTCTTTGGAGATGGAGCCTACTGGAAATTATTTTGAAAAGGGAAAAATAAACAAGCAACAAGTATTATGTTCTTCAAAATCCAGGTTTATTTTTCTCTCCGATAAGGGTGATCTTATTCAGAGTCTTGCAGGCTTCATTCCAGCACTGTAAGCAGAGCTGTGTTCTCCACTTAACAAAATAAGATTTCTAAGGAAAGGAAACTAGCTCCATAACTGTGGACCAAATATTCATGAGGTCAAACTTTTCCAGTTGTTATGAAATAAAAGTTGAAACTATCTGGTAGCTCTGAAGACTAACTTGTTGGTTTGTCTGTTTATTTATTTGAAGTTTGATATAGGACAGCGCTTAAGTACCACTAACTTTACGTGGCGGGTTTCAAAAGCACATTCACAATGACAGTTGGATGGCTGATCTGTTATTTGTGTTGTGCCTCTTCTTAAACTGTAATTACTCTTTTATTTGAAATTTGGTGGCAAACTGAGAATTTTAACAGGGTTTGGGTTTTTTCAACTGAAAATCAAATTCCTTTGCGTAGCAATCAAGCAATGGATAATTACATTTAGCAAATTACAAATAATGTTTTTTAGTGATAAATAGTAAACAAATTGAATACAGCATTTTCTTGTAATCAGTGCCTTGGAAAAAAAATCTGTGTATGTTAAATCTCTCCAAATCCTGGTAGTTTAAAAATTATACTACATGTTTTCCATTCACAATATTATACAGATATCCCCAGATATCCTTACGTTAAATACTGATTTACCACTGACTATCCCAACTGCTGTGGGTAGGATTGATTGGCTCACCATAACGATTGTGTTCAGAAACAGATTCATTTGCGTGCTGACACTGCAACCAGTGAGTATAGAAGCACTCACACGTACCTGGGCATTGTTTTTACTTTCCTTAACTCTTTGCTCATAAAAACATAAAAATGTTTTACTGTTTTGTGTCATTGTTTGCCTCACACAGTGACAAAAATATAACACTCAAGAAAGACAAAGAAGGTTGGCCACATTCTGCAGCCCACTCCTCCAAGATTTATCCCACATATTCAACAGTACACACAAGTACTCCCTGCCTAATTCTTTTAGAGTGCATTTAAAGACCTTTGATCCATGAATTTACCTAACGTTCTTTTAAACCAGGGCATTCTATCAGCCTTCATAACTTCCAGTGGCAACGAATCAGAAATTCATGGCCTTTTATATAGCAAAGTATATTATCTATTTTCTTATATCCTAATACCTTAAAAAAGTGCCCTGTGAGTTTCAGTGTTGTAATGTGACATTTAGTTAGTATGTTATTCGTCTTACTCACCATCTTCATGATTTTATAAACCTGATCTCCCACTCTCTTTGCCAAATGTCTATCTGCAACTTAATCAGTCTCATCCTAAACTTATTACCAGATCTTAACACATCTGTGAATAGCAGCTAAGATCATTCAGCTCTGGCAGCTTCATACATTTAGATTTTGTTTGGAAACTCCTAATATATTCACTGTCTCAGAGTATTTTTTTCTTTATTCTTTTTAGGACTTCTTTTTCTAACGATGCATTCAAGCAAGTTTACAAATTTTGAAAGGAAAAAAAAATTACAAATTACAAGCCTTGACAAAAGTTCCCATAAAGTCTACAGGTGCCAATTGTAGAGGTTCTTATATTATTCTCACTGAAACAAGTAAAAACAGCACATATTTTGAAGATAATACAATTACTTCATAATCATGAAATATCTTCGCATATTTAAATAACAGCATATGATTTTTGTTAAGGAGGAAAAGTATCTTATGAAAAGCAATAGAGGGAAATCAGAACCCGTTCACACCCATAACCACAGTCAGAAACACTTTTGGTCCTGTTGTATGGCAAAATATAAAATAAGATGTATTTCATGTAATAACGTTACTCAAAAGGTATTTTCATGCAAACCCACTTATCTGAAATAGTTGAAAATAATTGGAAAGAAACCTGATAGAATTTTTAATTATTATTTTGTATGTTTTTTAAGACTATTGTTGATAGTCATGTCACTCACTGTTACTGCCTGCAAGCAATTCACAAGGTTCAATATTGCAACCGCAGCAGATTCACTGAACACACTATCACAACCACACTAAATACTACACGTGTGTTAGTTAATTAACCGAGACTACAAACTTAAAGCGTAGCAAATATTTACTTACCCATCTCTGGTAAGGGTTTTCAGTACATTACCTCCTGGCCAAGGTGGGAAGAGTCTCCTTGCAGAGTTGGAACAGCAGCTTCCCGCTCTCAGACTGAATCCAAGGGGTTTTATTTGATTTTTCTCTGATGTACTTGACAGTGGGCAGGACTGTGCCCTTAGTGGACAATGCCACCTTCCATGATTGACATTAGCAGTGATACCCCTTATCTTATGCCTTATCTGTCACCTATCTTTGCATTGTCTGGGCCCATTGAAACCAAATGGAGACCTTCTGGCTTACCTTTATCTTACTGCTAGATAGCTGAACAGTGCCTTGTTTGGGACTCAGGGCATATTGTTTGTTGAAGGAATTCCCAGGCTCAACACAGGTTTCGATTCCTTGAATTAGTCTCGTTTTGGAGGACAACTCAAGACTGAGCTCTCCATGGGCTGCCTGCTAAAATGCGGCCTCAAGGCAATCCCAGGCTGAGTTGCTCACAACCCCCCATGAGTCGCCTGATGGGCTAGACATTGCAGAAACCCGTTTGTGGAACTCTGAGTCACAGAATCCTTACAGTGTGTTATGAACTATGTGTGTAGTTGAAGTTCTAATTGCTTGTATTTTTATGCATGAGTGATTTTGTAAAATACTCTCATTCTATGCCAGGTATAGAAACTAAACCAGATTTATATTTGTTTTGTGTATGTACGGCTTTCTCAAGATATTGTACAGTGCTTGACTCACGCTAAGTGTCCATAATAAACACAACTCTGCTTAAATGGATTAAAATACAATTTTCTAGATGACTCAGAATGAGAAACACATACTTTGTGTTGTGAAGTCTTGCTGAGTTGTTTTTGCTTCCCTCTATGTTTGTACAAAAAGTTCTGAAAACAGAACCAAACCCCGACAGTTATGAAATTTAAAAATGATGTAATAATAGACTGAAAAAATATTTTTATATAAACAGAGAATAATTTCATGAATAGAACAAAACAGTGCATATTCAGTACAAGCAAACTGCAAAGTATGCATCTAGGGATGGGACTGAAATAGCATAAATTTCTGTAGGATTGAAATCTCAGTGGGATCCTGGAAAATATTGTAGGGAAACATATACAGTTCGCTAATCACAGGGTAGCTTCAAAAGCAAGCTTTCTTTGTAATATTGTTTTCTAGGAGTTAATTCAGTCTTTCAATGAAAAAAAATTGAATTATTGAAAGGATGGTTTACTCTTTTAACTGAAGTAGGGGACCCTAAGTTCAGTTCAGAATTGCCATCTAGGAAAGATGATCGAAAGTCTGAGAAGTTTCAGAGGAAATCGATAAGAACAATGTAAATCAAAATGCTTGGCCTTGGGAAATACTTACTGAAAACAATGCAATGGTATATTTTAGCTTGCTTTATCTTTGTGGTATTTCTCTATATATAATTTTTTACATAAAGAATGTTAAAAGAACTGTGGTCACTCTAAAGTCTTTCTACTTGAAATGTAAAGTCACATTCCTCTCCACATATGTTTTATTTCCATGGGTTTACATTTGTATGGATTTTATTACGGTTTCATTCACAGAAATATTTGGAGCTACCACTTTGAAGGCATTACTTTGTCACTGAGAATCTTAACAAATACGACCCACTTTTAGCAAAAGTCTCTAAGATCTAAGATTTGTGGGTTGGACTAGATGCTCTTTTGAGGTCCCTTCCAACCCCTAACGTTCTGTGATTCTAGGATCTGAAGCCCCAGTAAAAGTAGATCCTTACTTGAATGTGTATTCATCTGTGTGTTTATGAGATATTCACAGTAAATCAAGAGCAGATGCTAAAACTCAATGCACATGCACATAAGGTGGTTTCACTATAATACATTTCTCTTTCATACAGTCAGCAAATGGAAAAGGAAACTGTATAATGGCTTATTTTCTTGTTAGCAAAACAATTTGGTATTTTTACCAAGATAAAATAACATTTCTATATATCATTGGAAAGTCTCTAAAGAACAATATACATGGCATGGCAGCTGTTAAGCTACCTATAATATGCCTTTCTTGTGAATAGCTCTCATCTGATTGAAGAAATTAGTTTGGCAGAACAAAGTCTATTAGTTCATGAATATATAATGACAAATTAAATACTGTTAACTGATTTCAAAAAAAGCTATGAACAGACTTTTACTGAGCACCTTTGGAAGGTTTATCGATAAAGGTTTCTGCCCATTTTAACTAATAAATGGGTCATTGCATCAAGTTCAGAATCTTGAAATGTGAAAACACCTTTACACCTATACATAAAATAAACTAATTGTTTTGAAGTGAAAATGAGCACAGAGGAAGATAATTTTCCTCATTATAGCTTCACTTTTATTTCCAAGTGAACTCTAAACCAGGAGAACTAGAAAGTCTTAGAAAAGTACTGGGGGGAAATGAGAAAGTATTTTTAGTCATGCCAAAGATGGATGAGATGTAAAATAGAAAATTGTGACTTGTTTTATTTTTGTTGTTGTTTTTGTCAGAACTATTTAACATCTCTTAGTTCCTAAAATGATCTGCCTTTTTAAAGTGTCATGAGCTCAGAGATGTATTTTGTTTTCTTTATGTTTTTATTAATAATTGTATGTGTGTTGCTACCTGTACCTACTTAATACCATAATGTGTGCTATTGTTCTGAGTGCTATGCTGTTAAGGAGTTATAAATTAGAGAAAAAAAATTTAAAATTTTCAATTTCACTGAGAAATGAAGCATTATACTGGCTCTGTCCTCTGTAGCCTCTCAACACTAACTTCCAAGTATTTTTCTGAAGTTGCTAAATTTTGAAAATGGAAATGTGTCAGGGTTTTCTAATATTAAATTATAAAAATTAATTATATATATAAATTATATATATAAATTATATTAAATTAATGTGAATGGAATTGCAGAATGAAGTAATTGATGCTGTGAATATGGATCCAAATCTTACTTAGGAGCAATGTTCACAGTGGTTCTTTACCTTAGAATAGCTTTTTGTAAAGCTAAAAAACTGTCTGTATAAAGCTGAAATAATTTTACTTTAAAGACAGTAACCCAGTGTAAGAAAACAACAAAAAACCCCCAAGCTTCAAAGCTGTCATGATAGGTCTTAGAACTGGACTCAAACAACTTAGTACAGTGAAGGAAATGCATAGTTTTAATTTGTAAATATAATAAAATCTGCAATAAATTAATTTAGAGTCTCCCCTAAGGTTTACAGTCACAAGGACAGGAACATGCTTATTTGCTCTTTCAAATTGAAAATTATTGATTTTCTTTAGTAACTTATCTTTGTTGACTGTGAATTGGTCCATTTATTTCACACTCCTATCAACATATATATTAATAAAATATACTATTTTTCTTTTTGCAAAGAGCTATATATAATTTTGAGTTACTCACATGGGCATTAACTTAAATATAGATAATACACAACAGTTTGAAACACAGGAAGTGTAGTGAAACTATGTGTAAACCATCTAAACTGGGACTGAGGTCATGTTTGGTCAATTATTTTTCAACAGGAGTTCTTACTACACTACCTTCCCTGACCATCCATTCCCAAATCTGTGATATGCCCTCAATACTGCAACTAATTCTGTATGTGATCAGCTAGACTAGGGTTTGTTCTGGTTTAAAATTACACCAGATGAAATGCAAGGAAACACTGCTCTCCACCCAGTTTTTTAATCCAAGTAAATCATCCTCTCTGGGTCATCATATGGCCAAAAAAGAATTAATTCATACTGTTGATGGGAATGTTCATGAGGAGAAGGAATTGTGGGCAAAAGCTGCCTAAAAAGCAGCTACTCTCTTGAAACTCTGCCCAAAATGACTCAGTGACTTGATTGATCAGGCATATTAAAGAATCAGACACACCATACACAGGCAATAGTCAGTTTTATTCATATAAACAGGAAAGGGTTAAATATTCTTACATAGTTACATGGGGGTAAAAACATTTATGTCCTTTACAGCCTGAAAGAAATCAAGAGAAATCAAGCCTATTTTTCTCCTTGACCATAAGCCAACAATGTGCCCTTGTGGTCAAGAAGGCCAATGACATCCAGGTCTGTATTAGAAGGGGTACAGTAGGTCAAGAGAGGTTCTCCTCCCCCTCTACTCCGCCCTGGTGAGACTGCACCTGAAATATTTAGTGCCTAGTTCTGGGCCCCTCAGTTCAAGAAGGACAGGGAACTACTTGAATGAGCCCAGCACAGGACCTCTAAGATGATGGAGTGAAACGTCTTCCTTATGAGGACAGGCTGAGGTAGCTGGGTCTCTTTAGCCTGGAGAAGAGGAGGCTGAGGGGTGACCTTATCAGCATCTATAACAAAGTAAAAGGGTGAGTGTCAGTAGGACAGCGCCAGACTCTTCTCAGTGATGTCCAATGATAGGCCAAGGGCAATGGGTGCGAGCTGGCACATAGGAGGTTCCATATGAACATAAGGAAAAACTTTTTCACTGTGAGGGTGACAGAGCACTGGAACAGACTGCTCAGAGAGGTTGTGGAGTCTCCTTCTCTGGAGTCACGTTCTTGCGTGATCTAATCTAGGTGATCCTGCTCTGGCAGGGGTGTTAGACTAGATGATCTTTCAAGATCCCTTCCAACCCCTAATATTCTATGATTCTGTGATTCTGTAATCTGACTATGTATCTCTTGTGCAGATAGAAGTGTGAAATTAATGAAGCTGGAAAGGAAAAACAAGCAAGTACATACTGCTGTGCTCTAACACACTCATGCAGGTTTTGACCTGCAAGAAAGGAATCCTACATTCTGCTCCTAGCGACATTTATGAATTTTGCATTAAGCAAAACACTGGATATAACTACAAAACCAGTTTTAAGTAAAGCTGTAAGAGTGTCACTTTTTAAAGCCACCTGTATTGTTGGAGGAGAGAGAAAGTAGACAGTTTCAGGGCATGCCCTGAAGTTTCAAAAACAACCTCCAGACAAGGAGTTTATTATGTTAAAAAAGGAAAACATATGTTGCCTTTTGGTCCAGTTGGGGAAAAGACAGACATTCCCTGAGCCAGCTCATGCAAAGAGGCTTAAATCATCACTGCTCAAATTTAGACTAACTGCTGTATGACAGTAGTAGTAGAAGACTGAAAATAAAAGTTATTTGATAGCTGTGCTACCCAAGGGGGATTTCAGCAGACAGACTCATGATTTTGGAAGCCAATTCAAGAAATAATTTCTGAGTCTCAAATGCCCACCGCTAAGTTGTAACATTTCCTAATGTTACACTGTGTAAATCTACTCCTAAATACACTCCCTCAGCTTTTAAGAGATAGTATGGGTATCAAAATTGCATAAACTTATTTTTCTTCAGAGCTGAAAAGAATATTCTGAAGCTCAGATTAAAAGATTAGCTAGATTTTAGTCATTTGCAAGATATAATAAAGCTAATTTTCAGACCCTGCATGTGAATTAATGTTGCTAAATATTTTTAAATAGGCCTTTAAGATGTGCTGCTATATGTTCTCCACTGCTAAGTGTTGCTAAATAACTTGCATAAAGCTGTGAAGGCACTGGGGAACTGTAATCATGCTGAGCCACTGGACATAATTCCTGCTGTTCTGTGTAACGTCATTAATTTTGCTGTAGTTTAAGGGTTTCCTTGGATTGTTCCCAAAAATAACTTGAATATTTAAAGTAACTTCAGATTTGTAACAGTGAACTGTGCTATTTATTCCTAATGTCTAATTCAGCGATTCAGGTTTTGCTTCTTAAGTTTGTAGGATGTCATATATATATATATTTTTTAATAAAACCTCTTCACATTCATAAGGTGGAAAGGAGAAAGCTGCGGATACCTGTTCATATTGCTCTATATTTTAAAGAGTTAAACAAGACTGTAATATTTTCCTCTTAGCATACTTATATATATATAAACAGAGTGGATTTTCATTTGGGCTATTTTGAGGTCCTTGAAAGTAAATACAATGTTGTAGCTGAGGTTTAATAGCTCTGTTTTAGATTTCCTTTTTCTTGTAGTATAAAATGCATAAATAGAAAACCTACTATGATCTAGACTAGTTGATATTAGACTAAAGCTTTATGAAAGAGAAAGAGAATTCAAAGCATGCTGGTTGGGTATTTAAAAAAAAGATAAGATTTGAGAAATATTTTTTTTTTTAGAATCGATTCTTGGCAGAAAATTAAAATGTCTTATGCTTATTTTCTGGAGCACCGTCACTGTCTCTTGAGCCTGAGACCGTGTGTGTGAGAAAATCAAGATAATATACCTGATGAATCATTTTCCTAATAAACCAGTTTGCAAGTGTGAAGAGTTGAATTGCCTTGTAGATTATCTTCCTCATAAACATATAGGATTAAAAAGAGAAGGTGAAACTGTAAAAGGTGGAAGATGGACTCTGGAGACTAAGTCAGTGTTTGAAAAAGCAAAGTAACCAGTACAGTCTGGTATTCTCATGCTGATTTATATGTTTAGTTAGTGGTATAAAAGCTTTCTTCGAGTCTCTCATATAATGTGTCTCAGTTTGCCACCTCAGTCTTTGTGCCATCTGCCCATTGTATTCCCATGCTCTTTTCTTTTTCTCTCTGCTGCTGTCCATTTTTTCTAGCAGTATTTCCTTCAAGATGCTACACTGTCATAATTTGGAAGTTCTTATGCTGCACCTTCAAGTGTACCAAGTGCCAAGATTCTCTAAACAAGATATTAGAATCTCTTTAAGCACTACATAAAATTTACATGTACCACTTACTCTAGTTGAGCTGTGGAAGTACAGATAGGTCTACCTTATTTATCTGTATAGAATCCCTAATGACACTTTTGTGCAATCCATTTCTTCTCCCCTTGTATCTCTAAAATTAAAAAAAAAAACACCAACTTGATCACTGCAAGCAAATGAGACTCATGAGCTATCACTGTGCTATTTTGCACACACTGTTCTGTGCAACTGTGTCTTTGTTCTTGTTTGTCATCAATCATATTCTATTTGTACTGCGGGTTCCTATCCCCTGGGCATGAAATACTATTTTTATTAGCAAAAGGTAATTGTACATTTAAAAAAAAAATCTCCCCCATGTTACACTTTAATGTAAGAGGCAGATGTGAGAAGTTGTAGAATGCTCTCTTCCGTTAGATAGATAGTGCGGTTGTGAGGTATGGATCCACAGCAGATGGAACATCTCTTGCACAGGAAAGCTTATTCATCTCTTCCTAACCAGAATAGCAGCAGAATACAGGTGGAAGCTGCAGGTAATTTCCCTGTCAAATTTAGCAAGGCTTGAATAGTCATATGTTGTGTAAAATCATACTTTTCTAAGTTTTTATCACTTAGTCAAATGCTTGTGCTTTTGTTTCCACAAACCTTCCTAATGAAAAAAGTTCCAAAAGGCACCAAAACAATTAACAAAACAAATGCATTCTAACCTATTTAATCATGACAAAAATATATTGTAAAATCCAATTTAATTCTGAAAAATAGCAAACCATTTTATTCTATAGCTGACTTACTGTGTGAAAATTTAGATCGAGCAATTATAAATAATGAACTTCAAAACATCGTGTTAAAAGACGGCTTTTAGGAAATCTTCAGTATGGGTACTATTAGCATGAATAATGCAGACTTGTCTCAGATTTGCCTTCCGAGGGTTTTTTTTTTCCTATTGTCATATTGCACTCTATATATTACCTTATTTGCTTGCTTTACTTAATTTACTTGCAAAATAAATCTATTAATTTTATTTCTGGTGACCAAAATTTAGAATCTTGCCAATTATGTCTATTTTCAAGTGAACAAATTATTCACTGATGAGTCAGATAGCCAAAATTAATTCGTTGTGAGACATGAATTTTATTTCTCTACCATCCCACAAGTGAAAGATAAGTGACTTATTCTTTACATGATGCAAATCCTCAAAGTGTATTTTTGGCTCCATATGATTCTCAGAATATGCCCACTGTTCTTTTTGTTGTGGATATATTTTTACATGCCTGGGATCTCACACTTTTTTGAGGAAAATTATTTTATTGAGAAAATATTCTGTATCTCAGAGCTGGTGCACTAGTGTACTGTAGGAGGAACTGCCACTAAAATGTCTATTTTGAGCTATGTTTCTTATACTCTTTAGTTCACAAATATGCTAGCATTTGAAATAGGGAAGACATGGTTCTACTTTCTATATATACATGAATATTTCCTGTGCCCAAGCTGTTATTCATATCAAATTTTATTGTAGATTCATGAAGAGATCTTATGAAAAAGCATTCATCAGAAATTATATTCTGATGGACTGGTGAATGTGTCAGATCCTTGTCTCAGAACCAGTTACGCTAAAGCCCAAAGGAACTGTGGATGGTGTGCACGTGGCATGTATCCCACCTTCTGAAGAAGCCTTCCCTTGTGCTTCTCAGACACCATTAACTTAAAGTTTGCAAGGACATACCATTTTAGATCACTGAGGAGGAGGAAAATGTTGGTGTTTTTTGCAATGCACTGCAATTACTGAATTAGTATTATTCATTAACCCACAAGTATAATATATGAATTGATTAAATATTTGGCTAAACTAGGCAGTTAAATAAAAAAGGGTAAGCTAGTCCCCATTTTTATGGGGATTTAGAAGCTTTCACAAGCCTGAGACAGAAAAGAGGTGCAGACCAATAAAAGTCTACATTTGCTGAGAGGCAGCATTAAATACTACTTTGAGGTTACATGTATGACTGTGCAGACCTGTGATGTGTCTGTCTGCATGTATTAATTTGTGTATGCATTAAATACTTGGTTTTAGATTACACATACTTGGATGAACCAAAGTTTGATATTCTAGATACAATTCACATGAGAATTCTTCCTAGATTAGAATTTAGTTAACTGCTTGAAAAATGAATTAATTTTAGGGTCTGAATTTCTTATAGGCAGATGTAAATTTCTCTGTGTGCGTTAACTGAAGCACATCAGTTACCTTCATCTATTTCCTTAACATACCATTACCTTCATCTCTCAGATTTTCATTTTATTTCCCTTTCATTCCAACTCCCCCCCCCCATTCTTTTTTTCTTCCTTTTGTGAAAAAGTCAAATGGAAATTTTAGGAAAAGCTTGAGGAACAGAAAGATGGTTCTAGTTTGCAGTGAAGCATTTTTGAGAGACATCTGTAGAGGGGACCCAGTCCTGATGCTTCACGTATTTTAAAATAACAAAACCTGACCTGGTATGAGAAACCTAATCTATTTCAAGAATTACCACAATAATAAAAGTGAAAGTGTGGGGTCTGTGTTTTTCTGGCCTAGAATTATGCGCCTGCTTCTCTGTGTCACTGAGAAAGGGTAATATTTTTAAGGACTGGATCGTAATCAAACTATTCCTAAATACCCTTCCTGACACCAGTTCCTGTATAAATTCTCTTTGGCAAGTGTTAGTGCCACATTTCTTACTTTTTAGACTATATCTATGTATGGAGTTCTTAGGACTTATGGAAATAATTCAAACACTTAATGCAAAAAGCAGTGATACCTTCTCAGGAAAGGCATGCCTGAGATCTAGGACAGGGATGGCATTCCTGATAGCTATTCCTTGAAAGAGTGGAATTTTTCAGGAAAGTTTCCTGTACACAGGACAATATTTTTTTCAAAGATCTGAACTTTAATGTCACAGCTAAGAAGGTGCAGAATAAAAATCATCCGAGAATGAAAAAAGTCAGAGCTCTAGCATTATCTCATGCAATCATATTCTCTGAGGAAAAAGCACACATTTCCATACTGTGAGCAAGCAGAAGTGTTTTAGAATATATAAAACTTCCATCCATCTCTCAGGATGTATTTACATTCTCTGAAATAGTTTTGCATTTTTAATCATCAAATAATTTTTAAGATGTGCTTTGAAAAATCTGCTAGCTCTATCAGAATGTCATTGTTGTTGTTGCTTTGGGCAATGGTGGGGAACATTTTAGCAGAAAAATTCTTCAAAACAAACAAAACAAAATCTCAGACTTTTACTTCAGTATTCTGTAGAATATAAATTTAAAATTAATTTAAAATAACAATCACAAGGTTCAAATTTCTACATAATGTGGGTGTTTGTATGATCTGTAAGAAAATCAGCTCATCATGTGCTCATTAATATTTTCATTCTGTTACTCTTCCTGATCTGTACTTCTCTTGTTCTACTAATTATCAGAATAACCCCTTACATTTTATTCTGTGTGACATTGCCTAGTAAATTCTAACTGGAAATATTTCCAGATTTCCATTCAGCAATTTATGTAGCAGTCAGCAATTTATGTAGGCAGCTCACGATTGTTTTCTATTACAATAAAAAGGATTTTAAATGAATAGAAAGTGTGAGAGTCATGCTGTAGTTCTCAGCAGATGCATTTTCTGATAGCACACACAGTGATGAGGTTTATAAAGTTTCATATTTTTAAGAGCAACAACTGCAGTGTATTCATTTCTTATTGACATCCTGCAATGCCATAGCAGATAAAGATCTTTCACACTTTTCATTACCATTAGGATATGGTTCTTCATATTACTGTTTTTCAGATAAATACTTTGCAGTGTTTACTGCCCTTCCTTCTATGTCATTCTAGACACTAGAAGGTGAAACAAAAATAAAATTTGATCTGATTTCATGCCTGTATTTTCCATAAGGGAAATTTCCTTCCTTGCTGAGAGCTCATCTCAAAGTTTCTGGTAGTTAAAACCATGAACCCCTCATCATAAGTATTGGAGTCTACTTAGGTTTGTTTTTATTTCCTAACCCTGGGCTGCTGCCTTCTGTCTGCTCCCAGCTGAGTGCGAGCATGTCCCACAGCCTCCCCAGGCTCAGCCTCCCAAGTGCCTCTGGTATGATGGGCGGAGACCCCCTGAGTTTGCCAGGGAACCCTTCCCATAGAGGCACTGTCAGAGCTCAGGCTCCGGGAATGGAGGCAACAGGCACTTGGCCCCAAGGCAGGAGCTGAAACCAGCTCAGCCCAGCGCTGGCCAAGGTCAGTCCTAAGACCTGCTCTCTGCAGAGCCTTGTACTAGGAACGGCAAAAGTCATTGTTACTGGGCTGTAGATGGGTTTAGAAAACACAAGCAAATAAATCTACCTATTTCCACTCATTTCTAATGTACACAGCCTACGAACCCAGTACAACAAAACTGTAAATAAATTCTCTTAAGCTTTTCTTTTATATAAACAGTTATAGTGGCAAAGTTATTTTCTCTTGAATTTTCTTTTTCTGACAGAAAAAAAAATAGCTGTTTTCAATCCAGTGAAAATTGTCATAAAACCTGTCTTCTTTCCTTAAAAATGATTGATATGTCAGAAAAAGCGCTAGAATGTAGAGTTGAAAACTAGTGAGAAAAGAAGTTGACTTTGAAAAAGTTATTATAAGGTGAAAAATAAGGAGTACAGTGACAATACCAAAAAAATGTGGATTTTGTATGAAGAAAAAGACAATTTACTGGGCTTTTGCACAAAACATGCCAGCATGCCCCAGAAGTTAATTTTGTTCACTAAATCCATTATATTTATACTATAAAAACCCAACCTTGGTTTATTATTAAGTTTCATGCACTGCTTTTGCTACTAGAATCGCCTGTTTTTTGTAAGAATTATTTGGAAGAGCATGATTTCCATGAAGTTATATAAATTTCAGTTTTCTTTTCTGCTTTCCATTTTAAAAATCCATCTCCAGCACTAATTCTCCCACAATGGCTCTTCAGTAAGTACTCTAGAAAAATCAGTCCTGAAGGATTAAAATTTGCTTGTTAAGAAGTCTTTAGCAGGTAACACCTTCAGTCGATATTTTCGACTAGCAAAATCAATCAGCTTAGCCACTTCATCTGCCAATTCCCTTAGGACCCACCTATGTATCTCATCAGGCCCCATGGACTTGTGTGTCTTCAGCTTCCTTACATGGTCTCGATCATGATCTCCTGCTGTGGGAAGTTTTTCATTCTCTCAGCCCCTGTCCATTTTATCGCTGACATACATACAGAAGCTTTTCTTGTTGTCCTTGACATCCCTGGTCAGATGTAATTCTATCAGGACTTTCCTAACCAAACCCCTGGCTGTTCAGACAGTTTGTCTGTATTCCTTCCAGGCTACCTGTCCGTGCTTCTACCCTCTGTATGCCTCCTTTTTGTATTTGACTTTGCTCAGGAACTCCTTGTTCATCCATGCAGGCCTTTTGATGTTTTTGTCTGACTTCTCCTTTGTTGGGATGTATCACTCCTGAGCTTGGAGGAAATGATCCTTGAATGCCAACAAACTTCCTTGGTCCTCTCTTCCCTCAAGGAGTTTATTCCATGGTACTCTACTAAGAAGGTCCCTTAGAGGACAAAGTCTGATCTCCTGACATCTGTGGTGGTGAGCTTGTTGTGTGTCCTTCTCACTGCCCTGAGGATCTTGATCTCCTCCATTTTATGGTCACAGCAGCCAAGGCTGCCTTTAAGCATTGCATTCTTCATCAGCTCCTCCTTGTTCCTAAGCCCAAGATCCAGCATGAACCTCTCCTCACTGGCTTCTTCCTGGAAGGAGGATATTATCATCCAGGAATCTCCTGGAATGCTTATGCCTTGCTGTGTTGTCCCTCCAACATATATTGGGTTGGTTGAAGTCCCCTAGGAGGACCAGACCTTGCAAATGTGAGGCAGCTTCTATCTGTCTGCAGAGGGCCTTATCTATTTGGTTTTGTTGTTTGGGTGGCCTACAGCAGATACTCACTATAGTGTGCCCTGTCCCTACCCTCCCATTAATCCTGACCCATAAACTCTTGGGAAGCTCCTCACCCATCCACAGGCAGAGACATCCATGGACTCCAACTGGTTACTGACATGGACAGCAACACCACCTCCTTGTCTCCCCTGCCTGTCCTTCTTAAAGAGTCTACATCCTTCAAATGCAACACTCCAGTCAGAATGGCCATTGATCAAGTCTGCATGATCCCTGTAAGATCATAGCCCTGCAAATGTGTGCATGTCTCTTACTCCACTTGTTTATTCCCCATGACTCACTGGCTGGGATGGTTGGAGTAGTATTATATTCATACATAGAATAATTTCTGCACATGGGCTAATTACAAAGGTCAGGCTTCTGATCAAGCAAAATCTACTGGCAGAAGGAACCTTGTTGTGCCATTGCAAGGTATCTACCATCTGAAACATGCTGAGGGAGATCTCAGAATAGGCATGTTGTTGAAGCCAATCCTACTATTATAATCTCAATCAAACTGCAGAATTCAGTTGTTATGGGATGAAAGTCAAAAGTATACATTAAATCAAAATGCTATTAGAGTTACCTATGGTTCAAAAGTCCTTCCAGAAGACCTTTTAGACACCAAGATACAAATAGAAATTTTAACTAAGGAGAATCAAGTACTTCAAACTGAGTGAAAGTATACCGGGGAGAAGATGACTCTATACATAAGCCATTTTTGTATTAATTGTCTAAGTGTCACTACTTGCCATAGTAAACACATGATCCTTTATTAGATGGATATTTGTCCATATTTCATATAACAATTCCAAAAAGATACATAGAATTTCTCAAATAATTTCCTTCGTCCCAATTAGCAAAACATTTGACATCTGCAGTAAGATTAGTAAAAACAGAAGTAGCGTGTACTCATTCTTTATATATTCATGTCATTAAGTTTGTTGTTTCAGAAAAAATGTAGAAATTGTGAAACCTTTTACTCAGCTATTTAAAAAATAGCAAAAAGTAAACAGAAAAGTACAGTAATTCATATAAAGCTATATTCACTAATGACTCCAGAAGAGAAGCGTAAAGAAAAACACTTCCATTAAAATTGCCATTCTCAGGAAAAATAATCAATGCTAATAGATGTTTAGAGAAAGGAACTGTTAGTTATTTAAGCTAGATCATATTCTAAACTACTCTGATATATCTGATTCTTCTTTTTCTACAGGGCAATAGCAAGTATAATTCTGAGAAAATAAGAGAAGACTTTAAAGAGAAATTTGAAGTAAAATGGAAAGAAAAAAGAGTGAGCTTGGTTAGGATTTTTCAAACTGATCCTGCTTGAGCTCTACAACAAAAATAATTTTGAGAAACTGATTAATAGTAAGGAGTAGCCAACAGTGTAAGAGATTGAAACCTAGTTCACCCACGACGCTCGCAGAAGGGAAAAGGATTAGAAGCCCTAACTTGAAATTCAAGAAAAGTAGATAATTTAACAAGGTGTGCAGTGCTTATCTGTAGGTTCATGCTAAGTGCAAGAGACAAACCACAAAACTTTTTAAACAATTTCTTATAGCTAGTACAACGTGAATGTTCAGGCAAAGAATAGCCATGTTCAGAGTTCCTTGTTTTCTGAGACATTTTCCAGCTACTATATTTCTACATTTTTCTCTGTAACACTGACCTGACAAAAGTGAAAAAAAGGTTGCATGAATTAATCATGGAGCTCTGAAGTTTGAAGCTCATTGGTGACAACTGTGGGACTATAAAGGAAACATAAGGTGGTTGATGGACTCCGAAGACAGGCAATAATACAGCTAGAAAAGTTCTCTAAAAAGTATAATTATCCCTATTTCATCTATGGGAAAAATGGTATTTTCAACAGCATTGCTGACTAGGCAAGAGAGAAATGTATTGGCTGGGAGCTATGTTTAAAATAAAAGAGAGATTATATGGACATCCAGCATGCTGGATCAGCTAAAAGCTCATATTTCTGACATTTCTGATTTGTATACAAAGAAATAGGTTTCTTTGTATCCCCCTATATTAACTTAAGTATCAACACAAAGTATTGCACATTAACAGTACAAAAGTACGGCTCTACTCAGCAAGGAGTGTTAAAAATTATTCTATAAGAAACGTTAAACCACTTTTCTTGACATAGTCTTTGATGTACTCTAAATATTTTTGATACTGTGAACTACATAAATCAATGTGAGGTCTGGTAATACTGCATTTTTCTATCAGATCAGCACAAAGTTTTGCAACAGGTGCTGGTACAGTTATGACAGAGTGGGGATGGTTGGAATGTTAAATGATCTCTAAATTCCCAGGCTCAATGACTGCATATTGGTCTCAGCAATTTTTTTCACTGTGAGGGTGGTGAGGCCCTGGCACAGGCTGCCCAGAGAAGCTGGGGCTGCCCCCTCCTTGGCAGTGACCAAGGCCAGGCTGGATAGGGCTTTGTGAAACTTGGGCTAGTAGGGGGTGTCTCTGGCCATGTTTGAGGTCTTTTCCAACCCAAACTATTCTGTGATTCTATGATTGCATAAGACAGGTTGCTGATTCAGAACTTTTTTTAAAAAAATTATTATTTATGTGTCCATACCTTATCCACTCTACTAAACTTCCTACCTTCATTTGAGATACCTACGAGATTGGAAAAACTACATTTCAGTTGGTAATGATGATGCTAAAATGACTACTGTGAATTCAGTACATGCTCATGTAACATGTATTTCTTTTTGTATCAATACCTGTACAAATTCTTCTCATGGAGTTTTCCAACTTCAAAAATACTGAAGATACACTTTCACTTATAATACACTTGATTTTATGTATGTTAAGTATTTTTATGTATTGAAATAAAAATACAAATGTGATAGATTGCAAATGATTAGCTATGTTCATGGACGAATTATGGGTATATACTGTTAAAATTAGTAAATACATTAAGTAATCTCTTTGTATAATATTGAGTTTTCCTTTTTTATTGGTTTTTAGTCAAGTGCCACTTGACTTCCATAAAAGAAAAAAAGGTATCAGAGAAACCTATCAATCTCTTGTCAATTCAGAATTACTTTTGAAAGCAGGGTATAAGGCGGACAGAGATATTCTGACAATCTCCACATCTCTGAGAGTAGTTTCTCAGAGCTGTATTAAAAAACCTGCCATCAGCTGTGGATCAAAGTCAAGGAGAGAAATGTCCCACTATTATTTGAATAAAACCATGTCCTGGGTTCAGCTTGGATAGAGTTAATTGTGCCTTGTAGATGGTACAGTGCTGTGTTTCTGATTTAGTATGAGAATAATGCTGACAACACACTAATGGTTTTAGTTGTTGCTAGGTAGTTGTAGTGTACACAGAGTTAAGGACTTTTTAGCTTCCCACACCCTACCAGATGCACAATAAACTGGAAAAGCACAGCCAAGACAACTGGCCCAGACTGGCCAGAGAGATACTCCTTGCCATATACCATCATGCTCCATGTAAATGGGGAAGCTAGTTGATAGGTAGATTTGCTGCTCCAAAACCAACTGGCCATTGGGTTACTTTTTTCCCTTTGCATCTGGTGAGGAATTGCTTTTGTGCATCACTTATATATCATCGTTGTCACTGTCATCATCAATATTGTTGTTGTTGTTGTTGTTGTTGTTATTGTTATTGTAATTGTGTTATTATTATTATTATTATTATTATTATTATTATTATTATTATTATTATTATTATTATTATTATTATTATTATTATTATTATTATTATCTTTGTTGTTATTATTATCATCCTTTGTTATCTAGTAAACAGTCTTTTATCTCAGAATCACAGAATCACTAGGTTGGAAAAGACCTTTGAGATCATTGGGTCCAATCATACCTGTCCTATGCTAAACCATATCCCTAAGCACCTCATCTACCTATCTTTTAAATACATCCAGGGATGGTGATTCAACCCACTATTATTATTTTTTTCCCATTATCTTCAATATCCCTTTGAGGGAGAGAGGTTACTGGCTGGGCTTAAACCACAGCAAACCACTCATTTAATCCACGTTTTCTTCTTTAACAAGAAATATGACTTAGGAAATAGTTTCTTCTTTTCATAACTGCCTTCTGCTCCTGTCAAAGTTCTGATATCTAAAGCTGCACAAAAAGTTGTCTAAAAGGACATGTACAACAAGCATTTAAAAAAATCCCATAGTCCTTATCATTTAAAGAAGTCAATTTGCTAAAACAATCATATTTCGTAGCCATTTTAGTGTCTGTCTGAAAGCACAGTGTGTGAGGGTAGACAAGAAGAGAAGAGTTAAAGCTTCTGGAAAGTCAGATTGATAGGAAAAATCTAAGCATTTCAGATTATGTGTGCCTACTGAAATTCCTAATCTAAGTTTAAGTGTGCAGAATAGAAGAAAAGCTTCTGAACCATTTAAATGTCAGTAGGAGTGTGGTGTTTTAACCCTGGTGCCCGCCCAAGCTGCACTATCACTGCCCTTCTCAGATGGACAGGGGAGAGAAAATATAATGAAAGGCTCATGAGTTGAGATAAGGACAGGGAGCGATCAATCAGCGATTACCATCACAGGCAAAACAGATTTAACAAAGAATAAAATACATCTAATTTATTACCCAATCAAAACAGAGTAGGCTAATAAGAAATAAACCCAAATCTTAAAATATCACCCCTCCCTTCTTCTTGGGCTCAACTTTATTCCTGATTTCTCTACATCCTCCCCCTGAGCGGCACAGGGGGTAGGGAATGGGGGTTGTGGTCAGTGTCTCTGCTGCTCCTTCCTTATCAGGGGGAGGACTCCTCACACTCTTCCCCTCTCAGAGAAGACAGTCCTCCATGAATTTCTTCCTTCCCATGGGGACTTCTGTTCTTCAAAAACTGCCCCAGCATGGCTTCAATTCACAAGTCCTGCCAGAAGCTTGTTCCAGCATGTGCTTCCCATGGGGTCACAGCATTCTTCAGGTGTCTCCATCTGCTCCAGAGTGGGGTCCCCACCGACTGCAAGTAGAATCTCTACTACCTATCATCTTCCATGTGCAGTGAGAGGACAGCCTGCTTCAACATGGTCTTCTCCACAGGCTGCAGGGAAATCACCCTCCAGCACCTGAAGCACCTCCTCGCACCCCCCTCCCCGCCTTCTTCACTGACCTTGGTGTCTTACAGCTTCTCACTCCATTCTCTGGCAGAAAAAAGCTGTCATCCTGGTTGTCATCCTTTTTAAATATGTTATCACAGAGGTGTTACCATCATTACTGATGGGTCCAACCTGGAGCTGAATCTCACTACCCCCACCACCCCACTACCAAAACCTTTCCATGCAAACCCAAAGCAAAGAGTTTAAATGATCGATGATTTTTAAGAGAATTTGTATATATGAATGAGTTTATTTCGGCTTTATTCAAGCTTTTATAGATGAAGGGGGGAAAAAAGCCTCAAAAAGATCTTTTATCATTTTTATCAGGAAAATGGTCTATTCCTAGTTCACCATGTTCTTACAGATGATGAATTCTAATGCATTTTTATTTTAGAGTACTTTTTTTGAAGTTGAACTTCAGGTTCAAAATAGTAAGACTAACTGTGGAGAGTAATTTTCTTCATTTAACCTTATGTTAGCCATTTTTGTTTGAACTTTGAAATATTTGTTCCAGTCCAAATTTTTGTATAATGAGCAATAGTATTTTCTTAGCCTGTGCTCCAGTATTGCTCTTTCCTGACAAGATTCTGATATGCTCAACTAAATTCAAATTATGGATTAGTCTTTGTTTTACACTTTTGAATAAGTATACGAAGTAGCCAGATAGCAAACTTTTGCAAGTATTACTTTCCTTTTCTCAGTTTTTCTAGTGGCATAAGGATTATGAAAATGACTTTGTAAAGGAATGTTTGTCAGAAAAGCAATAAACTCCTTCTCTATTGGAATCATAGAACAATTAGTTTGTAAAGGATTTCTGGAGGTTTTTGTCTACCTCCTCTTCAAAACAGGCCTAGTTTCAAAGTAAGACCTGGTTGTTCAGAGTCTTGCCCGGGGCTGAAGATTTCACAACCTGTCTGGGCAACCTGCTTCAGTAGTTAGGCACTCCAGCTATGAAGATTCCGTTTTCAAAGTTCAGTTTCTAATTTCACCAGCTGCAACTTGTGTGCATCATCTCTTTTCCTTTTGCCTTTGAGAAGAGTCTAGCCCTTAGCCTATCCGTTAGGTTTTCCTCAAGGCTGAGAGGGAATGGCACCAAAGTAATGTTAACCAGACTGCATTCAGATATGTCCTGTCCAGACTGATGGGTGTGTGCCTGTCCAGTATCAGCAAGAAGAACTTAACTTGGTTGTTATTCCTTTTTTGGGCTATACTTTCTACTTTTAATTTTTTTACTAATCATGGAGGTGTAGAATGCTTATATCAAGCCTGGACTGCAAAAATATGCTTCATTGTCCTTACCAGTCTCACCTAAGACTCCAGCCATGCACCCTTGGCAATTAAGGCTCAGTCCTCAACCCTCAGTGTTTGCCTGGGCTACGCTGCAGGCACATTCAGGCCTATTGCCTATTGATTCTGTCTTCTAAACTGGATTGAACTTGAAGCTGGCTGTTTACCTTGCCTTACTCTGATGATTCTGAGACCAGAACTTTTCAGGTAGCAGTCCAGCTAGTATGCTGAACTGCACCCTATCAGTGAAGGCACTGCCTTGCCTGTGCTCCTAGCTACCCTCTGGCCTTTCTTCATGGAGCATCCCGTGCCACTACTTGACAGCCTGAGCAGACCTTACAAGTAAAAACTAGTAAAAAGTGTACTGAATGCCACCTCTTTCAGCATCAGGACAAGATTTTTTTGTATCTTTGTATCTTTCTTTTGGACCTTCACACCCTTTATTAGTTACAGCTTACACCAAACTTTGTTTTTCCCTGTATACCCATGCAATATTTCTGTTACGCTTTCACAGGTTGCGGAAGAGGAGTCTTTGTGAGCCATCTTCTCGTGCAGAAGGGGGACCTCTGACTACCATCTTCCATTGCTTTCTCTTTGTAGCAGTGCTTCAGATGTGGATTAGGCACTACTGGCTCAGGTAGAAATACTCCCCAACAGACTTTCTTACATATATTCTGTGGCCATGTCTGTGGCTCATCTACAAATGAACATCTGTGGTGGAGAAATCTGTTGCCAGAAGTCACAAGCCTCCAGGATCTAGAGTTCATTGTCCTGCAGGGCCTCCCCACTCCTGTGAAATGTAAGACTTAGTCTCTTGTCATTTCCTACACCCATCCCCCCACCCCACCCCATACACATATAAATATATTGTATAGTAATAAGGAATTGTTTTTCTATTCCACTGCAGAGGCATCCTGATCTTTCAGGTATTTGTCACCACACTCAGGGAACAATGAAAGAATTAGCATTATCTGCTAATAATTATGACACTTCTAGTTTTTTGAGCATGAAATATTGTGAAAATAATTGAGATTTCACTGCTATAAATTTCAGATTCTGCCTCTGTCTAAAACCTGAATGCTGAGTTCTAGTCTAAATTTAACTTGTCTGGTTACTGCAAATATGATTTAGCACACAATATTTTTTCTACCTATTAATATAAGTAAACTATACCTGTTAGTGCCAGTCACAGCCATCACACTTGATCTTACTAATCATATAACACTTTTTATAACTCTTAAACTTAGATGCATGTAAACATCAATATTTTGTTCAAAAGTATGAAGAATTTATTTAAAATGAGGCAGTAGTTTTCAAGGACAGTGAAAAAGAATCACTGTGACATGACAAATGCAGTGTTACAGTAATTAAGTATCAATTATAATCATGGTACATTATAGATATATATATTATGTTGCAATTTTGGAAGTTTAGAGCTCATATTTTGTACAACATTGAATTGTACTGACAGTATCTGTACATATTGCAGAAATGTAATTTCTTGGTTATTCTAGTTCAATGGTTGAAGATGCAGAGATATTGGTTCAGCAATATCCTCCAAGCTGTCTTACTCTCCTCAAATAGCCATGACCTGGAATCATCCAGGAGGTGACATTTACTGTCTTGAAAGAGAAGACTTACTTTTTACTACACTCAAGTTACTTTACTACCTACAAAGAGTCATACTGTTAAAGTGACCTTTTTTTCCCCTCTGGTTCTTGTAGATAGTGAAAAGGATTAATGCCATTTTGGGCTGCTTTGTGTGTCTCTATGTATGTGCTGGGGTAGGGTCAATAAAAAGGCAAGGTAGAACATCTGAGTAGATGAGTAGTCCCTCAGGCCTAGCAGGGGTTCTGCTCCTTATTCCAGATATTAGTTTTCTTTTCAAATAGAAAATGCCTACAGATTTAGCTGAAGCCAAACTGAAAGATTTGCTCCCCAAAAAACAAAACAGAAAAAACCCCAACCCACCCTTAAAAAAAAAATAAAAAAAAAAAAAACCAACAAAAAAAAACCAACCTCAAAACCCAAAAGTTTTGTGTGATCTGCCCTTTCAAACTAAGATTCTTGCTTGAGTGGCCACTCTGTGGTTCAGAGAAGGACGCACTGACTGCTGATAGCTGTTTTGCCATGTGCCCTTTCATTTTTGTTCTTTTTGTTATTATTATTATTATTTGTCTGATCTATCAACAATGTGCATTCAGTCACCTCAAATTAAGAAAATGCTAGGATGTTTCATGTGACTCCACTTCTAGATTATTAAGCAAACAATAGGCAATGGCTACAGCAGAGTTAGTTCAGGGGAGGGTCAATTGAGTCACATCCTGTGAGAAGGATGATATTTATCACTTCCTATTGATTCTCCACATCCCCATAGAACAGGCACACAGCTACTTGAAGCAGACTCTTCCACTATTCAAAGGTTCATTTTTCTCTCTATTGACTTTCTATAGAAAGTAGACATTTAAGGTAGACTTCTTCTCACCCCTCCCATCCACTTTAGATTATTACCATTCCAGTCAGTAATAAAGTTAGGCTCTATAATGAGCATATTGTAATGTTCAGTGTCTTTTATTAACAACAAAGTAAGGTTAGAGACTAGAAAGATTTCAAGAGAAATGCACATTGCCTAGAAAAACAGAAATATAAAGTATTAAGCTGAAAACCTTTTTGCAGGTAAGTTAACATGAAATGGAACCGCGCTGCAACGTGACTGCCAGAACAAACTATGACCTGTGTGGCCAAACGCTGTCTTTCAGATTTGATTTTTATTCCCTCTGTTACACCACTATTAACATATAGCACTCTATAGAGTGATACCCCACTTGTTAAAGGCAACATTTATTTTCGTGAAGGTGTCTCTGATAACTACTACATATTATGGCTATTTTCAGTATTTTATATATTACTAGCTGTTTCACAGTTGTCAGGTGTTAGCACCTGAATCTAAAGAATTAGCATAAAATAGTAGTAAAGTGAGATATTTAAAACTGTAGTGGATCATGATCTGACTTGTTTCTGTGTAGTAGTGTATTACAGCACTGAGGACTTTTCAAAATTCAAGTAGATTATTAAAATAGAAGTCATCTCTGCACCAGAAATAATCAATATAGGAAAGAGAAAGGTGGCATGGATGTCTTTAACAGATTATAGCTCTGTGGTTCTGATTTTAAAATTTAATATGTACGAAAGATGTAGTTTGCAAACCCATTTCTAATAACTTATATAGGGTTTGGCTCAAACCAAAAGCCAGAAACTTTACTAATCATCAGAGCATAAGTTGACAGATGTATCTTGAAAAAAAAATCTCAGAAAATGAAAAGGTAGGCCTGAGTTTCAAATAAAAAGTAAGTTCATTGTAATGTTGTAAACCAGACTGTGAAGAAAAAAGTAATGGAAAATTGAAAATTACTTGTTCGTCAAGGTAGCTGGACAATAAATTACTAGTATATTCAATACTTTTTGGAAATAAAAATTCCCATGTGTCTACCAACTACACATAATGCTCCCAAATCTGGTGCATCTACAGTAGCTCCTACAAATATATCATAAAGCGTTTGAGGTTGAGCCTTGGTGCAATCATGGTAAAATGGGATTGTTAAAACATCTGCAACTTTGTGGGAACTGATAAGTGGAATTTATACTTGAGAATGTAATGAGAGTTGACACCTATTTGTGACATGACTGTATCATAGATTGCCTGCAGTATGATAGCATCACCATTTCTAGCAGGCAAAGACGTATTTGCTGAAGGTGAAAATGTCATTTAAACAGTTGATACCTTTCAAATAGTCTAAGCTAGATGCCTTGTACAGTTCTTGCCTTTTCAGAATAAATGTACACAACTCGAAATTCTGGATAAAGAATAATGCCTCTGTGATTATTAAGTCAAGCCAGACTATATATTTGCAACAATACACATGACTATCTGTGGAGGAATTTGATTTGTAGTGGCAAAGATTCATAATCAAATATTGCTACAAGTCTGTGTATAATAATAATTCAACATCCTGAATATCTGTTTAGCTTACATATCTTACAGATAAAAGCCATGGAGCTGTTTTAAAAACATTTCTTTTTCACTTAGGCAGGTTCTAACACAATCATATCCTTCTATACAAGTAAAAAAAAAAAAAATTAGTAACTTGCTCCTGTAGAAGTAGAAGAGTATATTTCCACAGCTGGTACCAAAAAGGAGCATAAATTAAAAATAATGCACACAGATGGAAATTCAAATGCTATTTTTATTTTTATAAGAAATTATATTTGAGTGTGTAAAGCTGACTGTTCCATTCAGTCACACTAGCTGCCCTACCTTCAGCTTTCAACCTTGCTGCTCTATCTTCAAATCAGAAGTTTGTTAACAGAACTTCTTACATAGATATGTGCTAATTCAACTAATCAAAACTTCTATTGTCGCCTTTTATCTTTTTTTTTAACTTTCCTCTTTTCACTCTCCTATGCCGTCTACAATGTCACATATGGACTCTCAAGAGGCATGTAATCTTTCATGAGCCTTTCCCATGTTCCAACAAACTACAGGAAAATATATTTGGACTCTGGTGCCCTTTTCCCAGCCCTCAGGGCTCTTGCACTCAGAGGAGTATCTTTAGTGCCCATTTGAATGAAGAGCAAAGATTCATAGTCTGAGATAAAGATGAACTTCATCAGTCCCTCCTTACCTTCTGGGATCTGAGACCTGTTAAACCGCAAACCTCATGACACGCGTCAGGCAAGAAGATTGGTAACTTCACTCCCTGCAGAAGGGACTGATGTCCCCTACTACCTACTTTTTCCTCTTATTGACAACATGTATATCTGTTTCTCTGATGCAAATCAACAGAAAAAGAAGCCTACTTCCCATTGCCAGAAGTCACAGGTTTCTAAACTCCCACATCTTGTGAGTTTCTAGACAATAACCATTAGTACAAACATTGGACTGAATCCTCTTTTCTGCTGAGTTCTTGTCAGTGCAGCATGGAGACAAGCTGAATTGTTCAGCTCTGTATGGAGCAGCATGTTTGGAAGGATATAGCAGCTAATGTTCTCAATGCAGAGATCTTGCAAAATGACCTTCTAATGTTTAGCTGGCTATTGGTAGAAATAATCTATCTTACTTTTTAGAAATAATCTATCTTTTCTTTTGGAAAAAAAATGACATAGCCAAGGCATCAAATCCATAATGGGTAGACATTTTAATAAATGTTTTCTTAATTTTTTTGCCTCACTACTCTCTGTGGACTTTTGCATACATATCTGCCCCTCGCTCCTATTTTTTGCTTGGAAAATAGGAGTTCAGCAAATGTGATGCAGTATGTAATGGCACAAGACCTTTCTTATCTGAAACCTCGACTATTTCTATCTCACGAGTCAATGGATTTCTCCTTTTTCCTCATCAAACCTGTCTCACTTTAACATTCCTGCCACCCAAGTACATTTCCCTTTCTTTTGCACTCCTGTCGTTCTCACACTGTGGTTAGAGTAACTTAAAAATATGAACCCTTGAAAGTTTGCAGATTTTTTATTCCAAAGACTAACTCTTCCTGACCATGTGATAAATGCTTACACCTTCCTGCCCCCAATAGAGATATCCTTGAAATTCAAACTATTTACCTGTTACTTAGGCACCACATTGAATTCCAATATAGTCAATCAATTTTTCATTTACAAGTTTGAGAAGTATAACTCTCAGTGACTTTAGTTCTATTCTTAGCACTCTTTTCCCTACTGCTGGCATTGCTACTTGTCCTGTCAGCAGGAAAAGGGTGAAAACATTTGTTAATGGCTAAAGCCCTTCTGAACACCATTTATTTACCCTGTTTCTGTGTTGCCCTGCATGTCAGATAGCCATTCACACCAGTAAAAGTAAAAGCAATCAGATACAAATTAGACAATACACAAAAGAAATAATAGATAAAAGAGCCCTTTGAATCAAACCTTTTGAATTTAGGCTTATGTCCATATATTTTCAATATTGGATCTTTTAAAATATCACTTGAAAGTATTTAAGTATTTATCCTTTTTTTCTACATGTAAAATAAAATAAATGCTACAGTAATAGTAACAATACTAAGTGCCAAAAAATAATTGCAGTACATAATTCTTTAAATATGCTTCATGTATATGTTACCAATGAGTAGGATGTAAATTACAGAACTGATAATATAACCATGTATCTTAGGTAAAAAAGTGTGCAGTGTGTGAATACGGTAGAAAATATTACAAATACAAGGAAAAAAGTTACTTGGTGGAGCAAGAAGGAAATGACAAAGAGAGCTTCAGAATGAATGTAATGACAGTAGTAGCTATCCTCTAACTTTCATTTTTATTTAATTAGTTTATCAAAAGCCCACAGTGGTTACATTTATTATTGAAAAGCATGACAACATCAAATATCTAAATAGCACCTCTATTTCATTTTCAGTGTTACTAATTTGAAAGTTCCTATGTGGCCAACAGGGCATTTTTACCTCAGTTGCTGTAGTCACCTAGGGTTTGCACAGTTCACATGAAAAGTGGGTGAAGAGTTTCTTCTGCCTTAACTAGTCCTCTCAGAACAATATATAGGCCATAATTCACAAAAAGAAATATATGATAGCCACAAAGACTTCCTGAAGAAAGGCACATTTTCCCATGTGCTACCAAGGTATGATGAGCACTTAACTGCTGTGTAGCACCCACTTCTCAGGTTGAGGCTGGCCGTGCCCTGTTTCAGATTCCAGTATGGAGTTTTGAGCAAGTATAGGGCTTATTCATGGACAGCCCCTGCAAGCTGTCACATTTAATATAAAGCACAGTCTGTGTCAGCCAGATAGGTATACTGAATTCCATGTGAAGAAGAAATAATAAGCAGTGTTATATAATGTTATTCACTAGGGAATGATTTTTAGATGGATATTGTAACAGCTTTCATTTATGTTCTTATTCTTGTAGGTGACCCAAGTAGTGATGCCTACGGTTGTGTTTGTCTGACAGTTTCCAATTACAAAACTCTGCTTTCAGTTGCTTATAGTTTTGCCAAGCTTCCAGCATATGAGCTACCTCAGGCTACTTTATTATTTATTTAATTATTATTTTGTAAGCTTCAGCAAGAAAAAGCATCTTCCTGTACCTGACACATAGCCACCTGGAAGTTTGCCCAGGATAGTGCAATAGTGGAGGATGTTCTCAAGCTAGTCAAGACTTCTACATGATTTTCACAGGTTCAGTGAAGTCACAGTGGGAAGTTGCAGTGATGAGACGTCTTCTGTGAGTGTATGAAGGGTCATGAAGAACAAATACATGGACATTCCTCATCTCCAGGAAAGTACTTCAGAAAATCATGCACAGGTTTTTGCCAAGAAATAAGAACTGGAAAAAATGATAAAGAAAAAGAATAATTTTTCACTGGATATAGGATCAGGGTAATAAAATTCTGAGTAATAATAAGAAAAGAAATATTTAATAAGGACCTGTTTCCTGTGCATCCTGTACTGAAGTGTCATCCATCTTCAAAGAAGAGAGATTTTGGAGAAGGGGGAATAGGACTTTGCAGTGACACAGCTTTGCCCCATCACATGTCAGGGAATATGCATTTACCAGTTGATTTTAATAGAGTTTCAATTTCTCTAAATCTCTCCTCACTACATGCAAACAGAAAACAACAGATAGCTTTTAAATGGGGTTTTTGTTTTTTTTTTTTGGTTGAGTTTTTTCTTTGTTTCATTGATTGGGTTTTAATTTGTCTTATTTTGTAAAGGAGTGGATTTTAGGTTTTCCATTTCCTAATTTTTTTGAATGTTTGACTTGGGCAACTCAAATGTTATGCTTTTTAATTTGTTTGTAATTTGAGTTTTGAGGTAGAGTTTTGGGTATTTGGGAGTTTTGGGTATTTGGGTTGTTTTTTTGGTTTGGTTTTTTTTTTAATTTATGTGCTATTGGAAATACATTAATTGCTTTATAAGAGACATACCTGTCCCTGCTGAAGAATATGAAACATGAAACATTTTACATATTATATCTAAAATAATAATCAAGACCATGACCAGGACATTGATAAGCATGTTTATTATTAATTACCTGAGTGTATGATTATTCTAAACTCAATGAATATTACTTTGACAGATTGTATTACTGTATAATAATTCTTTGTGATAGTAGTTTTGTTAAAAGCAGAGATTAGTCATGCTTTACAGCAGAGATGAAATAGAAAAGTCTCAAGTACAGATCTTTGACTTTGGGATTTCTCTTCCATTTGAACTGAAAAGCCTTGATTGTGCATGAACAGCATCTTGCTTTCCCTTTGAGAAATTTCCTTTTAGAGGAGTACAACTTACATTCCCCAACAGCAAGAATTTTATGTTAATCTACTTGATATATGCATTGCTCAGAAGTGAACTTTTTTGCCCCATGTTATGTATAAGTGTGTTAAGTAAAAATGCCTATAATTTAGTGAGAAGATAGTCTAAAAAAAAAAACAGGTAGTAAAACATAACAAGGTTTTAAGCTCTTTATATTTTCCTAAAGACAACGATTGCTGTGATATTCTCTAGAACTAGAGGCAAATACTGATCGCCAAGGTTTTTAAAACAGACAATACATGTTACAGGCCTAATTCCCATCATTTTAGCTGAAGTGGAGCTTTGTGACAATTGAGACATTTCTCTTTCATGTCCAAGGTTATAAGTCTCTAAGAAGAAATGTCTTTGATAGTAGATATTCTACAGATGTTGCTACCTTTGGGTCAGAATAAAATTAGATTGTGTGCCAAGCCCTCCATTCCCACCCATTATTTTCACCGATTGAGAATTTTTCCTTCCTTTCCTTTTGCTTGAGGGGAAAAAAGAAACACACACACGCATGCGCGCGCGCACACACACACACACAGACATACACATGCACGCAGGCACAAACACGTGCGAGGGAGGAATAAAAAAAGCTTCCCACATAGCCACACTCTATTTTAAGAAAATCCTTGGAGTACACAGATTTACTCTGTTTGACACTGAAAATACTTTCTCAAAGTTTTGTTCATTTAACAACAACAAAAAAAAGAAAAGTCTGTTTTTTGCTTTTAAATGCTGTTGAATACTTTTCAAACTCTTTGGCACATATTGGTTAGCAATATCTTAGTGCTCTTTTCTATTCAATATACTAGACTATGTAAGATTGTTCTATTAAAAAAATCCATACACAGAAATGTTATTTCTTTGTTCAAGATTTTATGATTTAAAAATATTTTTAATCACTTATAACAGATGTACTCATAGTCATATGCCTACATTCTTATTTACGTCATATAGAGTGTTTTTTTTAAAGGGACAACCACAAATTTAAATTAAAACAAGTCTTTTTTTTGTTGTTCTTTTTGTCAGAACACACAGGTTCTTCATTTTTCCATTTTGCCACACTTGTGGAGCAGCAATGGATGAAGCTGTCTTTAGGGCAGGATGGATCATGTGTTTTAAACTCTTATGTTCAGGTTTTATTGTCTCATTTCCAACTCATCTCTTACCTTCTGCATAAAATCCTGCCCAAAGCTTATCTTGGTACAAAATTTTACAGCAGAGAGAATGCAGCGAAGAAAGAGAGAATATAATAAAGAAAAATCAGTCTGACTTTTTTCCAGTTTAATAAAGAAATGTTGCCTGCTAGTGAAGCAGGTCATTTCTTATAATCTGTAGGTAATTAATTCTGACAACTATTTTACTACTTGTACAGTCTTCCTGCTGTGAAAATACATCTTCATCAGATGTAGTGGGCAGCGCTGTTCAATTCCAAACAAAACCTGTGTTTGAAGACAGATAACTATTGCAGCTCCATATCTAAACATGTCATTTTCTTTCGGAGCCTGCATGCATTTTTATTCTCCTGCTCAGCTTAGAAAATGGAATGTTGATGGGACTGTATCATCCACACTACCTTTCTGCATCTGTCTATTGCAAAAGGCATGAAATGGAACGCTCCGCTCCATCATTGATTTGTTGTCAGCGTAATCTGCTTTATTCAAGTCACAGTCCAACTGTTTCTCCACCACCACGTTATTTCACAATTTCTCTTCCCGAAAGCTGACCATGCATTATGAACAAGTCAGATGTGTTCATTCAGCTTTGATTTTTATACCTCTTTTAAATCAATACCTCAGTGATTGATCTTCTAAAATTTAAGAGTCAGTGGACTGTATAACTGAAATGGCAAAAAGGGTAGGTGGAGGTTTTTCAGTCTTGATTGAAATGAACACCGAGTGCTATATTGTGATTTCAATGATTAACAGAAAAAAGTTAAACACAATGGAGTATCATATGCTACTGTACCTACTCTCTTTATTTAAATAATACATCAAGTCATTCTCCCTTCTCAGTCAGATTAGGGACTAGCAGACTACCAAGCATATGAACACTTATTTAAACCATCTTCTTACAGTAAATTCATTTCAGTTAGAAATGCAGCAATTTTCATCTTAATCTCTTTACTTGAAGTGATTACTTGTTTATTTTAGCCACCCATACCTAAATACACAGGTTGCTACAGCAGAACAAACCAATGCTCTACCAGTCCAATAGTTTGTCTAGCAACAGTTTAGCACCAGATGCTGCAGAGGGAGATGAAGTTCTTCCAGTTGAGCGCTAGTACAGTATGAGGGAAGTGGGAATTCTTAACCTTGAAAATTATTAGTTAACATCTTGGGAATTAGTCATTTATGTAAATTTTCTTAGAAGCTACATAAATTCAAATATAATTTGATTCCTATAGGATGTGATATGTAGCTCATCTGAAGTTGGTGGAGAAATTTTTGTGACTGTATTTGATTCAGAAAAAAAAAAATTTGAATGTCTAATTGTTGGCTTTTTTCTTGCAATTACCAGGAGAGAGATAGAGAGAAACACCTACCTGGAATTCTACATCTCCACTTTCTGTTATCTATACCTGCTATAGCTTTTCTCGCTGTTTTGTAAAATTAAATATTTCTTCTAGAATATTTAAAGTAGCATAGGTCTCCCATCAAGAAGAAAAGTTCTGTGTGCCTAATATTCTAATCATAGTAACAATTTACTTGAAAGCACATAGATATATTCTGTTTCTGAATTTATAAAGTTGAATTAAATAACTGAAGATACATGACTGCTCCTTATGATGATATTTGACAGCATCTGATTACTGTTCTTTCTTAATATATTGTTAATTTTATTGCTTCTTTTTTAGCTTAACCTCTATCACAAAGCTTTAGGGTGGAATATAATTTATTTAATGTTAGACCTTATAAGTTGTTTTTTTTTCCTTAGCTTTTCATATAAATTACTTTAATAATCACTTTGAGAGAATTGGCATGCAGAGGTTGCTTCCTTTTGTTCAAAGATGAAATGAACTAATTGTAAAGGATGCCTGTCTTAAACTAAACCACCTTATAGAGAGGATAAAATTTATATTATGTGAATTATTTTACTGATTTCAGTTACAGCATGTTTGGTTGAAAGGAAGACAACTAGAAACCTGATGGTTGCTAACATGTCAAGGGACTGGATGTTGAGAGTTTTTTAGTGGAAGGAAAAGCATTCTTTAAAAGAACTCAGTTAATTTAAAAAGAAAATTAAGAAACCTTCCAATTAATACTGAGGTACAGAATAATACACCTTTACATTATGTTGAATGGGGTATTCCTTGTACTGTAAGCTCTAACCACAATGAAAAGCAAAAAGTAACAGACTCAGTATGATGTCGATTCAGTTTATTTTAGTTGTCCTATTTGTGGACCAAACTTGCCCTGTTTCAGATTCAAGACTCCAGTGCACTCATGTCCTACAGTTTGCACAAAAAGGCCATAACTGCAAAGATCTGTAGTCTCCCCTCCCCTAAGAAAGCTGTGGCTAAGAAAGAGCAAAGGATTAATTAAATATGATTTAATAAGAAACAGAATCCTCTTTTTCAAGATGAAATATGAAAGAAATATGGCTATGATAAATACTGATAGATTTTCATCGATGCCAGTAATGCAATCATTTGGGACCCATGTATCCTTGCTGGGAAATCTGACAAGGCAAAAACTTGTAATAAAACAGGCATTCAGGAACTAAAATGAGGGCTAAAGGTTCTACTGCAAGCAACAACTGAATACCAGAGAGATGAGTATAAATTTCTTTTTATACAGCAGTATAAAACTTTCAGTCGTGTAAGTGTTGAATCATGTGATTAATTGTAAGAGTTGTAGTTGGAGTCTTTAAGTAGTTTTTAAAGGTATAAAGCTTTTTGGCCTGGGTCAAGGGGTATGAATGAATGGAATTCCTATGTACTTTCCTGAAAATATAACCACATTGTACACACTGCTGGGACTCACTCCTTTGCCTCTTGCATACTTCTTTTATATTTGCTCTGTGAAGACTTGGAGATGCTATGGAGAAGCTTGCATGGACTCACCTGCATTCTAACACACACACACTGGATGCTTCAAATAGTATCTATCTACCCTGACAGGAAGTCACCCTGCTCTGATGGCCTCCTCTTGAGATGGGCTTGGGGTAGACTCAAACGATAGAAATTAGATTAATGCCTGTACCATATCTACAAACTGAGGTGCAGCTTACTACTCAACAGCACCAGTTATTTTTCTTTAATGGAAAATTGATGTCTTGGTAAAGTTCTGAGGCCTGTAATTCACATCGAGTTATGAGACACTGAGAAATTCCACAGCATCCAGTAGTTTTGTCTACGAGTATGCTCCTACATACAGCGTGACTACAATAAACTGTTCAATCTGATCTGACACATGCTGTTATTTTTAACTGTAGGATTTTTTCCTTAGTTATATTTAGTAATTGGAGAGATTTCACTATATTTTAAAAAAACATTCCATAAAAAGAGGTCTAAATAATATTTGGTTAGTTTTTGAAATGAAATTACAGTGGTGGTAGATTGAAATATCTATTTAAACTATTTCATGATATGTAAGACTTAAGAAGTGTGATAAAAAATTCATATCAGTAACAAAGCTTCTTTCTTGTTTCATATCTGATAGAAATTCTCTCATGAAATAGTCTGTTTATATAGGTTACTACAGAACAATTAAAGAAATTTTAAAGTCAGAAGGAACATTTTTCAAGGAACATAAGTATAAGCCATTGAGAACTGAGCATTTCCTTCCAATTTGTGTGTTCAGAAATATTGACTTGAAACACTTTCTTGTAGTAAATGCTTTTTCTCCCTGAAATTTTATTTTCTCTTCAGTAAATATTCTATTAAATAATGCTTTTTAAGTATTTTCTTTCAAAATTAATGTTCTGGTAGTTTTGTGTGCTGTCATTTATAAACCTTGGGAGAAAAGAAAACCAGACACCCTCAGCTGAAGACCTTGTTAACAGCTATCCCACAGTTTGTATTTAGTCCATTTAATGGGTCTACTGCAGGAATAATTTGTTGACTACTAGGTGTTGGCAAAACTTGCTATATCTGATAATGTGATGAATATTGCGTTCTAGAAGCTTAATTCATCATTGTGGATTTTTGAGTGCCATCTGGATGTCTTGCCCCTGCAAAACCTGCTGGTAGAAAGTTCTTAAACTTACTATATTTATCCAATCATGTCCCAGTGAAATGCTTTGTGAAACAGAGCTTCTTTATAATTCAAGAGTGCCTTCTACACACCTGGTTTTACACCTATATAACTTCAGTTAGTCTTTTTATAATAAAATATGGTGATGCAAGTTATTTAAAACGATTTCAAAATGTTTTAAGGTGTTGGACAAATCCATGCATAAAGATTAAAAGTTGCACAGAAACTCCCTTGCTTAACTCTTTCACCACACAGCTTTCTAATATAAAGAAATCCTAGAAGCCTGATAATTATGTTTTACTCAACAGAGATTGCTGTATATGAGGAACTAGAGAATAGTATGAATACATGAATAAATAGATTTTAGAAAACAATATGATCACAGTTTCATTCATAGCACAAGTAGATTCTGAATCTTTGGTTTTATTGCTGAAATCTGTTTTTATTGCATTAGATCACATCCTCAGCTGGCAGACACAATGGAAATGCTTGTGTTGAACAGAAATAAAATCTGCTCTTTGCTGTTGTGATTTAACCCCAGCCACTAACTAAGCACCACTAAGCACTGCTTGCTCAATCCTCCCCCTCCAAGGGTATGGGGAAGAGAATGGAAGGGAAAAGAAAACCCATACACATGGGCTAAGATAAAGACAGGGTAAGAAAATAGAAAAGGGAATAACAATAATAGCACAAAAAGGCTACAAATAAATACTATTAGTAGTATTAATAACAATAATTTAAAAAATCAAAACCAAATGACGCACAAAGGCTTCCAAGAAGTGATCCCTCCTCCTGGTTAACTTCCCCTGTTATATCTGGAGCATTACATTATATGGTATGGAATATCCCTTTGGCCAGTCCGGGGCAGCTGTCCTGTCTGTGCTCTCACAGATTCTGGCATAGCATGAAAAGCTGATAATCCCTTGATTTAGTGTGGACAAAACAACTACCTAGCAACAAGTATAAAAACATTAGTATTCTCATACTAGATTCAAAAGACAGCATGATACCAGCTACTAGAAAGAAAATTAACTCTCTCTTAGATGAAACCAGGACAGTTTTGACTCAATATTCCACACCATTTATGTCCTGTCCAGGTCCTGTATTTCCCAATACATAACAATTAATCACCATGACACACAGATATCATTATGGAATCACAGAATCACAGAATGATCAGTGTTGGAAAAGACCTCTGGAGATCATCTAGTCCAACCCCTTTGCCAGAGCAGAATCACTTAGAGCAGGCTGCAAAGGACAGCACCCAAGCAGGTTTTGAGATCATTTTCTTAGTCATTGGGCCATCCCTCTATGAAGTCTTTTGAGTTAATTTAGTCCACAGTCTCATAACAGTCTCTCAGGGCAGGAGCGATGATGTATGGTGTTGTATAGTTGCACACTGCATCCGGAACTCATAGTGGTCCATGATCACAGTTGATGATGTTAGTTTGAAGGAAGTTGCCAGATGCTTATTGCTGAAGTCAGTTCTGGTTACATGACCTCTGCACCTTGCTCAGTTTCATCAAAATTCATTCTTCATTAGTCTGGGTGATTCTTACTGTAATATTGTTGTTTTGGCATACAGCAATCATAGTAGTGATGACATGTAATAATACATAGCAATTAACATAATATAATTTAAATAATTTCATATTCTCACCCATAAAATCCCCTTGAGGTACTTACTGGACCGTCCCATCCTTCCACATTACTCACCAAGTTCACCCAGGTCCTTGAGCACAAGTGTCCCACAGATAGGTTTACCTTTCCACAAGTCAGGAATAACCCTGACTATCTTCACTGTTATAACTTTATGTGCTCTACAGGAAATCTATCCCCTTCAATACATTACATAGAAATTTCTGTTGGGCAAGGCCAACTCCATTGGCCCCTTACAGTTAACTAACCAGGTGACTTTGATAAATGTGTATTCCAGTGTTTGAGGGTACTATTGCTCTCAGTGTAGTCTTTAACAGTCATTGTCAATGTATTGTTCAATTTCCCCAGAGGCTGGTGCATAATAGGGGATGTGATTTACCCACTCAATGTCGTGCTTTTTAGCCCAGGTGTCTATAAGAATGTTTCAGGATAGATTCGTATTGTCTCACTCAATTCTTTCTGGGGTGACATGTTTCCAAGTTGCCACAGGACTTTCTTTTCAAGGTCCGGGGTAGCGTACTGGTGGTGGCATGGGGCATCCATTTGGTGGTTGCTTCCACCATTGTAAATAGATATCATTTGCTTTGACAAGTTTGTGGGAGGGTGATATAATCAATTTGCTAGGCCTTGCCATATTTATATTTCAGCCATCATCCTTCCTATGGTTTAGCTGAGGATGGGAATGGTTGGACTTGATGATCTCCAACGGTCTTTTCCAACCTTGTGATTCTGTGATTTTGTGATTCTGTGATTCATTATCAGAGAGGCTTTAACTGCTTGGCTTGTTTATTCACAGTGCATGTTTCACATTCATGGATAACCTGTGAGATAATCCCTCAGTCATGAACCCATATCTATATGTTGATCTCTCCTTGATGGCCTGAGGTGTCATGGGCCCAACAAGTAACAAATAGTTCACCTATATGTAACTAGTCCAGTTCTACCTGAGCCACTTAAATATTGGCAGCCTTATCCACCTGCTGGTTGTTCTAATGTTATTTAGTGGCCAAACTCTTGGTTACATGGACATCTACATGACGTGATTTTACAATTGGATTTTTTTAGCCAAGCAGCAATATCTTGCCACAGTAGAGCAGCCCAGATGGGTTTGCCTCTGTGCTGTAAGTTACTTTCATTGCTGTAACCATCCCCACAGGGCACCAGACACTTTTCTCTTTCAGCAATGTCTAAAACCAGCTGGATGGCTTTCACCTCTGCAAATTGACTTGATTCACCTTCTCCTTCAGCAACTTTTCTGATTCATTGTTTAGGGCTCCATACAGCAGCCTTCCAATTCCAATGTTTTCCCACAATGTGAACAGGATCCATTGGCATATTGCTACTCATTTTCTAATAGTTTACTATAGGGGCATCTTCAGCATGTGTCACCTCATTCTCTGGCAATATCCTGAAATCTTTGCTTCTGACCATGATCATTTCCAGAATTTCTGGGCGATCAGGATTCCCTATTCAAGTCTTCAGTGTGACTCACTTCACGTAGCTCCAGTGGCATGATGTGCAGAGGGGACCCTCCCTTTGAACATCCAGCCCAGCACCAGTAGGCAGGTTTTCCAGCCCCTTCCCTAATGTCCTCTCTGTGGTCATGCAGGTAAAATCATGGGATGCCAGCTGCAGGAGTTGGAGTAGCCACAGTATCTATTGTAGGGGTTGATCTCTGAAGATGCTTGAGCTGCAAATAAATAAAATCTACTCTTTGCTTAAGATGGAAATATAGTAGTGATCTCATTAGGTATCTGATGCAGGTACCCAACATGTAGACCACTTCCTAAAATAGATAAATGCTTTACAGATATAACATTTTCAGTAACCTATACTCTTCACCCAAATATAGAAGTACCAGCACCTCCTGACATTTTTAGACACACTGGGTTTCCTGTGTTCTCCAGGTAAGGTGTTACTGTGGACAGTGTGATTTACAAGGATGAATGCAACAGCAAACATAGTTTTGCTGAGGTTGGTTGTGAGAGGGTAGAAGCTGATTTTGTAATTCTCATTCAGTAAAATCCTCCTTTAATACAGGTGTAGGTTCAGGAGCAAAGCAAAGATTTTTGAAAGGACCACAGTGTTTTGAAAGCCTGTTCAGAAATGAAGAACTGTCTTATTAGCATAAGACTTTTTGAAAGCCAGGCACATCTGGACTCTTAGGGCGGTGGTACAAATACCACCTACAAATTTCATAAGACACTACCTTTTCTTTGGTAATATTTCTGAAGATCCTACCTTCAGAACTACCTCTATCTTTTGTGGGAAGTATAGGAGAAAGATGACACACACACAGCTCTGCCTGCACCGGGGTTTGAAGGTTTTGGCTCGAATAGAGTTAATTTTCTTCATAGCAGTTTGTGTGGTGCTATGTCTTGGAACTGTGATCACAGTACAGTCTATCAGTGGATTTAGCTCGTTTGACATTTAAGAAGCTGGTGGTTGTCATCATTGTCCTGTGATGCTAAGTAAGAGAACTTAGATGTCTTTTGTAGTGCTGTATGCTTTTAGACTTTTATCAGTTTAATTCCCCATTCCTCCCCAAAAAAGGCTTTAGATGGTTTTGAAAATTTTGTGTTTATTTTAAAGATTTATTACTCTTTGAACAAAAGTCATAAAAAGATTAGCACTGATTCCTTATTTTAATGGCTTTGCTTGTATGCATAAAATAATGAGATCTGTTCTGTTGGCAACAGCTAAAATAAAGGCTATATGGGGGAAGGGAGAAATCAAAACAAAAACCCACACAATCCCGGTAAGAATTCTGTAATCATATATATTTTTTTATATATATATATATATACACACACATATATAAAAAAATAAAAGAACATTAAATTTTATCTTTCAGTGGTATTTAATACTGCTGTAGTAAAAAGGAGTTCCGCATCCTCAGCAGTTCTGAAAGACCACTAGTAATAAAGAAATCTCCATCAAGATTTTAGAACAGATTTTAGAATAGATTTTCAGGGGTGTATACAAGTGCCTGAAGAAGCATACCAATCACTAAGGCTTTAAGCAAAATTTCTTAAGCAAGTTAGGTGACTAATTATCATCTAAATAAATTGAAATACAATTAGGAGTGGTAATATGTTCATTTTTCTATACCAACAATTCATATTGAATGCTGTTTGCCTTTCCTGCCATTTTTGTTTCCTCCACAAATCACTGTTTTGAAATAACCTATGTAAATTAGGAAATATATTCCAAACAATGGCTTTTCTATAAGCATTTGTCCTCTGATTCTGTGATTTCTGCAGACTTTGAATCACAAGTTAGATTTGTTATGATGACAAGCATCATCAGATGAATCACTGTAAGGGGAAATGACATCAAAATGTTAGATTAAGACATCCATTTCAGACTGAGGGGAAAAAAATGGTTTTGGTAGCATGAGAGTACGCAAGACATATGTGGACCTAAACCTGTTATCTATGAAATAGTAAGACGGCACTGTCTTTTCTCATTTCTGTCTAAACCTGAGTGAGGTAAGAATATTTTTTATTATTTCTGTCTCCTGTCTGGCTGCATAATCAAAATAATAACATCCTGTGCTACTAACATAAGTTGGTTTTCTTCTTGGGGTTTATTTTTGTGGTGAATGAATTGAGAAGGGTGTAGAAAAAGGCAATAAATTCTGCATATCTATAGGTGCAGAAGGAAGTGCAAGATGTATTATTTCTCTGTCTATAAATGAAGCTGGCAGTTCTGTTTCTATTTATCTCTGAAATACCCGGAGCTACATGGTGGGAGAGCTGTTTGAAGCCAGGTTTCTTGTTATACTGTGAAAGGTACCACTGCAACTAGTTCATTAAACTGGCTCAGGAGAAGTGTGTTCGAGAAAACACTCAAGAAAACACTCAAGGTTATTTCATGTATATATATAAAAAAATGCTCTTAAGACAAGAAACGTGTCTGTAATTTATTTATTTCCTGCCATTCTTCTAAACTTTTCCTACTTATTTAGCTGATCTGTTGTTCTGGAATCAACAAGTGCTGTTCAGTTGAGACAGATTTTCCTTTTGTGATTTCCCCTATTGTATTCTTCCAAGCAACAAGTCTTGCAGCTACAAATATAACATCACTAAAAGAAGTGTATTACTTTCTGTTAACCCTTCCTCTACAGCTGAACTAAAAGGTTTCTTGCCAAATGTGGATCTCTTGCATCTGAAATGACTCTGCATAATTCCATTACAAAAGAGACATTTTCTCTCTCTTCCTTCCAGTCTGTGGTTTAGGGTTATTTTTGGGGTTGGCTTAATTTTTTAAAAAAAACTTTTCCTTTTTTTAAAATTAATATAATTGAAATAATATTTTCACTGTCTAAATTGATTACTACTACCACTTCTCCCTTGGCTTTGCAAGAGCTGATGTTAAGGAAATATCAAGAGCAGGTGGTCTGACTTGTTTACAGATGTCTTGAACGTAAATACTATGACTGCTCAGACAATAGTCTCAGCATGACAATTATTATTATGTACCTTGTTAGTCATTTATACCAATCTTATTACTTTATCCTATTTTTCTTTCCTGCTCAGTGCTTTTGTGCAAGTAATGTCAAAATGTACAGTGGAGTACCCCACTGGATCTTCGGTTCCCTTGAAAACAAAGCTCAACATTAGTATTTCTGATTTTGATATCCTAAATCTATCATAAACCTCTTCTGGTAGATGAATACGTATTACTCTGCTACTTACAAACAGCAGATAAAACAGGTATGTGTATAGTCTGTCGTGCTCATCACTGCAGCTCCTTTTTGTCTCAGGCTTGTGAGAGCGGGCAAGTAAAAGCCAAGGATCATAATAAATCCCCTCTTCTACCACAGTAATATTTTAACAAATGTAGCATCACCTTCAGTGTGAACTTGTGTGGTGAAAGTCCAGATGAGAGCAACAATAGGAATTTCCATGTGAATACAATTTAAAACAATGTTTGATATCTGAACAGCATATCAATGAATATGTTTGGACCAAGAACAGACAAAAGACAAAGCTTCCCAGGACAAGTCTTCAGATAGCTACATCTATAAGACTACAGGTAACAACAAAAATGAAACTCCAGTGAAGGAATATCCAGAGCAATGCACACTTACCTTCAAGAAAGAAGTGGTTTTGGTGGGGTTTGTGTTAAAAATCTTCAGCAAAAAGACTGTTTCTGGATTTAAAAATACTGAAATTATTCATTCCTGACTGCAGCTCTACTAATAAAAGTAAGGAATTCTGTGTTTTTCACCTGTTGTGTATGAAATCCTTTGAGCATCTGTCACCTAGTTGCTATTTAGCTGAGGTGAAAGAGTATCATTCAGAAAAGTGCTGCATCATTTGCTTATGTTTGTGACATCTTTGACACCCACAGCTTCCAGAATAAACTCCCTGTTGTGGAAGTACTAAATTCTAATCTAGTAGATGCCTGACTCCTTTGTGTTTTGTATCTAGGTTTCCTTGGATGTCAGTCACTGCTGTGTACTTTATTGGCAGAGCTGAGTGCCACAGATCAGGCTTTGTAATGCTCAGCATCACAAGCTTGAAGGATCTGTTTTGGATTCCTGCCACTAAAGCTTATCATGAGCATAAGAAACCTGCTGAGTCCCACACCACAGGTGGAATACACAATTGGACTCAACTCATGTTCTTTCACAGCTATCTCATATAATGTTAATGTGACTTTTACCTTGCTCTGTGAATTGAAACTTTGATTATCACCTTTCACTGCAGACGGAGTCATGGAGTAAGAGAGAGACTACAGTGCTCTGTGTGTGCCAGCTGGCAGGGCTTGGGCTTCAAAGAACACACAACATAGCTGAAAGCCACTTCCATAACCACCCCCCTTTCTTAAAACATGACCTACCAAGGCCTTTGTCCAGCCTGTGACAGATGCACTCCACCCCTTAACTAAACTGGCAGCAGTTTGGTATAGGCTCCAAAGGAAGTAAAGGCCAGGCCAAGAATTCCCCTGGTTTCAACCTGTTCTCTGAAAACCCAAAAAAGAGCAGAATGGCAGTTAACATTAATACACCTGAGTTTGAAACACTGATCATGCAATTAATGTATAAATAGCAGGTGGATTTTCCAAAACTCCTTTACCAAAAAAATATAATGTGGGTGCAGGGAGTCTCATGCCTACCTTTCCACCAAATGCTATTGACTATGAGCAAACCACTTTATCCCATGACACTCATCTTGGGTGAGTCCTTTTTGAACTGTCCATGCTAGGAAGCACAACTGCAATCTCCCTTTCAGCTGAGATACCTCTTGAAGTTGCTTCTCAAGGCAGGGAGATTTTTTTTCAACAGCAGATTATTGGAAGAGCCAAATTTGAGCTTCCCCTGAATTACAGCTAGGTGGCCACCAGATGACTCTCCTCTTGAGCAAGGATACCTCTCAAGTTTTGAGATCCCTCACTTGACACTGAGAGATCCTTTAGTCCTTGATGTTGAGAGATACCTTATGCAGGAATCCACATATTGACAGATATAATTGTACTTATTTTTACCTTAAAATAACGGCAATGTATTCTTACTTTTAAAGAAAAAATAATAAGGAATAAAATAATAACACCTACAATTTGCCTTTGTGTACAGATATGATGATGCAATCTTTAATTACATGACTGACTGCTTTTCTGGTTTGTTTATTTAACATCAGACCCTTTCCTCAATCAATACATAGGATGAATGCTGCTTTCTTCATGGGTCACAACTAATCAATGTACATTTTTATCCTCTTAATTAAATTCTTACCTTATTTAAAGCACAATCTCTAAGCCCTGCACTGAATAAAAAAATATATATTTCCTTATGCACCCTGCTAGGAGAGTCATTATCATATTAGAGAGATAATAGATTAGTTCCTTTTCAATCTGCCTTATGAAGCCATATAGACTTGGTATCACCATTTGCAGATGGAAAGTAAAAGAAGACTAAATCCCAAACTGTCCAAAGTCTACACTGAGCATCCATTTGCAGAGGTTGCCATGAGTTATTCCTAGAACTCTCTGATTCTCCAGGGTATTCACAATTTTCTAACTCATATTACCACTCACTTCAGTTACAAGAATGAAGTTTTAGCAGATATCATGAATGAATGTGTATAAGGAAGGATGAGGACAATGAGAATACTGAATATCAGAAAAAAATGTTGATATAAGTGTCATATATATACACACATACACACACACATAAAAATTTGATGCATTTTCCTAGCATTACTGACAAACAGAAATAGAACTGCATTTTCTTTAATATGTTTGGTTGATCAAACTTGCAGACCATTTCTTTATGTGATTCCCTGTCTTATTTACTACTGGACTTGTGAATATATCTATCCAGTTTATTAATGAAGATTTCAAAATATTCAACAGATGACTTCCTATTTCTTTCAAAAATAAAATTTAAATGTTTTGTGGTAACATGGAAATTTAAGAATGAAAAATCAAAGCGTATTTTGACTTTCCCATTTTCTTAAAAAGGATTTTTTCTATAAACCGCTTTCATGTACTTTTCCAATTTTCTGCTATTAATGTATGGATTATTTTTTTTAATACTTATTTTTAGGGGGAATTTGTGATGGGAATAATAGTGTATTCAAATTGCAAAGATACAAATCCAAACCAAAATCAAAACTTCCCACAGAATGATAGTTCTGGTTTTAGACCAACTGAATTTAAAGCGTGTTATCCAATTTATTTATGAAATTAATAAAAATCCTCAGAAGATCAAAGTTAATGGCTCCACTGAACTCAATTCATAAAAAAATCTTAAATGTAGGCTAAATACTATCAATCATATAATAATGTTGTAACTTATAGCATCTTTCACATTCTCTGAAGCCATTTTTTCAAAGTTTTCTTGAAGTTCGAACAGATCTAAGTTTTCACAGAATCATAAATTCACTGACATTGTCAGGGACTGGTATCATACACAAGATCTTGAATAAAACCTGAATATTTTTGTCATCAATTTCAGCACATACTTTTATTCTCTTATGAAGTTAAATGTTTTTTTTTATTATCGTTTTTTCTAAAACCTTTCACGTCTAAGGTCAGATTAACAAGCCTGTAGTGGCTGAATACAACCCCTGTTATTAATTGATGTGTTGCATTAGCAATTTCTAGACTGTATAATCTTTTTTAATTATATTACTTCTGACTTGGTTAATTCATAAAGAACACTTTACTGTGTTTGCAATGCCATGTACTAGTTGTTTCAGAAGACTGAGACAAACGGAAGTCTCTTTATCTTGTTTCCCCTCTCCTGCATCCTATAAGAATATGGAGCTCTGAATATTTCTCTCAATTTGAGTTTCCCTTCCAATTCATATTTGTGTTTTCATACCCTTTTGCATTGGATTTGTATGGCAAGATTTTGGGGGACTAAAGGGGTGGCTTCTGTGAGAAGTTGTGAGAAGCTCCATGTCTAAGAGAGCCAATGTCATCCAGGTCCAAGGCAGACCCATGGCTGGTCAGAGCCAAGCCAATCACAGATGGTGGTAGCACTTCTGGAATAACTTTGGTTAAGAAGGGAAAAAACTTCTATGCAACAGCAGCTGGGAAAATATGTGAGGTCAACAACTCTGCAGGCACCCAGGTCAGTGGAGAAGGAGGGGCAGGAGGTGTTCCAGGTGCCGGAGCAGAGATTTCCATACAGCCCTTGAAGATTATGGCGAGGAAACTGGCCCCCTGCAGCCCATGGAGAGTAATGGTGGAGCAGATAACCCCCTGTAGCCCATGCCAGACCCCGTGTTAGGACACCTGAAAGTGGAGCCATTTGAAGAAGGCTGTAACCCCATGGTAAGCCTCTGTTGGAGCAGGCACCTGGAGAGAGGACCCCATGCTGCAGCATGGAGGACCACGCTGGAGCAGTCTGGTCCTGAAGGTCTGCATTCTATTGAAGAGATCTACACTAGAGCAGCTCATGAGCTGCCCATGGGAAAGACCCACATTGAGGAAGTTCATGAAGGACTGTCTCCTGTGAGACAGACCCCATGCTGGAGCAAGGGAAGATTGTGAGGATTCCTCCCCCTGACTAGGAAGGAGCGGCAGAAACAACATGTCAACCACAACCATCATTCCCCATCCCGTGCTGCAGTAAAGGGAATATAGAGAAATTGGGAGTGAAGTTAAGCCCAGGAAAAAGGGAGGGCTGGTGGTGAAGGGGTTTTAAGGGTATTTAAATTTATTTCTATCCTGATTTTTGATTGGTAATAAATTAAATTAATTTCCCCAAGTCAAGTCTGTTTTGCTCATACCAGTAACTGGTGAGTGATTTCCTTGTCCTTATCTCGACCCTTTTGTAACATATTCCAGTTGAGGAGGGGAGTGATAGAAGAGCTTGGTGGGTACCTGGCATACAGCCAAAGTCAACCCAGCACATCTTTTTTCCTCCATCAGTCTTAGAATGTCTAATGAATAATAAGAAATAATGTTCTTTTATTTTTAGTACATTCCTTATATCACTATGAATCTTTGCTTCTTTTGTATCTGTTGGTGTACCTGTCACATAAATTTCTGATTTCTTTCCAGTCCTATTAAAAAATCATATCCACAATTGTATGACTCAATTCTATCTATTCCCCTCGTGGTTTTTGAACCATTTTCATGCCTCTTCTTCATGTTGCTCAGTTCTCTGACTCTCTTTACTCAGCCCACACTGACACCCAGCTGTATTATGCAGCTGTTAGATAAATGCAGCAAATGCTGGAAGTCCGTATAGATGTGAAATATCTTTATTCTATCCTAAATTTGTATTCTTCCTGACCATATGAATCTCTAACTTTTTCCAGATTTTCCAAAATATACTGCATTGATGTTTTCCATCAATTTATTTTATCTGAAGTCATAGAAAATACTGTGCATTTTTGTGCTTAACAATTGCATGAGTCATTGGCCTGGAAAATACAGTGTTTGAAATATATAAGTATACATTATATGTATAAAAATATACAACTTTTGTGGCTTGTTTGTAGTAAATATAGAAAGCAAGCACATGATCCTGCATTAGCCATAGAACATAGTTTTATAAGGGTTGTTTTTTTTAAAGATGAACTCAGACTGTTGCATCTGTTTCAGATATTACAAACAGCCTTAATGCACAGGTAATGGATTATCAAACTCAAAGCAGAACTTGACCTTAATTTAATCTGTCCTAAAAGGGAAGTTGATTAGAGGAGTGTGAGAAAATCTTCTTTTCAGTACATGAGGTCATGAACCAGAATGCATTTTAAGTTAGTGGGATATTTAATATTTATGTTGGCATTGCTCAAATCTCTATGATTGACTTGTGTTAAATCAGAGGTTCACCTTTATTCTCCATCATTATATTAGTGATTGACATTATAGAGAAAGAGCATAATCTGATTTTCCAAACCATGCACAATGTGGTATCTTATTTTACTGTAAGAAGGTTGAAAGAGAGAATCCTGTGATCATGAATCCAGTCATGGGTGCAATGATGCAGCCACATAAAGAGCATGGCACTTCGCCCAAGAGCAGTGGCTGAATTTTTTGTATAATTTTATGGTAATCTTACGGACCAAATATTCTTGCTACCTTTTCATCATTTCAGCTCCTTACAGGGAATTTTCACACCGGACTTGAACCGAGTCTGTCCTCTAAACCTATAAAGATAAAAACCAATTTAATAATTGCATAGCTGGGTGACTTCTTACTATGTACCATGATTTGTATTTTCCATTTTGTCTAGTAAAGTGGTCCTTTGTTAATTGTCCGCATTTAGCACAATTTACTTCTTATCATGTGTCAAAACAGCCTCAAAATAAAAATTATTCTGAGCATATACGAAGTAACTGCTTAATAACAAGGATCTTCTGTCATGTCTATCAAATTTAATGTATGTCTAGATATTATTCTTCTGCCTCTCCTTAACTCAAGACCCATCTACTTGCATGAAGTGATTGAGTTTTTTTATTCTTGTCCTCATCTCATTTTGAAAGGGTTGCAACTCTAAAAATACCATGGTCTATTACACCAGATGATAGTGACACTTAATGACATCTTATTAATTGTATAATTATTAGTTATGCAATTAAATGCAAAAGTTACTGCACTTGAGCAGGACTGAAGTCACAATAATACAGTTTTAAAATAATTTGAAATGCAATGAAAGTTAATTACCATAGATGAACATCTGGAAGGTGTGTCTGTATATCTGTAGTACCAGATCTGCCAAACACTACACATAGTGACTTCATGGGCTGCTCAGTCTCACAGAGGTGGATGGAACTATTCACAATAGTTTGCACCATTGGAACTTAAGTGTATAAACTTAATTTATCTTTAAGCTCATTCATCATACTGAGACTTTTATTGTTTGTAAAATTCTAATGAATTTACTAAGTCATGGGACAGTGGAAACATTTGCATCTTTTAAACAAAAATAGTGCCACCTAGATGACCCTAACTTTGGAGGATCCAGCTTTTCATTTCTATCATGGAAGTTACTACCATGAGGATCATAGCTTTGAGACTTCATGAGATGATTAATGAGACTGAAAAAATACACTTGCCCATCTCAAACAGCCCTTTGTCTTTAAGGAGATTAATTTACCATTTACATTTGAATTATAAATTTGCAAAAAACTTAAACAATACATTTTTGTTCATAAATTTCACTGAAAGTATTTCTGTTTTCAGAAGAGCAATATCTATAACCATTATAAAAATAAAATTACAAGCAGATGCTTGTGAAGGGGGTTTTGGGCTTATTTTTGGGAAAAGGAATGAAGAAAATGAATGGTCATCATCAACAATGATGAAAGCAAATGGATGTGTTGCATATGAAAGGAATTTAAACCAAAACCTACTTCCTTAGGAACACAAGCAAAGATCCTCATTTACTTTTTTTATTTTTTTAACCTGCTGCCATCTTCTTAATTACCCTTTTGGCTTTCTTTGTTGGAAACACTTGCAGATGTATTAAGACCTGTTGGAAAAACCCCATATGTGTATTTCCACTTGATTTCTCAAGCAAGTATGCTGCCAGAAAAGAAAAAAAACAACCAGATGTGATGATCTCCCAGGCATATAACCGGCAGAAACTAAACCTACAAAAAATGCAGAGGTTTGATAGTGAACAGATGTTGAAGGTGTGAAAAATCAGCCTCTTGTCCTATAAGCCAGTATACTTGAGAAAAAAGGTACAGGAGACTACATTTCTTTGCATATTTATGAAACAGATGCTGTCTCCTTAGCAGCACTTTTAGTATTAATCCAAAACTTATAAAGACTGAGGAAATCTAAGTAATGGATCTCAAGGAAGAAAAGCAAATCTCAGGTCCATACAAGGATTTTATTAAAGAAGATGCCTCGCTCAAAGAGAAAAAAAAAAAATTTCATTAAGAAAACTGAACTGAGAAAGGGTGGATTTTAAGCATAAGCAAATACCAGGAGAGAAGAAATAGAAATTTTCTTTTTTACATTTCTTATTTCTTAAGAATGTCTTCCTTAATAAAAATTTAACATGCATTTCAAAATAGCACTTTCTGAAGTAATAGTGACACCTTTACATCAAAGGCTAAAGCAGCTGTGTATTAATTTGGTTTCTGGGGAGATGATACATTTCTTCTTACAGGCATATCATGTGCAGAGGAAGCTGACAGGTGGAGAGAGTGAAGCAGAACCTTAAAGGATCATCCTAACTGAATCGGCAGCTGTCAGGTAATTTCATGGGCCTGAATCATCTCCAGGACATGTATGTAAAGAGGTGGCATGCTGTGCGCCGAGCTCCCTCTTCAGCATCCTTTTCCTTCCTCGCTAACACCTCAGCTCACCCAAGAATCCAGATTCCAAAGAAGTGACCTGCAACCGACATCAGCCTGAGCTCTGTGCAGTACGGTTCAGAGAAGCTGACCCCTCTCTGAAAGAAACAGCTGTTTGTGTTTGACCAAGGAACAGCAGCAATGAAACAAGTTGGGCAACACTGGGTTTGGGTTTTTTTGTGTTGTGGGAGATTTTTTCTTTCCAAATATCTATTGTTCAAAGCACTAATGAGAACAGTGTCTGCTGTTAATATAAATGGTCTAGGGAAGAATATCCTCAGTGTGTTTCCATTCATTTATCTCACAACAAGAGAATAATAGAGCCCCAGAAGTCATCTTTGACCATTTCAGAAGCCAGGGCAGTGTTTAGAAGCTGATTAGATAATAATGATAATTACAGAGAAATACCCATATGGCCATTATTATATCAATTTTGCTGCTAGTAATTATGGTAACTCCTGCAACAAACCTACCTTGTGTAGTCATACAAACTAATTAAAATGTAATTTCCACATCTGCAAATGTTTTTGCCAATGGCTAAATTCAAATGCAGTTTCTGAGTGTAATACAAGGAGTCCTAAAGCTCAGAGAACTCACTGTTTTAATACCTAGGCTGTGCTTCAGGCTCTTCCACCAACTCTGCATGCCTTTCAGCAAGTAACCACCACCATGCCTGCATACCCATCTGGAAGAGAAACATGCAATAATCCATGTCTGTAAGAGGAGAAGGAAAGTGATCGAAGCTTAACTAATCTTGGTCAATAACAGACAATATTTTCAAGCATCAGTGCTTCAAAGTTAGGGGCTTAAAATATTAAGAAACCAGGTTCTCAGTAACTCAGAGCTAATCTTTATTTATTCCAAATGCAAGGAGTATTTATTCATTGGCTATGGATTAGCAGGAGTTCAGCATTGATTCTGGAAGACATGTACCACAGAGCAAATCAGGCACTGAGCAGAAGGCCAACATAAACACTGCTACTGTGGTCATGGCCAAAAACTGGACAGAGGAATTGGGACTTTGAGATTTCTAATGCAAACCAAAAATTTGCAGGATTCCCAGTGGGCATACTACACATTCAGCAGCAACAGGAATGAAACACTTATATCCTTCAGACCAAAATTAGAGTTAATATAGTGAAGTCAATGAAGCCAGGACTCTGACTAACCAGCCAAGATCCATAAGAAGGATGCATATAAGATGAAGTTGAGACTCCTGTTTTCACTATTGTTTTTACATAGGCTAACAGGATTGAAGGCCTGTTGTATCATTCCACAACAGAATAAGAAAAAAGATAAAACCAGAGAAAAACTTTTCTTTTTTTTCCTAAAATGGATAAATTGAAAAATCCAGCTATAAAAATAGAGGTCTTCCAAATTCATGGATGTGCTACCTCAGTGCAAAATAAAACAAACAAACAAGCAAACTAAAAAATATCTGACCATTACCTGACACTTTTGATAGCTACTCAATATGAGAATCAGGTGTCTGGTTTGTGTATAAACACCACAGAGAAGACAATTTTTTTCCCAGGGACAAATGGGATTAAAAATGTAGGGATTTTTTTCCACTCATAATATTCCTGCACTGAAAGAGTTTAGGAAAAAGCATACATACCGAATGATGAATTATCTTCTCCTAAGTGAAGCCAACAGCTAATTTTTACTGCCACTGAAATAGGTGACAGTTGCCAAGTAAGTAAACAACATATAGGAGGAGTTTCTCACAAACAGTTTTGAGGAAAATCACCATTCTGATAAATACCATATTGGTTTAGTCTGATCTACATACATAAAACCACAATTTTTGTGAATATGTTGCATTCTTGTCTTTTGTGTTTCCTATTCTGATTGAACATTTTGCCTTTATTTTCCTGCTGACATTGAGGGAATGAACATACATGAAGAATGTTTAAGTGTTTTTCTTCTTACAGTTGAGTTTTCCTGATTTTATGTCAGTATTCTCATGTGAAATATACTTCAGGTGTTTTCTCTTTGTCAATACAGGAATGAGAAAAGTTTTGGCTCCCAAACAAAAACTGAGTTTTGGTCGTCACCATTCCATCTTCAAAAGACAAGATTGAAAGAAAAGCAGATCATATGATGTGAATAGTACAATGATTTCAGACTGAAAATCAGCATTATTAATATAGTAAAATTATTGATAAACAAACATGCTATTATGAATATATTAAAAACATTAAAAGACTAAAATCCTAGGCTATTTCAGTCTATGTTTATAATTAACATTGTTTCTTGGTGTGTTTTAATTTATAAAGCAGGGTTTTTTTGTATAGATTTTGAACATATACGTGCGTCCACATATATAGAGCATGTTTTCTTTATAAAACAAGCAGAAAGTAGTAAAGAGTTAAAGCTATTATCTTCTTTCTCACACTGATGTATGAACTCACATCCTCATTTCACTGATTCTAGATCCAAGTATCTCCACTCTGGTGGGCTGAAAAGTAGCCATGAGAGGAAAGGAAGTGGAAATGATAGTTTTGTGCGGATCCACTATCAAGTATTTATATTTCACTTAAAAACAATTACAGTTCTAAACCTCTTTTCCAGAAGAACAAATTTCCAAATAATGTAGCTGTTTCCTCACTCTTACAAGTCAACGGCTTGGAGCATTACTATGGACACAGTTAAAGGACCTGAGAAGAACCGTAAACAGTGGTTTACACTATGCCTGTGCCTATATATCCTACATATATCATGGAACGAGCGAAATGGTAACATCCCACTAAACCTTCTTCTCAGCCTTGCAATGTTTGTGGTGTCCCCATCCCCACTGCATCCTTCTGCTCTGAGCAATGGGAAGTACTACTGATCACCTCATTCATACTTCCATATCCAGAAAGCACAGTGTGTTGGTGCTGTACACCCCTTAGAACATTATGATCCCAGAGCCATTAACCTGAAAGGAAGCTGAACTACATATGAACCTATTAAATATGCCTTCTAATGAGCATAACGTCCTGTTTTAAACAAAATGTGATGATCCAAGCAAGATAAGCAAAATAACATTTTTATTCTCAAACAGTTTTTCATCAAATTACAGTGGAAAAAAATAAAGCTGTTAAAGGTAATATCTGATTACTGTAACTGCACTACTGCATCTTTTTGACCACAGTGTTGGGAATGTACTTTCTGAACATTTAAAACGTTCATCTTCCAAAGGAAAAGTAGAGGGAAAAAAATTGCTTTGTTGCAAACACCACGTTTCTGTCCCTTTGCTTTTAATTTCTTTAATATGAAAAGCCAAATGTTGAACTTGATAAGATTACATCAAATTTTGTCTATCAAAACAGACAGACACTGAGTAATTTCTACATAAAACTATGTATGTTTTGAATGGAAGTGCACACTAAAATAATTTTCCTTAGAGTTTTTTATATGTTAGTGTTTTTCGTGTTTAAGCAACTTTAACCAGTCTAGAAAAACTAGACTAGAAAAACTAGAAAAACTAAGAAATTGTTAACTCATCCTAGTTTTAATACTGTAGTGTACACACACTCATTTACCTTTCTCCCATATGCTCCTTGTGTCTTCATTTATATGATGTTCTACTGACATACAGTTTAATTAGAAGTACCTCAGAATCATTTTGAAACACACCCTAGAATGGTAGTGCAACCTCTGGATGCTGTTATTATTAGTTAATAAAAATATTTATAAGTAATTTTCCCTACAGCTTTCCACTATAAATATGTGATTTGGATTTATATTTTATTTTGACAGATTAAATATTTGGGTTGGCATTCACACATTTTGCTTTTGTCAACAGCATGAATTATCTTTGCAAGTATGAGCAAAAAATTATGTTGATATTTCTATCTGCACATAATAGATCTGTGACCTTTTCCAGTTACACTTTTGCCCATTAATTTTATCATTCCAGAAACAATTTCTAATGTTGCAAACCTCTGAGCAGCTTCCAAACATCTTAGGAAAAAAGTCAGCTGGTTAAAAAAATATATCGGTTTTACAATATAGTGTTTCTTACAAGCAGAAAACCAAAATTGTAAATAACATTTTGTACCAGAGTTAGATATTTAGACATACCATGTGTGATATCAAAGATATTGGTAAAGAATTAAGATTTCCTGATGTAGCACACAAAGTAAATTACATATGCACAAAGACTTTGGCCTCAGGATAACTAATAAGGAATTTACAGTGAAAGAATCTCCCCATAACAGTCATCTGCCAAACAAGAACGGCAAAAGATAATGGAAAAAATGTACTGCCCTGCCTATTCAGTAAGTAAAGGCAGACAGAAAATCTCTAAGAAATCTGTAGCAGAGAGCTTCAGATCTCCTTAAACTTATCCTGTCATCTTAATTTTATAATATATCATCTTCATATAGTGTTTTTCAAGTGAGACAAATGAGCTTCTACCTATAACCCAAGCTGGCTGGAAGTTTTCTGGTGGCCTTGGGTGAACCAAACCTAGGATGACCATATGCTAGATGAAGGGTATTCAGGGCAGGATGAACATCTTGCTGCATAGTTTCCGCACTGTTTGAAGCACAGAGGATTGTCACCCCTTTTTATGTAGAATATCCTGCAGTGAGAAGGACCAGGGGAGTGGCACTTAGCTACTTGCTCCAGTTCTCTTGACCCTGATTCACATCTGCCTCAGAAAGCCTAAATAGATAACAAATACAGCATTCACACCTTAAAAAATGTACTTCACCTCTCATTCTGTAACTTTGTTTCTCAATGTTCCTTACTTTGATTTGGTTTTCCTTCAAGTCCCTAATCTGGCATTAGGAACTGTGTTGGCAAGTCTGTTCACAAGCAATTTCTAGTAGACTCTGTGGGGTTTCTACATAGGGTGAGGGCTTGGGCAGCACATCTCCATTAACTGCATATGGTCGTGATCATTACTTGTCGAGAACTTGGGTGATGCTGAGGCCCTACTATAATAAACAAGAAGTCTCTTGTTTTAAGGCTATGAATATCTCCCTCATGCTTTTTTCTCAGAGGACTCCTCTGCAGTAAATAATTAGAGTTAAAACAGAACGAGGAAAGAATGTTATGACTTAGCAATGATTTTAATGTTTTCCTTGAAAATAAGTAAATAAAAAATATTTTCTCAAACTTGAACTGCTCTTCCAAAACAAACTATATCTTTTGGGATTTTTTGCCTAAGTGTAGTAGATAAGGTCTTTACCAAAGATGTCTGGTCCAAGGCCAGGAAGTACCTATAAGTGCCACCATTCAGAGTATTTAATTCGGACTATCTCTAGAGCAAATCTTTTTCTTTACCTTTGCCTTTTATTGATAGAAATATCTTTAGAGCAGACAGGAATGGACAAACTGAAAATAGGAAATAGGACATCTTTTTCACTATCATCCGCGGCTATTAACCTTGAAAAACACTTTGAAACATATTTTTCTGAACTGTGAATTTGTTACTGCATTTAGAGATGTTTTTTTTATCTGAACACTAAGAAAGGGCACAGAAAGCAGAGAAGGTATTCAGGGGGTAGTTGGCAAAGACCACAAGTGAAATATATTTCTATATGAACATTACTTGCAGTCCTCATTTATACACAATGGAAAAATCTGCAAACTATTAAAAAGACTGAAAACTTTATTTCAAGAGGAAGAAGTATTTTTATGTTACTTGTGTTCTAAAGCAATACATGCAATTAAAATATCTGCATACGTGTAAGTACCCTTTTAGTAAGCCAGTAATAAAGGAAAAACATGTGAGTGAGTGACAAAAAATATCTGGTTGTTCGTGAAAATAAGTTAAATGAAATAAGATTTTAGAAGTTAAATGGAAGAAAAGAAAGATTACATTAATGATATTAAGAGCTATAATCTTGATTTTTCCTTGTTATCTGACTTCAGTGTTTAAGACAGTGCAAAGGAAATTAAAAAACAAAAACAAAACCAACCCACCAAACAAAAAACCCACAAATGAAACAACCACTGCATCTTTGACTGGCCTGCTAGGCTTGTACGCCTGCTCTGCATATGCATTTCTCAAAGTGACTACGAGATCCAGAATAATGAAGAATTTGTTTGGGGAATTTCATATGTTAAAGGGTAAGGTAGATATGGAAAGACAACAGTGTTGATCTCAACCTTTGTACTCACACCTTTCTCGAATGGCTTTCAGACATGGTTTTGCCATTTTAAAACCAGTAGTGTTGACTTACTGTCTCACAAACCTCAAAGTAAATCAGTAACAATTTCCTTGTTATATACTGTACTAGAGATGTAGGAGGAGATCACAGCCAGATCCCAAAGCTTTCCCTGAAAGCTCTGTTGTCAGAGATCTGCAATGGTGAAACATCTGCATCTCTTTTCAGGACTGCTTTTGTAACAGCATTGTGAGCCCATTTTTAAAGGCTTTTCACTCTGAAAATGAAGACACACATATTTTACAATATCAGCTTCTTGATGGACCATGAGCCTAGAAAAATTTTCAGGAAGAGCTATTACTGTCACAGCTTTGACTTTATCTATAGGTGTTCATTTTAGGAAAACTGGATCTCCTCCCTAGGAAAAGCATCTGAGGTACACTAAGGTGTGCCTACATAAAACATCTACATTATAAACACAGAATAAGAGCCTCTGCCATTGCCAAGGGTACATTTTTTTCCTTCCTAGAAGATGCTTGATTGGTGGAGTTCCTCCTTGCTACCTGTTTGTCTCTCTAATGAGAGTTAGAAGAATTATATCTTCCAATTAACGTATGTCTGAAATTTATTTTTTCCTAACTCAGTCAGTAGCAGGGGCACCAGTCCTAGGAGCTCTTATGGGCTGTATGGCTCAGTTAAGATACACTGGGAACTAAAACTTACATCTATGAATTCTAGTGTTGCAGGGGATGTATTTAAAATAGTAAATCATGATCCTTAATAATAATTATTGTTCAGAAAATGCAAAAAATATTATTAAGCTTTACATGTTACAGCAGAACTTTTCCCAGGACTGACAGCATTCAACTGATACTTCTTTAATGTCACCTACAGTAATTGTTTTCTCATCACCAAAATATACCATTGGTTTAATACAGTATTTCTGTTCCTCTTTGCTAGCAGTTAGAAATCTCCAATAGATACAAATAAGAGAGAAGGGTCTTATTGTCTAATTCATTTATTAATGGGCAGCTGCTCAAATTAACACTAATTTATTCTAAAGTCATTTACTACATTTAATTTTGGCATTAAGTAGTAGTTTGTGACATAAAGAAAAGCATTAATACTACAGCACATTCCTTTAGGACCTATATGCACTATTGAAATAACATAAAACTTCTTAAAAGGAACATTACATATAGATGAATATAGAGGTTATGCTAGCTAATCTGATTAGTTTTATGCATATTTTATACTGCTAATAATTATATTTATTTCTCATTTATACCTAACAGAAACAGAAGGAGAAAACAAGCAGAAAGAATAACCAACTCTATGAGATCTGTTATAGCAGTGCATGTTGCAATCATACCCAAAACAACCAACCGAACAGATGACATTAAACAGTGTGAAATGAGAAAAAGTACGAGTGCAAACAAAAGACATAAACAGCAACAGGAAAACATCCCCACTTTTCAGTAGTTAATGTGAGAACCTGCAGGAAACTGCCTTGGTAGCCAGGCAGTGTTCATAAAGGGTAAGCAAGAATTTCTGGATCAATCCTGGTCATCATTCAGTGATCACACCTGATCATTTTGGATCATACCTGGAAACTTTTCAAAGCTAACAAGATGTTCTGTGTGTGCCTTGTTGGCTGTTTGTTTTGGGTTCTTTTTTGTTGGGGGAAGATTAGTGAGTGGTGTGGGATTTTTAAAAATAAATTTAGATGCTTTTGGTGATGGCAATTGGGTCTGAGCATTGGGCATCTCAGCTTGGCTTATGTTATATTTAAGGTGCCAAGGTCTTTTAGTCCTTTCCACTTTAGATTATTATTGGAACAAGCAATGCTGGGCACTGGTGACTAGTAAAGAAGTTATTAGCATGTTATAAAATGTTATTTCTTATAAACCTTTAATATCTTAGATACTACTCAATGATAATGCTAAATACTTAGGGGTTTTTGACTACCACACAATTTGCATATGTGGACCTCACATACAGATTTCAATAACCATTCACAGCTTTAGCTGTGACTTGAGAAATAACTGTAATGAGATCTGAAATAAATTGGAACTGTGATAATTAGAAAAGTGCTTAGAAACAGTAAAGTTAGTGTACATTTCTTCATTATACTTTGCATATGAAAATTACCTAAGGACAATGCTTGTGGTAAACTGTCATTTTACTTATCATTTAAAAGCAATAGTCAATAGTCAATAAGGAATTACAATATTATGTCTCAGTCTGGAATGGGCCTTTGATAACATTTGCAGAATCAAACACTGGCTTCTGGTGGTAACTTCCAATCTCCCATGCTTCTTTGGAACTCATCCTTATCTGATATAAATAAAATAAATAAGTGAAACTCCTGAATTTCTAGTGCTGCTTCAATTTATGATCTGATGGTGGCTCTAGCATGGAGTAACTATGTGCATTTGGAAGGAGACAATTCTACCTCCCTCTTATCTCCGCTCACCCACAGTGACAAACCCAGTCTGATCTTGCATACTTTTAATCTATGCAGTTTTGTAGTTCCCTTCTTCTGTGGTGTCCACAATGAACTCTGACTCATCTGATTTCCTTTCTTATTAGAATTCAAAAGCAAGAAAGAGATGTAAGTTCCATGTGATCACATAGAGCCTCACAGCAGACTGGCACACAACTCCAGCAGGGAAGTGATGAGGTGACAGTTTCATCAGAAGAGCAAGGCCTGATAAGGTCATCAACTATCATTGTCAGTGAATTTTACAAAAGAACATCCAGTAAAAATGAGCATTAATCACAGATGTGTTTCTAGACCTTGCCAGATTTTTGTATGATTTTATACAATCTGCGGCTGCATTTTAAGCTTTCGTTTGCGTGTTTTCACTGGATGTAACTAATAAAAGGAATTACAATGTGACAACTGGATACTGTTATGGTTAGGAAAGATTGTGGATGTTACAAAGAATACATCTTGACTCTTCTGTAAAACAAAGTTCTCTTTTGTCTAAAACCTATTTAAATCCATTAAAATCATATAATCACAGAATTATTTTGTTTGGAAAGGATTTATCAAGATCATCTAGGCCAAACCACCTCCTCAAGCAGAGTCAGCTAGAAAAAGTTGTACAGGACTGTGTCCAGGTAATGTTTTGAGTATCTCCAGAGAGACATATCCAAACGCTTATAAGTATATAGTCATATACATGTAATTATAATATATACTTTATATATATAATATATATGTACATAAATAACCAGTGATACAAATCCCAATATAGTTAAGTATGTAGAAAATATTCTCCCTTCTATTCTTACTTTTGTGCTAAGAATTTGAAATTCCTCTGTGTTAACACGATTCATTCAGAATGCAGAAATGTGTAACTAGTCTACTTTAAATCATATCTAAATTTCACAGACATGTCTGGTTTTGAGAAGAGTCATATAATTTGACTGCCAAAAGTCTTGTGGTCCACAAAATTTGATCTCTTAATACTGACATGCATTTATACTAGAAAAAAAGAATTATGAAGCTACATCTATAGAATTAATAAGAATCAGGGTTTTCAGCTTTCATGTTTAAATAATACACTGATGTCCAGCACTTGGTCCTTCCTTACAAATTGCAGTCCAAACTGTAGCACTGCAGAGAGATGGGGCATCATGGTCATTTGTTGCACCTTTGTGACTGCATTTATACGTTATCATGATGCAGACCATAGAGACTCCTGACCTACCCACACGTGTGCAGTGCAGTGCTAAGAAGTGCTGTCTCAGCTTCCTAAAGGGTCAGAGCTGAGTAAACAAGCCACTGCCCAATGTCACACACACTGCCTGTCACCTGGCTTGTGCTTGGGCAGAATCATCTCAGGAACCACCACACCATGCTACATTGCATCACAACGCAAAACAGCCTCCTACAGCACTGCAGCATGTGAGATCTGTGATACATACTGCATTACCATGCCTTACAGAGTCCCCAATCCCTCATCAACCCTTTTAAAGCCTTCTCTTTTCTGCAACTGTGGAAACACCTGCATGTTCTGGTTCTGGCCAGGCCAGGGTCAACCTCCCCAAGCACAGGTGAGCTGACTTAGGCTGGGTTGTTTTCCACACCACTTGACATTGCTTCCCCATAAAAGGGGCTGACTGGGGAGGAGCACTGGCTTGGTCCTTCCAGAGGCAGTCTGAGTATAGCTGGAGTGTTTGGTGGGTAGGTCAGTCCTTGCATTGCACAGCACACTGTCTTATCACCAGGTGTGAGTGTAATTGGCTGGTATTCTACTTTCATGGTGCTTTTGTCAGTGAACTGTCCTTATCCCAACCCATGGAATCTTGTGTTTCTCTTTCCATGAGTGAGCGAGTGGTGCTCAGCCACTGCTTGGGGCTGAACCACCACACTGTGGCACGAGGAAAAATCCTCCCGGATGCACTCAGTTGATTGCATTGGTGGTTTGTGTAGGGCCAGTTGCATGCCTAATATTACACTGTCTTTTCACTTTGCCTTCCATTATGTTTAACAGCAGAAAAAGGCTCAATCTGAATTGCCATCAACTGTTTCAGGGTCATAATGCGCTAACAATTAACACAGGGTTTTATTAGAATAAAATAAATTTCTGTTTGCTTCTGTTCACTGTAGACAAATGGTGGAATTCATCTTACAAAACACAGGTATTTATAATGTAGATTTATGATTCTGAAACAGCTGTCTAGCTTTCCTTTATAGCTGATAGGTAGAAACAGGCTCTTCCGAAGAGCAATCGATCTCATCCTAAAATAGACATCTAAAATAAGTCAGATGAACCTCATTCTAAGAGTGCCTCTTTCTCTACACAGACTAAAAGCTCCAAAGCGGCCATTCACATTGCAGACACTTAGTCAGAAAGTAATGATCACACTGCAATTTTCCTATGTCTTTTTCTGCCAGTCTTCCTTCATCAAAGGAGCACTGCACTTTCCCTTGCTGTGTGGCTGTATGACCCTGTAAAGAAGCAGGCACAACAACCACAACACAAAACAATTTATAGCAAATCTCAGCAGTTAAACCTTAAGAAAATGTTCTAAGTGGCTATGTGCAGTTCCTGATTTAGTACTGTATTCTTCAGAGTGGATTTCATTCTGATTATACTCTGTAAGTGTTACAGAGCAGTCAGTGAAGGAACTGAGATCAGCATCAGGGACACAGATTCAACTTCCATCTCTGACTGCCACAGTAACTACAGCTCCATTACAGTGTTAGATTTGTGAAAAAGAAATGTCCTTAGCTTACAGACATCAGTTTTTGCTCCTATTATTCAAAGTCAGAGAATTGTCCTTTTCTATTTTAATAAACAGAAATAGCTGTTAATATTTGTTTACTTTTCGGGGCTTCAGTTCTGAAAGAAGTAATGAACTTCATTACACAAAATGATTTTCAAAAGCTTCTAAGAAAAATGTACACACAGGTATCCCTCAATACATGGAATGAGTTTGGAAAAGTGCAGTAACAAACAAAGCAGAAACTTTTGGCAGAGTCATAGAAACATAATGATATATTTTTATATATATAATTATTGTATTAAATTGTTTCCAATAGATATTTCAATTTCTTAAATATTTATTTATGTTTCATTTCCTAAACACTTGGCTTAACTCTATGTATTACCTGCAATATGAGTACCTGAACTTCAATACACAGTGTATATTTGAAGTGGAAGGATTTTTCCTCTACAGGTAGTGTTGTGATTTCTTTGAAGTAAAATACATAAAATCTGAAGTGTCTGTCTGATACTCCAAATGATGGAAAAAATAAACCCATCAGAAACAATAACACCTCTAAGGAATCAATGTATTTTTATTGTATGAGTTTTATAACAATGAAAGTAACAAAATAACATACAAAGCTGTTCTGGCTTGGAAAATAATCTCCTTTGTATGTTGTTTTGTTACTTTTGTGTAAGATATATCCAAAAACCAGACATAAGAAATCATTGCAGCTGGAACTTTCAAAGAGACAGACAGAAAGAAAAGAAGATATAGATCCTTCTGACATTTTCAAAGTATGGTCACCCAATGTTTGGGATGATAAACATTCAGATGTGTGATTTGTGTGGTAATGTTTTTGAAATAAAGCTTTTGAATCTGGGTGCCAAAGGTACTGCGCTGACCTATGTCATGTCTTATACCGATTAAAGGTTGTACAAATAGACTCTGAATCTAACAGCAAGATATCCATTGACATTTTCTAGTACGGACAGCAGTCCTGCCAGCTCTGGCTGTTACGTCTCACAGACTAAAGAAAGGTCAGTGCTGGTGGGTGTTTCACCTTCATAACCGGTGGTGTGAGTGATTCAGCAGCTGACACTTCAGCATGACTCAGCCCTGAACCAGATCACAGCACACTCTTAAATTCAAGTCACCTATGTGAAACACCATTTACAGATGTAAAGCTGGACTTGTTATAGTCAGCTTAAAGTAAAAGGGCGCTCTCTACAAGTATTTTAGGGGAAGGTGATGTGAATAGGGAAAGCATAGAGCAGTATATGCACACTCTGTTATAGAGGAATATCTAGGACAAGAAAAAGAAAAAAGTATTCCTTTAGAACAGCCACAGCAACCACTTTTTACCTATATGCTAACCCTAAAGGAGCTGATATGCTTACTGGCTTTTCACACAAGTCTCCTCTAGGCTAGGTGCCATTTTGACAAAGGTAATAATAACATATAAACAATCCCCATCCATGGACTTGAAAAGACAGACTTTGTGATTATTCAACAGGATGCTCTTCTTACCACCTTTACTCATGTGCAATGAGACATAGGAAATACTAATTTACAGCTACATAATCATAGAATCATAGAATTGTAGGGGTTGGAAGGGACCTCAAGAGATCATCAGGTCCAACCCCCCTGCCAAAGCAGCTCCCTAGGACATATCACTCAGATAGGCATCTAGGCGGGTCTTGAATATCTCCAGAGAAGGAGACTCCACCACCTCCCTGGGCAGCCTGTCCCAGGGCTCTGTCACCCTCACTGTGAAAAAGTTCTTCTGCACGTTGATGCGGAACTTCCTATGCTTCTACTTGCTGCCATTGCCCCCCCTTGCTGGCATTACTCATAATTGTTCATACATGTTCACTTATGACAATAAAGGTTTGTCTGGACTGCCCATGCAGTTATTAAAGTGAAATAGAAATTTCAAAAAGGAGTGTTTTTCATACCTTCTAACATCATACACATCATTTGTAGGGTTAAAACTGATCTGATTTGGTTTCAGTACCAACATGAACCTACCTTTCTGGATGCAAGAAAGATTAATTTGGGTATTTTGAGCTTAGGAGACAGTGAAAAAGTGTTTCTAACACAATGAATTCACCTGGCCCTGCTTTTATATATAATATATGAAAATGACAGTTAAAATAGACTCATTAGCTCATTATTCATGAATAATGGCTGCAGAACCTGTGTTTTCAAGGCCTGTTTCTCAGGAAATAATTGGAACTTTCCAGTAACTTCTATTTTTAACTGTAAGTATTGAAACTTAATTTGTAATTTATATTTGTGTTTAGCCTTCTGGGAGCCTGGCCTTAAGTAAAGCTTTTAGGATGATAAACCAAACACTGAAATTATAAACCAAACACTGAAATTATAATGCAATCAAAAATTTCTGGGAAGTGATAAAATCTTTTTATTCTTCACTTCTCCCTTATTAAATCCAATTTCTCACACTTCTGCTGAAAACTTCCTCCCAACCCAGCAGAACACTTCCCTTTTCTGTATCCTCAGACACCTGTGGGGGTTAAAAGATGCCATAGAAAGCCACGATACTATACGTACTAATGGCACATATGCTTTTATCTAATTGTATTCCTATATACCCCTTGAGTACTCCAAAAGTTGTCAATAAAATTATACCATGTGAATAAAGACCAAACACAGACAGTGGCACCATCATCATTGTTTTTATGCATCTAGTCTTTGTGTATATCTATCTAAACCTTCTTTTTTTTGCTTTTGTGGGAAGAGTAAATCTGTATTTGACCTAAGACCTTTTTGAAAATTGAGCTGACCAGGAATCATAGGTAGGTAAAGCACAGTAATAACAGAAGTTGAAAATCAATACACTGCTTTACAGGGTCATACTGAAGTCATTTTGGTTTCAATGATGAAATGATATTTGGATTTTGTAAGATTTCTTTCCATTGCCAATTAACTTCATAGCATCCTTGTGTCAGACCTGAAAACATTCTTGACAGTAACTTTATTTCATCCCAGCTTTTAATATTTGTGGCAACCTAACAGTTAACAAATAACTTTCTAATACTAAAATGTACTGCAAAGAAAACAATTGTTCAGTATGTATACCATATGAAATCTGTTCCAGTCTCACACTAAGAGCAAAAAGCAGAAGAATATTGTATGTAATGTAATACTTACTTTTTAATATTTAAGCTTTTTGCTGACTTCTGCACGTAAACTGAATATATTGGAATAGGTTGCTGAAAAGAAAATTTGAAAAATAAAATGTATTCTCAGATAAAACCACAGTGAGTTGAAAACATCCCCTGAAATAGGGAACACTATCCTCACTGTGAGCCATGCCTGAGGAAATGAGACAAGGTGAGGAGGGTAAAAATCTAGTCTCATTATTAAATACCAGTCAAGCAGGACCCTATCAAACACCTTCATAGGCACACAGCAATTTTCTAGACCAATACAAGCTTGAGATTCACAGTCAGTGAATCTGCATAGCTGCTACCTTTTACAACCACTTCCAGCCTCCTCGTTTTCACTGTTACTGACAGAAATGCTGAAGTGCCTTGTGACCAGCAAAGACATCTGAAGATTTGAACTGTTTCTTGCTGTTGCATATAATGCAGCTCTCCCCTTGGGTTTGTCCCCTTTGGAATATGAGAAGTTCACAGTGAGTTAAAATTTTCCCAATTATTCAGTGTATAACAACATTTATGTTTAGTAGAGTTATAAGCATGAGTCTAGAATAAGTAATTTGTGTCAGTATTCTGTCAAAAGTGATATTTTTTTGCTAAATCCTACCTTGGATTCTTTAATTTTCACAATAAAGTTATTTTAGTGATCAAGTATATATATCCTATATTCCTAGCAATTTACTGTCTTACTGCTGCTTTGTGATTTTAAACAAATGCACAGCTTAATAAAGATATGAGCCAGTACTAGGTCCAGAAAAGTGATCAATAAAAATCACTGGCTTTGACAATCTTGGATTTCCCACCAAGTGGCCACAGGCAAGTAAATTATCAAAAGATATCCACAAAGCCAAATTAAAATATGCATTTTTACTATTTTATTGTGGAATTGCAATATAAGAATGAAAAAACACTGCCTTGGTTACAGCAGCCAGATAAGCATTGCTTGCAGGTGTTTTATATAAAATTTTAATGTTGACATGACTCTTGCCTTCCTTTAATCATCCCGCTTCATTAAGCAGAAAGCGAGAATTCTAAACCAACTAATTTTGGCCTTTTTCTAACACCTTTAATTAACTGTAGTTAGAACTGATGGCAAAATTCGTCCCTGAGAATGAAAGGGAATATTTCACATTTTCTCTGTCACAAAAACTATTTTTCCAGATAAGTAACACTTGAAAATATGAAAGTTTTTTGAACTTTACTTTGCAGGAAAACGTGCTATCTTCAAATTTATTTTATCTAAAATAATAACAGCTCCAGACCTGTGCTTGATTAAGCCAGAAAAAAATAAACCCAGCTCTCATATTCAACTATCATTTTAATACCAGTCACATGCTTTCTCTCAGAAGGCAGTAAGGATTTAAATAAGTCAGAAGGAACCTCATCAGTGGAAATAAATAAATGAGAGGCTAGTAGAAAGCATTTTGAATGATCCTGTAGCACAGTAGTGCAATGGGTTTGGTAAGAAGTTTAAAAGTTTGGCATTTTTCCACAGGGAACCGTCAAAACTGCTTCAGTTTCTCCTTGGGACTCTGTGTAATTTATGACTTTACCACGGGTTAAATAATTCTGTAATTCTTAGCACTATGTGTGTTTTCAAAGGACCTGGTTCTTTTGCACATTAAGGTCAATAGTTCTTCAGTGTCTCCAAACACTGAACTTCAATCAAATTGATCTGCCTGGCTCCACGATTAGACAGTTCTCAACATTTTTCTAAGAATATTAGAAGTGTTACCTTAATATCTGAGAGGGAAATCAGTTTCACAATAGTCATCCAAAAGCCAGCGTGAGTTTTGAATTCCTTTTCTACTTTTCTTCATCTTCTTTTGTTTCATGACTTCAAATGGATAAATTGCTTTTTTCTTTTTTTTTCTTTTTTAAGGAAATGACTGAAATGTGTTCCCTGAATTGTGATCCAGAGAACTTAGGCAATAGCTTCACAAATTGCCTGCATGCAGTTTAGTTGTACCTGCATTCACAAATAACAAAACATTTAGTAAATCAGATTCAGTCCTGCAAAGACATAATTTTTTAATTTTTTTTATGTTACTTCTGTTACAACTGAATTTTCAGTCTGGTATTACATAGATTTCTATTTCATACAACAGAAATAAGTAAATCCATTATTTTGACATTTAAATTCTCAAACAAAAATTGAGTCTATTGTATGTAGTTTGAAAATGTAGCTTAATATCTCATGTTTATTTGATTCCACAAAATTGGTTTATTGAACCAAAATCTCATAAGCCATTTGATAAGTATCACAATGTATAATGATTCAATTCATTCTGTAACTTACTGTCAATATGAAATTCAAATGTCATGTCTATGTACTTGATGAGGTAGTCAGTTAGAAAAGCCATTGTTCTCCATCTTCTAATCTGAATGGGAAAAAAAAAAAGAGCAGGTTACTTCCTCATCTTGACTTCCAAGAAAGTTATGGATTTGCTCAGTACATACATTGCCCCACTTGTCCATGATACTGGAATATCTTATAATACAAAATGATTTTTTACCTTTAATTCACTTTTATAAACCTCACACCTCATCATTTGTAACTTGTATTCAGCATCATCATTTCTCATGTTAATAGTAAAAGTGCATCTGACATTTTTTTAAATTACATGAATTCGTTTTGTCACTCTTACTCAAATTCTATAAAATATGAATTACCTTTTTTTCAGTAATGTTTATCTCAGGGCACCAAAGAACACTAATATTGCTGTCATTATTGCAGAGCAAACAGCTGAGAGCAAGTGAACCTCTTTCTCACTCCAACAGAATTGTTTCTTTAACACAGGTAGAAAGATGCTTCATAAGTGTCACTAAAGGCAAAATATGAAAGCCATGCACAGGCAACACCATGTGCATGCTTTGAGCTGTGTTATCAATGGTATGAAGAGGAAGCATCTTGGGTTTACTTTAAAACCACAAACAAATTCATGAAATAGGAACTTAGTAAAGTATCACTGTACTTTTAAAGAGACTATTTTTGATGCAGATGACACCGAGGTATTGTAAATATGGAGGCAACTCTGATATTTGCACAAACTAATTCCTCAAAACCAAGCCGTAGTCTAACAGATGATCTTGAGGTCATTTACCTGATTTCTCTCACCACTTTTGAAGAATTTATATAAATATGGTTATGGAAGGAAAAAAAAAACAACCCTGGATTTTGGATTTATCACTGCCATTTATAAAGAGGAAATATAATTGATCTACACACTTTAAAACATTTTCAAAATATCTATCCACATTTTCTTTTTGAAATGCATGCATTCAAAATTACATTGATTGACCTGCAAGTAATGATAACAGTTCTTTTGTTTCTTAGTCTAGTTACAAGTGAATTCAGGAGACTTTCAAAAGCAGGAAAGACCCTGGGAAATATGTAGCTCTTCAAAATACACAAATAAAATACAACAGCAAATCATCTTCAATATTCAATGCTACATTGGTACAGACTGTCCATGTCAGTAAGTATCAAGGGATTTGATCTATTACTCTAACTACATAGTAGTATCTCATGTGGCCCTTGCCACATGAAAAAAATGAATCAAAAAATAAAATCAATAATCTGTGGCAAATGTAGCTACAGAGTAGGTCATCCATGAAAATAAGAGATTTTTGTGTGAAAGTTTAAGCCATCATACAGGATCTGTTTAAGAGAAATCAGGACAAGGTGACATCTATAATAAATTATTATTTATATTTTCTAGCAGATAAAAAGGTCATAGAAATCTGTTCTGTCTAAGGCAAAATGATGATTCATTTTTACAATGAGTGGCAGCCCATTTTTACATTATTGTAAAATACAGAAATAATCAAACAACTCTCAATTTCCCTTTAACATACTGCCATAAGTGTACATCAATTTTCACCTAACATGTGAACAAGAAATTGCTACATTTACAGCAAAATAACAGACATAGATGTATAGGAAAATGACATAAGGTCTTGAAGGTTGGGGTTTGTTTTACATTCCTGGTTTGGACATTCATTTGTGGGTGGCAGAAGGGGGAAAGTCTTTTTTCTATTTAATTTTCAATTTAGAAATAACTAGAATTTCTTTAGATTGTGGAAAAAACAAAACTTTCATGTAGCCTTAAAGATTCATGTATACAATTTCACACATGATAAGTGGAAAAATGTTACACCATAAATTCACTTAAATGCCCAAAAAGTGATTGTTCAGAAATAAAATCGTAGGTTTGGGTTTGTTTGGGTTTTTTTTCCCCCAATAAAATATAGCTTTCCATTAATACACCATTAAAATAAAATGTCTTTCCCAATTCTTACATTTTTTGATCTGCTTGAAACTGTTCAATACATGTTACTTGTTTTCCCTCTGAATTTGCTCTTGGTGAAAAACATTACATTCCCCGATACTTTTTACAATGGGTCCCATTAAACTTATTAAGAAGAATAAGTCAATCACAGAAAACACAATCAGTATTCTGTGAATATTAGTCAAGGATGCTTATCATTCTGGCTGTCATTTTGAACAATAAAAAGTGAGAGCTTGTGCAGTGTGACAGTTCCAAAGAAAGCTATGGAGATACTAAAATCTGTCTAGCTAGAAAACAAAGATTATGACCGCAGGGCCTGGAGGGATTTTCCTGTTTCTTTTTTTTTTTTTTTTTCCTTCTTTCCCCTTTTTTAATATTTTTTCCTTTTTTCCCCCAGCAAGGATAAATGGAAATGGTAAGAGAAAGAACCAGGAAGCTGGTCAGTGCTGAGGCAAAGTGCTATACAAGACACATTCTTTGGGCAGAAGCTGTGGACAGCTTAAAGCCTGAAACCAGGCTGCAGTTACATCGTGAATTGCATCCACACCTTATGTGTAATGTTTCAATTATATTTAAAAACTCGCTGCAGAACTGTTGTCAAGACAATGAAGTCGAAGAGGTAAATGCCACAGAATATTTACTTATTACCAACTGATAAAGCAGATGTAAAGACAGTGAAAAACATTCAGATTTCAACTAGGAATGTGGTCATGGGGATATTTTTTCACGTTTTCTGTTTATTTAAAAGGCAAGACTGGAAAGATTTTGCTATCTCTATATAGTTCATGGCACATCAAAAAAGGAAAAATACCTTTCTGCTGTTGATGTGGAACTTATAACTTGGAAATCAGTTGGGAAACTTCTTTACAACTCTATGAAAGGCTCATCCAAATCCTAAAAGCAAATTATAAAATGAGGAAATTGCAGACAAGCAGGAATTATATAAATGCAACTGAGTTGCAATGACCAGACACAACTATATCTCACTCTAAAACTAGTCTGCAATATCAAAGGGAAAAATATATTTACTAAGAAGTTTTACTAAATGTGCTTTTTGATTTTCATTTGCATGTGTATGAATTCATATATAAATTAAATTCTATCTTTATGGTATGTTTCTTTTGGAGTACTTGCATATCTATGGTGATACAAATTACATGTGTCTTTTAAGTATCATTTAGTATGCACTGTGGTGAAATAGTGGATATGTAATTTTCTTTCAATAGCTACTTTCAGAGTTCAATGCATCTCATGTGAAGGATATAAAGTTGATAGTTTCTTCTTTGAAGTAATAGTTGAACTGATAGCAGTGGTTCCCTGAACACAATTGTGTTATCTTCTGTTTTATTAAATAAGAAATGTTAAAAGAAGGTCCAGCAGAATAATCAACTAATTACACCATGCTTCACAGACATCAAAAATATTATGCCTTTGGTAAAAGGACAGAGAAAGGAAAGTATTATCACTAATTATACAGCTCTAAAAATACATGTCTCATCCTTTCTCTCTCACTTAACACAACATGAAAAAATAACCGGGATTAAAATATATAGAAGTGTTTTGAATGACACTAACTTCAACCTTGGGCACCCCACTATTCGGCAAGTTGGTGAAGCAGCAAAAAAAGGCCACCAGTTTTCTTCTGGGATCCCTCAGGGAATTCACAGTCTGTGATACCTAAAAGGGACCTAAAGAAAGGCTCTACACAGTCTTCCCAACTAGAAAAGTCATTACTTTAAACTACACACTTGGAAATTATGAGTAAGGATGACACTTATTCCTTAATCTTCTAATGGACTCAAATTTCCACTGCTGTTCAGAAAAGTCCACACCCTCCTTTCAGAATTCACAGTCATGACTGTTCCTTGACATTTACCCTAATCCAAGATAATTATTTCACAGGGCAGATAAAAACTTTAGAGCTGAGAGACAAAATTAGTCCCCTGATTAAATGAAAGCAGAGTTTGATCAGAGATCACCTGCTGTTTGTGAGAAGTTCTAATCATTATGGTGTATATATGGTACTGAAGAATGGTTCTCTCTTTATCTACACTCTCAAATATGTTATCTTTTTGCCCATTTACATTTTGCCCATAGAAAGTTATGAAGTTATATCTATGAAGTTATATAAACACTGAAGTTATTGAGGACCCATATCTCAGCACTACTTTGCAACATGTTTTTACCAAAGTTTATTGAAAAAAAAATTAAAATTATTTTGTTCCATTAAATATTTGCACAGAATTTGTAAAAAACAATAAATTATTACACTATAATGCATTAAATACAGCAAAATCCTAAGTAGAGCAGTATTAGACTTTAATATCATGCAGCATTAATTGGTGAAATGTTATTTCTTATTACTTCTATGGAAATACATTGTTTTCAAACTTAAAAATAGTTACTGCTTTTGAACCTGCTAAATATTCTTTTAAAACCTTAAATAGTATAAACTATGTCAGTAACCCAAAGGTTGTTGACATCATAGATCCATTTGCACTTTCCCCAGTGGAAACAAAAATTGCCCAAGGAAAAATTAGCCTTATGTATAGCAAAATTTGGATTCTGGAACTGGCTTTATCAGAATAGTATTTGAGATTCTCTTCAACCATCCTTTGATATGGGCCATAGTGTTACTCTTTCAGCTCAAAAGTAAGTTTTCATTATAGAAATTACCTTAAAATCCCCCAAAATATTTAAATTTCTCCATTTATCATCTAGACTCATTTTTTCTTTGCATATGTGCAGTCATTTTACTACAGAAAGTATCTTAGAAGCATAGCATAGGTTATTCTTTTTAGTTTCTTTCTTCTGTCTTTCCTTTTCCCAGATAATGATTACATTAATTCTTACATATGTTATTTGAGACTTGGAATACATAGAGTTTATGAAGATGTTTTATTCAGTTTAACTTCTTTTTTTTATTTAAATCTCTCAAATCGGAATCCAAATAACATTAAAATGTATATATGATCAAAGGACTTACTTTCGTAAGATCAAACATTCTTGAGCTAAGCTTACAGTATTCAAAGATACTTGAACTTCATGAAATAAGGACACATTCTTTCAAAGCTAAAAGGAAAAGAAAAGCATGGGTGCTTGAAAATCTTTAGCAAAGAAAAAACTCTTAATATGGTACAGTGGAATGGATTCAGGTACAAATAAAAATGCTGAGTACAGACAGGCAATTTCATTGGGAAGAAAGAAAAACAATGTCTACTTCTCTGAGGGTTTGAAAAAAAAAGCTATTTTGAAAATTTGAATTTACTATAGAGAAAATCCATAAAGTGAGACAGAGTGATTTTTTGAAACTGATGGTCATGCTTGCATTAATTTCAGCATCTGAGTACACAAATAGAGACTGAATTTCAACATTTAAACTATAGAATAAATGATTTGCTTCATATTCTGCTTTCTTGTAGTGGAAATAACATAAACACATAAATAGTTCTACTAAAAGCCCAGTGAATGATTCATGTTCTTAAAGTTAAACTTCTGAGCTATATAGGAAATCACAAAAGGAATATCTAGTAAACTCATTTTTGGAAGTAGTTTTGTTCCTGTAATGGAGAACCACATTAAGTATATTTCTTGTTCCACGAAAACTTATCTTGGATAGTATCATGAAGAAATGCTACTTATGTAAAATGAAATAACTATATATTCCTTTAAATGATACCAAGTAGCAGAATAGCATGAATACAAAAAAGATATCACATCTTTAGGTCCAGATGACAAAAGTCCTTGAGCACAAGTTTAAGTCTCATTGAACTAAATGCTTAACTGCTGAATTTAATTGAATATCTGATTGATCTAAAGGGCGCAGTACACAATTAAATTAAATACAAACTTGTGTATATAACACAAGTAATGGTATAATTAAATATCTCCTTATGTACTTCATAGAGAGACAATTGTTTTGATTTGAATTTGAATAACTTTAACAAAACCTTCCCCCCCCACCCTGCCCCGAAAAGCTCTATTATATACATCACTTAAGTAGTGTGTGTTTCCTCCTTGATATGAATAAAGATATCCTCATCCCTCAACATGTAAACTTGGCCCCTGACAATGCAGTAAACTCCCTAAAGTCAAAAGTTTGTTGAATTCAAGTGTTTTTTTCATATATTCTGGGATCTGCTTCTGTGGGTAATCTTATCCAGAGTATGTCCTAAAGATGACAATAACTGGGGAGGAGGGAAGAGGGTGAGGAACATCAAGGGGGCAGTAAAACCATAACTATTCTTTGGACATAGAGTAAAATTCAAGAGCATCTGATGGTACAGGTGGGCCAGGGACTGGGATGTTGAGGAAAAGCCATCTACAGTCTGCTACACTGAATTTCTTATGTGAAGACTCAACCCCTTCACACCTTTACATTGAGTAAAAATTGACTTAATTATTTTAAAGAAAATTGCAGTTGGTGTTCACTTCAATGAGGACCTTCATTTGAACAATATGCACAAAACCCATTATAGTATTATGAGACTCAGCTGCAGTCAATAGACCTAAGTACTTCTAAGCCTTATCAGTTTATGTTTAAGATAATGAATTTGAGTCATTTCCCTGTTGATGTTACTAAGGGAGACTGTGAGAGAGCTGAAAGGAACCTTATTTTGGAAAAATTATTTAATAAAGAACTTGAGGAACTGGGGGAGGTATATCAGATTGACAAAAGGAATTTGTTCCAGACATAAAACACCATGCAAAGAAGTTTAAATGACATGAAGCAAGCAAGCAGGGAGGATGACTAGTCATGCAGCTTATTTGTAGTGAAGTGGGAAGCACAGGATGAAAATGGATTGCACAGAGGGGGAATGTGGGCAGGTAGGGGAGTGGTTGGTATGTGTGAGACCTTAAAAATGAGGACCAAAGGACACAATGAAGGGAAAAGGTAAATAACTACCCTAAATTAAAGCATAGTTGTTGTTTCCTTGCAATGTTTTGTACTTTTCCAGACTATTTCTTATTTTACCTAAGATAAACCAACATGGCACAAACATTACAACAATCAAAATAACAATCCTCAAAGACTTTGATTTTGTGATTGCGACACTCTTAGATACAGGTATGAGAAAAGTTCGATTTTACAAGAAATTATACTGCTACTTATTCAGAACAAAACTTTCTTTGGAGATTGGAGACATAAAATGAGTAGAGTTTTATTCATGTAAGAAATATTGTAGATCTTCTGAAAATGTTAATCTTCAAAACACATTGTAAAAAACAAATTTTGATTTGTTAGAAATTAATTCTTATCAAGTACCACTTGAACAGGAGTGTTGAACAAATGCTTTTTCTTGATTGTGTACCTCTCCTCTTTTTAAGAATTTCTAGTTGTACATTTATCAATGACAGCTACCACCATTGCTAGGAATTAATCCACACTGACACAGCTGAAACACTGTCGATCAAAGATGAGCAGGAATTAAATTATTTCAATGTACAACAGACAATCCTATGGCAGTAGCATGGGTCTTTCTGTGAAGCGTCTCAATATTCATTAATTGTGAAAGTTCTTTTTTTTAATTCACGAAGTGAAACAATGCAGGAAGACACAAGTAAACATTTTCATTACAAAGCCCACTGATACAGATGTGAGTATCAGGTTATTGTGTTGTCACATAGATTATATTCAGGACAGGTTTTTGCCCCATGTTGTAATACAATCTTTGCCCAATAATACCATTGTCTATTGGAGTATTTAGTTTTCTACTGGAGAGGAATAGGTGAGTCTTTCTAAAGGACACAGGATTTGCACTCATGCCCAAGCAGCAGGAGGTACAGCTGCATATGGAGACCAGAAAATTTCTAGATCTAGCCATTCAAAAAACTCTAAAGGTAGAAGGGGCTAGCAGGAGGTTCTGTCATGTACTTTGATCTCTAGCTGTCAATAGCTCAATTTAGAATTCTAAATTTCCTCTGTTTTCAGTGAACAGGAGGGCACTCATCCAAAGCTGACTGCGATAACCTCTGCACCTGCTTTAGTGCCTGAAGTAGGCAATCTGATCAATGAAGAGCTGTTTCTCAGGTCACTGATTAAAAATTGACATTATTGCCAGATTTCCTTCCCCTATTATTTCCCTGATGCTACGGTTGCTATACTGTTACAGAGCTAGTGTTTATTTATACCTATAAGTATATACAAACAACTATATATTTCTAATTATTAATTAATTTAGAAATACAAATTTATAAAAGTCTAGTGATGTAATATAAAAGTCTTTTCAATTCAACAAATATCCATATTCTTCCATGACCTTCAGGTCACACATGAACAATTTTATAATTCAAATTTTCTACATGGCAGAAAGTACCAGTAATGAGTTTTTTATAAAATCCCCTTAATTGTATTGTTCAATTCTCATAATTTTTAGAGAGTTAGGAGAAGAATGGCAATTATTTTTTCTAGTTTGGTTTATAGTTGTTCACAGATTTCAGGGATTCTGGAACAACATGGGATTTTTCCCAAAAAAAACAAGAAATTATTTTTTTTCTTTTTTTTTCTTTTTCTTTTTCTTTTTCTTTTTCTTTTTCTTTTTCTTTTTCTTTTTCTTTTTCTTTTTCTTTTTCTTTTTCTTTTTCTTTTTCTTTTTCTTTTTCTTTTTCTTTTACTGGCATGTTCTTGTTATGATACATAGCTCTATCTGTTAAAATTTGTCAAAATTTACTCCTCTAGTAATTTATGACATTACATAACTCAGAACATGACATAGTGATAGATGTGGAAGCTATGGTGAAACAAGACATCCATTCAGCTCATTTGTCAGAAAATTTATAGGTGGTTTCTTTTGTTTGCAAAGCAAGTAACTGAATAATAAGTGGTAAACAGCAAAAGTTATTCCACTTTCCTTGAACCTTGCTCAATAAAAAGACATTGTGCATTCCATACAGCACTGTATCAGGCAACATGATATTTTTTAATTTACCATGACTTTACATTTAACATATATAAGAAAGTATATGGAATTTGCATAGCAGAGAAATTGCCTGTTCTGTCACTGTACCCTATGATTTTTGCTAGCACAATGAAAAAATTATCCCAGTGGTTTACCACCATTATATATCGACTAGTGTGGATTTTTAAAAATATTTTCTTTATCCTCTGTGTTACTTCCTTACCCGATAATCATCTGTCTCATTTTGGCAACTAACTGCAATGCCTTTTGCTTAACCTTTTGAACCTCTCTCAAAAAACCAAAGTATTATCTGACAGTTATATCTCTCTATAATTAATGTTTATGTTTCTAATAGGATTGGTTAGCATTAACTGTTCGATGGGGGGGTTATTTCTTAAAATAGTAAACAAGCTATTCAACATTTATCTTTCAAGGGAATAAGGGTTGTTAAGATCAAATATTACAATTTTTACTCCATTTTTGGAAAGCCGCAAATTGCAGAGCAAAAAAAAATATAGAGCCTTTTTAGTTCAAAATCTACTTGAGTTGTTATTTCTTCAAGAATTTTGTTATTAAAGGATAGCACAAGAAAACAGAAACTAGTAAGGAGTATAGTCAATAAAATATAACATAGAGAAAAATATTTTCACTGAAGATATATAAAATGATGCCACAGAGAATATAATAACAAGTCGTCTTAGTCTCAATCAACATTTAGCCATTAATAAGGTCTGCTTGAAAAGAGTTAAAGGGAAGATGTAAGTTTCCTAGAAAAACCTATTTTAAAAAAGAAGTGAAATTATATATTGAATAATAATGGCAAAAGAGGAGTTAGAATAGTTTTCTACCTCATGGACTTGAGTAAGAATGCAATAAACTACAAATATAATTTCATTTTATACTAAAACTTATAAAAATAAGAACGTGAATGCCATTAAAAATGTTACACTGCATAGGAGCCAGTTTGAATTTTCAATCAGTAAGAGAGAGATGTATAATGGACTTTCATTTTAGTATCATATACATAAGAAAATCCCTGTGTAATCAACAGGATTCATTATGACAACAGTTCAATCTTCTTACATTGCTTAGATCAAAATAATTGATTTACTCGACCATGCAGTTATGAGCTATATTCCAAAACTTTGATTTTTTGTCTGGACTGAGATTTCTTGACACACTGCTTTCAAAAGGATTTTTTGGTGCAGCAAACTTTTTACCATTTATATTCAGATGTTGTATATATACCTAATAAGTATTTGTTCATTCTCCTGTTTCCATTTACATTTGTGTATGTTACATTCCATTCTCACATCAAAGATAACACCAGCCAACAACAGAAATTTAGGAATAAATAGAATGTGGGATTTTTAGGTAAAATAGAATAGGAAAGGAACCAGGAAATCCAAATATAAGTATGTATATTCTTTCACTAAAACCACACCAATATCAGCTTTCCTCTC